>NW_027252779.1:11442971-12107256 GCF_044704955.1 Pristiophorus japonicus
AGAAGGGTAAAGTTCTTCACGGTAAATAGCGAAAGGGCAACTGAGTAGTTTCTATTGCCAATAACTACCTGACCCCTTGAGGTGGACACCACCCAGGACTGTAAAATAAGGAAGGAGCGACTCTACTTCTCCTTGCTGCAGTGGGCACCGGATTTTAGGAACATAGGACAGGAAGAGCATATTCAGACCCTCGATACTGTAATATAGCCACAGGAGGATGCAATTCTGCCCTTCAATCCTATTTCATAGGAAAAGGAGCAGGCCATTCTGCACCTGAAGCCTGTTAAATAGGAACAGACATATGCTGTTCAGGCCCTCGCTACTGTTATATAGGAAATGGAGAATTACCTTTTGCCCCCACAACCGCCTGCCGGAGCCTGCTACATAGCAACAGGAGGATGCCGTTCAGCTCCTCGAGCCAGTTTCATCGGAACAGGAGGAGGCCATTGACCCCTTCACACCTGTTACATATGAAGAGGAGGAGGCCATTTAGATTTTTCGGAACACTTACTTAGGAACATCAGGATGCCATTCAGTCCCTCGCAATGTTTACATAGGAAAAAGAGCCGGTTAATTACCCGCTCATGCCTGTTACATATGAACAGGAGGATGCCACTAACTCGCTCACGTCTGTTACACGGGAACAGAAGGCAGCTGTTCAGCCCCTCCAGCCTGCACCACCATTGAGTTAGATAATGGCTGATCGATATCTCAATTGCATTTTTACGCTTTTACTCCAAATCCCTCAAAATGTGTCCAACATACATCTATCCATCCTGTAATCAAATGCTTCCTATTGGCCTCCTCGGTGCTCTTCATCTTTGTGCCATAACTGTGTACATTTATACAGAAATTTAGCCCATAATCTCATACTCCTTTTCAGTATTTCAATTTAAGGCTGCAATCCACCATAAACGTTGACAGTCTCTTTGGGAACTATTAAGAAATGACCATTTCATTCTGATCTTAATCCACACAGAAGGGGTAAAACAGGATGCGAATGAACTGAACACTTGCATTGGATAAGGACATATTCGCCCAATGAGAATAGTGGTATGGGATTTGTTTACATGATTGAGGTCGCCAGTTGTCATTGAAACATATAAAGAACGAAGCCCTATTTATAAACATGATTCACAATATTAGATCATCCCAAAGTGCTTTACAATCAATTCAGCGCTTTGTTTTTAAGAGTGTAGTCAATATTGTAAATGGGAAACACGGCAGCCAATTTGCACAGAGCAAGCTCCCACACATAGCGATCTGATCATAAACTGTTAATCTGTCTTTTTTAATTATGTTAGTTGAGGGACAAATGCAGGCCCGAACACCAGGGTGAACTCTAGTGCTCTACTTGCAATAGTGCCATGTATCATTAAAGTCCATCTGAGAATGAAGTCTGGGCCGGGTTCTCCCGAATCATCCAAAAGCCGGAATTGCTGACAGAAGAGCGCTCCCTCAATACTGTCAATGGAAGTGCCGGATCCCATTTGCTTTATGAACTTCTCTGCTAATTTGGCCAGCCAAAATCGAACATTAGGAATTGGAGAATGATTTACTGTTCTCCTGTCACACCTGCCCGCCAGAGCCTGCTAAAATGCCAAACATTTATGAAAGAACTCCCGCAGGTCTCTCTGCTCTTGCACCCCCTTTAAAAGTGTACATTTCAGTGTTTATGGTCTCTCCTCATTCTTAGTACCAAATCTATTCCCCCACACTTCTCTGCTTTGAATAATGTTTGAAATGTGCCCGTCTATTCCATCAGCCCGCCGATGTGTTTTAAAGTCTATCACTATCTTCCTCACTGCGAACTATACTTCTAAGTTTTGTATAATCTTCAAATTTCAAAAATATGTCCCCCGTGTTCCCAAGAGCAAGTCAGTAATGTATATCAGAAACAGCAGGGGTCCTGGCAATAAACCTTGGGAATGCCACGTGATTACTCTATCTTACGTTTCCTTTTATTTCTGCTTTTAGTTTTTAATACGCAACATTATCAAACCTCTCCCACTGAAGGGATTGCTAATCTTGACACGTCTCAGTTTCAGTCCCATCTAAAGTGTTCAACAAGATGATATTTTTACAAAGCAAAGCAGAATCTGCACGTTCACTTGAGGTTTCACCACAGTTCTGCTTTGAGATCTTTGGCAGCTTTTGTCAAATTGTCATAACTAGTTACATTATTGCCAAAATGCAGCTTTTAATCTCATGCACATTGTTAGTATTTCCATCTGATGGGGCAATTCTCTCCGCAACCGGGGCATATTGATCAACGAGATTATAATGATCGGGAAGTGTAATTGGACCTAACCAGGGAGTCCAGTGTTTGAGCAGATACAAGCCCAACATTTTTAAAAGGCCAAGATTGCATTTTTCAATTCAAGCATTCAATTAATTCACATTGTGCTTTGTGTGTTTAGAAGGTTATGGTGATAGCGTTAGATGTAGATGGCTGGGAGAAGGCACCTGCGCAGCTTAAACACTGACATGCTCCAGTTGGAGGAACTGGTCTTTCACTGTGCTGTACGTTGGGTGTAAGTATATCTTCAATATGGTTGTTGAGAACCATTTATGGTCATGTGAGATTCCAAATTAAGATTCGAATTTGGAAAAGGAGTAGAGAATTATGGCATTCCGATTGGAGGTAGCCAGGCGGATGTGATGAAGGTCAGTTCCCAAATGAAGAGGGCGCTGCTCTATATGGTAAATGGTAATTGGTCTTCTGAGTAGCTTTTATTTCCAATAACTACCTGATCCCTTCAGGCGGTCACCACCCAGGACATGTTAAATAAGGAAGGAGCGATCGTATCTGCCCCTGCTTAAGGGGGAAACCATATGCTCACTCACACTTATAACAATATTGAAACAGCAGGAGACCAATCAAACCCTCGATATTGTTACATAGAAAGAGGAGGAGGCCATTCCGCTGATCGATACTGTTACATAGGAAAAGGAGGAGGCAATTCTTCTCCTCAAGGCTCTTACACAGCTACACAAATAGTTTGCTCTGTCCCCCGATACATTTACATATGAATTACAGAATTATTTTTTGCTGTCCCGTCACGCCCGCCCGCCAGAGCCGGCTACAGCTTCAAACATATTGGGAAATTACACCCCCAGTTCTCTCTGCTTTTGCACATATTTAAGATTGCACAGTTTAGTGTGTATGGTCTCTCCTTCGTCTTCGTACCAAATGTATCACCTCACAATTCTCTGCGTTGAATTATATTTGAGATGTGTCCGTCTATTTCACCAGCCTCTCTATGTCTTTTTAAGTCTATCACTATGTACCTCACTGTTTACTACACTCCTAAATTTCCTATCATTCGCAAATTCCGAAATTGTGACCTGTAGCCCCAAGATCAAGTCATTAATGTATATCAGAAACCGCAGTGCTCCGAGTAGTAAACCTTGGGGAACGCCTCTCAATATGTCTATCTTTCTTTTGTTTTTATCTCAAATTTTAAATTTTACTGTACAATACCACCAAGAGTCCCCACTGAACTAATTGCTTAATCTTGTCACATCGCAGTTTCAATTCCATTTAAAGTTTTTAGACAGCATGATTTATTTTCAAAGCAAAGCAGACTCTGTACGCACACAAGAGGTTTCACAACACTTCGGCTTTGAGATCTTTCACAGCTTTGACAAATTGTCATGACACATTGTTGCCAAAATTCAGCTTTTAATCTCATGCACATCGTTAGTATTTCCATCTGATGGGGCAATTTTCTCCGCAACCGGGACATATTGATCATCGAGAACTGGGCGTCTAATTTCCCAATATGTTTGGGAAGTGTAAATCGACCTAAAAAGGGAGTCCTGTGCTTGAGTAGATACAAGCCCGCAATTTTTAATGGGCCAATATTGCATTTTTCAATTGAAGTATTGAGTTAATTCACATCGTGCTTTGTCTGTTTCGAAGATTATGGTGATGTAGTTAGATTGAGACGTGCAGCTTAAACTCTGGCGTGCGCCGGTAAGGAGAAAGGGCCTGTCACAGTGCTGCACGTTGGGTGTAAGTATATCTTCCATATGGTTATTGTGCGTAATGTAAAGGTCATGTGAGATTCCAAGCAAGCTTTCAAGTTAACCTGGAAAAGTAAGACAGTATTATGTATTCCGATTGGAGGTAGCACGGTTGGTGAAAAGATCAGTTCCCAAATAAAGATGGCACTGCTGCTTATGGTAAATGATGATTGGGCCCCTGAGTAACTTCTATTTACAGTAACTATCTGAGCCCTTGAGGTGGTAACCACCGAAGGCCTGTCAAATAAGGAATTAGCGATCTTACCTTTCCTGGCTCCAGGTGTACTCCACATCCTCATTCACACTAAAAGGAAGATAGGGACAGGAGGAAATGTTCGGCTCATAGATACTGTTACATACGAAAAGTCGGAGGCTGTTCCGACACGCGATACTGTTACAAAGGTACAGCAGGATGACATTCAAATCCTCGATACTGTTATGTAGCAAAAAGGAGGTCATTTTTCACCGCTTACATAAACAAACAAATAGGCTGCTCTGTCCCCCGATATTGTTACATAAGAGCTGGAGAATGTCTTTCTGCTCTCCTGTTACGCCCACCTGCCGGAGCTTGTTAAAACTTCAAACATTTGTGACATCACCCCCAGGTCTCTCTTAACTTGCACCCATTTAAAATTGTACAGTTTAGTGTGTATGGCCACTCTTCATTCTGAGTACCAAATGTATCACCTCACTCTTCTCTACTTTTACTTATATTTGAGATGTGTACATCTATTCCACTAGCTTGTCTATGTCTATTTAATTCTATCACTGTATAACTCACTTTTAACTACACTTCTAAGCTTCGTATCATCTGCAAATTCTGAAATTGTAGACTGTACCAAATAATTAATTTATATAAGAAACCGCAGTGCTCCTAGTACTAAGCCTTGGAGAACGCCACTCGATATGTCTATATTTCTTTTGTTTTTATTTCAACTTTTAATTGACAGTGCACAATATCACCAAGAGTACCCACTGAAGTAATTGTTTAATCTTGGCACCTCTCAGTTTCAGTTCCTTCAAGATGATTTTTTTTGCAAAGCAAAGCAGTCTCTGCATGCACACATGCGGTTTTACGACAGTTTCCGCTTTGAGATCTTTCACAGCTTTTGTCAAATTGTCATAACTAGTTACATGTTTGCCAAAATTCAGCCTATAGTCCCATGCACAGTTAGTATGGGGCAATTCTCTGTGCAACCGGGACATATTGATCAACGAATTTCAAATAGCAATATTGAAACATTAGGTGATCATTCAAACCCTCGCTACTGTTACCTAGGAACACGGGAGACCATTCGGCTCATCGGTATTCTTACATACGAAAAGGAGGAGGCCATTCCGATTGGAAGTAGCCTGGTGGATGAGAGGAACATCAGTTCCCAAACTATCCGATCCATTCTGGTGGTCAGCCTAAAGAATGAGCGATTGTATCTGTCCTGGATGCAGGGTGAGACCACATGCTCACTGGCACTAATAGGAACATAGGAAGATAAGTAGACCATTCAAACACTCGATACTGCTCCACAGGAAGTGGATAATACATTCTGCTCTCCCGTCATAGCCGCCTGCCGGAGCCTGCTACAATGTGAAATAATTTTGTAGGAACTCCCCCAACTTTCTCTGTTGTTGCACAGCCTTTAAAATATTACATAAGAATGTAAGAAATACGAGCAGGAGTAGTCCATTCGGCCCGTCGCGTTTGCTCCGCTATTCAATAAGATCATGGTTGATCTGATCATGGACTCAGCTTCACTTCCCTGCCTGCTCCCCACAACCCTTTATTCCCTTATCCGTCAAAAATCTATCTATCTCCACGTTAAATATATACAATGACCCATCCTCCACAGCACTGGCCAGATAATTCCACAGGTTTACTGTGCTCTGAGAGAAGAAACGTTTCCTCATCCTTGCTCTAAATGGGCGACCTCTTATTGGTGAACTATGCCCCTAGTTATTGATTCTCCCACGTGTGGAACCATCACCTCTGCATCTACCCTGTCGATCCCCCTCAGTGTCTTATCATTCAATAAGATCACCTCTCATTCTTCTAAACTGCAATGAGTATAGTCCCAACCTGCTCAACCTTTCTTCATCAACCCAATTATTTATAATCTATGTTAACGACTTTGACGAAGGGATTGCGACAAAGATGGGAGGAAAAACAATGTGTGAGGAGGACACAAACAATCTGCAAAAGGACATAGACAGGTTAGGTGAGTGGGCAAAAAATTTGGCAGATGGAGTATAATGTTGGAAAGTATGAGGTCAGGCACTTTTGCAGAAAGAAAATCAAAGAACAAGTTATTATTTAAATGGAGAAAGATTGCAAAGCGCTGGATTACAACGGGACCTGGGGATACTTGTGCGTGAAACCAAAAGGATCTTATGCAGGTACAGCAAATGATCAGGAGCCCAATGGAATCTTGGCCTTTATTACAAAGGGACTGGAGTATAAAAGCAGGGATGTCTTGCTACAGCTGTACAAGGTTTTGGTGAAGCCACACCCAGAATACTGCGTGCAGTTTTGGTTTCCATACTTATGAAAGGATATACTTGATTTGGAGTTCAGAGAAGGTTCAACAGGGTGATTCTGGGGATGAAGGGGTTCACTTATGAGGAAATGTTAAGTAGGTTGGGCCTCTACTCATTGAAGTTCAGAAGAATGAGAGGTGATCTTGTCGAAAAATGCAAGATTGTGAGGGGCATATCAAGGTGGATGCTGAGAGGATGTTTCCACTGATGGGTGAGACTAGAAGTAGGGGGAATTATCTTAGAATAAAGGGCCGTCCATTTAAAACAGAGATGAGGAGAAATTTCTTCTCTCAGAGGGTTGTAAATCTGTGAAATTCGCTGTCTCAGACAGCTGTGGAAGCTGGGACATTGAATAAATTTAAGACAGAAAAAGACAGTTTCTTAAATGATAAGGGGAAAAATGGTTATGGGGAGCGGGTGGGGAAGTGGAGCTGAGTCCATGATCAGATCAGCCATGATCTTATTGAATGGCGTAGCAGCCTCGAGGGGACGTATGGCCTACTCCTGTTCCTATTTATTATGTTCTTATGTTCTTGTCTTCCTATAGTTCAACCTCTTCATCTCAGGAATCACCACAGTGAGCCTTCATTGAACTGCCTCCATTGCAAGTATAACCCTCGTTAAATAAAGACTGTACGCAGTAGTCTAAGGCTGCCCTCAGCAATACCCTGTACAGTTGTAGCAGGATTTCCCTGCTGTTATTCTCCGTCCTCCTTGCAATAAAGGCCAACATTCCATTTGCCTTCCTGATTAATTGCTGAATCTGCACACTAAATTTCTCTGCTTCATGCTCCGTCAGTACTGCAGCATTTTGTAATCTCTCTCCATTTAAATATTTGCTGTTTATTTTTTCTGCTAAAGTGGATAACCTGATTTTCCCCACATTATACTCCATCTGCCAAACATTTCCCTATCACTTCGCCTGTCTATATTCCCTTGCAGTTTTTGTGTGTCCTCCTCATAACTTGCTTTCCCACCCATCTTTGTATCATCAGCAAACTTGACTACGTTACGCTCGACCACCTCATGCAAGTCATTACTATAAATTGGAAATAGTTGAGGCCCCAGAACCAATCACTATGACACCCCACTCATTACCGTTTGCAAATGACCCATTTATCCCGACACTCTGTTTTCTGTTAGTTACCCATCCTCTATCCATGCAAATAGAAACAAAGAAACATAGAAAGTAAGTGTAGGAGTAGGACATTCGGCCCATCCAGCCTGCGACCCTATTCCATATGATCATGGCTGATCATGCAACTTCAGTACCCCATTCCTGCTTTCTCTCCATACCTCTTGAGCCCTTTAGCCGTATGGACCACATCTAACTCCCTTTTGAATATATCTAACGAACTGTCCTCAACAACTTTCTGTCGTGGAGAATTCCACAGGTTCACAATTCACTGAGCGAAGAAGTTTCTCCTCATCTCATTCCTAAATTGCTTACCCCTTATCCTTAGACTGTGCCCCTTGTTCTGGACTTCCCCAACATCAGGAGCATTCTTCCTGCATCCAACGTATCCAATCCCGTCAGAATTTTACATGTTTCTATGGGGTCCCCTCTCATTCTTCTAAATTCCAGTGAACATAAGCCTAGTCGATCCAGTCTTTCTTCAACTGTCAGTCCTGCCATCCCAGGAATCAGTCTGGTTAACCGACGCTGCACTCCCTCATAGCAAGAATTCCCTTCCTCAGATTAGGAGACCGAAACTGCACACAATACTCAAGGTGTGGTCTCACCAAGGCCCTGTACAACTGCAGTAAGACCTCCCTGCTGCTATACGCAAATATGAAGGCCAGCATGCAATTTCCCTTCTTTACTGCCTGATGCCTACCTTCAAAGACTGATGTACCATGACACCCAGGTCTCGTTGCACCTCCTCTTTTACTAATCTGTCACCATTCAGTTAATAAACTGCCTTCTTGTTTTTGCAACTAAAGTGGATAAACTCACACTTATCCACGTTATACTGCATCTGCCATGCATTTGCCCCTTCGCCTAACCTGCCCAATTCCCCCTGCAGCTTCCTAGCATTCTCCTCGCAGGTCACACTACCACTCAGCTTAGTGTTATCTGCAAAGTTGGAGATATTACATTCAATTCCTTCGTATAAATCATGAATGTATCTTGTAAATAGCTGGGGTCCCAACACTGAACACTGCGATACCCCACTAGTCACTGGCTGCCATTCTGAAAAGGACTTGTTTATTCCAACTCTTTGCTTCCTATATGCTAACTAGTTCACTATCCACTTCAATACATTGCGCCCAATACAATGCGCCTTAAATTTGCACACTAATCTCTTGTGTGGGACATTGTCAAAAGCCTTTTGAAAGTCCACATACACCACATCCACTGGTTCTCCCTTATCTACTCGACTAGTTACATCCTCAAAAACTCTAGATTTGTCAAACATGCTTATCCTTTCATAAATCCATGCTGAATTGGACTGATCCTGGCACTGCTTTCCAATGCGCTGGTATTACATCTTTAATAATTGATTCCGACATTTTCCCCACTAATATATTACCCGAACCCCGTGAGCATTTATCTTGTGCAGTAACCTTTTATGTGGCACCTGATCGAATGCCTTCTGGAGATCCAAATACAGCACATCCACTGGTTCT
Organism: Pristiophorus japonicus; assembly: GCF_044704955.1. NCBI lineage: Eukaryota > Metazoa > Chordata > Chondrichthyes > Pristiophoridae > Pristiophorus > Pristiophorus japonicus. The sequence goes on from NW_027252779.1 coordinate 11,452,164, forward strand.
CCCTTATCCACGCTGCTCGTTACATCACAAAAGAACCCCAGCAAATTTGTCAAACATGATTTACCTTTCCTAAAACTATGCTGATTCTGCTTGACTGCATTATACTTTATGCTTTTACAAATGTCATGCTACTGCTTCCTTAATAATGGATTCCAGCATTTTCCCAACGACACATTTTCGGCTAACTGGTCTATAGTTTCCTCCTTTCTGTCTCTCTCCTCTTTTCAATAGCGGGGGGCGGCGGGGGCGGGGGTGGGGGAGCGCGGTTACTTTTGTGTTTTTCCAATCCGCTGTGACCTCTCCAAAATCCAGGGGATCTTGATAGATTGCAAGCAATGCATCCACTATCTCTGCAGCCAATTATTTTGTGACCCTAGCATGCAATCCAAAACGTCCAGGGGTCTTTTCCATCTTTAGTCCCATTATTTTACTGACTACGTTTCTTTAGTGATGGTGATATTTTTTATTTTCCTACCTCCGTACATACGCTTGATTATCTATTATTGGGATGTTTTTATTGTCTTCTACCGTGAAGACCGATACAAAATATTGGTTCAAAGTTTCTGCCATTTCCCTGTTTCCCATTATTAATTCGCCATTCTCATCCTCTAAGTGACCAACGTTTACGTTAACCACACATTTCCTTTTTAAGTACCTGTAGAAGATCTTACTGTCTGTTTTTATATCTCTGGCTTGTTTCTTTTCATCATCTAACTTCATTCTTTCTTCTTTTTATAATCGTCCTTTGCTGTTTAAAACAAAATCACAATTCTCTGGCCCACTAATTTTGGTAACTTTAAATGCCATTGTTTTCATTTGACATGATCCTTTACTTCCTTCGTTAGCCAAGGATGGCTCTCCCTTATCTTAAATCTCACTGAAATAAGCTTTTGATGAGAGTTACACATTATCTCCTGAAATGTCAGCCACTGCTTATCAACTTTAATCTATTTTGCCTGTCCACTTTTGCCAACTCTGCCTTACAGCTTTGTAATCGCCTTTATTTAAGATCAGGACACTGGTTTGAGATCCAGATTTCTCACCCTCCAACTGAAATACAAATTCAACCAAGCTACGATCACTCTTTCCTCGAGGATCCTTTACCATGAGTTCATTTATTAATCTGTCTCATTACACAGTACCATTTCCAAGATAGCCTGCTCCCTGGTTGCTTCCCGAACATACTGTTCTGGAAACAATCCCGGATAACTCTATGAACTCTTCCTTACTGTTCCCTTGGCCAATTTGGTTTGTACAGTCAATATGAAGATTAAAGTCGCCCATGATTATTGCCATAGCCTTATTATAAGCCATCGTTATTTCTTGATTTATACTCTGTCCAGTGGTGTAACTACTGTTAGGGGGCCTGTACACTATGCCCGCTACTGACTTCTGCCACCTATTATTTCTTATCTCCACCGAAACTGATTCTACATCTTGATTATCAGGGCCAATATAATTTCTCATTACTGTACTGATCGCATCCTTAACTAACAATGCTATCCCACCTACTTTTTCTTTCTGTCTATCCTTCCGAATTGTCAGATACCCCTGAATATTCAGTTCCCAGTCTTGCTCACCTTGCAATCACGTATCTGCAATGACTCTCAGATCATATCCATTTATAGATATTTGTGCCGTCAACTCATCTATCTTGTTACGAATGCTGCGTGCATTCAGAAAAAGAGCGATTAATTTTGTCTTTTTAAAGTGTTTCCCTGCTTTGACCCCAATTTCTGCTACACTTTTATTTGTATACATTTTCTCCCTTCCTGTTGCACTCTGATTAACATTCCCCCACCGCCACGCGGCACTATTGCCATCTCCATGCTGTTTGACTCGTTACATTTCCACTCACCTGAACCCTCCACCACCCCGCGCCCCACCCCCCCACACACACTTTAGTTGAAAGCCCTCTCTACAGCCTAGTTATTCAATTCGCCGGGACACTAGTCCCAGCAATGTTCAAGTGAAGCCCGTCCCAACTGAACAGCTTCCTCTTACCCCAGTACTCGTGCAAGTGCCGGATGAATGGAAACTATTTCTCCCACAACAGTCATTGAGTCACGTGTTCATTTGTATGATTTTATTGACCTTGTGAAAAGGTGCTCGTGGCTCAGGTAGTAATCCAAATATTGCTACCTTTGTAGTCTGATTTTTAACTTTGCCCTTAGCTGCTCATACTCTCGCAGCAGTATCTCTTGCATTGTTCTAGCGATGTCATTGGTACCTTCCTGGAACACGACAACTGCATCTTCCTCATTCCATGACAAGCTCCTCTCCAGCCCAGAGGAGATGTCCTTAACCATGGCAGTGGTCAGGCAATGCAGCCTTCGGGCCTCACCCTCTTGGCTGCAGATAAAAGTATCTATCCCCCTAACTATACTGTCCCCTATCACTACCATATTCCTTTTTACTCCCCGCACTTGAATTGCCCCCTATACCACGGTGCTGTGGTCGGTTTGCTCATCCTTCCTGCAGTCCTTGCCCTCGTCCGCATAGGGAGCAAGAATTTCGTTCCTGTTGGACAATTGCAAGGGCTGAGGCTCCTCCATCACTACATAATCGGTCCCCATACCTGCCTCACTCGCGGTTCTACACTCTTGTCCCTGACCACGGACCAAATTTGAGTTAATTAATCTAAGGGGTGTGACTGCATCCTGGACACAGCGTCCAGGTAATTCTGCACCTCTCTGATCTGTTGCATTTTTTGAAGCTCGGAGTCCAGTTCATCAACATGGAGCTGAAATTCCTCGAGCTTCAAAAAGTGCTGCAGATGTGGTCGCCGTGGACCTCAATGGGATCAAGCAGATCCCACATGCAGCAGCAGTAACACATCTCAACCCCTTCCTTCTCTAATGTAGTTAATCAATTAAGTTCTCAAGTTTTAAACATTTACTTTTTAATACCGGCTCTTAATATAAACCAATGCCGAAGAAAAGTGAGAAACTCAACACCAATCACTTAGCTGTGACGTCACACTTGGTTTTCTTTTAACTTCTTTCCCAGGTGAGCTGTCGCTGGTTGGTCGAGCTGCTTTTGTGCTCCCCGCTGCTCGGCTGCTTTCGTGATGCTCAGGCCGCTGTTTTTGTAATCCCCGCTGCTCGTCTGATTGAAGAGGGCACTGCTCTTTATGGTAAATGTTGATTGGGCACCTGATTACATTCTTTTTCCAATAACTACCTGATCCCTTGAGATGGTCACCACCTGTTAAATAAGGAAAGAGTGATTGTGTCTGTACTGGCTGCAGGTGGAGAACAAGCATTCATTCACACTAATAGGAACATAATAACAGGAGTAGACCATTCAGAAAATGTCACAAAGGAAGAGAAGGATGCCATTCTGCACCTGTAGCCTGTTGCATAGGGATAGGCTATTTAGATCTGAGATATTGCTTTATAGGAAACAGGAATGACTTACTGCCCCGCTCCATGTTAGTTGGAGCCTGCTACATAGCAATAGGAGGAGGCCATTCACCCTCTCGGGCCTGTTATATCGTAGCAGCAGGTGGCCATTCAACCTTTTATGCCTCTTAATTGGGAACAGGATGAGGACATTGAGCTCCTGAGCTTGCCCCACCATTGAATTCAATATTTTCTGGTCTGTATCTCAATACTATGTTTCCACTTTTACTCCAAATCCCTCAAAGACTTAATCAATAAAAATGTATATGTCCCAGAATACCACTGTTCCATATTGCCCTCCTTGATACTCTTCATCAATGTTACATGTGTACATTGATCATAAATGTAGGCCAACAGTCCCAGTGCAATACTGAGGGAGTGTGGCACCATCTGCGGTGCCGTCTTTCACATGAGACGTTGACCCGAGGTCCATGGCACTATTTTGGAAGAAGAGCAGGTGAGTTCTCCCCTCTGTCCTGATTTTGCTGATCCATCAACTACCATCACTGAAAACAGATGATCTGGTCATTATCATTTTGCTGATTGTCGGAGCTCTCTGTGTGCAAATTGGCTGCCGCCTTTCCTTCATTACAAAAGTGACAGCACTTCAAAACTCCTAAATTGGCTGTAAAGTGCATTGGGACGTCCTGAAGTCGTGAAAGGCGTTATATAAATTTGAATCTTTGTTTTATTTTTCTTTCGACATTTAATTGTTAGTATACAATATCACCAAAGGGCTCCCACTATTATTGGAACTTACTATCTTGCCACGTGTCAGTTTCAATCTACCTACACAGTTCACCAAAATGTTTATTTTTTAAGGCAAAGCATAACGTTCACGTACACAGAGGGTTTCACAGCAGTGCCCTGTTGAAATCTTTCATAGCTTGCGTCAAATTGTCAAAACCAGTTACATTATTGCCCAAGTTCAGTCTTTGATCTGATGCACATTGTCTATGTTTCCATCTGATGGGGCATTTAGCTCCGCAACCGGGAAATGTTGATCAACGAGATTGTAATGATCAAATCGATTGCTTGCGGTTAGGAAATGCATTGGCCACCGGGTGGCACCTCATTACAGAGTCCTGTGGCTGAGCAGATCCAACACCACCGTCCTCACTGGGACCAGATGGCCTTTTCCAATTCAACTATTCAGTTAATTCAGATCATGCTTTGTCTGTTTGGAAGGGTATGCTTACAGGGTTAGATCAAGGGGGTGGGAGGACGCTGGCGTGGAGCTTGAATACCGCGTTCACCAGTTATAGCAAACATTCTGTTACTGTGCTGCACATTCAAAGTTCGCTATGTGGTTTCCATATTGCTGATGGTAGTATGTTAATTGTCAAATGAGTTTGGCAAAGGAGTACATATTTGAAGCGTTCGGATTGGAGAGGCACCAGTCACTGTAGATCTGAACCCAGCCCGAATTGGTGGTGAAAACTGGGAGTGGAGGAGAAACAGTCGAGAAATGTGCGATGGGTTTGGATTTCAGCACAGCAGGAGGGACAATGTGTGGGACAGGCATTTACAGCTTTGGAAGAATGAGAGGAAAGAATGTTTCATGGAAACTAGATGTGTCTATTCTGAATTTCTGTCTTGTACTGACATTAATGAGTTTTGTTATCTCCTTTTACAGCGTTTTAGAAGGTTAGATTTTCAGACAGGAAACACAAATCAAACATTGCGTCACGATCTAACGGAGTCAATCTATTCATCAGGTCCTGAATATCATCGGCCTTTGAAAGTGGAAGGAGGAATGTTTGTCTTTTCTGCCTGTGGGTAAAGATTTCAAATATCACTGTGACTGGAAAAGCACTGTGACACACACACCTGAGTGAGTGTTCCAGTGCACTGCCTGTGGAAAGAGCTTTAGCCAGTTGCACAGCCTAAATGAACATTGCACCATTCAAATTGCAGAGAAAATGTAAACGTATTGTGTGCGTGAGTGAGGCTTCAACTGATCGTCCAAACATGGAGAGTTACAATGATACCCGCACCACGGAGAAACCGTGGAAATGTGGTGACTGTGGGATGGGACGCAGATCCCCATCGACGCAGTCACACTGGGGAGAGGCCGTTCACCTGCTGTGAGTGTGGGAAAGGATTCACTCGATTATCCCATCTAAAGTCACACCAGCGAGTTCACACTGGGGAGAGGCCGTTCACCTGCTCTGAGTGTGGGAAGGGATTCACTGAGTCATCCACTCTGCCGAAACACCAACGAATTCACACTTGGGAGAGGCCATTCATCTGCTCTGAGTGTGGGAAGGGATTCACTCAGTCATCCATCCTGCTGACACACCAGCGAGTTCACAATGAGGAGAGGCCATTCACCTGCTCTGAGTGTGTGAAGCGATTCACTCAGTCATCCACCCTGCTGAGACATCAGCGAGTTCACACTGGGGAGAAGCCGTTCACCTGCTCTGAGTGTGGGAAGGGATTCACTTGGTCATCCACCCTCCTGACACACCAGCGAGTTCACAAGTGACTGCATGGGTTGGAATCTGCTGTTATTTCTGCTGTAAATAGCATACTGACTGAACCATGTTCTATCTGATAATTGGGGTTTGTTTCTGCTGATGTTAATAACCCTATAACTGGGCTGGACTTTAATATTCTGGATATATTGCTTATTGTGTTCTCGGGGCTGCAGTGTCAATTTAAGAAACGCTGTGTGTTATCTTTCCCCTTAATTCAGTGACTCTCAACAGAAATACAGTTTGGAATCAAATTATGGACTTTTACTTTAACTTTAAATTGATATTTGGTACAAAATCTACAATAGTGTGTCAAAGTTTCCACTGAATAAAATCTCCAATTAGAAAGAGCTTGCTGACAGTTCTTACTGACTTGCACATTGCACAGAGTGGTCCCTCCATTATCCACCAGAAAGAAGGGGAATGGGAATTGGTGGGGAATCCGTGTCCCCAAATGTTGCCCCTCTCGTCTGGTGTAGCAATCCCCTTGGCATGGGAATAGAGACAAGTCCAGACCTAAACTGTGCGCAGTACACCAGGTGTGGTCTTACCAATGCCCTGTACAGTTGTAGCAGGACTTCCCTACTTTTATACCATCCCCCAGCATTCCATTTGGCTATTGCTGTACCTGCATACTAACTTTTTGAGTTTCATGTACAAGAAACCCCAGATCCTTCTGTACTACAGCATTTTGTAATTGTCACATTTGAATAATAATTTACTTTTTTATTTTTCCTACCAAAGGGATAACCTGACGTTTTACCACATTATAGTCCATCTGCCAGATTTTTGCTAGCTCATTGGGCCTATCTATATCCCTTTGTAGATTATTTGTGTCCTCCTTGTAACTTGCTTTCCCACCCATCTTTCTATCATCAGCAAGTTTGGCTACGTTACACTCGGTCCCTTCATCCAAGTAACTAATATAAATTGTAAATAGTTGAGGCTCCAGCACTGATCCCTGCAGCACCCCACTAGTTACTGATGGTCAACCAGACAATGAACCAGTTATCCCACCTCTCTGTTGTCTGTTATTTAGCCAATCCTCGATCCATGCTGATATGTTAACCCCATACCCATGAACTTTTACCTTGTGCAGTAACTTTTTTATGTGGCACCTTGTCAAACGCCTTGTGGAAGTCCAAATGCCCTTGTTTCCACTTTATCAACCCTGGTCGTTACATCTTCAAAGATTTCCATCAAATTTGTCAAACATGACTTCCCCTTCATAAGTCGATGCTGACTCTGCTTGACCGAACTTTGTTTTTCCAAATGTCCTGATACTGCTTCATTAATAATGGACTCCAACACTTTCCCAACCACAGATGTTCGGCTAAGTAGTTTCCCGCTTTTTGTCTGCCTCCTTTTTTAAATAGGAGCGTTACATTTGCAGTTTTCCAATCTGCTGGGACCTACCCAGAATCCAAGGAATTTTGGTAATTACAACCAGTGCATCCACTATCCCTGCCGTTACTTCTATTCAGACATGAGGATGAAAGCCACTCCTCTTGCCTCATAACCCTGCAAATCTTTCCAACTCAAATATTTATCTCTTTTTAAAGTAACATGTGAATCTGCTTCCATCACCCTTACAGGTAGTGCGTTCCAGGCCATAACATCTGGCTGCTCAATTTTTCCCCCTCGTGTAGCATCTGGTTCATTTGCCAATCACATTAAATCGGTGAAGTCTGGTTACCGAGCATTCTGACACTGAAAATTATTTCTCCTTATTAAGAGAGTTGATGGGCTGGAGGAGATTACAGAGATAGTGAGCGGCGAGGCCTTGGTGGGATTTGGACTAGAGGAGTATTTTAAAGATTGAGGACACCAGCTCTCTCTCCGATTGCAGAATGTGACTCACTGCGAACAGGAAAGGTTTTTGTTTAATGACTAAAGATGCATAATGAGGGTAAATCAATCTCTGTACATTTTAACTAACAGCAACACAGACCCCCGACAATGTAAATTGTTTCTCATTATAGAAGCATAGAACTTTACACGGAAGGAGGCCATTTAGGCCCATCGTGTCTGCGCAGGCTGACAGAGAGCTATCCAGCCTAATCCCACCAGACCAGTACCAGACCCCCCACCACTCTCTCGGTGAAGAAATTCCCCTCTAAACCTCCTACCAATTACTTTAAATCCATGCCCCCTGGTTGTTGACCCCCCTCTGCGATCGGAAATAGGTCCGTCCTATGCACTCGATTTAGACCCCTCAAAATTTTATACAGCTCAATAACGTCTCCCTTCAGCCTCCTCTGTTCCAAAGAAAAAAAACTGTTAAGTGAATTGCTGGGCTGGAGGAGGGTACAGAGATAGGCAAGGGTGATACATTGGAGGAATTTCAACAAGTGGAGGAGTATTTAAAAGGCTGAAACCACCAGCCATCTCCTCCAGCACAGAATGTGACTGACTACCAATAGGAAGGCTGTTACTTTAACGACTACAAATGCATAATGAGGGGAAATCAATCTCTGTTCCTTTAACTAACAGTGACACGCTAAGAGGGAAATGAATGATCTTTTCAATTTTTATTCGACTTGGCACTGAAGTGCCTGGAACTCATAATAGGAACTCCAGGGAAACAAAATACTGAAAAATGTTCACCTGTTACGTTGCCAAAACAAACCTCGATTTAACTGTGAAAAGATAAATTCTTTAAGAGGTGTTCGCACTGACTCACCTGACAGTCCGACTCAGGATCCAACCCTCAATCAGCGCGATTGGTCGCAGAACACGCTGCTGCCTTGGCCCACCTGTCATGTATTATACAGGTTGCCTGGGGTTGCATACTATCAGCAGACGGCTTACCTGTTGGAGTCCTAAGGGATCCCCGCATCCCTTAGGAGTACTGTATATAAGCATGTCTCCCACACTGTACCAACACTCTGGAGTCTGAATAAAGGAGCTGAGGTCACAGTTTATCATTTTCATATAAATTAGCCAGAAAAAGCAGCAAACTGTGGACTGTAGAAATTTAGAATTCAGTAGAGGAGGATAAAGGGTTTAATTAAGAGGGGGAAGCTTGCTTGAAACATAAAAACTGACTGCAAAAGCGTCCATAGATATGTGAAGAGAAAAACATTAGTGAAGACAAACGTAGGTCCCTTGCAGTCGGATTCGGGTGAATTTATAATAGGGAACAAAGAAATGGCTGACCAATTGAACAAATACTTTGGTTCTGTCTTCACAAAGGAAGACACAAATAACCTTCCGGATGTACCAGGGGACCGAGGGGCTAGAGAAGGAGGAACTGAAGGATATCCTTATTAGGCGGGAAATAGTGTTTGGGAAATTGACGGGATTGAAGGCCGATAAATCCCCAAGGCCTGATCGTCTACATCCTAGAGTAATTAAGGAAGTGTCCCTAGAAATAGCGGATGCATTGGTAATTTTCCAACAATCTATCGACTCTGTATCAGTTCCTATGGACTGGAGGATTGCTAATGGAACACCACATTTTTTTAAAAAGGAGGCAGAGAGAAAACGGATAATTATAGACCGGTTAGCCTGACATCAGAACTGGGCAAAATGTTGGAATCAATCATTAAGGATCAAATAGCAGCGCATTTGGAATGCAGTGATAGATTGGTCCAAGTCAGCATGGATTTATGAAAGGGAAATCATGCTTGACAAATCTTCTGGAATTTTTTGAGGGTGTATCTAGTAGAGTGGACAAGGGAGAACCAGTGGATGTGGTCTGTTTGGAATTTCAAAAGGCTTTGACAAGGTCCCAATGAAGAGATTGGTGTGCAAAATTAAACCACATGGTATTGTGGGTAATGTACTGATGAGGATAGAGAACTGATTGGCAGACAGGAAGCAGAGAGTCGGGATAAATGGGTCCTTTTCAGAATAGCAGACAGTGATTAGTAAAGTGCCGCAGGGCTCAGTGCTGGGACCCCAGCTCTTTACAATATATATTAATGATTTAAATGATGGAATTGAGTGCAAAATCTCGAAGTTTGCAGATGACACTAAACTGGGTGGCGGTGTGAGCTGCGAGGAGGACGCTAAGAGGCGGCAGGGTGACTTGGACAGGTTAGGCGAGTGGGCAAATACATGGCAGATGCAGTATAATGTGGATAACTGTGAGGTTATCCATTTTGCAGGCAAAAACACGAAGGCAGCATATTATCTGAATGGCGGCAGATTAGGAAAAGGGGTGATGCAGTGAGACCTGGGTGTCATGGTTCTTCAGTCAGTGAAAGTTGGCACACAGGTACAGCATGTTGTGAAGAAGGCAAATGGTATGTTGGCCGTCATAGCAAGGGGATTTTAGTGTAGGAGCAGGGAAGTCTTACTGCAGTTGTATCGGGCCTTGGTGAGGCTCCACCTGGAATATTGTGTTCAGTTTTGGTCTCCTAATCTGAGGAAGGACGTTCTTGCTATTGAGGCAGTGCAGCGAAGGTTCACCAGACTGGTTCCAGGGATGGTTGGATTGACATATGAGGAGGGACTGGGTCAACTGGGCCTTTATACCCTGGAGTTTAGAAGGATGAGGGGATCTCATAGAAACATGTAAGATTCTGATGGGACTGGACAGCTTAGATGCGGGAAGAATGTTCCCAATGTTGGGGAAGTCCAGAACCAGGGGATACAGATTTAGGATAAGGGGCAGACCATTTATGACTGATATGAGGAGAAACTTCTTCACCCATAGAGTTGTTAACTTGTGGAATTCCCTACCGCAGATAATTGTTGATGCCAGTTCACTGGATATATTTAAGAGGGAGTTGGATATGGCCCTTACGGCTAAAGGGAACAAGGGGTATGGAGAGAAAGCAGGAAAGGGGTACTGAAGGAATGATCAGCCATGATCTTATTGAATGGTTGTGCAGACTCGAAGGGCCGAATGGCCTACTCCTGCACCTATTTTCTATGTTTCTATGTCTACAGTACTCAGTTGCATTACTTTATTATGATCATAACAATTGGCAACGAGATAATGAACAACCACGTCAACAACTACGGAACAATGTTGGTCTCGTGGAGAAATTCTCAGAAGGGGATGATTGAGAGGCCTTCATGGAGTGACTCGACAAATACTCTGTAGTCAATGAGTAGAAGCAGATGAGAACACTGCCAAACGAGGGGTGATCCTCCTCACCGTCTGCGGGGCAACAACCTCTGGCCTCATGAAGAATCTTCTCGCTCCGGTGAAACCAACAACCAAATCCTATGAAGAACTGTGTAAGCTGGTCCGAACACATCGCCGAACGAAGGCGCCTTGCAGGACATTGGAATTCGATGGATTCCTTGAGCAAATGCTTAGAGACTTTTTTGTGCTTGGCATTGGCCATAAAGTTATCCTTCACAAACTGTTGACTGTTGACACACCGAATCTGAGCAAAGCCACAACGATAGCCCAGGCATTTATGGCCACCAACGATAACACTAAACAAATTTCGCAGCACAAAGAGGTTTTGGCAAGCACTGCACACAAAGTAATGCCCTTTTCAGGCAGAAATGGATATGGCAGATTGTATACGCCTGCAGCGGCACGTCCGCCGATGACCCAGAGTCTGCCATCAATCATTAATGCAAGGACTTAACCCCTTGTTGGCGCTGTGGAGGTGATCATCGAGCCCATCAATGCCGCTTCAAACAATATGTGTGCAAAGGCTGTGGAACAATGGGACACCTCCAGCCACTGTGCAGATGAGCTGCAAACCCTGCAAACCACCATGCGGAGGAGAACAGATCCATGGCGGATCAGGCTGAACTAGAGACTAGAACTGAGGTGGCAGAAGTATACTGGGTACATACCTTCACCACGAAATGGCAACCGATCATGCTAAAAGTCAAACTGGATGGAATTCCACTATCCATGGAACTGGACACGGGTGCGAGTCAGTCTATCATGAGCAAAAAGGCCTTTGACAGGCTGTGGTGCAACAAGGCACACAGGCCCTAGATTAGCTCCATTCATACCAAGGTAAGAACTTACACTAAAGAGCTGATCCCTGTAATTGGCAGCGCAGCAGTAAAAGTCTCCTATGATGGAGCAGTGCACGAACTCCCACTATGCATTGTAGCAGGAGATAGCCCCGCACTGTTCGGCAGAAGCTGGCTGGGAAAAATCCGCTGGAACTGGGACAGCATCCGAGCGCTCTCGTCCGTTGATGACGCCTCATGTGCCCAGGTTCTGAGCAAGTTCCCGTCATTGTTTGAGCCAGGCATCGGAAGTTTCTCGGGATCAAAGGGACAGATCCACTTGGTTCCCGGTACACAACCCATCCACCAAAAGGCACGGGCGGTACCATATATGATGCGAGAGAAAGTGGAAATTGAGCTGGACAGGCTGCAGTGAGAAGGCATCATCACGCCCGTAGAGCTCAATGAGTGGACCAGCCCTATTTTCCTGGTTCTCAAAGGCGACGGCACGGTCAGAATTTGTGGGAACTAGAATGTAACGATTAACTGTTTTTTACTACAGTACCAGAACCCGCTACCCAAGGCAGATGACCTATTTGTGACTCTGGCTGGAGGAAAGAAGTTCACCAGGTTGGACCTGATCTCGGCCTCAATGACGCAGGAGCTGGCGGAATCTTCGAAAGGCCTCACCTGCATCAACACGCACAAAGATCTGTTCATCTCGAATAGGTGCCCGTGTGAGATTCGATCGGCCGCAGCAATTTTCCAAAGGAACATGGAAAGTGTGCTACAGTTGGTTCCACGCATCGTGGTTTTCCAGGAGGATGTACTGGTCACAGGTCGGGACACCATCGAATACTTGCAGAACATGGAAGAGGTTCTAATTCGGCTAGGTCACGTGGGACTCATGTTGAAATGCGCAAAGTGTGTTTACCTGGCACCAGAGGTCGAGTTCTTTGGGAGAAGAATTACGGCAGATGACATCAGACCCACCGACACCAAGACGGAGTCCATCAAGAATGCGACGAGACCACAGAACATGCCAGAGCTGCCATTGTTCAGAGGACTACTCAACTATTTTGGTAATTTCATACCTGGGTTAAGCAGCTTGCTAGAACCTCTACATGTACTACGCAAGGGAGATGACTGGGTATGTGGTAAATCACAAGAGGCTGCTTTTGAGAAAGCCAGAAATCTGTTATGTTCCAACAAACTGGTTGTCTTGTATAACCCATGTAAACGCTTAGTACTAGCTTGCAATGCGTCTTCATACGGGATAGGGTGTGTGTCACAACAAGCTAACAAATCGGGAACATTGCAACCGGTCCCCTATGCATCCAAGAGTTTGTCCAAGGCCGAAAGGGTCTATCGCATGATTGAAAAAGAAGCTCTGGCATGCATTTAGGGTGTGAAAAACATGCACCAGTATCTGTTTCGTCTCATGTTTGAGCTGGAAACTGACCATAAGCCGCTCATATCGCTATTCTCAGAGAGCAACGGGATTAATGCCAATGCCTCTGCCCGCATTCAAACATGGTCACTTATGCTGCCTGCATACAACTATGTAATCTGCCACAGACCAGACAGAGAAATGCGCTGATGCTCTCAGTCAGCTACTATTGCCCACCACCGGGGTGGAAATGGCAAAGCCTGCAACTTGCTCTTGGTGATGGATGCATTCGAAAATGAAAAGTCACCCGTTACCGCCCGCAAGTTCAGGACCTGGACCAGCCAGGATCCTTTACTGTCCCTTGTAAAAAACGGTGTCCTCTATGGGAGCTGGTCCAGCATCCCAGCGGAGATGCATGAAGAGATCAAGCCATTCCAGCGGTGCAACGACGAAATGTCCATACAGGCGGACTGTCTTTTGTGGGGTAATCTCGTGGTTGTGCCGAAGAAAGGCAGGGAACTGTTCATTCACGATCTACACCGTACCCACCCAGGCATAGTAATCATGAAAGCTATAACCAGATCCCATGCGTGGTGGCCCGGCATCGTCGCAGACTTAGAGTCATGCATGCGCCAATGCAACATTTGCTCTCAACTGAGCAATACAACCAAAGAGGCACCGCTACGTTTGTCGTCATGGCCCTCCAAACCATGGTCGAGGATCCACAATGACTTTGCAGGCCCGTTCCTTGACAAAATGTTTTTGTTTGTTGTGGATGCTTAAAAATGGATTGAATGTGTAATATTGCCTGTAAGCACATCCACTGCAACCATCGAAAGCCTTCAAGCCATGTTTGCCACACATGGTCTGCCCAATGTCCTTGTCAGCGACAATGGGTCGTTCATCACCAGTGCTGAATTCAAGGAATTCATGACCCGCAATGCGATCAAGTACATCACATCCGCTCCGTTCAAGCCCACATCCAACGGTCAGGCAGAACGGGCAGTCCAGACCATCAAGCAAAGCTTGAAATGCTTATCGGAAGGCTCCCTGCAGACCCGCCTGTCCCAAGTCCTGCTCAGCTACCGCACCAGACCCCCCTCACTCACGGGGGTTCCGCCAGCCAAACTGCTCATGAAAAGGGCGCTCAAAACAAGGCTCTCTCTCTTGTCCACCCTGATCTCCATGATCACGTCGAGGACAGCTGGCATCAATGAAGCATGTACCATGATCATGCAGACTTATCATAGAAACATAGAAACATAGAAAATAGGTGCAGGAGTAGGCCATTCGGCCCTTCTAGCCTGCACCGCCATTCAATGAGTTCATGGCTGAACATTCAACTTAAGTACCCCATTCCTGCTTTCTCGCCATACCCCTTGATCCCCCTAGCAGTAAGGACCTCATCTAACTCCTTTTTGAATATATTTAGTGATTTGGCCTCAACAACTTTCTGTGGTAGAGAATTCCACAGGTTCACCACTCTCTGGGTGAAGAAGTTCCTCCGCATCTCGGTCCTAAATGGCTTACCCCTTATCCTTAGACTGTGACCCCTGGTTCTGGACTTCCCCAACATTGGAAACATTCTTCCTGCATCTAACCTGTCTAACCCCGTCAGAATTTTATATGTTTCTATGAGGTCCCCTCTCATTCTTCTGAACTCCAGTGAATACAAGCCCAGTTGATCCAGTCTTTCTTGATAGGTCAGTCCCTCCATCCCGGGAATCAGTCTGGTGAACCTTCGCTGCACTCCCTCAATAGCAAGAATGTCCTTCCTCAGGTTAGGAGACCAAAACTGTACACAATACTCCAGGTGTGGCCTCACCAATGCCCTGTACAACTGTAGCAACACCTCCCTGCCCCTGTACTCAAATCCCCTTGCTATGAAGGCCAACATGCCATTTGCTTTCTTAACCGCCTGCTGCACCTGCATGCCAACCTTCAATGACTGATGTTCCATGACACCCAGGTCTCTTTGCACCTCCCCTTTTCCTAATCTGTCACCATTCAGATAATAGTCTGTCTCTCTGTTTTTACCACCAAAGTGGATAACCTCACATTTATCCACATTATACTTCATCTGCCATGCATTTGCCCACTCACCTAACCTATCCAAGTCGCTCTGCAGCCTCACAGCATCCTCCTCGCAGCTCACACTGCCAACCAACTTAGTGTCATCCGCAAATTTGGAGATACTACATTTAATCCCCTCATCTAAATCATTAATGTACAGTGTAAACAGCTGGGGCCCCAGCACAGAACCTTGCGGTACCCCACTAGTCACTGCCTGCCATTCTGAAAAGTACCCATTTACTCCTACTCTTTGCTTCCTGTCTGACAACCAGTTCTCAATCCATGTCAGTACACTACCCCCAATCCCATGTGCTCTAACTTTGCACATCAATCTCTTGTGTGGGACCTTGTCGAACGCCTTCTGAAAGTCCAAATATACCACATCAACTGGTTCTCCCTTATCCACTCTACTGGAAACATCCTCAAAAAATTCCAGAAGATTTGTCAAGCATGATTTCCCTTTCACAAATCCATGCTGACTTGGACCTATCATGTCACCTCTTTCCAAATGCACTGCTATGACATCCTTAATAATTGATTCCATCATTTTACCCACTACCGATGTCAGGCTGACCGGTCTATAATTCCCTGTTTTCTCTCTCCCTCCTTTTTTAAAAAGTGGGGTTACATTGGCTACCCTCCACTCCATAGGAACTGATCACGTGATATTGAAGTCAATACCCTGTATTAGTACGCAATTTTGGACACGATTCCAAATGGTTTGCTGGCACTGTCATAGCCAAAGCAGGGAGTCAGATGTTTCAGGTCAAACTTGCCAATGGACTAATGTGCAGAAATCATTTGGACCAAACCAAACTGCGATTCACAAACAGCCACGAGCAAGCTGATGAGGACACCACCAACTTCGACGCTCCAATATATACACAAGCGACAACCGTAATTATGGTTGACCACGAAACTGAACTCACCATCCCCAGCAGCCCGGCAAGGGCAGCTGTCCAGCAGCACAGCGAAGAACCAACCAACTCACCCACAACTGCATTTGTACCGAGACGATCGACAAGGGAGTGAAAAGCCCCAAATTGGCTCACCCTGTAAATAAGAGTACTATTGACTTTAAAGGGAGTGATGTCATGTATGCAACCCCAGGCAACCTGTATAATACTGCCACCTGAGGGCTTATCAGTTGGATCCCAGCATCCCTTGGGAGCACTGCATATAAGCAGGCCTCCCACACTGTACCAACACTTTGCAGTCTGAATAAAGAAGCTAAGATCACACATACTCATTGTCTACAGTACTCAGTTGCATTACTTTATTATGAGCATTACACCACCGATCTCGAAGCTCTCTTCCTGTTGATTGAGCAATCAATCACCACTCGCCAACATTATGGTGCCAGATTACCTTGAGGGTCTCAGAGAAGGTAATAAATTGAAGCCGTGAATCTGAGTTAAGAAATAAAATTAGAGACGCATGAATAAACGAACGAGTAGAGGCAACATAAACTAAAGGGTACAATCCTAAAGGGGGTGCATGAACAGTGAGCAGGTTTACGCACACAAATCGCTAAAGGTGGCAGGACAGGTTGAGAAAGCAGTTAAAAAATTTACAGGATCCTGTGCATCACAGAGGCATGGCATACAAAAGCAAGGAGGTTATGATGAATGTTTGTAAAACATTAGTTCAGCCTCAACTGGAGCATTGTGTCCAATTCTGGGCACCGCACATTAAGATGTGAAGGTCTGAGAGAGGGTGCAGAAAAGATTGACAAAAATGATTCATGAGATGAGGGACTTCAGTTACGTGGAGAGACTGGAGAAGCTGGGGTTGTTCTTCTTTGAGCAGAGACGTTTGAGAGCAGAGTTGACAGAGGTGTTCCAAATCATGAGTGGTCCAGACAGATTAGATAGAGAGATACTGTTCCCGCTGGCAGAAGGGTTGAGAACCAGATGAGACAGGTTTATGGTGATTGGCATAAGATCATCATCATCATCGGCAGTCCCTCGAATCGAGGATGACTTGCTTCCATGTTAAAAAGTTCACAAGTGTTTCAATGAAGGACCTAAAATTCCAGGTCCAAACTAAATCTTGAAGGGTGGAAGATGCCTGTGCGTGGAATTTTTAATGTGTGGTGACCGTTGCATGCCAGCCACCACACGGCCTTGACAGAGCTAGGTCTTGTTCCAGTGGCAAGGATAAATCAAGACGAATGGAGACCAGCTCTGCTGCACGGACCTAGTGCGCACACAAATCGCAGTGTGGGCTGGTCCATGCTGCACCTGGGTCCTCGCCTCTTCTAGGCCCTGAACTCGCGCTTCTCCTGGGCCCCGATCACGTCGCTTTACAATCTCTCGCCGCTGCTTCACCCCGACCTCGCCGCTCCTGCTGTACCTGCCCACGCTCCAATCACTGACCTGGACCTTGGTGACGGCCCTTTTCACGGCCATTGCTGACCTGCTGCAGAACATTCTGCTCCCTGGAGTGGTACGCCCCCACGCTGCTCCTTCCGCTCGCTGGCCTGCTCCGATGGTGCTCGCAGGCCAGGGGCCGCTCAGGCTGCTGGGCTAGGCTGCCATTCTTCTCTTTCTGCTCGCCGGTCTGCTCCTATGGTGGTCGCAGGCTAGGGTCCGCTGAGACTACTGGGCCAGGCCGACATGCTGCTCCTTCTGCTCCCCGGCCTGCTCCGATGGTGCACTCTTTGGTAGACTGCAGGTAAGGCACACAAAGAAACTACACACAGGACAGTTGAACAGCTTCTCCCCAGTGTGAATTCGCTCCTGTACCAGTAGGTGGGATGAACGAGACACACACACACACGAGTGAGAGTGTCCCAGTGCACTGCCTGTGAAAATAGCTTTAACCAATCACACAGCCTGAAGAAACATCGGACCATTCTCAGTGGGGAGAAACCGTACACACGTTCTGTGTGTGGATCAGGCTTCAACTGATCGTCCAACCTGGAGAGATACAAGGACAGCCGCACCACGGAGATACCGTGGAAATGTGGGGATTGTGGGAAGGGATTCAATTGCCCCTCTGCACTGGAAAATCATCGACGCCGTGACAATGGAGTGAGGCCGTTCAACTGCCCTGTGTATGTGAAGGGATGCACTCGTTCATCCAACCTGCTGGTACATGAGCGAATTGGCAGAAGAACCAAAGGTGATGTAAGAAAAATCTTATTTATGCAGCAAGTGGTTCCGATTTGGAATGCACGGCCTGAAAAATGTGGTGGAGGCAGACTCAATCACTGCTTTCAAAAGGGAGTTGTATAATTATCTGAAAGAAAACATTTGCAGGGCCGGAGGAAAGGGCGGGGCAGTGGGACAGGCTGGGAGCCAGCAAGGGCTGGATGGGCTGAATGGCCTTCCGTGCTGTAACCATTCTCTGATTGTGTGAGCAGAACACATAAGTCTGGTCCCTGACTCAATCTAAAGCGTTCCTGATTGTGAGCACCTCTGTTAAACCTGCCCTGCAACTTCACTGCTCCAAGGAGAAACACCAAAGATGCTGCAGCCATCATCTTATTGAATGGCGGCAGGCTCGAGGGACCAAAAGCCGACTCATCTCCGATATCGGATGTTCTCATGTATTCATTACACTGGTCCCCATCCTGCACCTGATGGCCGCCCTGCAGTAAGATGGCCGCCACGCATGCTCCCTGCCCTGCAGCGGGTCAATGGCAAGCATTGTGGCGTCGAGGAAGCCCCGCTGCTGTCGCGTCCTGCGGCGGGCAGTTCTGCGCTGCCCAAAGATGGCGGCCGAAATCCCCGCAACTCCCGACAGTAAACGAGGCTCGTCCACACCCGAAAGTGCGCCGCAGCCGCCACCCGCCGACTCGGCGGCCAAATCTCGCTGCCCGCGCGTGTCCGTGAGTCCACAGGGAGGCCGGGTGCGCTGCTCGGACCGCTCCTCCATCTTCCACGGCGATGGCGAAACGTCCGTCCATCCACGGCCAATAGGCTGGCCCGCGCCTGCGCACAATGCCGCCCCGCCTCACACGGGCCCCCGAGTTGAAAGGCCGCGAGCGGAGCCCGCCAACAAACCGCCAACCGCCCGCCCACGTGCAGAACTCAGCCCGCAGCCAATGGCGAGGCGGCGCGGGGCACCAGCCCACCCAGCGCGCGCTGCTCCGCGCCAATCAGCGGCGGGGGGCGGGGGCGGGGCCGCGGCATCAATCAATCAATCGGCGAACAATCCAGGGCGCGCGGTGCTGAAGGGAAAGTGTCTCTTGCGACACAAACAGAAGATGCCGGAAGTGTCCGCGGCTCAGGCAGCATCTGTGGGCAGCGTCAGAGGGGGGTGGGGTCGCGGGCCTCCGTCACAACTGGAGAGTGCTGGGAAAGAACAGATCCTGAAGGAGCACTGGGAGGGAGAGAAAGGACAACAGGTAAGGTCTCTGATAGGGGGGAAGGCAGGATAGATTAGAGAGACAACAGGGAGGATGGGCCGAATTCAAATGGTACTGGCAGGATTAGAACAACATTAGTCAGGATAGGGTGTGAATGGTGGGATAATGATCAGTGGTCATTAGAGACAAGGAAAAAAAACAGGCTCCGCGGGGGGGTGGTGACCATGAGAAATAGGAGCGGGAGTGGCCAACCCGGACCCCGAGCCTGCTCCCTATTCTATAAGATCATGGCTTGTCTGATCCGAGTCAGTTCCACTTTCCTGCCCGCTCGCCAGAACCCTTTACTCACTTATCACTCAAATATCTGTCTATCACGGCCTTAAATACTTTCAATGACCCAGCCTCCACAGCTCTTTGGGGTAGAAAATTCACAGATTTACAACCCTCTGAGAAAATAAATTCCTCCTCATCTCATTTTTAAATTGGCGGCCCCTTTTTCTGAGACTGTCCACTAGATACAGAGAAAAATTTGCTCTACACTATCCATTCAAAATCTGCCAGGGCACGTTTAGCACGCGTTGGACAGGAAGGTTTAAGGTGGGCATTCCAGAACTTGGGGCCTGGGCAACAGAAGGTACAGCAAGCAAAACCACCAATGTTTGAACAATTAGAATTAGGGATGCTCAGGAAGACAGATATCTCATGGGCGGGATGTGGGGGGAGCAGATGTGGGGCTGGAGGAGTTTACAGAGCTAGGGAGGGGTGAGGCCATGGAGGGAGTTGAAAATAAGTATTCGAATTTTGAAATCAAGGCGTTGCTTCACCAGAAGCCAATGTCGGTCAGCGAGCACAGGGGTGATGGGTGAGCTGGACTTGTTAGGACATGGGCAGCCGAGTTTTCGATCAACTCTAGTTTATGTTGGTTAGAATGTGGGAGAAGTGCATTGGAATTGTCAAGACCAGAAGTAACAAAGACATGGATCAGGGCTTCAGCAGTGGATGAGTTGCGGCAGGGGCGAAGACGGGCGATGTTACAGAAGTGGAAATAGGCAATCTTATTTATGTTGTGGATATGTGGTCAAAAGGTTATTTCAGGATTAAGTATGACACCAAGGCTGTGAACAGTCTGGTTCAGCCTCAGAAAGAAGTTGGGGCGAGGGATGGAGTCAGTGGCTTGGGAAAGGAGTTTGTGGAAAAGACAATTACAAATATTAGAATATTTCACAGGCTATCACGTGTAAAATGTGTGGATGAGTTTTTTAAATTCAATCGGATCCAAAACTGGGTTAATTGACACAGAAAGTAACGGATTTCAAATCTTATCCAAGACAGTTCAATAACGGGGTGATTTAAAGGATTTCAGCTGTGTTTAAAGTGAGACACTGCCGTTAAGTCTACTACAACCACAACTCATGTACTCAAACGGAACAAGTTTGGGGTTTGTTATGATAGAAGGTGAACTAGGTGAGAAGTGATAAAAGTTAGTTTCAGAAAAAGCACTAAAATGGAACACCGATTGGTCTCCTCTGATCATGGAGGAATCAAATATTCCACACGCTGTTTTGAAACAAAGATAATTTATTCAACTTTTATACAGGGTATTGATTTTCAGCTCAGGTATAGGGGTTATTAAGATTATCAGAAACAGACAAAAGCTCCCAGAATGAATATGGTTCAGTGCCCAATGCAATCATAGTAAATCCTGTTCTATTTACAAATGCAGCCTTTCTCCTCAGCCCATTTAAAACTGAGCTGAGGAGGAATTTCTTCTCTCAGAGAGTTGGAAATCCATGGAATTCTCTGCCCCAAAGAGCTGTGGAAGCTGGGTCATTGAATATATTTAAGGCGGAGATAGACAGATGTTTGAGCGATAAGGGAGTAAAGGGCTCTGGGGAGCAGGCAGGAAAGTGGAGCTGAGTCAATGATCAGATCAGCCATGATCTTATTGAATGGGGAGCAGCCTCGGGGGGCTGCTCCAATGTCTCATGGTCCAATGTCTCATGGTATTATCTACCCAGCGTGCCCCGCGGGGGAGAATGTGTCGCAGCCAGACTACAGGAGCTCAATGCGCAGGCGCGGGCCCTGCCTGGCTTTGGAGGAGGAGACACGTTTTGGACAGGCTCTACAGAAGTGTCTTTTTCAGCGGTACGGAGCGGAGTAATTGACCAGCGGGGAGCAGGGGAGGCTTCATAAACAACCGGTGTCCGCCGCAAGCCCGGAATATTTACCGGAATATCGGTGGTTGCAGCTTCTGGTTTTCTACCGATCAGAGGCCCAGGCTAACGGCGGCCATCTTCGTGTAGGAAGGCAGATTCAGTGCTCCGCTATCTTGATTCCGTGAGTAGCACAGCGCATGCGTGGCCATCTTTGTGCAGGGACGAAGTGAGTAAAGAGAACTGAGAGTCAACACCTTCAGGGGAGGGGATACCAGTGACTGTGGAACTGAACCCAGTCAGAGTCAGCGTCTTCAGGCGAGGAGAGGGGAACCAGCGAGTGTGGAACTGATCCCAGCCACAGTCAGCATATTGATGGGAGAGAGGAGAAACAGTGAGTTTAGAACTGATCCCAGCCAGTGTCAGCACCTTCAGGGGAGGAGAGGGAGGGGAACCAGTAAGTATCGAACTGAACGCAGCCAGAATCGGTGGTGAAAACTGGGAGTGGAGGGGAAACAGGTTAGACCATAAAAAATAGGAGCAGCAGCAGGCCATTTGGCCCCTCGAGCCTGCTCCCCCTTCAATAAGGTCATGGCTGATCCGATCATGGACTCGGCTCCACTTCCCTGTCCGCACCCCATAACCCTTTACACCCTTATCGCTTAAAAATGTGTCAATCTTCAACTTAAATATATTCAATGACCCAACTTCCACAGCTCTTTGGGGCAGAGAGTTCCATGGATTTCCAACCCTCAGAGAAGAAATTTCTCCTCATCTCAGTTTTAAATGGGTGGCCCCTTATTCTGAGACTATGTCCGCTAGTTTTAGGTTCCCTGATGAGTGGAAATGTCCTCTCTACATCCACCTTATCGAGCCCCCTCATAATCTTATAAGTTTCAATAAGATCAACCCTCGTTCTTCTGAACGCTAATGTGTATAGGCCCAACCAACTCAACCGATCCTCATAAGTCAACTCACTCATCTCCGGAATCAACCCAGTGACCTTCTCTGACCCGCCTCGAATGCAAGTATATCCTTTCTTAAATGCGGAGACCAAAACCGTACGCAGTACTCCAGGTGTGGCAACACTAAATCCCTGTACAGTTGTAACAGGACTTATCTGCTTTTATACTGTGAGGTTATCCACACTGGTGGTAAAAACAGAGAGATAGACTATTATCTGGATGGTGACAGATTAGGAAAAGGGGAGGTGCAACGAGACCTGGGTGTCATGGTACATCAGTCATTGAAGGTTGACATGCAGGTACATCAGGCAGTTAATAAAGCAAATGGCATGTTGGCCTTCATAGTGAGGGGATTTGAGTACAGGGGCAGGTAGATGTTGCTGCAGTTGTACTGGGCCTTGGTGAGGCCACACCTGAAGTATTGTGTAGAGTTTTGGTCTCCTAACTTGAGGAAGGACATTCTTGCTATTGACGGAGTGCAGCGAAGGTTCACCAGTCTGATTCCAGGGAAGGCGGGACTGACATATCCGGAAAGACTGGATCAACTGGGCTTGTATTCATTGGATTTCAGAAGAATGAGAGGGGATCTCATAGAAACGTTTAAAATTCTGATGGGTTTAGACATGTTAGATGCAGGAAGAATGTTCCCAATGTTGGGGAAGTCCAGAACCAGGGGTGACAGTCTAAGGATAAGGGTTAGCCATTTAGGACCGAGATGAGGAGAAACTTCTTCACCCAGAGAGTGGTGAACCTGTGGAATTCTCTTCCACAGAAAGTTGTTGAGACCATTTCACTAAATATACTCAAAAAGGAGTTATATATACTCCTTACTACTAGGGGGATCAAGGGGTAGGGTGAGAAAGCAGGAAGGGGCTGCTGAATTTGCCTGTTCAGCCATGCACTCATTGAATGGCGGTGCAGGCTCGAAGGGCCGAATGGCCTACTCCTGCACCTATTTTCTATGTTTCTACTCTATCCCCTTTGCAATAAAGGCCAACATTCCATTTGCTTTCCTGATTACTTGCTTTACCTGCACACTAACTTTTTGTGTTTCATGCAAAAGGACCGCCAGGTCCCTCTGTACTGCAGGCACTTTACAATATTTCTCGATTTAAATTATAATTTGCTTTTCTATTATTTCTGCCAAATTGAATAACCTCACATTTTCCCACATTATACTCCATCTGTCAGTTTTTGCCCACTCACTTATCCTGTCTATATCCCTTTGCAGATTTGCTTTGCCACCCATATTTGTGTAGTCAGCAAACTTGGATACATAACACTCGGTCCCTTCATCCAAGTCATTAATATAGAATGTAAATAGTTGGGTACCCAGCACCGATCCCTGCGGCATCCCACTAGTCACTGTTTGCCAAGCGGAAAATGACCCATTTATCCCGACTCTGTTTTCTGTTAGTTAGCCAATCTTCTATCCATGCTAATATATTACCCTCAACCCTGTGAGCTTTTATCTTGTGCACTAACCTCTCATGTGGCCCCTTATCGAATGCCTTTTAGAAATCCAAATACACCACATTCACTGGTTGCCCCTTATCGACCCTGCTTGTTATATCTTCAAAGAACTCCAGCAAATTTGTCAAACATGATTTCCCTTTCATAAAACCATGCTGACTCTGCTTGATCGGATCATGCTTCTCCAAATGATCCGCTACTGCTTCCTTAATATTGAACTCAAGGATTTTCCCAACTACAGATGTTAGACGAATGGTCTATAGTTTCCTGCTTTTTGTCTGCCTCCTTTTTTAAATAGGGGCATTACATTTGCAGTTTTCCAATCTGCTGGGAGCGCCCCAGAATCCAGGGAACGTTGGTAGATTACAAACAATGCATCCACTATCTCTGCAGCCACTTCTCTTAAGATTCTAGGATGTAAGGCATCAGGTCCAGGGGACTTGTCCGCCTTTATTCCGAATATCACCTCCTTTGTGATTGTGGTAAGTTCCTTCCCCGCTATAGCCCCTTGACTATCCACTGTAGGGATATTTTTGGTGTCCTCAACCATAAAGACTTAGACAAAATATATTTTCAGATTTTCTGCCATCTGCATGTTCCCCATCAATGATTCCCTGGTTTCGTCCTCTAAGGGACCAACATTTACTTTAGCCACTCTTTTACTTCTTATATACCTGTAGAAACTCTTGCTATTTGTTTTTATATTTCGTGCTAGTTTACTTTCATAGTCTATCTTCCCTTTCTTAATCATTTTTTTAGTCATTCTTTGCTGGCTTTTAAAAGCTTCCAAATCTTCTGTCCTCCCAACAGTTTTGACTACTTTGTATGCCCTTTATTTCTTTAGTTAGCCACGGATGGATATCTTTTCTTTTACACATTTTCCTCCTCACTGCAATATATTTTTCTTGAGAGATGCGAAATATTTCCTTAAATGGACGCCATTGTTCATCAACTGTCCTACATTTTAATGTATTTTCCCAATCCATTTTAGCCAAATCTTCCCTCATATCTTTGTAATCTCCATCATTTAAGCTTAGAACGCTGGTTTGAGATCCAATTTTCTCGCCCTCCATTTGAATTTGAAATTCAACCATGCTATGATCATTCCAAGGGGGTCCTTTATTCGGAGATTGATTATTAATCCTATCTCATTACACAGGACCAGATCGAAGACAGCCAGCACTTCAGAGGAGATGAGGGAGAGGAAACCAGTAATTGTAGAATTAAACCCAGCCAGAGTCAGCACCATCAGGGGAGGGAGGGGAACCAGTGAGTGGAGAACTGAACCCAGCCAGAGTCAGCAATGTCAGGGGAGGAGAGGGAAGGGAACCAGTGAGTGTAGAACTGTACCCAGACAGAGTCAGCACCTTCAGTGGAGGAGAGGGAGGAGAACCAGTGAGTGCAGAACTGAACCCAGACAGAATCAGCACTATCAGGGGAGGAGAGGGAAGGGAACCAGTGAGTGCAGAACTGTGTTCAGACAGTGTCAGCACCTTCAGGGGAGGAGAGGGAGGGGAACTAGTGAGTGTAAAATTGAACCCAGCTAGAGTCAGCACCTTCAGGGGAGGAGAGGGAGGGGATCCAGTGAGTGTAAAACTGAACAATGTCAGAGTCAGCACCATCAGGAGAGGAACCAGTGAGTGTAGAAATGAACCCAACCAGAGTCAGCACCATCAGGGGAGGGGAATGAGGGGAACCAGTGAGTGTAGAACTGTACCCAGTCAGAGTCAGCACCTTCAGTGGAGGAGAGGGAGGGGAACCAGTGAGTGTAGAACTGAACCCAGCCAGAGTCAGCACCTTCAGGGGAGGAGAGAGAGGGGAACCAGTGAGTGTAAAACTGAACCCAGCCAGTGTCAGCACCTTCAGGGGAGGAGAGGGAGGGGATTCAGTGAGTGTAGAATTGAACACAGTCAGAGTTAGCACCTTCAGGGGAGGGGAGGGAGGGGAACCAGTGAGTGTAGAACTATAACCAGACAAAGTCAGCCCCTTCAGTGGAGGAGAGGCAGGGGAACCAGTGAGTGTAGAACTGAACCCAGCCAGAGTCAGCTCCATCAACAGAGGAGAGGGACGGGAACCAGTGTCTTAAATTTATTCAATGAGCCAGCTTCCACAGCTCTCTGAGGCAGCAAATGGCACAGATTTACAACCCTTTGAGGGAAGACATTCCTCCTTATCTCAGTTTTAAATGTGCGGCCCCTTATTCTAAGATTATGCCCCTTGTTCTAGTTTCCCCTATCAGTGGAAACATCCTCTCTGCATGCACCTTGTCAAGCTCCCTCATAATCTTATACGTTTCGATAAGATCACCTCTCATTCGTCTGAATTCCAATGAGCAGAAGACCAAACCACTCAACCTTTCCTCAAAGGTCAACCCCCTCATCTCTGGAATCAACCTCGTGAACCTTCTCTGACCTGCCTCCAAAGCAAGTATATTCTTTCTTAGATATGGAAACCAAAACTGTCCGCAGTATTCTTGGTGTGGCCTCACCAATACCCCGTATAACTGTAGTACGACTTCCCTGCTTTTATACTCCATCCCCTTTCCAATAAAGGCCAAGATACCATTGGCCTTCCTGTTCACTTGCTGTACCTGCACACGAACCTTTTGTGTATCATGCAGCAGGACCCCCCAGGTCCCGTTGTACTGCAAATTTTTCTCCATTTATATAATAACTTGCTCTTCACATTTTTTTCTGCCGAAGTGCATAACCTCACACTTTCCAACATTATACTCCATCTGTCAAATTTTTGCCCACTCACTGAGCCTGTCTATATCGTTTTGCAGGTTTTTTGTGTCCTGCTCACACATTGCTTTTCTTCCCACCTTAGCTACATTACACTCGGTCCCTTCATCCAAGTCGTTAGTATAAATTGTAAATAGTTGGGGTCCCAACACTGATTCCTGCGGCACACCACTAGTTACTGATTGTCAACCCGAGAATTTATCCTGACTCTCTGTTTTCTGTTAGTTAGCCAATTCTTTATCCATGCGAAAATATTACCCCCAACCCCATGAACTTTTATCTTGTGCAGTCACCTTTTATGTGGTACCTTGTCAAATACCTTCTGGAAGTCCAAATACACCACATCCACTGGTCCCCTTCATCCACCCTGTTCCTCAAAGCCAGACTCAGCACTTTTAGGGGAAGAGAGGGAGGGAAACTAGAGAATGTGGAACTTAATGCAGCCAGACTCAGCACCTTCAGGGGTGGGGAGGGAGAGGAACCAGAGAGTGTAGACATGAACCCAGCCAGAATTGGTGGTGATAACTGGGAATGGAGGAGAAACAGTGTAGAAATGTGCGATTGTTTGGATTTCAGCACAGCAGGAGGGACAATGTGTGGGACAGGGATTTACAGCTTTGGAAGAACAAGAAAGGAAAGAATGTTCCATGGAAACTAGATGTCTCTATCCTGAACCTCTGTCTTATACTGACAGCGATGAGTTTTATTATCTCCTTTTACAGAATATTAGAAGGGGAGATTTTCAGACAGGAAACGCAAACCAAACATCATGTTAAGATCTGACGGAGTCAGTCGATTCATCAGGACCTGAATATCATCGGTCTTTGAAAGTGGAAGGAGAAATGTTTGTCTGTTCTGTTTGTGGGAAAAGATTTCAAACATCAGTGTGACTGGAAAAGCACCGAGACACACACACGCGAGTGAGAATGTTCAAGTGCACTGCCTGTGGAAAGAGCTTTAACCAATTGCACAGCATGAAAAAACATCGCACCATTCACAGCACGGAGAAATTGTAAACGTGTTGTGTGCGTGTGCGAGGCATCAACCCATCGTCCAACCATGGAGAGTCACAAGGATACCCGCACCAAGGAGAAACCGTGGAAATGTGGTGACTGTGGGAAGCTATTCGGATCACCGTCTAAGCTGAAATTTCATCGCCGCAGTCACCCTGGGGAGAGGCCATTCACCTGCTCCGAGTGTGGGAAGGGATTCACTCAATCATCTGACCTAATGACACACCAGCGAGTTCACACTGGGGAGAGGCCGTTCACCTGCTCCGAGTGTGGGAAAGGATTCACCACGTCATCCAGCCTGCTGATACACCAGCGAGTTCACACTGGGGAGAGGCCATTCACCTGCCCTGAGTGTGGGAAGGGATTCACTTGTTCATCCAACCTGCTGAAACACCAGCGAGTTAACACTGGGGAGAGGCCATTCATCTGCACTGAGTGTGGGAAGGGATTTACTCAGTCATCCACTCTGCTGAAACACCAGCGAGTTCACACTGGGGAGAGGCCATTCACCTGCTCTGAGTGTGGGAAGGGATTTACTCAGTCATCCGACCTGCTGACACACCAGCGGGTTCACACTGGGGAGAGGCCATTCACCTGCCCTGAGTGTGGGAAAGGATTCAATGTGTCAAATGACCTTGTAAATCACCAGCGAGTTCACACTGGGGAGAGGCCGTTCACCTGCTCTGAGTGTGGGAAGCGATTCACTTGTTCATCCAACCTGCTGAAACACCAGCGAGTTCACACTGGGGAGAGGCCGTTCACCTGCTCCGTGTGTGGGAAGGGATTCACTTGTTCATCCGTCCTGCTGAGACACCAGTGAGTTCACACTGGGGAGAGGCCATTCACGTGCTCTGAGTGTGCGAAGGGATTTACTCAGTCATCCACCCTGCTGACACACCAGCGAGTTCACAAGTGACTGCAGGGGTTGGAATCTGCTGTTATTCCTGCTGCTAATCACATCCCGACTGAACCATGTTCATTCTGACAGTTGGGGTTTGATTCTGCTGATGTTAATAACCCTATAAGTGGGCTGGACTTTAATATTCTGGATATATTGCTGATTGTGTTCTCGGGGCTGCAGTGTCCATTTAAGCAACGCTGTATGTTATCTTTCCCCTTAATTTAGCAACTCTTATCAGAAAGTTAGTTTGCAATAAAATTATGAACATTTACTTTAATCCTAAATTGATCTTTCGTACAAAATCTGCAATAGTGTGAGAAATTTTATGCTGAATAAAATGTCCAATTAGAAAGAGCTGGCTAACAATTCTTACTGACTTGCACATTACACAAAGTGGCCCTTCCATTATCCACCAGACAGAAGGGGAATTGGAATTAGTGGGGAATCCGTGTCCCCAAATGTTGCCCCTCCCATCTAGTGCAGCAATTCCCTCGGCATGGGAATAGAGACAAGTCCAGACCAAAACTGTATGCAGTACTCCAGGTGTGGTCTTACCAACGCCCTGTACAGTTGCAGCAGGACTTCCCTACTTTTATACTCCAGCCCCCTTGCAATAAAGGCCAGTATTCCATTTGCCTTCCTGATTCTTGCTGTACTTGCATGCTAACTTTTTGAGTTTCATGTACAAGAACCCCCAGATCCTTCTGTACATAGAAACATAGAAAATAGGTGCAGGAGTAGGCCATTCGGCCCTTCGAGCCTGCACCACCACAAGATCATGGCTGATAATTCACCTCAATACCCCTTTCCTGCTTTCTCCCCATACCCCTTGATGCCTTTCGCTATAAGGGCCGTCTCTAACTCCCCCTTGAATATATCCAATGAACTGGCATCAACAACTCTCTGCGGTCGGGAATTCCACAGGTTAACAACTCTGAATGAAGAAGTTTCTCCTCATCTCAGTCCTAAATGGCTTACCCCTTATCCTTAGACTGTGTCTCCTGGTTCTGGACTTCCCCAACATCGGGAACATTCTTCCTGCATCTAACCTGTCCAGTCCCGTCAGAATCTTAGACGTTTCTATGAGATCCCCTTTCATCCTTCCAAACTTCAGTGTATAAAGGCCCAGTTGATCCAGTCTCTCCTTATGTGTCAATCCTGCCATCCCGGGAATCAATCTGAAGAACCTTCGCTGCACTCCCTCAATAGCAAGAACGTCCTTCCTCAGGCTAGGAGACCAAAACTGAACACAATATTCTAGGTGAGGCCACACCAAGGCCCTGTACAACTGCAGTAAGAGCTCCCTGCTTCTATACTCAAAAGCCCGAGCTATGAAGGCCAACATACCATTTTAATTCTTCACCGCCTGCTGCACCTGCATGCCAACTTTCAATGAGTGATGTACCATGACACCCAGGTCTCGTTGCACCTCCCTTTTCCAAATCTGCCGCCATTCAGATAATATTCTGCCTTCGTGTTTTTGCCCCAAAGTGGATAACCTCACATTTATCCACATTATACTGCATCTGCCATGCATTTGCCCACTCAGCTAATTTGTCCAAGTCACCCTTCAGCCTCTTAGCATCCTCCTCACAACTCAAACCGCCATCCAGTTTAATGTCATCTGAAACCTTGGAGATATTATACTCAATTGAGATAATCACTAGCACTGGTGGGGGAGTGCTGGACAGGCTATGGGACTTAAGGTAGACAAGTCCCCTGTTCCTGATGAAATGCATCCCAGGGTATTAAAAGAGATGGCGGAAGTTATAGCAGATGCATTCGTTCTAATCTACAAGAATTCTCGCACTCTGGGGAGGGACCAGAGAATTGGAAAGCAGCTAATGTAACACCTCTGTTTAAAAAAGGGGGCAGACAAAAGGCGGGTAACAATAGGCCGGTTAGTTTAACATCTGGAGTGGAGAAAATGCTTGAAGCTATCATTAAGGAAGAAATAGCGGGACATCGAGATAGGAATAGTGCAATCAAGCAGAAGCAGCATGGATTCATGAAGGGGAAATCATGTTGAACTAATTTACTGGAAATCTTTGAGGATATCACGAGCATGGTGGATAGAGGCGTACCGACGGATGTGGTGTATTTAGATTTCCAAAAGGCATTTGATAAGGTACCACACAAAAGGTTACTGCAGAAGATAAAGGTACGCAGAGTCAGAGGAAATGTATTAGCATGGGTAGAAAATTGGCTGGCTAACAGAAAGCAGAGTCGGGATAAATGGGTCCTTTTCGGGTTGGAAATCAGTGGTTAGTGGTGTGCCACAGGAAACGGTACTGGGACCACAACTGTTTACAATATACATAGATGACCTGGAAGAGTGGACAGAGTGTAGTGTTACAAAATTTGCGGATGACACGAAGATTAGTGGGAAAGTGGGTTGTGTAGAGGATAGAGAAAGGCTGCAAAGAGATTTAGATAGGCATACAAATTGGTCAGAAATAGCAGAGAACCCGGGGACTGTGAGAAATTTAGAACTCAGCAGAGGAGGACAAAGGTTTTGATTAGGGCAGGGAAAATGGAGTACGAGAAGAAGCTTGCAGGGAACATTAAGACGGATTGCAAAAGTTTCTATAGATATGTAAAGAGAAAAAGGTTAGTAAAGACAAACGTAGGTCCCCTGCAGTCAGAATCAGGGGAAGTCATAACGGGGAACAAAGAAATGGCGGACCAATTGAACAAGTACTTTGGTTCGGTATTCACTGAGGAGGACACAAACAACCTTCCGGATATAAAAGGGGTCGGAGGGTCTAGTAAGGAGGAGGAACTGAGGGAAATCCTTATTAGTCGGGAAATTGTGTTGGGGAAATTGATGGGATTGAAGGCCGATAAATCCCCAGGGCATGATGGACTGCATCCCAGAGTACTTAAGGAGGTGGCCTTGGCAATAGTGGATGCATTGACAGTCATTTTCCAGCATTCCATTGACTCTGGATCAGTTCCTATGGAGTGGAGGGTAGCCAATGTAAGCCCACTTTTTAAAAAAGGAGGGAGAGAGAAAACAGGGAATTACAGACCGGTCAGCCTGACATCGGTAGTGGGTAAAATGATGGAATCAATTATTAAGGATGTCATAGCAGTGCATTTGGAAAGAGGTAATATGATAGGTCCAAGTCAGCATGGATTTGTGAAAGGGAAATCATGCTTGACAAATCTTCTGGAATTTTTTGAGGATGTTTCCAGTAGAGTGGACAAGGGAGAACCAGTTGATGTGGTATATTTGGACTTTCAGAAGGCTTTCGACAAGGTCCCACACAAGAGATTAATGTGCAAAGTTAAAGCACATGGGATTGGGGGTAGTGTGCTGACATGGATTGAGAACTGGTTGTCAGACAGGAAGCAAAGAGTAGGAGTAAATGGGGACTTTTCAGAATGGCAGGCAGTGACTAGTGGGCCCCAGCTGTTTACACTGTACATTAATGATTTAGACGGGGGGATTAAATGTAGTATCTCCAAATTTGCGGATGACACTAAGTTGGGTGGCAGTGTGAGCTGCAAGAAGGATTCTATGAGGCTGCAGAGCGACTTGGATAGGTTAGGTGAGTGGGCAAATGCATGGCAGATGAAGTATAATGTGGATAAATGTGAGGTTATCCACTTTGGTGGTAAAAACAGAGAGACAGACTATTATCTGAATGGTGACAGATTAGGAAAAGGGCAGGTGCAAAGAGACCTGGGTGTCATGGTACATCAGTCATTGAAGGTTGGCATGCAGGTACAGCAGGCGGTTAAGAAAGCAAATGGCATGTTGGCCTTCATAGCGAGGGGATTTGAGTACAAGGGCAGGGAGGTGTTGCAACAATTGTACAGGGCCTTGGTGAGGCCACACCTGGAGTATTGTGTACAGTTTTGATCTCCTAACCTGAGGAAGGACATTCTTGCTATTGAGGGAGTGCAGCGAAGGTTCACCAGACTGATTCCCGGGATGGCGGGACTGACCTATCAAGAAAGACTGGATCAACTGGGCTTGTATTCACTGGAGTTCAGAAGAATGAGAGGGGACCTCATAGAAACGTTTAAAATTCTGACGGGGTTAGACAGGTTCGATGCAGGAAGAATGTTCCCAATGTTGGGGAAGTCCAGAACCAGGGGACACAGTCTAAGGATAAGGGGGAAGCCATTTAGGACCGTGATGAGGAGGAATTTCTTCACCCAGAGAGTGTTGAACCTGTGGAATTCTCTACCACAGAAAGTTGTTGAGGACAATTCACTAAATATATTCAAAAAGGAGTTAGATGAAGTCCTTACTACTAGGGGAATCAAGGAGTATAGTGAGAAAGCAGGAATGGGGTACTGAAGTTGCATGTTCAGCCATGAACTAATTGAATGGCGGTGCAGGCTAGAAGGGCCGAATGTCCTACTCCTGCACCTATTTTCTATGTTTCTATGTCTATGTTTCTATGAATGGGCTAAGGTTTGGCAGATGGAATACAATGTCGGAAAATGTGAGGTCATCCACCTTAGAAAAAAAAAACAGTAAAAGCGAATATTTTTTGAATGGGGTGAAATTACAACATGCTGCGGTGCATGGGACCTGGGGGTCCTTGTGCTTGAATCCCAAAAAGTTAATTTGCTGGTGCATCAGGGAATCAGGAAGGCGAATGGAATGTTGGCCTTCATTGCGAGAGGGATGGAGTACAAAAGCAGGGAGGTCCTGCGGCAACTGCATAGGCTATTGGTGAGGCCGCTCCTGGAGTACTGCATGCAGTTTTGATCACCTTACTAAATGAAGGATATACTAACTTTGGAGTGGGTACAGAGACGATTCATTCGGCTGATTCCGGAGATGAGGGGGTTACCTTATGATGATAGATTGAGTAGACTCATTGATGTTCAGAAGGATGAGGGGTGATCACATGGAAACATTTAAAATAATGAAAGGGTAGACAAGATAGAGGCAGAGAGGTTGTTTCTGCTCGTCGGGGAGACTAGAACTAGGGGGCACAGCATCAAAATACGGAGGAGCCAATTTAAAACCGAGTTGAGAAGGAATTTCTTCTCCCAGAGGGTTGTGAATCTGTGGGAATTCTCTGCCCAGGGAAGCAGTTGAGGCTAGCTCATTGAATGTATTCACGGCACAGATAGATAGATTTTTAAAAATAAGGGAATTAAGGGTTATGGGGAGCCGGCGGGTAAGTGGAGCTGAGTCCACGGCCAGATCAGCCATGATCTTGTTGAATGGCGGAGCAGGCTCGAGGGGCTAGATGGTCTACTCCTGTTCCATGTTCTTATGTTCTTATGTTTTTATTCCTTCATCCAAATTATTAATGTATATTGTAAATAGCTGGGATCCCAGCACTGAGCCCTGCGGCACACCACGAGTCACTGCCTGGCATTCTGGAAAGGACCCGTTTATCCCGACTCTCGGCTTCCTGTCTGCCAACCAGTTCTCTATCCATGTCAGTGCATAACCACCAATACCATGTGCTTTAATTTTGCATACCAATCTCTTGTGTGGGACCTTGTCAAAAGCCTTTTGAAAGTCCTAATACACCACATCCACTGGTTCTCCCTTGTCCACTCTACTCGTTACATCCTTAATAAATTCTAAAAGATTTGTCAAGCATGATTTCTCTTTCATAAATCCATGTTGATTTGGACCGATCCTGTAACTGCTTTCCAAATGCACTGATATTTCATCTTTAATAATTGATTCCAACATTTTCCCCACTACTGATGTCAGCATAACTGGTCTATAATTACCCGTTTTCTCTCTCCCTCCATTTTATAAAAGTGGTGTTACATTAGCTACCCTCCAGCACATAGGACATGATCCAGAGTCGATAGACTGTTGGGAAATGATCCCCAATGCATCCACTATTTCTAGGCCACTTCCTTAAGTACACTGGGATGCAGACTATCAGGCCCCGGGGATTTACCGGCCTTCAATCCCATCAAATTCCCGAACGCAATTTCCCGCCTAATAAAGATATACTTCAGTGCCTCCTCACTAGACCCTCGGTCCCCTTGTCCTTCCGGAAGGTTATTTGTGTCTTGCTTCGTGAAGACAGAACCAAAGTATTTGTTCAACTGGTCTGCCATTTCTTTGTTCCCCGTTATAAATTCACCTGAATGTGACTGCAAGGGACCTACGTTTGTATTCACTAATCTTTGCATTTTCACATATGTATAGAAGCTTTTGCAGTCAGTTTTTATGTTCCCGGCCAGCTTCCTCTCATTTTCCCCCTCCTAATTAAACCCTTTGTCCTCCTCTGCTGAATTCTAAATTTCTCCCAGTGCTCAGAATTGCTGCTTTTTCTGGCCAATTTATACGCCTCTTCCTTGGATTTAACACTATCCCTAATTTACCTTGTTAGCCACGGTTGAGCCACCTTCCCCGTTTTATTTTTACTCCAGACAGCGATGTACAATTGTTGAAGTTCAGCCATGTGATCTTTAAAAGTTTGCCATTGCCTATCCACCGTCAACCCTTTAAGTATCATCTGCCAGTCTAAATTCCTTAAATTCAGGACCCTCGTCTCTGAATTAATTGTATCACTCTCCATCTTAATGAAGAATTCTACCATATTATGTTCACTCTTCCCAAGGGGCCTCGCACAACAAGATTGCTATTTAGTCCTTTCTCATTACACATCATCCAGTCGAGGATGACCAGCCCTCTACTTGGTTCCTCGACATATTGGTCTAGAAAACCATCCCTAATACATTCCAGGAAATCCTCCTCCACCGTATTGCTACTAGTTTCGTTTGCCCAATCGATATGTAGATTAAAGTCACCTCTGATAACTGCTGTATTTTTATTGCATGCATCCATAATCTCTTGTTTGATGCTGTCCCCAAACACTGCTACTGTTTGGTGGTCTGTACACAACTCCCATTAATGTTTTCTGCCCTTTGGTATTCCCCAGCTCCCCCCATACAGATTCCACATCATCCAAGCTAATGTCCTTCCTTATATTGCGTTAATTTCCACTTTAACCAGCAATGCTACCCCACCTTCTTTTCCTTTCTGTCTATCCTTCTTTAATGTTGAAGACCCTTGGATGTTGAGTTCCTAGCCTTGGTCACCCTAGAGCCATGTCTCTGTGATGCCAATTATATCATATTCATTAATTGCTGCCTGTGCAGTTAATTCGTCCCTTATTCCGAATACTCCTCGCATTGAGCCACAGAGCCTTCAGGCTTGTCTTTTTAAGACACTTTGCCCCTTTAGAATTTTGTTGTAATATGGCCCTTTTTGATTTTTGCCTTGGGTTTCTCTGCCCTCCACTTTTACGTTTCTTATTTCTATCTTTTTTTTCTGCCCCCATTCTACTTCCCTCTGTCTCCCTGCATAGGTTCTCATCCCCCTGCCATATTAGTTTAACATCTCCCAACAGCACTCGCAAACACTCCCCTAGGACGTTGGTTCCAAACCTGCCCTGGTGCAGACCGTCCTGTTTCTACTGGTCCCACCTCCCCCAGAACCGGTTCCAATGTCCCAGGAATTTGAATCCCTCCCTTCTGCACCACTCTTCAAGCCACGTATTCATCTGAGCTATCCTGCTCTGAATAACACGTGGCACTGGCAGCCATCCTGAGATTACTACCTTTGAGGTCCTACTTTTAAAATTTAACTCCTAGCTCCAAAAATTCAGCTTGTAGGAATCATCCCATTTTTTTCCTATATCGTTGGTACCTATATGCACCACGACAACTGGCTGTTCACCCCCCATCCCCCTCCAAAATGTCCTGCAGCCGCTCTGAGACATCTTTGACCTTTGCACCAGGGAGGCAACATACCATCCTGGAGTCTCGATTGCGGCCGCAGAAACATCTATCTATTCCCCTTACAATAGAATCCCCTACCACTATAGCTCTACCATTCTCAAGAGTAACAAGTGTTTCATTCTCTTCAAATGAGGGAACTATTCAGGCAGAGAATTACAGGTTTATTAACCACATGCCAGGTACAGGTAGCTTTATTTTTACCATCACTTACACCAATCATCACACACTCCAGGTGTATATCAGGAGATTGTGTGTGATGGTGAGGCGATCAGTGCGGAGACCAGTGTGTGGCTGCTCATTATCCTCAGTGTGATTGAATCCCCTTACCCACTGAATACTGTGGACAGACATGGTCACCTTGGTAACGGAATGGTCTGTGTGACATCACTTTCTAAACAAGACAATGGGTTATCAATAAATGGTAATGACATTAAACTATCTGCAATTACGTTCTGAATTAAAGGATATAAAATGGTGAAAAATAACTGGTGAAGATAATCATTTATTTTTGCAGAATGCATTTGCAAACATTAAGAATGATGTACTTTGTACACCCACACACCCCACATATATAGAGTGAGGTGTGTGCTTTTTTTCCCCGTTGTTCCTCTCAACCAGATGAGAGTTATGAACCCGGTGGACATTAGGACCCTGCGGCATCCCATCCGGCGGTGCTGTGAGGTCCCGGTTCCAGGCTCTGTCTGACCCAATCAGTAGGCCAGGCAAAGCTCAATGGAAAACAGTGCAGGAAAAACAATCCTTAGCATTAAAATCTGTGAGCAGTTGGCACAGGACACAGTGTGAATTAGTAACCTTTAACACACAGAGTGCCACTAAGTAGTGCAAAGTGAATTGCTCCCCTTCAGTCCTGTCCCTCAATCACAGTCCACCTCTGGGAGATTGTTACAAGATTCACCCCATCCTCTCAACACAAATATTAACCACAAAATACCAGATCAATTGGACATTGCCCACAGCTGCTGATAACTATTAACAAGAATAAACCTGCTTCAAAGTACAAAAAAACAAATGATTGCATCCTCTCACACATGCAAATACATATCTTTACGATTATCAATATTTATCTATTCCTCTATCTATCATCTGTCTCTCTATCTTGCAGACGCAAGATCTGGTTCAATATTAGCTGAGACAGGTTCTATTGTAATATAAAGTGAGAAATGCAGTCGTGTCAAGTAAACGGGTTAGGGGCTCGTGACATATAAACAGAGCCAGGGTCTAGTGCAGTAATAACTGACACAGGGCCCAGAGTGATGTAAACAGATACAGGATCTAGTGTAATACAGAGACAGAGTGTGGTGCAATATTAACAGAGACAGGGTCTCGTGTAATAAAATAGAGACAGCGTCTCGTGTAATATTAACAGAGACAGGGTCTTGTGTAATATAAACAGAGAAAGTGTCTTGTGTAATATAAACAGAGACAGGGCCTAGTGTAATATAAACAGAGGCAGGGTCTAGTGTCATATAAAAAGGGATAGGGTCTAGTGTAATATAAACAGAGACAGGGCCTAGTGTAATATAAACAGAGGCAGGGTCTAGTGTAATATAAACAGAGACAGGGTCTAGTGTAAAATAAACAGAGACAGGGTTGAGTGTAATTATAAACAGAGACAGAGCCTAGTGTAATATAAACAGAGACATGTCCTAATGTAATATAAACAGAGACAGGGTCTAGTTAATATAAACAGAGACAGGGCCTAGTGTAATATAAATAGAGACAGGGTCTAGTGTAATATAAACAGAGACAGGGCCTAGTGTAATATAAACAGTGACAGGGTCTAGTTTAATATAAACAGACAGGGCCTAGTTTAATATAAACAGAGACAGGGCCCAGTGTCATATAAACAGACACAGGGTCTCGTGTGATATAAACACAGACAGGGCCTAGTGTAATATAAACAGACACAGGGTCTAGTGTAATATAAACAGAGAGGGCCTAGTTTAATATAAACAGAGACAGGGCCCAGCGTAATATAAACAGACACAGGGTCTCGTGTGATATAACACAGACAGGGCCTAGTGTAATACAAACAGACTCAAGGTCTAGCGTAATATAAACACAGACAGGGTCCAGTGTAATATGAACAGAGACATGATGTAGTTACTGAATCACAGAGTCGAAGAATGATACATTTCAGATCGTGTACATCCAGCCCACTGGTGCCAGTGCCAGCACTCATGTGAAAGATCTAACCAATTATCCCACTCCACCTGTTCCTTCCCAATATCCCAATCAGTCCCACTCCACCTGCTCCTTCCTAATATCCTAATCAATCCTATTCCCCCGGCTCCTTCCCAATATCCCAATTAGTCCCATTCCCTCTTCTCTTTCCCAATATCCCTGCATTTGTTCCAATTCAAGTATTTACTCAATTCCCTTTAGAACCTTATTACTGCATCTGCTCCTGGCACCCTTTCAGGCCATGTATTCCAGATCATAACAGCTCACTGCGTACTTTCTTTCCTCATTTCTCCTCTGATTCTTTCGCTAGTTAAAACTTTGTCCTCTGGTTACACACCCTGCATCTCTGGAAACTAGTTAAGAACATAAAAGCATAAGAATTGGAAGCAGGGGTAAGCCATACAGCACTTGGAGCCTGCTCTGTCACTCGATAAGATCATGGCTAATCATCGACCTCAACTCTACTTTCAGGCCTGTTCCCCATAGTCCCGTGATTTCCCTAGAGTCCATAAATCTATCTAGCTTAGCCTTAGATACACTCAATGACTCAGCATCCACAATCCTTTTAGGTAGACAATTCCCAAGATTCACAACCCTCTGAGTGAAGACATTCCTCCTCAACTTAGTCTGAAAAGGCATACCCCTTATCCTGAAACTATGCCCCCTATTTCTGGATTATCCAGCCAGGGGAAGCAACCTCTCAGCATCTACCCTGTCAAACCCCCTCAGAATCTTTTATTTTTCAATGAGATCCCCTCTCATTCTTCTAAACTCCAGAGAGTATAATCTACTCAATCTCTCCTCAGAGAACAACCCTCTCATCCCAGGGATCAATCTCGTGAACCTTCATTGGACCGCCTCTGTGGTCTCACCAGAGCCCTGTACAATTGTATTAAGACTTTCTCACTGTTGTCATCCAAACCCCTTGCAATAAAGGCCAACATGCCATTCACCTTCCTAATTGCTTGCTGTAACTGCATGCCAACTGTGTGTTTCCCGTACGAGGATACCCAAGCCTCTCGGAACACCCAACATTTAACATTTTCTCACAACTTAAAACATTCTGTTTTTCTGTCCTTCCTACTAAAGTGAATAACCTCATAGTTCCCCACATGATGCTCAATCTGCCATCTTATTGCCCACTTTCTTAACCTGACCATATCCCTTTGCAGATGTTTTGTGTTCTCCTCACAGCTTACTGTCCCATCCATCCCCGATACTGCTCCCGATACCCAGCACCTCTCGATACTGCTCCAGATACCTGTCATCTCTTGAACCACTGCATCAAGATTGGGAACAAATGACTGGGCTGAGGCCTGTCTTTGATTAAAAACGTGAGGACCACTGTGTCACCATCTGCAGCAGCAAGTCAACAATGCTTCTGCGACTGCACCTTCTAAACCCACAATCTCCACCGTGTAGAAGGATAAGGACAGCAGGTCCATGGAAAGACCAGCACATCCAAGTTCCCCTCCAAGTCTCAGACCATCCTGACCTCAGCACACAGACTGCAGCATGGTTCAAGAAGGCAGCGGCTCACCACCACCTTCTAAAGGGGCAATTAATGTTGGCAATAAATGCCGACCTGGCTCGCCCACATTCCGAGAATGAATGAAGAAATAAAGAATTAACTCACAGTGAGAAAGGAGCTGCAGAACTGCCGACACCGTCAGCTTAAGGAGGCCTTTCCCTTTGGAGATCGTATTGCCCATTGAGTTGGACTGATGTTAAAGTAACAATGCTGCTTTGACCCGTGACAATAACAGATTATCAGAATATTTCCCAAAATTTGAAATCGAATGTCATACTTGGACATTTTGTAGATACAGCTTTTAAAAATCTGTGGTAACTCTGTACTAAATGGATTCCACCCAGTTCTATGTTCTATGTTCTATGTTCTAGTTCGTAACAAGTCCTCAATCAGCTTGGCTTGTCATTGAGATATCAAGGACGAGGCACACGGTGTTTAAAAGAAAGCTGATTGATTTATTTCACATTTATACAGAGTATCAAACTATAGCCCAGTTATCGGCAGAAACAAATCCCAACTTCCAGAATTAACATAGTTCTGCCTTGGGTGTAATTAACAGCAGAATCCAACCCCTGCAGTCAGTTGTGAACTTGTTGGTGTATCAGGAGGTCGGATGAAACAGTGAATCCCTTCCCACACACGGAGCAAGGGAACGGTCTCTCCTTCATGTGAACTCGTTTGTTGTGTACCAGCAGGTGGGATGACTGAGTGAATCTCTTCCCACATTTTGTGCAAGAGAACGGCCTCTCCCAAGTGTGAACTCGCTGGTGTGTCTGGAGGTTGGATAACTGAGTGAATCTCTTCCCACAGACAGAGCAGCTGAACGGCCTCTCTTTAGTGTGAACTCGCTGGTGTTTCAGAAGGGTGGATGACAAAGCGAATCCCTTCCCTCAATCAGAGCAAGGGAACGACCTCTCCTCAGTGTGAACTAATTTGTGTGTCAGCAGGTTGGATAACCGAGTGAATCCCTTCTCACACACAGAGCAACTGAACGGCGTCTCCTCAATGTGATCTCGCTTGTTGTGTGCCAACATGCCAGATGACTGAGTGAATCCCTTCCCACAGACAGAGCAGGTGAACGGCCTCTCCCCAGTATGAACTCGCTGGTGATTCAGCAGGGAAGCTGACTGAGCGGATCCCTTCCCACATATGGAGCAGGTGAATGGCCTCTCCCCAGTGTGAACTCGCTGGTAATTCTGCAGGGAAGCTGCCTGAGTGAATCCCTTCCCACAAACGGAGCAGGTGAACGGCCTCACCCCAGTGTGAACTAGTTTTTGTGTCAGCAGGTTGGATAACAGAGCAAATCCCTTCGCACACACAGAGCAGCTGAATGGCCACTCTCCGCAATGTGAAATCGTCGATGAGTTTCCAGCTGGGACGGGTAATTGAATCGCTTACCACAGTCTTCACATTTGCACGGTTTCTCCATGGTGTGGGTGTCCATGTGTTTGTCCAGGTTGGATGATCAGTTGAAGCCTCATCCACACACAGAACACATGTATGGTATCTCTCCGCTGTGCAATGTTTTTTCAGGCTGTGTAACTGGTTAAAGCTCTTTCCACAGTCAGTGCACTGGAACACTCTCACTCGGGTGTGTGTGTCTCGGTGCTTTTCCAGTCTCACTGATGTTTGAAATCGTTTCCCACAGACAGAACAAACAAACATTTCTCCTTCCACTTTCCAGATCCGATGATGTTCAGACCCTGATGACTCGAGTGACTCTGTCAGATCTTGATGTGATGTTTGGTTTGAGTTTCCCGTCTGTAAATCCTCCCCTTCTAATACCCTGCAAAAGGAGTTTACAAAAGTCATCACTGTAAGTACAGGAGAAAAATTCACAACAGTCATTTCTAGTTTGTTCACACGCCCGGGATCATTTAACCCACTCTGTTAATTGCTTTCAGCTACTGAACTTAACGTGTGCCCCACAGCATCTCTCTCACCTTCAATGTGCGAATAGAGCATCACGCCTCCAAATCTGGTTTTCAATTTACTCAGCAAATGTATTGAACAGAAGATGAACAAGTAAACAGATCATGGCCTAATGTTGCAGCTCTAAATTCAAAGGAGAAAGTCTGTTATCTAACTCCTCGAGTGGACAATATAAAGATCCAAAATGCAAGAGTCCCTCGAATCCTTTGTTAAAACATTTCAAATCTTGCCCGGTTCCTTCCTTATTACAGAATTATTCCTCCCTGTGGGAGTCGATATTGGTCAAAAACTACCAATTATACATTTGTAACTTTCAGTTTCAAGCTGACCAGATCCTTGTCTCAGAGAATCTCCAAAGAGATTATTTGATTTAAACACAGCTCTCCTCTCCTTTAAATCCAGGATTACAGTTACCGGGAATTTGAATACTTGACCACATAAATTTAAAAGGGCATGTCAGTGAATTATTCATCTCTGCAGCCTTTAACCGATGAAACTTGTAACACCGAGCCCGAAATTCCACTTACGTGCACTGGATTCCAAACCTGGGACTGTGCATGGTGATTCTAATCCTGGGACTGTACATGGGGATTCTATCCCTGGGACTGTAGATGGGGATTCTAACCCTGGGACTGTACATGGGGATTCTATCCCTGGGACTGTACATGGGTATTCATACCCTGGGACTGTACATGGGGATTCTATCCCTGGGACTGTCCATGGGGATTCTAACCCTGGGACTGTGCATGGTGATTCTATCCTTGGGACTGTACGTGGGGATTCTATCCCCGAGACTGTACATGGGGATTCTAACTCTGGGACTGTACATGGGGATTGTATCCCTGGGACTGTTCATGGGGATTCTATCCCTGGGACTGTACATGGGGATTCTATCCCTGGGACTGTACATGGGGATTCTATCCCTGGGACTGTACATGGGGATTCTATCCCTGGGACTGTACATGGGGATTCAAACCCTGGGATTGTAAATGGGGATTCTAACCCTGGGAATATACGTGCAGATTTTAACCCTAGGACTGTTGAACGGGGCCCAGCTCTGCGGCTGGCTCTTCTATTAGAATTGTGTGTGAGGTAAACCGTAAGCTGGGCACTTACCAACACCTTCAGGAGAGATGGTGAGAAATACGATGTGTGGAGAGTGGGGATAAAACAAATGAGGCGATGATTTCACTCCCGGACACTGGGACCCGGTTGGGAACAGACTGCAGCCACGCCCACTCTGTAACAAGATGGCTGCGCATGCGCTGTTACGCCATGAAGCTAGCAGGCCGCACTTTGAAACTTCCCACCATCCTGCACAAAGATGGCGGTTAATCTGGGCCTGTTACCGAGAGAAAAAGCCCGTCGCTGCAAACGCGGCTGTTTCGGGTAATTACTCGGGGCTTGCGGCCTACACCAGATGCTTATGTAGCCTCCCCGCCCAGTTACCGATCGATGGCTTATCTGTGCCCCGCTGATTCTCATCCGGTGCAGAATCCGGCTCCGGCCTGAGCTCGGCTCAGCATGCGTGTGTCTCCAGTGCTCATTCTGCGCATGCTCAGCTCACCCTGCCGGGGAGATTGACGGGAGCTCCG
Source organism: Pristiophorus japonicus (assembly GCF_044704955.1). Taxonomy (NCBI): domain Eukaryota; kingdom Metazoa; phylum Chordata; class Chondrichthyes; family Pristiophoridae; genus Pristiophorus; species Pristiophorus japonicus. Next base: position 11,495,958 of record NW_027252779.1, read on the forward strand.
GACCAATACGAAGAGCTGGGGAGCGGGACTGGAGAACCGGGTGGACAGTTGGTACTCCAATCAATCGGAATGTGAGAGGGGCGGGGCTTGCGGTCCCCCAGAGGGCGGGGCTGATCCCGGATCTCCCTCACTGAGCATGCGTGGCTAGAGCAGCCGGATGTTGGTGGAACAAACGCTTCGGGTAGGCGCTCGGAGATGGTGGCCGCGGGGGAGGAGATGGACCCGCGGGTGGGCCGGCGAGCATCATAAACACCCGCTGTAGGTCTCAGGCGCAGAATAAGAGCCCGCAGGCTCCGTGGCTGTCCCGCGGTGACAGGCACGGTTCAGCGGGGTCTCTGGCCGCCATCTTCTGCAGGGCGGGGACACGGCGCATGCGCGGCCGCCTTGGCCAGGTACAATGAATGGGCGGGACCTCAGGGTCCCAGTGCCCGCGAGACACAGTAACCTGGGCAACAGGCGGATCATCACCTCACAGCAGTAACCTCGAAAATAGGTGCAGGAATAGATCATTCGTCCCTTCGAGCCTGCACCACCATTCAATAAGATCATGGCTGATCATTCACCTCAGTATCCCTTTCCTGCTTTCCCTCCATACCCCTGGAATCCTTAAGCCGCAAGGGCCATATCTAACTCCCCCTTGAATATATCCAATGAACTGGCCTCAACAACACTCTGCGGCAGGGAATTCCACAGGTTAACAACTATGAGTGAAGAAGTTTCTCCTCATCTCAGTCCTAAATGGCCTACCCCTTATTCTTAGACTGTGTCCCCTGGTTCTGGACTTCCCCCAACATCGGGCACACACTTCCTGCATATAACCTGTCCAATCCCGTCAGAATTTTATATGTTTCTATGAGATCCCCTCATCCTTCTAAACTCCAATGTATAAAGGCCCAATCGATCCAGTCTCTCCTCATTTGTCAGTTCTGCCATCCCGGGAATCAGTCTGGTGAACCTTCGCTGCACTCCCTCAATAGCAAGCACGTCCTTCCTCAGATTAGGAGACCAAAACTGAACACAATATTTCAGGTGAGGCCTCAGCAAGGTCCTGTACAACTGCAGTAAGACCTCACTGTTCCTATACTCAAATCCCCTCGCTATGAAGGCCAACTTGCCATTTGCTTTCTTCACTGCCTGCTGTACCTGCATGCCAAACTTCAATGACTGATGTACCATGACACCCAGGTCTCGTTGCACCTCCCCTTTTCCGAATCTGTCAGATAATCTGCCTTCCTGTTTTTACCACCAAAGTGGATAACCTCACATTTATCGACATTCTACTGCATGTGCCAGGCATTTGCCCACTCACCTAACCTGTCCAACTCACCTGCAGCCTCTTAGCATCTGCTTCATAGCTCACACTGCCACCCAGCTTAGTGACATCTGTAAACTTGGAAATATTACATTGAATTCCTTTGTTTAAATCATGAATGTATATTGTAAATAGCTGGGGTTCCAGCGCTGAACCTTGCTGTACCCCACCAGTCACTGCCTGCCATTCTGAAAATGACCCGTTTATTCCTACTCTTTGCTTCCTGTTTGCCAACCAGTTCTCTATCCACGTCAGTACATTACCCCCAATACCATGTGCTTTAATTTAGCACATTAATTTCTTAAGTGGCATCTTCTCAAAAACCCTTTGAAAGTCCAAATACATCACATCCACTGGATCCCCCTTGTCCACTCCACTAGTTACATCCTCAAAAAATTCTAAAAGATTTACAGGGTTGGGTGGAGGGATAGAGGGGAAGAGGTTACAGGAAGATAATAGAGGGGGAGGTGTTACAGGGGAAGGGGAAGGGTTACAGGGGAAGGGGGATAGAGGGGGAATAATTACAGGGGGAGGGATTGCAGTGTGAGGGTGATAGAGGAGGCGGGGTTACAGCGGAAGCGGCGTTACAGCGGAAGCGGTAACAGAGGTTGAGGGCTTACAGGCGGAGGGGATAGAGGGGTAGCGGTTACAGGGGAAGGGGGATAGAGGGGAAAGGGTTAGGAGGAGGGGGATAGAGGGGAAGGGTTTACAGGGGAGGGGGAAAGAGGGGACTGGTTTACGGGGAGGGGGATAGAGGGGAAGGGGTTACGGGGGGAGGGGGATAGAGGGGAAGGGTTTACGGGGGGAGGAGATAGAGGGGAAGAGGTTACAGGGGAGGGGATAGAGGGGAAGGGGTTACAGGGGGAGGGGTTAGAGGGGAAGAGGTTACGGGGACTGGGATAGAGGGGAAGGGTTTATGGGGAGTGGGATGGAGGAGAAGTGCTGACAGCGGGAGCGAGATAGAGGGCCACGTTTACAGGGGAGGGGATAGAGGGGGCGGGGTTACACGGGGTGGGGATAGAAGGGGAGGGGTTACAGTGGGAGCGATTACAGGGGGAGGATAGAGGAGGCGAGGTTACAGGGAGAGGTGGTGGGGTTGCAGGGGGAGTGATATAGAGGGGGAGGGAGATAGAGTGGGAGGGGTTAGACAGGCAGTTCCCCCCCCCTCTCCAGCCCAGTATTGCATGGAGCTGACCGACCTGGGGAGGCCTCACAGATTCACCCCTGGGCTGTGCTTGGTTATGGGGAGAAGGCTGCAATTAGCAGAGAACGGTTGGGCCGAATGGCCTGTTTCTGTGAAATGTTACAGGAGGGCGCGTAAATGGAGCTGAGTACGCGCTCTGATTGCGGGATTTTTCTATGCTAGCATTTCAGAACATTAAAACGTGGGACAGATCGAGGCCGTAGGCTACAGGAGTGACCGAGGTCCCGTCCCACGCCTGCCTCCGCCCGGTAGGAAGGTCACCACCCCAAACAACTTGTCAAACGGTTTGCCCGTTCGGGTCACCCTGACCCCAACCCCCCCGCCCCCAGCCCAACAACTGGAGGGGGCGGAGGGGATACACGTGGGACCTGCCACACAGCGCTCGCAGCGAAGGCCCAGTCTCCATCCCTGGCCCCATCTGAGTTAACCTGATCTCGGCCAGTGTGCAGGAATAGGGACATGATTGGAGCTTGATGTCCCGGGGGTGGGGTGTGCAAATCAGCCGAGTACGCTGCTCCTACTCGCTATCCAACGGCTCAAGAATTCAAGAGCAGGGAGGTTATGCTGAAATGTATAAAACACTTGCTAGGCCACAGCTAGAATACTGCGATCAGTTCTGGTCACCACATTACAGGGAAGATGTGCTTGCACTAGAGATGGTACAGAGGAGATTTATGAGGATGTTGCCCTGGATTGCAGAATTATAGCTATGAAGAAAGACTGGATAGGCTGGGTTTGTTTTCATTGGAACAGAGGAGGCTGAGGGGAGACTTTTCTGAGATGTATAATATTAAGAGGGGCCTAGATAGAGTGAATAGGACGGACCTATTTCCCTCAGCAGAGGGTCAACAACATTCGGCATAGATTTAAAGTAATTGGTAAGGGGATATGAGGGTTAATTTGAGAGTTGTGTGGGTCTGGAACTCACTGCCTAAAAGGGTGGTAGAGGCAGAAATCCTCACCACATTTAAAAAGTGTTTGGATGTGCACCTGAAGTTCTGTAACCTACGGGACGACGGACCAAGGGTTGAAAAATGTGATTTAGCAAGATAGCTATAGTCTGCTGGCGTGGACACGATGGGCCGAAATGAATTCCTTCTGTGTTGTAAATTTCCACGATTCTGTGACCCTTGTGAAGCGGGTAAGCGTGTGTGGAGTGTGTGCCTCGAGCCTGTGCATGGGAGAGGCAATGTTTAGGGTTGGTTGTGAAGCACTTCACAGGCGAATAGCTTGTTAGCAAAATCTTACATCAAAGTGTGGGTGTCATTGCCTCGAAAAGGAGGAGATCTTGGGACATTATTGGAGAACACCGAGGGTTAGTTAAAATAATACATTTCGTGCTGACTCCTCTGTGACACCAGTCTCTGTCCGATCTTTTATAGATGTCAGGCTAGAAGTCACTCCCGTGTCATTGGGCCCAGCCCGGGCTCACAGCCAGCAGAGGGTTCCCCCAACATCTGGGGCGAGTTCACCTCAGTCACCAAGTAAGTAAATACCGACACACTCCTCGGGGACTCATGTAAATACTGCCACACTCCACGGGAATTCCCTCGAAATACAGACATACTCCTGGGGAATCCCTGTGCTACTTGCACACTCCCCGGAACACCCTGTAAAAACTGACACACTCCCAGGGACCCCATGTAAATATCGACACTGTTTCAGGGACCCTTGTAAATACTGACACACTCCCCGGGACCCCTTGTAAACACCCAGGGACCCCCTGTAAACACTGACACACTCCTGTGGACCCCTGTCAATACAGACGCACCATCGGGGGTCCTTGTAAATACGGACACACACCTGGGAACCCCCTGTAAACACTGCCACACTCCCGAGGACCCCCTATATGTATAGACACACTCCTGGGATTCAACTGTAAATACTGACACAAATCTGGCGGCTACTTGTAAATACTGATACACTATCGGGGGACCTTGTAAATACAGGCACACTCCTGTCGACACCCTATTATTACTGACACACTCCTGGATACCCGTTGTAAACAGTGACACACACCCGGGAATCCACTGTAAGTACCGACACACGCCCGAGGAGCCCCTGTAAACACTGACACACTCCCAGGAACTCCCAGTAAAAACCGACACAATCTCGAGGACCCCCTGTAAATACTGACACACTCCCTGGGAAACCTCCTGTAGTCACTGACACATTCCTTGTGGATCCCCTGTAAATACAGACACACTCCTGGGGGCAGCTTCTGTACATACAGACATAATCCCCGGGGATCCTCTGTAAATACTGGCACACTCCCGGGGACTCCCGTAAACGCTGATACAGTCACCAGGACCCCTTGGAAATACTGAGACACTCCCGGGAACCCCTGTAAATACAGATAAACTCCCGGTAAATACTGACACACCCCTGGTGACTCCCTGTCAGGACTGTGAAACTCCTGGGGACCCCCTGCGAAGTACTGACTCACTCACTGCAATATTCTATGAATATCAACACTCTCCCGGGCCCCCCTGTAAACACCGACACACCTCTGGAGACCCTCTGTAAATATAGACACACTCCTGGGGATCCCCTGTAAATACTGACACACTCCTTGCAACACCCCTTGTACACACTGACATATTCCCCTGCCATCCAACATAAATACTGCCACACTTCCGGGGACCCAGTTAAATACTGACACACTCACAAAGACCACTTGTAAATACTGACACACTCCTGAGAACCCCCTATAAACACTGACACACACCCGTGGAACCCCTGTAAACACTGATATACTCCCGGGAACTACCAGTAAAAACCGACACACTCCCGGGGACCCCCTGTAAATACAGACAAACTCCCGGGGATCCCCTGTAAATACAGACACCCGCTGTACATGCTGACATACTCTCGGGGACCCCTGTAAAAACTGACACATTCCCAGGGACTCCCGATAAATATTGACACACACCCAGCGACTCGCTGTAAACACCGACACACTTGCGGGGGTCCCTGTAAATACTCACACACCTCTGGGGACCCCCTGTCAACATTCAGACACTCCGGATATTCCCTGTTATTTACTGACTCACTCACGGGAACCCTCAATGAATACCGACACACTCTCCGGGGACTCGCTGTAAAAATCGACACACACCCAGGGACGCCCTCTAAATACTGACACACACCAGGGGACATCCTGTAAATACAGACATACTCCCTGGGACAACCCCTGTAGATACTGACACATTTTCTGGGGCAACCCCTGTTGACACTGACACATTCCATGGGTATCCCCTGTAAATACAGACACACTCCTTGGGACATCCCTGCACACACTGACATATTCCCCGGGATCCACTATAAATACTGCCACACTCCCGGAAACCCCCGTAAATACTGACACAGTCACAGGGACTCCTTGTAAATACTGAGTCACTACCGGGGACCCGTGTAAATACTGACTCACTCCCGGTGACCCCCTGTAAACACTGACGCAATCCCGGGGGCTTCCTGTAAATACAGAAACCCCCGTACATGCTGACACACTCCCGGGAACTCTCGATAAATACTGACAACTCCAAGGGACTCCCTGTAAACACTGACACACTAGCGGGGGTTCCTGTAAATACTGAAACACCCCTGGGGACCCCTGTCTACACTGAGACATAAGAACATAAGAATATAAGAATTAGGAACAGGAGGAGGCCATCTAGCCCCTCGAGCCTGCTCCGCCATTCAATAAGATCATGGTTGATCTGAACGTGGACTCAGCTCCACTGAGCCGCCCTCTCCCCGTAACCCTTAATTCCCTTATTGGTTAAAAATCTATCTATCTTTGCCTTGACAACATTCAATGAGCTAGCCTCAACTGCTCCCCTGGGCAGACAATTCCACAGATTCACAACCCTCTGGGAGAAGAAATTCCTTCTCAGCTCTGTTTTAAATTGGCTCCCGTATTTTGAGGCTGTGCCCCTAGTTCTCTTCTCCCCTACCAATGGGGACAACCTCTCTGCCTCTATCTTGTCTATCCCTTTCATGATTTTAAATGTTTCTATAAGATCACCCCTCATCCTTCTGAACTCCAACGAGTAAAGACCCAGGCTTCTCAATCTATCATCATAAGGTAACCCCCTCATTTCTGGAATCAGCCTAGTGAATCGTCTCTGTACCCCTTCAAAAACTAGTATATCCTTCCTGAAGCAAGGTGACTAAAACTGCAAGCAGTACTCCAGGTGCGGCCTTACCCATAACTTATACAGTTGCAGCAAGACCTCCCTGCTTATGCACTCCATCCCTCTCACAATGAAGGCCAACATTCCATTCGCCTTCCTGATTACCTGCTGCACCTGCAAACTAACCTTTTGGGATTCATGCACAAGCTCCCCCAGGTCCCTCTGCACCACAGCATGTTGTAATTTCTCCCCATTCAAATAATATTCCCTTTTACTGTTTTTTTTCCCAAGGTGGATGACCTCACACTTTCCGACATTGTATTCCATCTGCCAAAACTTAGCCCATTCGCTTAACCTATCCAAATCTCCTTGTAGCCTCTCTGAGTCTTCTACACAACCCGCTTTCCCACAAATCTTTGTGTCATCTGCAAATTTTGTTGCATTACACTCTGTCCCCTCTTCTAGTTCATCTATGTATATTGAAAACAGTTGTGGTCCCAGCACTGATCCCTGTGGCACACGACTAACCACTGATTTCCAACCGGAAAAGCACCCATTTATCCCGACTCTCTGCTTTCTGTTAGCCAGCCAATTCTCGATCCATGCTAATACATTTCCACTGACTCCGCATACCTTTATCTTCTGCAGTAACCTTTTCTGTGGCTCCTTATCGAATGCTTTTTGGAAATCTAAATACACCACATCCATCGGTACACCTCAATCCACCATGCTCGTTATATCCTCAAAGAATTCCAGTAAGTTAGTTAAAGATGATTTCGCCTTCATGAATCCATGCTGCGTCTGCTTGATTGCACTATTCCTATCTAGATGTCCCGCTATTTTTTCCTTAATGATAGTTTCAAGCAATTTCCCCACTACAGATGTTAAACTAACCGGCCTATAGTTACCTGCCTTTTGCCTGCCCCCTTTTTTAAACAGAGGCGTTACATTAGTTGTTTTCCAATCCGCTGGTACCTCCCCAGAGTCCAGAGAATTTTGGTAGATTATAACGAATGCATATGCTATAACTTCCGCCATCTCTTTTAATACCCTGGGATGCATTTCATCAGGAACAGGGGATTGTCTACCTTCAGTCCCATTAGCCTGTCCAGCACTACCCCCCTAGTGATAGTGATTGCATCAAGGTCCTCCCTTCCCACATTCCTGTGGCCTGCAAATTTTGGCATTGTTTTTGTGTCTTCCACTGTGAAGACGGAAGCAAAATAATTGTTTAAGGTCTCAGACATTTCCACATTTCCCATTATTAAACCCGCCTTTTCATCTTCTAAGGGACCAACATTTACTTTAGTCACTCTTTTCCGTTTTATATATCTGTAAAAGCTTTTACTATCTGTTTTTATGTTTTGCGCAAATTTACCTTCGTAATCTATCTTCCCTTTCTTTATTGCTTTTTTAGTCATTCTTTGCTGTTGCTTAAATTTTTCCCAATCCTCTAGATTCCCACTAACCTTGGCCACCTTACACGTATTGGTCTTTGAGTTGATAATGTGAATGTTTAAAAATGTATAGAGTCATTGAAGTTGAGAACGTGGGAATTGTATAGGGACAGTATAAGCTAACAAAGAATTCATGGAGGAATAGCCATGACATCTCAGACTCGAGACTGCGAAATGTTACAACACTAACACATATTGAAACAAAACCCACAGCTTGCAGAAAAAACCTCAAGGTCTTAATAAATCATGTTATTTACCTGAAACATTAACAGAAGGTCTTTGTTTAAAATCAGACCTTACTTAGGTCGGCTTATGAGTGGACAAAGGGAAAGAGGGATCAAAAAGGATAGGCTGAACTAGGATATCACTCTCGCCCTATCTTGTTATCTTTTGCCGAAAATGTATAACCGTCTTCCCTTTACAATGTGACGTCACTTTGTCCATAGGAAGTGGGTGCGATCTATCAGAGTTGCATTCCTTCTGTCTGACAAAGTCCCCGATCGGGATTTGCTTTTTAAATAAAAGCTTGCTTTGTTTAAAGCACAAACGGTATTCGTTTCAGTAATTTTTCTGAACCAGATTGAGAGAAAAGAATCGACATTTACATTTGGTGTCAGAAGTGGGATCTCAACGGACGACTGCCGAAAACTTGCAAATTAAGAGCCAGACTAGCCTTGGACGAGACGATGGGAAAGTGGCCACTGGAGTGAGTATGATTTCAATACTGCTCCAGTTTCCCCCGGTTTCAAAAGTCTGAGGAAAGTTTAGCCATTCGCTGGTTCTACCTTTCAAACTTTGAATAGGGATAGAGATAGGGAAATTGCGCGGTGACGCAAACCAAGCAGCGACTTGGAAAGATAGGTTAGAATAGGTAAGTATTGCGCGTTGTTGCAAACCAAGCGGCGACTTGGAAAGATAGGTTAGAATAGGTAAGTATTGCGCGGTGACGCAAACCAAGCGACGACTTGGAAAGATTGGTTAGAATAGGTAAGTCTTGCGTGATGACGCAAACCAAGCAGCGACTTGGAAAGAGTAGATCCGTGCGGCGACATGGGAAGTAGGGATAGTTAAAGCTAGATAGGGATAGATGATCAATCATGATCCAAAAATTAATAGGAAAGAAAATAGACTCTTGATAACGTCTGTTTAAATGAGAAATGCTTGTGTGATTTTTACTGTAAAAAAAAAGCCGAGGAGTTGTGGTTTGTTTTAGCTCCACCTACTTTTTCAAACAGAATGAAAGTTATTATTAACCCTTCGTAGTGTTGTCCTGTATGTGGGAAGTTTAAGAGTGTGAACCTTATTGAATTACGTACATTCGGATGATAAGTTATGGAGCCAGGAAATGTACAAAGGAGAGGTTTGTTGATTAAAAAAAAAAGAAAAAAATACATGGTCCCGCTGGTTAAAAAAGGATTTGACATGCTCACTTACTTGTCGAAAGAAAACATTCAGAGAAGGCACAGCAAAACAACTGAGATGCATTCAAAAGGATTCAAAAAACATATTATATTAAATAACACGACCTTGAGGCTGGAACAATTGAGATAACGAAAAGCAGTCCACAGCCTACGTGCCAGACTTCTCTCCAGTTATGGAAAAGACAAAAAAAAAAGGAACGTACTAAATAGGTGCTGAAAGAAAATAAAATGTTCTGAGATTTTAAATTATGAGAAAAATTCCACTGCAGTGTAAAAAAAAAATCACTCCTGTCCAGTTGGCAGAAAAACTCCATTAAATTAGAGCTTTCATTGACAGAAGGAGGAAATATTAAAAACCGTAGACGTCTTAAAGAAAGAGTGCACGCACGAGAAACGTACTCAGAGTTCCACTGGGACCTCTGAGAAAGGTATCGACAGACTACTAGTTAAAATGGTTGGCTTTGCATTGACCGAGGATGATGACGAAATTTATTTTCAGTAAACAAATGTGTGGTCTCGCTTTAAATCAATTTAAAAAATACATCTTTGGCAAGTACTTGAATAAGAAGTTAAAAAATATTGGAGTTAATCAAATGCTGCCTTTCCTGATGAAAATATTTTTTTTTCAGATGGTTACGTGAAGTCACGTAATGACATCAGGTCTCCTTACAAACCTGTAAAGGAGTTAACCCGCTCCATTGAAAGCCGTTTCATACTGAACATTATCAATTTGGATTTCTTAATAGAAAAAAGACTCACCTAACAGAGGAATGGTGCGACAGTCAGAATAAAAATAAAAACAGAACTAGCTTATGTAATAATACTTGCCTGATACAATAAAGAAATAGATGCTCAAACAAGACAAATTGAAGAGTTAAAAGGCGAAGATAAATAAGCTGAAAGGGATCCACAAACCCAACTTAACCCTGACCTCCGATTTCACGGATTGACCTCGACATGCCTGGAAATAATGCAGAATCAAGGGACCTGTGGGCCCTGGTAAAGCAAACCCTGAGCCCAACTGAGCATGCCCGATTTCTAACTCACCTAGGACGTGCTACTCATGGTGCATTGGTGGTTGCTCACCCTAACGATGTCCAGGATCGCCTAAACGCTATCTTTAATGCTCTCACCACGACCCTTCAGAAGCCCATCAGTATGGCCGCAGTATTAGAAACTAAACCCAAACGAGAAGAAACTGTCGAGGAATTCATGGAAAGATTTATTGAAATATACGGAAGTCAATCAGGAGATAATGCTTTCAGGGCAAGAGAGGATTCTCCTCAATTCTGCGCGATCCTACTTCAGTGCCTGCCCTATTCGGTTGCTCACGCTATCCGGACGAATAATTGGGCAGATAATAGTAAAGCCCAGATGGAAAGGGCGGTTCAATATTATTGGCAGGAAAAGAAAGGAGAGTGGGGAGGTGCGCCCCCAACCCGGGTCAAGACTGAATACTTGACTAGAAAGGAAGAGCCGCCTCGGGTGGAAGTACAAAAACCGGACCCAAGGGGATACCAGATGGAACCGCAGTGTTGAGTGCAGGATTGGGTGGATAAACAGCGATACGGTTATATCAAACACCCAAATGGCCCGGGCCCTGCTAATTACGGACCGCCCGACTGTCCCCGGCCTGTTGTGGGAAGAGGTCGGGGCTGGGAAAGACGAGATGGATGCTTTATTTGTGGGCAAGAAGGACATTTGAATGGAAATTGTGCCTCCCGCCAGCACGAAAAAGGAAGAGGTGGGTGGCAAGGGGGCAGAGGACGGGGATCTTACACGAACTTCTCCCAGAACAACCCCTTTGGCCAACAATCCCCCGATTCGTATTGACTACGCAGGGACTCTCCCCAGATGACGAACCGATGATATTGTTAAAAATTCGGAATGAGTGGCAAACCTTCTTGATAGATACGGGAGCCGTCATGTCTTCTGTACAATCAAAGCTTAAACTCCCCGCCTTCACTGAAACAAAGGAACTGTCAGGATTCCTGGGACAAGTCTCTACATTCCCGGTGTCAGAACCAGTTAAAATGGGTTAACAGGAAGAATCGGTGGAACATCGATTTGTAATCACAACCAATCTGGACTGTAACTTGATGGCTGGAGACCTCCTCTGCAAATTCCAGTTGCATTCAGAGTGTGGAGATGATGGGATTATTGTAAAACAGGGAACCCTTAAGCGGCAGTATTATACCACTAGAACACCTCAGTGCTGTTCTCTGGACCTGCCGCAGGCACCCTATCAAGTGACCCTAGCATACAATCCCAGTCGAAAGAATCAGGACCTGCAGAACTTTTATCAGGATTAGGAAGGGGAAGTGAAGGAAATTCTATTGAGGGCTAGAGTGACTGGTCCGGAAGGGAAGGCAGATTTTGTGGAAATGGACAGCCCCCAACTGTGGCACCACATATTACTAGTGAAGTATTACCTACCCACCACGCTAAAGATTTGGAAGTTATGGTGCGCCAGGCTATAGACGAGGCTGACCCTACCAGCCGAGATGTGCAAATTGTAAAACATGGCCGAACAGTCCAATTCCACGGGGACCCCGAGAAGGTCTTAACGACTCTGCAGCATCATACTTGCTCTGACATACCTGACTATGTGGATCCTCATGTGTGGGCAGAGGACCCCTCCCAAGTGGGTTATATTCCCATTGATCTGATTGAGATCCCAGTTCATGGCAATGTGGACTGGCCCTCTATCCGACCGAACCCACTGAAATATACAGGCTATCCTAAACTGACCTTTCGGCACTCTACTCCAATTAATCCGGCCTGTTTTCTTACTGAGCCACCCCAAGATGAGGAAGAACCCAATCATGATTGTTTATCTTTAATTTAAGAGGCCACATTAGTCAGGGAAGATTTTGTTGATGTCCCAATTGAAGATCCAGACTGTATTATGTATGTTGACGGAAGTTCTTCTATTAATCCAGAAGGTACACGAATCTGCGGAAACGCCATTGTGAACCAGGAGAATCAGGTCTTGGAATCTGCCGCTTTTGAAACAGCCTTTTCTGCCCAATAAGCTGAACTATTCTCCCTCACCCGAGCCTGTATCTAGGCCAAGGACCTCAAAGTCAATATCTATACCTCCTCTCGGTATGCCATTGGGGTGGCCCATGATCTGATTTGTTGCAAGCCCTCATGCTCCCCAAGCACATTGCCGTTGTTAAATGTACCGCCCACACCACCGGAAAATCCCCGGTTGATATAGGGAACCACTGTTCTGACAAAGAGGCTAAACAGGCCTCTCGTGACCAACAGACAGCAGTGCCCAAAATGATGAGTCAGACTAAAAATCCTGCGAAGGATAAGTTAGCCTCGGAAAAACCAATGCCAACCTTCCAAGATGTTATAAAAGCACAGGAGAACGCTCCTGAAAAAGATAAACTGTTGTGGAAATATTATGCATGTACTTATGACAATGTTTCTAAACTCCGCACCACTCCCGCGGAACAGACTTGCACGTCTGACGAGTTGGCTCTGTGGGTTATTGAATGTATGCATTTTGCTACTCATTGTGGAGCAAGAACCACGAGTGATGCACTTTTGGCTACTGGTGGCACCCTAGACTCCAGGCGCTCGCCCAGAACATCAGTAGTCGTTGCCTGGTTTGCCAGCAACATGATCCAGGGAAGGGAATCCCCTGTGATTGGGGTAAAGCGCCCCCACCCGTAGGTCCCTTTGAGACATTTCAGTTGGACTACATTGAGTTGCAAAAAGTTCAGTGTTACAAATATGTGTTAGTAATAGCAGATGTGTTTAGCAGATGGATTGAAACCTACCCTACCCTGGACCATAAGGCTCAAACTGTTGTTAAGGTGTTAATGAGGGAAATTGTTCCTAGATATGGTATCTCAGCTCGACTGATAACCACGTATGTTCTTTCTCTGACTCAGGCTCTGCGACTCGCTCACAACCAGGTTCGAGAGGCTCACCTCGACTTCCCACTTTTACCCGAATTATCCCTCGTGGCACCAGGGAAGTATTGATTCGGAAGGGATAAAAGCCACAATGGGAGGGGCCTTTTCAGGTGTTACTCACTACAGCCACTGCAGCCAAGGTTGAGGGGAGGGGTGCCTGGGATCACCTGCATCACTGCAAGCTCACCACCCTCTAGCGAACCTATTTTACTGGTTATTCTAATTCTGTTTCTGTTCCAGACCTCGTCTTCTCCATAGCTGAACAAGGCCGTTGGCATCCTAATTGGAACGTGGGCCAGTTAGAAATTTTACCCGTGGTGATAGACAGCCAGCTTTACCGACGGTGACCGAAGAAGAGAGACGGGAGAACCGAACTCTTTTAATCAGCAAAATAATTGGACTATTCATCTGAATCCTGAGCCATAAGATGAAACTGTCTGTATGCCACAGGCTGTATAATAGTGTTGATATATGACAGTTTCGGCACATGGGAGGGGAAACAGAGACTAGAGCTCCATGTAAACACCTTTTTGTACATGTCTTATGTTTATGCGCAAAATGGGAACTTTTCTAGATGCTGGGTGTGTTCACATTCCCTATACATTCCAAAGGGGGAATTCCTTTGCGCCCCGTTCCACTAACCCTAACTGAGACGGTCAGATGGATTCAGAGCCAAACTATCACGAGAGGAGGGGGGCCAATACAATAATGCTGAAGCTCTGGAGGGCACTCCAGCTGAAATGGTAGCAATAAGGACCGTATCATTACAAAACCGAATGGCCCTCGATTACCTGTTAGCTGAGAAAGGGGAACGTGTGCCTTGATAGGATCTGAATGTTGCACTTACATTCCTGAGAGCTCAGAAAACATAACAAATCTCGCTGATCACATAAGAAGGCAGGTGAAGAAGTTATCCACACCAGCAGAAGGATCTAGCTGATTTGATTGGCTATCAGATGGATCTGGGAGACCCTATCGAATTGTTGGTTGCCTTAACCTTTGTTGTAAAGTTATGATGGCAAGGTTAGCAAACCCTCTTGTGGTCAAGGGCTCCCGAGTTATGATCCAACGAAGTAAAGAACTACTCGACAATAACAACAATATGGATCAGGAAAGAGAGGGCGAACGGCAGAATGCGATACTCCTGGAATAGTCACCAGGGTTATCATGGAATGATAAAAGGGGGGAATGTGAATGTTTAAAAATGTACAGAGACATTGAAGTTGAGAACGTAGGAATTGTATCGGGACAGTATAAGCTAACAAAGAATTCATGGAGGAATAGCCATGATATCTCAGACTCGATACTGCGAAATGTTACAACACTAACACATATTGAAACTAAACCCACAGCTTGCAGAAAAACCTCAAGGTCTTATTAAATCATGTTATTAACCTGAAACATTAACAGAAGGTCTTCGTTTAAAATCATACCATACTTAGGTCGGCTTATGAGTGGACAAAGGCAAAGAGAGATCAAAAGGGATAGGCTGGACTAGGATGTCACTCTAGCCCTATCTTGTTATCTTTTGCCGAAAATGTATAACCGTCGTCCCTTTACAATGTAACATCACTTTGGCCGCAGGAAGTGGGTGCGTTCTATCAGAGTTGCATTCCTTCTGTCTGATAAGGTCCCCGATCGGGATTTGCTTTTTAAATAAAAGCTTGCTTTGTTAAAAGCACTAACGGTATTCGTTTCAGTAATTTTGCTGAACCAGATTGAGGTAAAATAATCTACATTTACAGTTACATCCTCAAACATTCCAAAAGATTCGTCAACCATGATTTCCCTTTCATAAATCCATGCTGACTTGGACCGATCCTGTCACTGCTTTCCAAATGCCCTGCTGTTTCATCCTTAATGATTGATTCCAACATTTTCCCCACTACTGATGTAACGCTAACTGGTCTATAATTACTCGTTTTCTCTCTCCCTCCATTTTAAAAAAGTGGCGTTACATTAGCTACCCTCCAGTCCATAGGAACTGATCCCGAGTCGATAGAATGTTGGAAAAAGACCACCAATGCATCCACTATTTCTAGCGCCACGTCCTTAAGTACTCTGGGATGCAGACTATCAGCCCCCGGGGATTTATCAGCCTTCAATCCCATCAATTTCCCTAACACAATTTCCCGCCTAATAAGGATATCCTTCAGTTCCTCCTTCTCACTCGACCATCGCTCCCCTCGTATATTCGGAAGGTTATTCGTGTCTTCCTTCTTGAAGACAGAACCGAAGTATTTGTTCTATTGGTCTGCTATTTCTTTGTTCCCCATTATAAATTCACCTGAATCCGACTGCAAGGGACCGACGTTTGTCTTCACTAATCTATTTCTCTTCACATGTTTACAGAAGCTTTTATGTTCCAAGCAATCTTCCCCTCCAAATGAAACCCTTAGCCCTCCCTGTTGAATTCTAAATTTCTCCCAGTCCTCAGGTTTGCCGCTTTTTCTGGCCAATTTATATGCCTCTTCCTTGGTTTTAACACTATCCTTAATTTCCCTTGTTAGCTACGGTTGAGCAACGTTCTCCGTTCTGTTTTTACTCCAGACAGGGATGAACAATTGCTGAAGTTCACCCATGCATTCTTTAAATGTTTGCCATTGCCTCTGCACTGTCAACCCTTTAAGTATCCTTGGCCAGTCTATTCTAGCCAATTCACACCTCATACCGTCAAAGTTCCCTTTCCTTAAGTTCAGGACCCTAGTTTCTGAATTAACTGTGACACTCTCCATCTGGCATTTGGAACATGCTGTCCCTGGGCCGTCGCCTCTCCTGAGCCCCGATCACGACGCACCTGGGCGCCGATCTCTCACCGCTCCTCCACCCCGATCAAAAATGGAGCAGTCAGAAACAGGACATCAATTCGTCTCTCTTATCTTGGAGACATCAAATATCAACAATTTTATTTGAAACATCAAAATACTAATCTCCAGCCAAGTTGAAGGGTTATTAACATCAGCAGAAACAAACACCAACTTTGTTAATATTGAACCATTAATGTCAGTTATTCCATTTTTTCTAATATTTAATTGAACAATGTTCAAAATATTTCCACCCGATTTTGAACCGGGAAACTTTTCGCTTGCTCGGCGAACGTGATAACCACTACACTACAGAAACACTGCGATTGACATAATGCTAGGAACATAACCAGAGCTTTAACCTACACAGCTGGCCGATACTTCAGGAGCTCGTTTTACAAGAATAGAATGACGGTGCTATATTTAGGGAGGCTGTGTGTGTGGCAGGAATTGGTCTCGTGTTTCCCAGACTTTACACATAGGAACAGGAGCAAGTGGTTAGGATCTGGGATGCACGGCTTGAAACGGCGGTGGAGACGGACTCAATCTTATCTTTCAGATGGGAGTTGGATAAATGTCTGAAGGAAAAACAATTGCAGGGCTACGGGGAAAGGGCGGGGGAGTGGGACTCGCTGAGAGTCGGTAAGGTCTCGACGGGCCGAATGGCCTTCCGTGCTGTAAACATTCCAATCATTCGATAAGTTAGTGGCACATTTCATAGTGTGGGTGGAAGCAGAACATTGCAAAGGGACATGGATTGAGTCGGCAAAACTAGAGGCATCTGATTCAGGACATTCGCGGGACATGGAAATTCGTGAGTTTAATGACTTTGAAAGGAACATTTATGTTTTGTGCTGTTTCGGTCAGAGAAATGTTTGTGAAAGGAATTTTTTGCAGAAAGGTATGCAGCATTTAACCATCTGCCTTAACACTTCTTTCTGGGTGTCAGGTCACATTTCGTTTCTGTATTATTCTTCTAGAATTGCTTTAAGAACATAAGAACATATGAATTAGGATCAGGAGTGGGTCATCTAGCCCCTCGAGCCTGCTCCAACTTCCCCAACATCGGGAACAATCTACTCACATCTAACCAGTCCTGTCCCATCAGAATCTTATATGTTTCGATGAGATCCCCTCTCATCCTTCTGAACTCCAATGTATGAAGGCCCAGTTGATCCAATCTCTCCTCATATGTCAGTCCAGCCATGCCGGAAATCAGTCTGGTGAACTTTCGCTGCACTCCTTCAATAGCAAGAACGTCCTTCCTCAGATTAGGAGACCAAAATTGAAAACAATATTCCAGGTGAGGCCTCACCAAGGCCCTGTACAACTGCAGTAAGAACTCCCTGCTCCTATACTCAAATGCCTCGCTATGAAGGCCAACATACCATTTTCCTTTTTCCTGCCTGCTGTACCTGTATGCCAACTTTCAGTGACTGTTGAACCATGACACCCAGGTCTCATTGCATCTCCCCTTTTCCTAATCTGCCACCATTCAGTTAATATTCCGTCTTCACGTTTTTGCCCTCTAAGTGGATAACCTCAGATTTATTCACATTATACTGCATCTGCCATGAATTTGCCCACCCAGCAAATCTGTCTATGTCACCCTGCAGCCACCTAGCGTCCCCCTCACTGCTCACACCGCCACCCAGTTTAGTGTCATCTGCAAACATGGAGATATTACACTCAGTCCCTTAATCCAAATCAAAGATGTATATTGTAAAGAGCTGGGGTCCCAGCATTGAGCCCTGCGGCAATCCACTAGTCACTGCCTGCCATTCTGAAAAGGACCCTTTTATCCCGACTCTCTGCTAGCTGTCTGCCAACCAGTTATCTATCCACGTCAGTATATTACCCCCAATACCATGTGCTTTGATTTTGCACACCAATCTCTTGCGTGGACCCTTGTCAACAGCCTTTTGAAAGTCCAAATATACCACATCCACTTGTTCTCCCTTGTCCACTCTACTAGTTACATCCTCAAAAATTCCAGAAGATTTGTCAAGCATGATTTTCCTTTCATAAATCCATGCTGACTTGGACCGATCCTGTCGCTGCTTTCCAAATGCGCTGCTATTTCATCCTTAATAATTGATTCCAACATTTTCCGCACGACTGATTCAGGCTAACCGGTCAAAAATTACACGCTTTCTCTCTCCCTCCCTTCTTAAAAAGTGGTTTTACATTAGCTACCCTCCAGTCCATAGGAACTGATCCTGATTCAATAGACTGTTGGAAATGATCACCAATGCATCCACTATTTCTAGGGCTACATCCTTAAGTACTCTTGGATGCAGACTATCAGGCCCCGGGGATTTATCATCCTTCGATCCCATCAATTTCCCACCTAATAAGGATATCCTTCAATTGCTCCTTCTCACTAGACCCTCGTTTCCATAGTACTTTTGGAAGGTTATTCGTTTCTTCATTCATGAAGGCTGAACTGAAGTATTTGTTCAATTGGTCTGCCATTTCTTTGTTCCCCATTATAAATTCACCTGAATCCGACTGCAAGGGACCTCCGCTTGTCTTCCCTAATCTTTTTCTCTTCACATATTTACAGAAGCTTTTGCAGTCAGTTTTTATGTTCCAAGCAAGCTTCATCTCATAATCCATTTCCCCCTCCTAATGAAACCCTTCGTCCTCCTCTCTTGAATTCGAAATTTCTCCCAGTCCTCAGGATTGTTCCTTTTTCTGGCCAATATTTCTGCCTCGACCTTGGTTTTAACACTATCCTTAATTTCCCTTGTTAGCCACGGTTGAGCAACGTTCTCCGTTCACTCCAGACAGGGATGTACAATTGCTGAAGTCACCCATGCGATCTTCAAATGTTTGCCATTGCCTATCCACCGTCAACTCTTTAAGTATCCTTGGCCTGTCTATTCTCGCCAATTCACACCTCATACCGTCAAAGTGACCTTTCCTGAAGTTCAGGACCCAAGTTTCTGAATTAACTGTGACACTCTCCATCTTGATGAAGAATTCGACCATATTATATTAATCTTCCCCCAGGGGCCTCGCACAACAAGATTGCTAATTAGTCCATTCTCATCACACATCACCCAGTCGAGGATGGCCAGCTCTCTTATTGGTTGAGAAAACCATCCATAATACACTCCATGAGATACTCCTCCATCACATTACTACCATGTGGTTAGCCCAATCACTATGTCGATCAAAGTCACCCATGATAACTGCTGTACCACCACTGCACACATCCCTTATTTCTTGTTTGATGCGGTCCCCAACTTGACCACGACTAACCAGTGAGACAGACATTGCAGCAAGGGTTGGGTTATTTTAAAACAGCAATTCTAGAAGAACAGTGACCCCGATATGATTTGAACACATAACTCTTTGATTTAGAGTCAGACGCACTACCGTTGCACCACAAAGTCTACATAGTAGTTAAGGGATGTTCATCCATATGAAGGTTCTGCAATACAAGGGGCTTTAAAATCCTCGCACATTCCCACCAGGTATCACAAGCAACGCTCACCTGACAGACACCGTATGGTTTCTTCTTAAACGTTTCTCTTGCTTTCACGGGAAACCATCATTAATTAACCCCTCACCTTCTTTTGCACAATCAAACAAATGCTAACTCAGGGACACTCCATACTTCAATCATTTGTCCTGTGATTTGCATCTAAACTGTTAAATCATATCCCATTTTACTCACTGTATTTTAGCTTTCTGGTACAAAGTATTCATTGCCGGTGACACCAGGAATCTGGGGCAACTGTTTTCAAATTTAACAGCACCGGTTATTTCTACCATGCAAAGAAAATACAATCAGTAGAGAAGATAAAATCCCACTGTGCGTATTTCCTGATTCAACGCAGTAGGATTTCAAATAAAGCGAATGGATTTTACAGTGAAAAGGTTTGCAAGTGTTACTTGTATTTGTGTCTTTAATTAAACTTTGTGGCGTCTGACTCCCGTTCATGCACTGCTGAATAAGTAAGGAGGGTGTGACATTGACCAGACTGCACTGCCCCTGATATTTGTGAGCTCATCCTTTATATTCAGTGGTTTCTCGCCCTTTGATGGGCTGCAGTGTAGCGGATATCACGTTGGTCTCACACGCGAAATGTCCCCGGTGGATCCGTTTTCTCTCACGCAAAGTTATCCATTTATTGAAGTGAAATAAAGAGCAATTAAGGAATAAGGGAGCCCTATTGCCTGCAGAATAAATAGCAAATAAACACAGCAAATGCTGGAAATCTCAGCAGGTCAGGCAGCGTGTGCCGGGAGACTAAACTCGGGATCGAACCAGACAGCTGCCGCGTGTAAAGCAAACATGATAACCACGACAGAAACCTCTGGTACAATAACCCCAACAGAGGGGAGGTGACCAGTGAGCTCCCTCTGTGCTAATCGGGAATGTGTTGGCTCACCTTGAACAACTCCTGTCCCAAACTGAAAGTTCTCAATCCTTCTCCTCCGCTGCCCTTTACAGAAATGTCATGGATCACCCAGCCACGTGTTCACTTCTACATCCTCACAGTGGGGCCACACAGGCTCCTACCATCTCCCCGCGATCAGCGAACTCACCCAGTTTACAAAATTAAACCCGGAACACATCCCATCAAAGGGCAGGAGAAGCCAGATAGTCTGTAAGCTCGGTCTATCACAGAAAGTATTGGTAATCATGGTGCTTACGGCAATTATTAATCGTCTCACAGACCTCAATTATTTTTATGCGATGAATTGATCGAGGAATTGAAACCAGATTAGTGCGCCGGGTCTTAACCCCTCGACCACCAGGGAACAGTTACGATACATGTCGATATATTTATATATATTTATATATGAACCTGAATATCAACGGTTACCTACCTAGACCTCATGGTGCAACGGTAGTGCGTCTAACTTTGAGTGAAATAAATTGTTCCACAGTGACACCCATTTCATCTTTTGTTCCCTTTTAAACACTAGAAACTGAGACAGGGGAATAAATAGAGAAACCAAAGCACAGGGATATAGACAAGAGGAAGAGAGAAGGGGAAAGATTCTGTCCCACCCAGAACTAATGCAGAAACCCCTCTGCTGCGCTCGGGGTGACCACCCACAGCCTGGATACACTAACGTCCCAACAGCTCATTGACTGTCGGACTGGGACCGTGCGGTGCTTCAGAAGACAGGTCGAAAAAGCAAAGTCACTGATTCCATCTCATGTGCTCCTCCGATCAAGAATAGCAACACACTAACAATGCTACAATAATGGTTACAACTTATCGCCATATTTGTCAAGCAGTTGGCTAGTTGGTCTGGGGATATGATTCTTGCTATGGTGTTGTTACTTGAAATTTGCACGTGGTCCTGTCTTCAAATCCCAGACGAACCCTCAGTTTACCAATGAATTTTGAAATTGCATCGAACTTTTGCAAAGAAGGACTTGCATTTCTGCAATCCCTTTCAGGAACTCATGACGCCCCAAAGCGCTTTACAGCCGTTGAGTTATGTTTGAAGTGTTGTAGTATGGGGAACGATGTTCGCAAATCACCCCACACGAACCGCAACTCTTTGCGAAGGAGTTCGGTGCAAAGAATCAGGTATCTCAGGGACTTGAACTTTCTATGAATGAGTTTTGCTTGGACCTGCGTTCAAGCTTGAAACAGTAACTGGGCTTCCATCTCACGGGAGCAGCGTGCAGCGGTTAGTGAGTAGGTGACGAGTTGATGTGCGCCGCTTTCAATCTTTGAAATTTCACCAAACAAAGAAACGGTGAATCTAACTGTCCCTGTATGCGACGGATTGAAGGGATCGGTGCTCCAAACAGAGCTGTAACACGCGCAGTGCAGGAATAGGATCCGCAACATTACATGTCAGATTTATTAAGCAGACAATAATTAAACATACACTTAACAGTACTTACACCCAAACCATGCGAATGTTAGCCGAAGGACTCAAACACGTTACAGTTCCCAGCTCGGTGTACAACTTGATCAAACATTCATCGGATTCTAAACTATCTGTTGCAAATGCCACATTTTATATCTTTTCGTTACCCCTGCTACGTGACAATTTAAACGTTTAATAGTATTACCTAACACAAGTGCCCAACTTCGGATGGAAGGTCATTAACCTGAAACGTTAACTCTGTTTCTCTCTCCACAGATGCTGGCTGACCTGCTCAGTGTTTCCAGCATTTACTCTTTTTATTCTCCAAACTTATAATCAGAAAATCACTTCCTTTGTCATCTAATTACACTCATTCCTGATATGTAGCCTTGTCCTACAAATCAAGCACCTTTCGGATGAATAAAACAAATAATCTTCACCCACCCCCATCCCCCGACACACAGTTTAATTCGTTGCACGTCATTATTTTGAAGATTTTGAATGAAAGAGTTACTTTATGAATCCGGGCTCCCTCTGTGAGCGCCGCACCACTAAACGAACAGGAAACACATTAAAGAGTTTACCACAATTGCTGACATTTATTAGCTTTTTTCTTGTGTTTTTTCAGCTCTTCGTCCTTTTCAGCTCCTGACTGCGGATATTGCTGTGATTAAACCTGAACACAATGCAATGTCTCACAGACCCTGCCTCGGTTAATACCAGCAGATCTAAGCCGCATTTCAAACCCACAAACAACTCATTAGTTATTCGCTCTTCCCAGTTCCAGAGCTCTGAGTGTTATTGTCCATCGCTGGGATGCAAGCTACCTCGGACCCGGGCTAAAGCTCCCCGTACACCGAGCACAGGCTGAGGAAAACACCGGGGGAGAGGATATCCTGGTGTGGGGAGCTACAGGACCCTCGGACACTTTAATAATCTCTCACAGCTGATCTGAAAGCAGCCTGAATGTGCCTGCCTCAGCCGGGAGGCTACACTTGTTTATTTATAAAAAGGAGAAGCAGCTATCCTCATTCAGCAGATATAAGGCAAGATATCATCAAAAGAGGTTTTTGGACATTTTAAGTGATGTATTTAATGCTTCAGTCCTTTTTGTGTTTAATTCCCACACCCTCTCTGGCTGTGCCTGCACTGAGCTTACCTCTAGGTAAGGTTGTTCTGAACTTACATAAGTGGGAACTTACTCCAGCCTAAGTTAGCTTGTAGTATGTTTTCACTGCCGAAATATGCAAAACAGGCCTGAGTGGCTGGACACACCCCCTTTTGAAAAAAAACACCTTACCTGAAGCCAACCTCAACTAACTCAGTCGAACTGGAGCAAACTGATATCCGAGAATTGCAATTTCTAACATTCTCCAAACTAAACTAGTTGCTCCAAAAAACTAGGAGCAACTCCACCCGAAACTTGGGTCCTCAGTGTGGGACAGATGTTGTTTAAGGTGATCCAACACATTCTCGATCAGCACAGAGGGAGCTCACTGGTTAGCTCCCCTCTGTTGGGGCTGTTGTACCAGAAGTTTCTGTTAAGGCAATAAACGCTAATGCCTCGGCGAGAATTCAACGGTGGGCACTCATGCTGGCGTCCTACGACTATACCATAAGGCACTGACCAGGTACAGACAACTGTGCCGATGCGCTCAGCAGGCTACCCCTGGCGACCACGGAAGGGTCTGACGAAAAGGACTGTGAGATAGTCATGGCCATCAATGCCATTGAGTCCACAGATTCGCACATAACAGCTCACCAAATCAGAGCCTGGACGGCCAGCCACCCCACGTTATCCTTAGTAAAAAGGTGTGTCCTAACTGGTGACTGGGCAGAGGCTCGTGATGCCTGACCCGAGGAATTAAAACCCTTTCACAGGAGCATGCATGAACTATCACTACAAGCACACTGCCTCAGGTGGGGCAGCCGAGTAGTCATGTCTCTGCGAGGCAGAGAGGCATTTGTCCGGGAGCTCCACCGCGAGCATGCGGGGATCATTCTCATGAAGGCCATATTCAGATCTCACGTCTGGTGGCCTGGTATTGACGCGGACTTGGAGCTCTGCGTCCGAAGGTGCACTATTTGTGCCCAACTCAGCAATGCCCCCAGGGAGGCTCCACTGAGCCCCATGCCCTGGCCTACCAAACCGTGGTCGCGGGTGTACGTAGACTATGCGGGCCCATTCATGGGCAAAATGTTCCTCGTAGTTGTAGATGCATTTTCAAAGTGGATCGAATGCACCATTTTAAACTCCAGCACAACCTCCATCACTGTGGAGAACCACACGTGAAAGGTCCCCGTTTTGAACCCGTGTAGAAACATTATTTTGGAGACTACTTTTGCTCTGAAATAAATTGAACAAAATTCACACCAGGTTCCTTGCTGCATGAGCAGTGAACATTTTAATCCAATCTCCGAAATACAGAGTGTGTAAAGTCAGATAGAGGAGAAAACTTCATCAATGATTCAAGCTCCTTAAATTATTAACATAAGAACATAAGAAATAGGAACAGGAGTCGGCCATTCGGCCCCTCGATCCTGCTCTGCCATTCAATAATATCATGGCTGATCTGACCATGGACTGTGAGTTAAGGGACTCGGGAGCCTGTTCTCTCTCCCCTGAGAAGGTTCACGTTCTGCAGTCCAGCCTCTAAAAGGCACCACTCTGTGTACAGCACTTGCCGGGTTTGAGTCCTGAGGATGAGTCATCTGCCGAGAGCCACAGGTCGAGGTCATGAATGCTAGGCTCAAGGAGATGGCCTTCTGCTGTGTGACTGTGGTATCCGCTGACAGTAGCTTATGAAGAAGGCCCTCGTGGCCGATTCCGATGACAAAGATATCCCGCAGTGCTTCGGTGAGGTGGTCACCAAAATCCCACGGTGCCGCCAGCCTCCTGAGGTCTGCAGCATATTTCGTGATCTCCTGGCCTTCGGGCCGTCGGTGTGTATAAAACCGGTGTCTGGTTGTGAGGATGCTCTCTTTGGGCTTGAGTTGTTCTTGGATCAGTGTTATAAGCTCCTCGTAAGCCTTGGTCGTTGTCTTCGCTAGTGCCAGCAAGTCCCTGACGAGGCCATAGACGGTGGGCCCACAACTGGTTAGCAGGATAGCTCTGCACTTATCAACCAGTGTGGCCGGGTTGTCACCTGCCAGGTCGTTTGCTGTGAAGAAATGGTCGAGCCTCTCCACAAATGCTTCCCAATCATCACCGTCAGCGAACTGTTGCAACGTACCAAGGTTAGCCATTTTTGTGTGAAGGTCCGTAATCTCGTCGCCAATTGTTATACCTGCAGATGCTCTGATGATGACTCCAGGAGACAATGTGTCGTGCTTGAACTGTAGTGATCTTACTCCATTATTGATAACCACAGAGTGAGGATCACACCTGGTGGCCTGCCTTTTACACTAGGCCAGGCACACCTGTACAGGTAAGCTACAAGTCTCCCACTGCAGTGCCCTCTGGTGCACACCTTGTAATATTACAAGCAGTAGCCATGTAGAACACATAGAAACATAGAAACATAGAAAATAGGTGCAGGAGTAGGCCATTCGGCCCTTCTAGCCTGCACCGCCATTCAATAAGTTCATGGCTGAACATGCAACTTCAGTACCCCATTCCTGCTTTCTCACCATACCCCTTGATTCCCCTAGTAGTAAGGACTTCATCTAACTCCTTTTTGAATATATTTAGTGAATTGGCCTCAACAACTTTCTGTGGTAGAGAATTCCACAGGTTCACCTCTCTCTGGGTGAAGAAATTCCTCCTCCTCTCGGTCCTAAATGGCTTCCCCCTTATCCTTAGACTGTGTCCCCTGGTTCTGGACTTCCTCACATTGGGAACATTCTTCCTGCATCTAACCTGTCTAACCCCGTCAGAATTTTAAACGTTTCTATGAGGTCCCCTTTCATTCTTCTGAACTCCAGTGAATACAAGCCCAGTTGATCCAGTCTTTCTTGACAGATGTCACTGTGGAACAATTTCTCTCACTCAAAGTTAGGCACACTACCGTGGGCACCACGAGGTCTAGGTAGCTAGCCATTGACATTCAGGTTCCTATCTAAATATATATAAATATATCGACATTTATCGTAACTGTTCCCTGGTGGTCAAGGGGTTAAGATCTGGCGCACTAACCTGGTTTCAATCCTCGATCAATTCATCGCATAAAAATAATTGAGGTCTGTGAGACGATTAATAATTGCTATAATCACCATGAATACCAATACTTTCTGTGATAGACCGAGCTTACAGAATATCTGGCTTCTCCTGCCCTTTGCCAGGCACGTGTTCGGGGTTTAATTTTGTAAACTAGGTGAATTCGCTGATCGCGGGGAGATGGTAGGAGCCTCTGCGGCCCCACTGTGACGATGTGAAAGTGAACACGGTGGCTGAGTGATCCGTGACATTTCTGTAAAGGGCAGCGGAGGAGAAGGATTGAGAACTTTCAGTGTGGGACAGAAGTTGTTGAAGGTGAGCCAACACTTTCCCGATCAGCACAGATGGAGCTCACTGGGTCTATTGTGTCAGAGGTTTCTGTCGTGCAGTGGTTGTCACGTTTGCTTTGCACGCAAAAGGTCCCTGGTTCGATCCTGAGTAAAAACATTATGTTTAAACTTGCTGTGGATGAACAATCGGAGGCGAGTTTAGTCTCCCTGCAAATGTTGCCTGACCTGCTGAGATTTGCAGCATTTGCTGTTTTTATTTGCTATTTATTCTCCAGGCAAAAGGGCTCCCTTATTCCTTAATTGCTTTTTATTTCACTTCAATAAATAGATAACTTTGAGTGAGAGAAAACGGATCCACCGAGGACCTTTCGCGTGTGAGACCAACGTGATATCCGTTACACTGCAGCCCATCAAAGGGCGAGAAACCACTGAATATAAAGGATGAGCTCACAAATATGCGGTGCAGTGCAGTCTGGTCAACGTCAAACCCTCCTTTCTTATTCAGCAGTGGCATGAACGGGAGTCAGACGTCACAAAGTTTAATTAAATACACAAATACAAGTAACACTTCCAAATCTTTTCAGTGTAAAATTATTTCACTTTATTTGAAATCCTACTGCGTTGAATCAGAAAATACGCACGTTGGGAATTTATCTTCACGACTGATTGTATTTTATGTGCAGGGTAGGAATAACCGGTGCTGTTAAATTTGATAAAATCTGTCTCAGATTCGTGGTGTCATCGGCAATGAAGACTTTGAACCAGAAAGCTCAAATACAGTGAGTAAAGTGGGATATGGTTTAACAGTTAACATACAAAGCACAGGACAAATGATTGAAGTATGGAGTGTCCCTGAGTTAGCATTTGTTCGATTGTGCAAAAGAAGGTGAGAGGTTAATTAATGATGCTTTCCTGTGAAAGCAAGAGAAAAGTTTTCGAACAAACCATCCGGTGAATGTCAGGTGAGCGCTGCTTGTGATACCTGGTGGGAATGGGCGGGGATTTTAAAGCCCCTTGTATTGCAGAACCTTCATATAGACGAACATCCCTTAGCTACTGTGTAGACCTTGTGGTGCAACGGTAGTGCGCCTGACTCTAGATCCAAGGGTTGCGTGTTCAAATCATGTCGGTGTCACTGTTCTTTTAGCAATTGCTGTTTCACAATAACCAGACCCTTGCTGCAATGTCTGTCTCACTGGTTGATAGTGGTAAGGTTGGGGACAGCATAAAACAATAAAGAAGGGATGTGTGCAGTGGTGGGACAGCAATTCTCATGGGTGACTTCAATCTACATAGTGATTGGGCTAACCACATGGCAGTGATGTGGTGGAGGAGGATTTCATGGAGTGTATTATGGATGGTTTTCTCAACCAAGAAGAGAGCTGGCCATCCTTGACTGGGTGATGTGTGATGAGAAGGGACTAATTCGCAATCATGTTGTGCGAGGCCCCTTGGTGAAGATTAACATAATATGGTAGAATTCTTCATTAAGATGGAGAGTGTCACAGTTAAATCAGAAACTTGCGTCCTGAACTTAAAGAAAGGTAATTTTGATGGTATGAGGTCTGATTTGGCTAGAATAGACTGGCCAAGGATACTTAAAGGGTTGACGGTGGATAGGCAATGGCAAACATTTAAAGATCAAACGGGTGACTTCAGCAATTGCACATTCCTGTCTGGAGTAAAAATAGAACGGAGAACGTTGCTCAACCGTGGCTAACAAGGGAAATTAAGGATAGTGTTAAAACCAAGGAAGAGGCAGATAAATTGGCCAGAAAAAGGAACAAACCTGAGGGCTGGGAGAAATTTAGAATTCAACAGAGGAGGACTAAGGGTTTCATTAGGAGGGGGAAAATGGATTATGAGAGGAAGCTTGCTTGGAACATAAAAACTGACTGCAAAAGCATCTGTAAATATGTGAAGAGAAAAAGATTAGTGAAGACAACTGTAGATCCCTCGCAGTCGGATTAAGGTGAATTTACAATGGGGAACAAAGAAATGGCAGTCCAATTGAACAAATACTTCAGTTCCGTCTTCACGATGGAAGACACGAATAACCTTCCAAAAGTACGAGGGGACCGAGGGTCTAGTGAGAAGGAGGAACTTAAAGATATCCTTATGAGGAGGGAAATTAAAGGGATTGAAGGATGATAAATCCCTGGGGCCTGATAGTCTACATCCAAGAGTACTTAAGGAAGTCGCCCTAGAAATGGTGGATGCATTGGTGATCATTTTCCAACAGTCTTTTGACTCGGAATTAGTTCCTATGGACTGGAGGGTAGCTAATGTAAAACCACTTTTTAAGAAGGGAGGGAGAGAGAAATCGAGTAATTATAGACCGGTTAGCCTGACATCACTCATGGGGAAAATGTTGGAATCAATTATTAAGGATGAAACAGCAGCGCATTTGGAAAGCAGTGACAGGATCGGTCCAAGCCAGCATGGATTTATGAAAGGGATGGATTTATGCTTGAAAAATCTTCTGGAATTTTTGAGGATGTAACTAGTAGAGTGGACAAGGGAGAACCAGTGGATGTGGTGTATTTTGACTTTCAAAAGGCTTTTGTCCTGGGTCCACACGAGAGATTGGTGTGCAAAATCAAAGCAAATGGTATTGGGGGTAAAATATTGACGTGGATAGAGAACTGGTTGGCAGACAGGAAGCAGAGAGTCGGGATAAAAGGATCCTTTTCAAAATGGCAGGCAGTGACTAGTGGAGTGCCACAGGGCTCAGTGATGGGACCCCAGCTCTTTACAATGTACATCAATGATTTGGATGAAGGAATTGAGTGTAATATCTCCATGTTTGCAGATGACACTAATTTGGGTGGCTGTTTGAGCTGTGAGGGGGACGCTAAGAGACTGCAGGGTGAATTAGACAGTTAAGGTGAGTGGGCAAATTCATGCAGATGCAGTATAATGTGAATAAATCTGAGGCTATCCACTTTGAGGGCAAAAACGTGAAGACAGAATATTATCTGAATGGTGGCAGATTAGGAAAAGGGAAGGTGCAACGAGACCTGGGAGTCATGGTTCATCAGTCACTGAAAGTTGGCATACAGGTACAGCAGGCAGCAAAAAGGTAAATGGTATGTTGGCCTTCATAGCTAGGGGATTTGAGTATAGGAGCAGGGAGTTCTTATTGCAGTTGTACAGGGCCTTGGTGAGGCCTCACCTGGAATATTGTTTTCAATTTTAGTCTACTAATGTGAGGAAGGACGTTCTTGCTATTGAGGGAGTGCTGCGAAGGTTCACCAGACTGATTCCCGGGATGGCTGGACTGACATATGAGGAGAGAGTGGATCAACTGGGCCTTTATACATTAGAGTTTAGAAGGATGAGAGGGGATCTCATCGAAACATACAAGATTCTGATGGGACAGGACTGGTTAGATGCGGATAGATTGTTCCTGATGTTGGGGAAGTTGGAGCAGGCTCGAGGGGCTAGATGGCCCACTCCTGTTCCTAATTATTATGTTCTTATGTTATAATAGCAATTCTGGAAGAATAACATTGAAACGAAATGTGACCTGACACCCAGAAAGAAGTGTTAAGGCTGAAAGTTAAATGCTGCATCCCTTTCTGCAAAAAATTCCTTTCACAAACATTTCTCTGATCGAAACGTGACAAAACAAAAATGTTCCTTTCAAAGTCATTAAACTCCCGAATTTCCATGCCCCGCGAATCTCCTGAATCAGATGCGTCTGGTTTTGCCGACTCAATCCATGTCCCTTTGCAATGTTCTGCTACCACCCACACTATGTAATGTGTCACTAACTTATCGAATCATGGAATGGTTACAGCACGGAAGGCCATTCGGCCCATCGAGCCCGTGCCGACTCTCAGCGAGTCCCACTCCCCCGCCCTTTCCCCGTAGCCTTGCAATTGATTTTCCTTCAGACACTTATCCAACTCCCGGCTGAAAGATAAGAATGAGTCTGTCTCCACCGCCCTTTCAAGCCGTGCATCCCAGATCCTAACCACTCGCTCCTGTTCCTATGTGTAAAATCTGGGAAACACGAGATCAATTCCTGCCACACTCACAGCCTTCCTAAATATAGCACCGTCATTCTATTCCCGTAAAACGAGCTCCTGAAGTATCGGCCAGCTGTGCAGGTTAAAGCTCTGGTTATGTTCCTAATACTGTGTCATTCGCAGTGTTTCTGTAGTGTAGTGGTTATTACGTTCGCTTAACACGCGTAAAGTCCCCGGTTTAAAACCGGGTGGAAACATTTTGAACATTGTTGAATTAAATATTACAAAAAATGGATTAATTGACATTAATGGTTCAATTTTAACAAAGTTGGTGTTTGTTTGTGCTGATGTTAATAACCCTTCAACTCGGCTGGAGTTTAATATTTTGATATTTCAAATAACACTGTTGATATTTGGTGTCTCCAAGATAAGAGAGACTGATTGATGTCCTGTTTCTGACTGCTCCATTTTTGATCGGGGCGGAGGAGCGGTGAGAGATCGGGGCCCAGGAGCGTCGTGATCGGGGCTCAGGAGAGGCGAGGGCCCAAGGACAGCACGGGCCAGCCCACACTGCGATCTATGGATAGTCGGCGCATGTTTACACACTGAGTCCATGCAGCAGAGCTTCGTCTATGGTCGTCTTGGGTAATCCTTGCCACTTGACCAAGACCTAGCTCTGTCAAGCCCGTGTGGTGGCTGGTGTGCAACGGTCACCCCACGTTAAAACAATCCACCCACAGGCATCGTCCACCCTTCAGGATGGAGTTCGGGACCTAGATTGTCAGGTCCCTCATCGAAACACGTGTAAACTCATCCCTTTTTAGTGTGGAAACAAGTCATCCTCGATACGAGGGACTGCCTAATACTATACTATTAACAAAATGCAGTGTCTCACAGCCCTGTTACATTGCCTGGTTTCTTTGTACAGTTCAGTACACACTCAAACTCTACACAGTGTCTCTCACTCCCTCCCGTTTCCAGCCCTGACGGTGCAGAAAGTCCCTCTCAAAGCTGCACGTTCCGGTTGCTTTCAGTTGAGTTGTGAGAGATTATTAAACGACCCTGCATCTCCGCCTCGCTTCACAACAGCAGATCGAAGCCGCAAACAACCCATCGCTCGTCCCCAGCTCCAGAGTGAGTGAGGCCAGGACTGTCATGTATTCAACCAGCATTGTAACCCATGTTTAATCTGACCTCAGTTGTACACTGTGAGAACAATGACCACTAGGTAGTGAACTTGTGGGAGACACTCCTAACCTGGACCTTCCGGTATAAAAGGGGAAGCTCCACCCACTTCCATCACTTGAGTGCTAAGGAATAAAGGGCAGGTCACAGACTGACCTTCTCTGAAGCATGGGCCTCGTGTTCATTTACACTGTATAGTAAGGACGTATCAATGGCAACGAGAAACTGGGATTTAAACCACGCGAGCATGGCCACAAGCAGAAGAGACGAGAGGTACTGTTTTAAGCAATGGTTGGGACAGAGATTCAACATTGTTAAAGCATCACACAGTTCTCCAGGCAGCCAAGGGCAGTCAGGCACGCCCCAATATGTAGCCGAACCCAGAGGGGGAGTTCGACAGAGACAATGGCAAGCTGAACGGCGATTCACGCCATTGCAAAGGACAATACGGCCAGTAATGGAGCCATGAACACCTGTTAATGGTGCACTGAAGGACAATCACGGGGCAGTCAGTGACGGTCGACTGGCAAGAGACCTTTTGTTTCCAACAGCAGCTCAAGTTGGAGGCGTGGAGGCACACACTCAGCCGGAGTTTGAAGAGATGAGCAAAATACCTGCAGAAATTGCAGAAATTGACACTTGGGGAAATCGCTGGAAGCTGAAGTTCAGCGAGTTCATGTGGAGCACGTATACAGTTCATACACAAGGACGCCACCGATAATGATTGAAGTGCTCCTCAATGGCATCCCAGTATCAGTGACGCTAGACACGTGGGCCAGCCAGTCTCTGATGGGTATCAAATAGCTCAAAAAGTTGTGGGCGTCCAATGACAGGAGTCCAAAATTATTGCCGATTGACGCACAGCTGCGAACATACACAAAGGATATCATTCCGGTGCTAGGCAGCGCCACGGTAGTCGTGACCCACAAAGTTGGCTTGCTGTCATGAACTGGAAATGGGGCGATGTCAATGCAATTTCCTCTGTGGAGCGAGTATCATGCTCACAGCTCCTGGACAAATTTGACTCATCATTTCAACCCGGCATTGGCACATTCATGGGGGCCAAGGTAGTGATTCACATAAACCCGGACGCCAGGCCAGTACACCACAAGGCCAGGGCGGAACCGTACGTGATGCGGGAAAAGATAGAAGGCGAATTGGACTGCCTGCTAAGGGAAGGAATCATCTCGCCAGTCGAATTCAGTGACTGAGCGAGCCCGATTGTGCTCGTGCTCAAGGCGGATGGGTCAATCAGGATATGTGGTGATTACAAGGCCACCATCAATTGGTGTCACTCCAAGACCAGTACCCGCTTCTGAGAGTGGAGGACCTCTTTGCGACGCTATCCGGTGGCAAACTATTTTCACAATTAGACCTGACCTCAGCTTACATGACCCAGGAGCTGGCGAGTGAGTCGAAGAAGCTGACCACCATCACGACGCACAAGGGGTTGTTTGATTACAACAGATGTCCATTCGGGATTCGCTCGGTTGCCGCGATCTTCCAATGAAATATGGAAAGCCTCCTCAAGTCGATTCCAGGGATGGTGGTTTTTCAGGACGACATCCTCATCACGGGTTACGATACTGAAGAACACCTCCACAACCTGGAGGAGGTGCTACGCAGACTGGATCGGATAGGGCTGCGACTGAAAAAGGCGAAGTGCGTCTTCCTAGCTCCAGAGGTAGAATTCCTGGGGAGGAGGGTAGCAGCAGACGGGATCAGCCCTACTGCCTCCAAAACGGAAGCGATCCAGAGAGCACCCAGACCCCGTAACACGACGGAGCTGCATTCGTTCCTGGGGCTCCTGAACTATTTTGATAACTTTCTTCCCAAATTGAGCACGCTGCTAGAGCCGCTACACGTGCTCCTACGCAAAGGTCGAGCATATGTCTGGGGGGACAGCCAGGAAAGGGCTTTTAATAGAGCACGCAATTTGTTATGTTCCAACACTCTGTTAACGCTATATGACCCATGTAAGAAACTTGTATTAACGTGCGATGCGTCGTCCTATGGTGTCGGGTGTGTGTTGCAGCATGTCGATTCCATGGGTCAGTTACAGCCAGTAGCTTTGGCCTCCAGAAGGCTGTACCAGGCTGACAGGGGCTACGGGATGGTAGAAAAGGAGGTGCTCGCAATTGTATAAGCGGTGAAGAAAATGCACCAGTACCTGTTTGGCAGGGAATTTGAGCTGGAGACAGATCACAAACCCCTAACCTCCATTTTGGCCGACAGCTAGGCCATAAATGCAAACGCATCGGCCCGCACACAGAGGTGGGCACTCACGTTATCCAACTATGACTAGACAATTCGGCACAGACCGGGCACCGAAAACTGCGCCGATGCACTCAGCAGGCGCGCACTAGCCACCACTGAGGGGGCTACTGAGCATGGTGCTGAGATGGTCATGGCTGTTGAAGCTTCCGGAAGTGAAGGCTCACCCGTGACAGCCCGTCAGTTTAAATTCTGGACAAATAGAGACCCGCTATTGTCTCTAGTCAAGAAATGTGTCCTGAATGGGGACTGGGCAGCCACGTTCAGGGCATGCCCTGAGGAAGTTAAACTATTTCACAGGCGCAGGGATGAACTCTCGATTCAGGCCGATTGCCTACTGTGGGCAAACCGCGTAGAAACCAGATGGACAGAGAGGTGTTCATCAGAGAACTCCACAATGAGCACCCCGGCATTGTCATGAGGAAGGCAATTACCAAGTCACACATTTGGTGGCCAGAGATAGATGCAGATCTGGAACTTTGTGTTCGCAGGTGCAACACGTTTGCCCAGCTGGGTAATGCGCCCAGGGAAGCCCCCCTTAGCCCCTGGTCCCGGCCCACCAAGCCTTGGGCACGCATCCATGAGGACTACGCAGGTCCTTTCAAAAATGTTTTTGGTTGTAGTAAGAAACATTAGAAACATAAGAATTAGGAACACGAGTAGGCCATCTAGACCCTCGAGCCTGCTCCGCCATTCGACAAGATCATGGCTGATCTGGCCGTGGACTCAGCTCCACTTACCCGCCCGCTCCCCGGAACCCTTAATTCCCTTAGTGGTTAAAAATCTATCGATCTGTAACTTGAAGACATTCAATGAGCTCGCCTCAACTGCTTCCTTGGGCAGATAATTCCACAGATTCACAACCCTCTGGGAGACGAAATTCCTTCTCAACTCGGTTTTAAATTGGCTCCCCCGTATTTTGAGGCTGTGCCTCCTCATTCTAGTCTCCCCTACCAGTGGAAACAACCTCTCTGCCTCTATCTTGTCTATCCCTTTCATTATTATAAATGTTTCTATGAGATCACCCCTCATCCTTCTGAACTCCAAGGAGTAAATATCCAGTCTACTCAATCTATCATCATAAGGTAAACCCCTCATCTGCGGAATCAGCCGGCGAATCGTCTCTGTATCCCCTCCAAAGCAAGTATATCCTTCCTTAAGTAAGGTGACCAAAACTGCACGCAGTACTCCAGGTGCGGCCTCACCAATACCCTATACAGTTGCAGCAGGACCTCCCTGCTTTTGTACTCCATCCCTCTCGCAATGAAGGCGAACATTCCATTCACCTTCCTGATTACCTGCTGCACCTGCAAACTAACTTTTTGGGATTCATGCACAAGGACCCCCAGGTCCCTCTGCACCGCAGCATGTTGTAATTTCTCCCTATTCAAATAATATTCCCTTTTACTGTTTTTTTTTCCCAAGGTGGATGACCTCACACTTTCCGACATTGTATTCCATCTGCCAAACCTTTGCCCATTCGCTTAAACTATCCAAATCTCTTTGCAGCCTCTCTGTGTCCTCTGCACAACCCGCTTTCCCACTAATCTTTGTGTCATCTGCAAATTTTGTTACACTACACTCTGTCCCCTCTTCCAGGTCATCAATGTATATTGCAAACAGTTGTGGTCCCAGCACCGATCCCTGTGGCACACCACTAACCACCGATTTCCAACCTGACAAGCACCCATTTATCCCGACTCTCTGCTTTCTGTTCGCCAGCCAATTCTCGATCCATGCTACTACATATCCTCTGACTCCGCGTACCTCTATCTTCGGAAGTAACCTTTTGTGTGGCACCTTATCGAATGCCTTTTGGAAATCGAAATACACCACATCCATCGGTACACCTCTATCCACCATGCTCGTTATATCCTCAAAGAATTCCAGTAAATTAGTTAAACATGATTTCCCCTTCATGAATACATGCTGTGTCTGCTTGATTGCACTAAGCCTATCTAGATGTCCCACTATTTCTTCCTTAATGATAGTTTCAAGCATTTTCCCCACTACAGATGTTAAACTAACCGGCCTATAATTAGCTGCTTTTTGTCTGCCCCCTTTCTTAAACAGAGACGTTACATTAGCTGCTTTCCAATCCGCTGGTACCTCCCCAGAGTCCAGAGAATTTTGGAAGATTATAACGAATGCATCTGCTATAACTTCCGCCCTGGGATGCATTTCATCAGGAGCAGGGGACTTGTCTACCTTGAGTCCCATTAGCCTGTCCAGCACTACCCGCCTAGTCATAGTCATTGTCTCAGGTCCTCCCTTCCCACATTCCTGTGATCAGCAATTTCTGGCATGGTTTTTGTGTCTTCCACTGTGAAGACCGAAGCAAAATAATTGTTTAAGATCTCAGCCTTTTCCACATTTCCCATTATTAAATTCCCCTTCTCATCTTTTGAGGGACCAACATTTACTTTAGTCACTCTTTGCCGTTTTATATATCGGTAAAAGATTTTACGATCTGTTTTTATGTTTTGCGCAAGTTTAATTTCGTAATCTATCTTTCCTTTCTTTATTGCTTTCTTAGTCATTGTTTGCTGTCTTTTAAAATTTTCCCAATCTTCTAGTTTCCCACTAACCTTGGCCACCTTATACGCATTGGTTTTTAATTTGATACTCTCCTTTATTTCCTTGGTTATCCACGGTAGGTTCTCCCTTCTCTTATTGCCCTTCTTTCTCACAGGAATATATTTTTGTTGTGCACTATGAAAGAGCTCCTTACAAGTCCTCTGCTGTTCCTCAATTGTGCCACCGTTTAGTCTGTGTTCCCAGTCTACTTTAGCCAACTCTGCCCTCATCCCACTCTAGTCCCCTTTGTTTAAGCATGGTATGCTCTTTTGAGACACTGCTTCCTCACCCTCAATCTCTATTACAAATTCATCCAAACTGTGATCACTCATTCCGAGAGGATCTTTTACTAGGAGATCGTTTATTATTCCTGTCTCATTGCACAGGACCAGTTCTAAGATAGCTTGCTCCCTTGTAGGTTCTGTAACATATTGTTCTAAGAAACAATCCCGTATGCATTCTATGAATTCCTCCTCCAGGCTGCCCCGTGCGATTTGATTTGACCAATCAATATGTAGGATAAAATCCCACATGATTACTGCCGTTCCTTTTTCACATGCCTCCATTATTCCCTTTATTATTGCCCACCCCACCGTCAAGTTATTATTTGGGGCCTATAAACTACGCCCACCAGTGACTTTTTCCCCTTACTATCTCTAATCTCCACCCAAAATGATTCAACATTTTGTTCATTAGAGCCAATATCATCTCTCACAACTGCCCTGATATCATCCTTTATTAACAGAGCTAGCCCACCTCCTTTCCCTTCTTGTCTATCTTTACGAATTGTCAGCTACCCCTGTATGTTTAATTCCCAGTCTTCGCCACCCTGCAACCACGTTTCTGTAATGGCCACCAAATCATACCCATTTGTCATGATTTGTGCCGTCAACTCATTTACTTTATTTTGAATGCTGCGTGCGTTTAGGTAGAGTGTCTAATACTAGTTTTTAAACCATGATTTTTAGTTTTGACCCCTCCTGCAGCCACTTTATATTCATG
Source organism: Pristiophorus japonicus (assembly GCF_044704955.1). Classification (NCBI taxonomy): domain Eukaryota; kingdom Metazoa; phylum Chordata; class Chondrichthyes; family Pristiophoridae; genus Pristiophorus; species Pristiophorus japonicus. Next base: position 11,533,532 of record NW_027252779.1, read on the forward strand.
CATATTATCCCTTCCTGTTACCTTGTGGTTTACACTTACCCCAGTGCTACTTTGCTCTGTTGCCTCCTGCCTTTGGCATTCTTTCTTGGAGTTCTGTTTATCTGCGCTCTAACCCACTCTAACTAGCTCAGAGCCCTCTCCTCCGTTCGGAATACTCCTCGCATTGAGGTAGCAAGCTTTCAGGCTTGCCTTTTTATTGCACGTTCATCCTTTAGCATTTTACTGTATAGTGGCCCTTTTTGTTTTTTGCCTTGGGTTTCTCTGCCCTCCACTTTTACTCATCTCCTTTCTGTCTTTTGTTTCTGTCTCCATTTTGTTTCCCTCTGCCTCCCTGCATTGTTTCCCATCCCCCTGCCATATTAGTTTAACTCCTCCCCAACAGCACTAGCAAACATTCCCCCTAGGACATTGGTTCCGGACCTGCCCAGGTGCAGACCGTCTGGTTTGTACTGGTCCCACCTCCCCCAGAACCGGTTCCAATGCCCCCGGAATTTGAATCCTTCCCTGCTGCACCACTGCTCAAGCCACGTATTCATCTGAGCTATCCTGCGATTCCTACTCTGACTAGCACGTGGCATTGGTAGCAATCCCGAGATTTCTACTTTTGAGGTCTACTTTTAATTTAGCTCCGAGCTCCTTAAATTCATCTCGTAGGACATCATCCCTTTTTTTACTGAAATCTTTGGTACCAATGTGCACACTACAACTGGCTGTTCCCCCTCCCTTTTCAGAATGTCCTGCATCCGCTCCGAGACATCCTTGACCCTTGCACAAGGGAGGCAACATACCATCCTGGAGTCTCGGTTGCGGCCGCAGAAACGCCTATCTATTCCACTTACAATCGAATCTCCTATCACTATCGCTGTCCCATTCTTTTTCCTGCCCTCCTGTGCAACAGAGCAAGCCACGGTGCCATGAACTTGGCTGCTGCTGCCCTCCGCTGATGAGTCATCCCCCTCAACAGTACTCAATGTGAGGCCAACGTGATATCCGCTACACTGCAGCCCATCAAAGGGCGAGAAACCACTGAATATAAAGGATGAGCTGACAAATATCCGGGGCAGTGCAGTCTGGTCAATGTCAAACCCTCTTTTCTTATTCAGCAGTGGCATGAACGGGAGTCAGACGCCACAAAGTTTAATTAAAAACACAAATACAAGCAACACTTGCAAATCTTTTCAGTGTAAAATTCTTTCACTTTATTTGAAATGCTACTGCGTTGAATCTGAAAATACGAATGTTGTGATGTTATCTTCATTACTGATTGTATTTTGTGTGCACGGTAGGAATAACCGGTGCTGTTAAATTTGATAAAAGTTGCCCTAGATTCGTGGTGTCATCCGCAAAGAAGATTTTGAACCAGAAAGCTATAATACAGTGAACAAAATGGGATATCGTTTTCGAGTTAAGATGCAAAGCACAGGACAAATGATTGATATATGGACTGTTCCTGAGTTAGCATTTGTTTGATTGTGCAAAAGAAGGTGAGGGGTTAATTAAGATGGTTTCCCGTGAAAGCAAGAGAAAAGTTGAATAAGAAACGATACGGTGCCTGTCAGGTGAGTGCTGCTTGTGATACCAGTTTATGTGGTATAATTGGACTTTCAGAAGGCGTTCGACAAGGTCCCACACAAGAGATTGATGTGCAAATGTAGAGCACATGGGATTGGGGGTAGTGTGCTGACATGGATTGAGAACTGGTTGTCAGACAGGTAGCAAAGAGTAGGAGTAAATGGGTACTTTTCAGAATGGCAGGCAGTGACTAGTGGGGTACCGCAAGGTTCTTTGCTGGGGCCCCAGCTGTTTACACTGTATATTAATGATTTAGATGAGGGGATTAAATGTAGTATCTCCAAATTTGCGGATGACACTAAATTGTGTGGCAGTTTGAGCTGCGAGGAGTATGCTGTGAGGCTGCAGAGCGACTTGGATAGGTTAGGTGAGTGGCCAAATGCATGGCAGATGAAGTAAAATGTGGATAAATGTGAGGTTCTCCACTTTGGTGGTAAAAACAGAGAGACAGACTATTATCTGAATGGTGACAGATTCGGAAAAGGGGAGGTGCATAGAGACCTGGGTGTCATGGTACATCAGTCATTGAAGGTTGGCATGCAGGTGCAGAAGGCGGTTAAGAAAGCAAATGGTTAGTTGGCCTTCATAGCAAGGGGATTTGAGTACCGGGGCAGGGAGGTATTGCTGCAGTTGTACAGGGCATTGATGAGGCCACACCTGGAGTATTGTGTACAGTTTTGGTCTCCTAACCTGAGGAAGGACATTCTTGCTATTGAGGGAGTGCAGCGAAGGTTCACCAGACTGATTCCCGGGATGGCGGGACTGACCTATCAAGAAAGACTGGATCAACTGGGCTTGTATTCACTGGAGTTCAGAAGAATGAGAGGGGATCTCATAGAAACATTTAAAATTTTGACGGGGTTAGACAGGTTAGATGCAGGAAGAATGTTCCCAATGTTGGGAAAGTCCAGAACCAGAGGTCACAGTCTAAGGATGAGGGGTAAGCCATTTAGGACCGAGATGCGGAGGAACTTCTTCACCCAGAGAGTGGTGAACCTGTAGAATTCTCTACCACAGAAAGTTGTTGAGGCCAATTCACTAAATATATTCAAAAAGGAGTTTGATGAGGTCCTTACGAGTAGGGGGATCAAGGGGTATGGCGAGAAAGCAGGAATGGGGTACTGAAGTTGAATGTTCAGCCATGAACTCATTGAATGGCGGTGCAGGCTAGAAGGGCCGAATGGCCTACTCCTGCACCTATTTTCTATGTTTCTATGTCTATGCTTCTATACCTGGTGGGAATGGGCGGGGATTTTAAAGCCCCTTGTATTGCAGAACCTTCATATAGACGAACAACTCAAAGTCACTGTGTAGGTCTCATGGTGCAACGGTAGTGCGTCTGCCTCCCGGTCAGAAGATTGCTTGTTCAAATCTCGTCGGGGTCACTGTTCTTTTGGATATTGTTCTTCCAGAATTAATGTTTCCTTTGCTGTTTGGCAATAACCATATCCTTGCTCCAAGGTCTGTTTCACCGCTTCCCCGGTGTCAGGCAGAGATTTTTTTTTAATTTTAAAAAAATACTTTATTGATATAAAAATTTGTACAGTACATTCAAAAGCAGTTCAGTACATTTAGCTGCGGTCAGTAATCCCATACACTACATTTGTGTGCTGACGGCAGTTCCGGTCGATATATTCCCTTGCTTTTCAGTTCCAGTACAATTCGGTACAATACGGGATACCTTGTCGTACATTCAACAAATTACATCACACGTGTCACGATACAGCACATGGAATGGGTGCCGGTACATTTACACATTTTTTCAACGTGCATCACGAAACAGACATTACATTGTACATGGCACTACATAGGTGTTTACAGATCATGGTGCTCATTGTACACAATAAAGAAGTTACAAGTACGGCCCGAGGGGAGTTTTCTACTGATTCCAGCCCCGGGGTTTACCGTGTCAGAAGGGCTTTAAACTGTGGCCCTTCCCCACCCTGCCTTTGCGGCAACGACACCAATTTTAAGTGCGTCCCTCAGCACGTAATCCTGGATATTGGATTGCGCAAGACTGCAACAGGCAGATGTGGACATCTCCTTGCTCTGGAGATGGACCTGCTCCTCGAGCCTGTTGCACAGGAACAGGAGGAGGCCCATTCAGCCCCTCGAGCCTGTTACACAGGAACAGGAGGAGGCCATTCAGCCCCTCGAGCCTATTACAGAGGAACAGGAGGAGGCTATTTTGCCCCTCGAGCCTGTGACACAGGAACATGAGGAGGCCTATTCAGCCATTCATCCTGTTGCACTGGAAAAGGAGGAGGCCCACTCAGCTCATCGAGCTTGTTACACAGGAACAGGAGGAGGCCCATTCAGCTCCTCGAATCTGTTACACAGGAACAGGAGGAGGCCCATTCAGCCCCTCGAGCCTGTTACACAGAAACAGGAGGATGCCCATTCAGCCCCTTCAGCCTGTTACACAGGAACAGGAGGAGGACCATTCAGCCCCTCGAGCCTGTTACACAGGAACAGGAGGAGGCCCATTCAGCTCCTCGAGTCTGTTACACAGGAATAGAAGGAGGCCCATTCAGCCCCTCGAGCCTGTTACTCAGTAACAGGAGGACGCCATTCAGGTCCTCGAGCCTTTAACACAGGAACAGGAGGAGGCCATTCAGCCACTCGAGCCTGTGACACACGAACAAGAGGAGGCCATTCAGCCCCTCGAGCCTGTTACACAGGAACAGGAGGAGGCCAATCAGCCCCTCGAGCCTATTACACAGGAACCGGAGGAGGCCATTTAGCCCCTCGAGCCTGTGACACAGGAACATGAGGAGGCCCATTCAGCCATTCAGCCTGTTACACTGGAACAGGAGGAGGCCTATTCAACCCCTCGAGCCTTGTACACAGGAACAGGAGGAGGCCCATTCAGCTCCTCGAATCTGTTACTCAGGAACAAGAGGAGGCCCATTCAGCCCCTCGAGCCTGTTACACAGGAACAGGAGGAGGCCCATTCAGCCCCTTCAGCCTGTTACACAGGAACATGAGGAGGACCATTCAGCCCCTCGAGCCTGTTACACCGGAACAGGAGGAGGCCCATTCAGCTCCACGTGTCTGTTACACAGGAATAGAAGCAGGCCCATTCAGCCCCTCGGGCCTGTTACACAGCAACAGGAGGAGGCCCATTCAGCCCCTCGAGCCTGTTACACAGTAACAGGAGGACGCCATTCAGCTCCTCGAGCCTTTTACACAGGAACAGGAGGAGGCCATTCAACCACTCGAGCCTGTGACACAGGAACAGGAGGAGGCAATTCAGCCCCTCGAGCCGGTTCCACCATTCAATGTGATCATGGATGATCTGTGACGAAACTCCATATACCCATCTTTGGCCCATATTCCTTAAAAATTTTAGTCAAAATGCGATGTAAAATGAACAACTGACCCCGCACCAACTGCCCTTTGCAGAAGGCAGTTCCAAACATCTCCCACCCTGTGTGTGTCGGAATGTTTCCTAATTTCACTCCTGAAACGTCTGGCTCTAATGTTTAGACTATGGCCCCTAGTCTGGGACTCCCCAACCAGCGGAAATCATTTCTCACTATCTACTCTATCTGTTCCCTTATTATCTTGAAAATTTTGATCAAATCACTGCTCGACCCTCTAATTTACAGTGGGTGTAATCTCATATCTTAATTGAAATCTTGGAATCCAGGTATCATTCTGGAAACCTGCACAGTGCTCCCTCCAAAGCCAATATAGCCTTCCTAAGGCAAGGTCAGTGAAAACTGAATCAAGTTAGGGGTCTTACTAGATTTAACCTGAAGGTTTCCAGCAGGCATTTGGTAAGGTCCCACACATCATCATCATCATCATCATAGGTGGGTCCTGGAACGAGGAAGGCTTACTTCCACATGGGTTCACAGGTGTTGCAATGAAGGACCCGATGTTCCAGTCCTGCACGCCAATAAAAGGGTGGAAGATGCCTGCGAGTGGATTGTTTTAACGTGGTGTGAACATTGCACGCCAGCCACCACACGGGCTTGACAGAGCGAGATCTTGGTCCAGTGCCAAGGGTTAACCAGGACGGCTGGAGACCTGCTCTGCTGCACGTCATCAACACCCAGGTCGTCGTTTGGTGCATGGGCAGGAACATCGGCGGGACCCAGGTTCAGCGGAGGAGCGGGAAGGTCAGAGTGGGAGGAACGGTGAGAGATCGTGGTGGAGGAACGGTGAGAGATCGTGGTGATGGAACGGTGAGAGGTCGTGGTGGAGGAACGGTGAGAGATCGTGGTGGAGGAACGGTGAGAGATCGTGGTGGAGGAGCAGTGATAGGTCGTGGTGGAGGAGCGGTGAGAGGTCGTGGTGGAGGAGCAGTGAGAGGTCATGGTGGAGGAGCAGTGAGAGGTTGTGGTGGAGGAGTGACGAGAGATCGTGGTGGTGGAACGGTGAGATGTCGTGGTGGAGGAACGGTGAGAGATCGTGGCGGAGGTGCGGCGAAGGTTAAACACAAGGGATGTTGGCAGAAATCAAAGTTGAGGCATTGAATGTGTTGTGTATCTGTAAAGCATGCACTCCCATGTTCCGCCACCAGGGAGGTCATCCCCTGAAGTCCCAAGGGATCCCAGCACCCCTTGGGAGCACAGTATTGAAGCCGGCCCCGAAGGCCAGTTTCTCACTCTGGAGTGTCTTATGAGAGACTGAGGTCACTATTACTTTAACATCCCTGTGTGCAGCATCATCTGTGTTAGGACCACAATAACTGGCGACGAGAATACGAATCCAACAGAAACCTGCAGCAAACTTTGTGAATCGTGAAGAAGTTCTCGGACGGTGAGGACTGGGAAGCCTATGTCGAACAGCTAGACCAGTACATTGTAGCCAATGAGCTGGACGGAGAAGGAAGCGCTGCAAAAAGGAGAGCAGTCCTCCCCACAATCTGTGGGGCACCGACCAACAGCCTCAAGAAGAATCTTCTGGCTCCAGTGAAACTCACAGATAAGTCGTATGAGGAGCTGTGTGCACTGATTCTGGACCATCTTAACCCGAGGAAGAGCGTGCTATGGCGAGGTATCGGTTCTACACATGCCAGCGATCTGAAGATCAGGAAATGGCGAGCTACGTTGCCGAGCTGAGGCGACTTGCAGGATAATGTGAGTTTGATGGCTACCTGGAGCAAATGCTCAGAGAATTTTTTGTACTGGGCATTGGCCACGAGACCATCCTACGAAAACTTTTGGCTGTAGAGATACCGACCCTCAGTTAGGCCATTGCGATAACACAGGTATTTATGTCCACCAGTGACAACACCAAACAAATCTCTCAGCACACAAGTGCTAGCAATGTTCATAAATTAAGTGGAACTGTGTTTGTGAGCAGACATGTACAGGGCAGAAACCACGAGTCTGCAACTGCCAGCAGGCCTCAGGTGACCCAGATCACTCAGAGTCCCCAACAAAGGATGAATGCAAGGCAATTCACACATTGTTGGCGTTGAGGAGGCTTCCATTCAGCCGATTCATGCCGCTTCAAAGGGTGTGTTTGCAAGAGCTTTGGAAGAATGGGGCATCTCCAACGGGCTTGCGAATGAGCTGCAAGGTCTGCAAAAGCTGCTAACCACCATGTGGCAGAGGAAGATCGGTCCATGGTGGATCAAAGCAATTTAGAGCCTCAGAGAGAGGAGGCAGATGCTAAATTACACGGGGTGCACACATTTTCGACGAAATGTCCATCTATAATGCTAAATGTAAAATTGAATGGCTTACCAGTAACCATGGAACTGGACACTGGCGCTTGCCAATCCATGGTGAGTAAAAAGATGTTTGAGAGACTGTGGCGCAACAAGGCATTCAGACCAGCCCGAAGCCCCATCCACACGATACTGAGAATGTCCACCAAAGAGCTTATCACTGTCCTGGGCAGCACCATGGTCAAGGTCACCTACGAGAGCACGGTGCACAAACTGTCACTCTGGATTGTCCCGGGCGATGGCCCCATACTTCTTGGAAGGAGCTGGCTGGGCAAAATCCGATGGAACTGGGATAACATCCGAGCGTTATCACATGCCGATGAGGCCTTATGTACCCAGGTTTTGAACAAATTTCCTTCCCTTTCTGAGCCAGGCATTGGAAACTTTTCCGGGGCAAAGGTGCGGATCCACTTGGTCCCAGACGCACGACCCATTCACCACAAGGCGCGAGCGGTACCTCACATGATGAGGAGAGAGTGGAAATCGAGCTGGACAGGCTGGAACACGAGGGCATCATCTCCCCAGTGGAATTCAGCGAGTGGGCCAGCCCGATTGTTCCAGTACTCAAAAGTCATGGCACGTTCAGGGTTTGCGGCGATTATAAAGTAACTGTTAATCGTTTCTCGCAACAGGACCAATACACGCTACCTCAGACAGACGACCTATTTGGCGCGCTGGCAGGAGGCAAGGCGTTCACCAAGCTCGACCTGACTTCGACTGACATGACGCAGGAGCTGGAGGAGTCTTCGAAGGGCCTCACCTGCATCAACACGCACAAGGGAATATACATCTACAACAGATGCCCGTTTGGAATTCGGTCGGCTGCAGCGATCTTCCAGAAAAACATGGAGAGCCTACTCAAGTCGGTACCACACACGGTGGTCTTTCAGGACGACATATTGGTTATGGGTCGGGACACTGCTGAACACATACAAAAAACCTGGAGGAGGTCCTCCTGCGACTGGATCGTGTAGGGCTGCGGCTGAAGAGGTCGAAATGCGTCTTCATGGCAACAGAAGTGGAGTTTTTGGGGAGAAAGATCACGGCGGATGGCATTCGGCCCACAGACGCCAAGACAGAGGCTATCAGGAATGCACCCAGGCTACAGATCGTCACAGAGCTGCGGTCGTTCCTGGGACTCCTCAACTATTTTGGTAACTTCCTAACGGGGTTAAGCACCTTTCAGAGCCCCTACATGTGTTATTGCACAAAGGTGAGAACTGGGTATGGGGAGAAAAACAAGTAATTGCTTTTGAGAAAGCCAGAAACCTTTTATGCTCCAACAAGCTGCTTGTATTGTATACACCACGTAAAAGACTTGTGCTAGCATGTGATGCGTCGTAGTACGGAGTCGGGTGTGTATTACAACAAGCGAACATTGCAGGCAAGTTGTAACCTGTCGCCTATGCTTCCAGGAACTTGTTTAAGGCCGTGAGGGCCTACAGAATGATTGAGAAAGAGGCATTAGCATGTGTCTTCGGGGTAAAGAAAATGCATCAGTACCTGTTTGGCCTCAAATTTGAGCTGGAAACCGATCACAATACCCTCACATCCCTGTTCGCTGAAAACAAGGGCTTAAATACTAATGCCTCAGCCCGCATACAAAGGTGGGCACTCACTTTCTCAGCGTACAACTATACCATCCGCCACAGGCCAGGCACTGAGAACTGTGCGGATGCTCTCAGTCGGCTACCACTGCCCACCACGGGGGTGGCAATGACGCAGCCTGCAAACTTGTTGATGGTGACGCAGCCCGCTGACTTGTTCATGGTCATAGAAGCGTTTGAAAATTATAAATCACCTGTCACGGCCCACCAGATTAGGACTTGGACCAGCCAAGATCCTCTGCTGTCCCTAGTAAAAAACTATGGACAACATGGGAGCTGGGCTAGCATCCCCGTTGAAATGCAAGAGCCAATCAAGCCGTTCCAGCGGCGAAAGGAAGAGCCGTCCAGTCAGGCAGACTGCCTGTTGTGGGGTAACCGCATAGTGCTACCAAAACAGGGCAGGGAGACGTTCATCTCGGATTCCACAGCACACACCCGAGTATAGTAATGATGAAAGCGATAGCCAGATCCCACGTGTGGTGGCACGGTATCGACTCTGACTTCGAGTCCTGTGTACGGCAATGCAGCGTATGTGCTCAGTTGACCAACACTCTCAGAGAGGCACCACTAAGTTTGTGGTCCTGGCCCTCCAGACCATGGTCGAGGATCCATGTCATCTATGTGGGCCCGTTTCTCGGTAAAATAATCCTGGTGGTGGTGGATGCTTTTTCAAAATGGATTGAATGTGAAATAATGTCGGGAAGCACTGCCACCACCACCATTAAAAGCCTGAGGGCCATGTTTGCCACCCACGGCCTGCCTGACATACTGGTCAGTGACAACGTGTCATGTTTCACCAGTGCAAAATTTAAAGAATCCATGACCCGCAATGGGATCAAACATGTCATCTCGACCCCATTTAAACCAGCCTCCAATGGGCAGGCAGAGCGGGCAGTACAAACCATCAAACAGAGCCTTAAACGAGTCACAGAAGGCTCACTCCAAACCCGCCTGTCCCGAGTATGCTCAGCTATAGCACGAGACCCCACTCGCTCACAGGGGTGCCCCCGGCTGAGCTACTCATGAAAAAGACACTTAAACGCAGACTCTCGCTGGTCCACCCCAACCTGCATGATCAGTGAGAGAGCAGGCGTCAGCAACAAAATGTACATGATGGTCGCGCCACTGTGTCACGGGAAATTCATCTGAATGACCGTGCATGTGCTAAACTATGGACATGGTCCCAAGTGGATTGCGGGCACGGTGATAGCTAAAGAAGGAATGTCATCAAACTAGAAAATGGACAAATTTGCAGAAAGCACCTGGACCAAACTAGGCTGCGGTTCAAAGACTGCCCTGAACAACCCACAGCAGACACCACCTTTTTCGAACCCACAACACACACCCAAAGGATCAACGACACCACAACGGACCAGGAAATCGAACCCATCACGCCCAACAGCCCAGCTAGGCCAGGCTCACCCAGCAGCCCTGCAGGGCCAACAACACGCCAGCCCAGCGAGGGCACAGCCAACACACTAGAACAGACATTTGTACCGAGGCAGTCCACCAGGGAAAGAAAGGCTCCCGACCGCCACACCTTGTAAATAGTTTTCACATTGACTTTGGCGGGGGAGTGAAGTTGTGTCTCTTTTAAGCATCCACTCCCATGTTCCACCACCGGGGAGCGCATCCCCTGAAGTCCCAAGGGATCCCAAGGGACTGTTGGATGCTCTAGTTACAAGTCATTACTCTTGAAAGTTTCAGACCGGGCACTTGTTCATTCAGTGTTGCTGGAAGGCCCAGTGACCGGGATATCCTCTACCCGGGGTTTTCCTGAGCCTGTGCTCGGTGTACGGGGAGCTTTGGTCCGGGTCCGAGGTAGCTTGCATCATGTGACAATGTACCCGGGACTGCTCTTGTTCCATTTTATCGTCCACAAGTTTCCATTTCAAAAATGTTTCTGCCAACAGGCGCTCAATCCCTCTCTCTGCAAAAAGTTCCTTTCACAAACATTTCTCTGACCGGAACTGCACCAAACAACAATGTTCCTTTCAAAATCATTAAACTCCGCAATTTCCACGTCCGCAATTTTAATAACAAGGACTGAAAGCGCATTGCGATCAGAAAATTGCCGGACCCCCTGTGGTTAATGACAGAGCTTTTGATGGTTGATCTCCGTACACACCTTGTAATTCAGGAGAACCTGTTTCGTGGTTTGAAGTTGGAGGTTAACCCACGGGGCGGAGCCAACAGGCGCCTGGCAGCAAACAGCGACAGGAAGATGAAACTTAAGTAGGCCCGGCTATCAACGGCATTACCATCGCTGAATCGCCCGCCATCAGCAGCCTGGAAAGTTTCAGACCGGGCATTTGTTCAGTGTTACTGGAAGGCCCAGTGACCGGTATATCCTCTCCCCCGGAGTTTTCCTGAGCCTCTGCTCGGTCTACGGGGACCTTTGGCACGGGTCCGAGGTAGCTTACATATGTAGGCAGCTTGCTGGCTTCAGGTGGTCTCTTACCAGTGTGCTCAATTCTTCAAACGACTTGCTTGCTGGTTTCTCGGATGCCAGGAGGTCCTTCATTAAAGCGTATGTTTTCGAGCCACAGCTGGTCAAGAGATGGGCTCTCCTCTTGTATGCCTTATTGTCGCCTAACCAGTCTTTGGTTACAAAGCTTTGCTGGAGCCTTTCTATCAAGTCCTCCCAATTATCTCCAGCATTGTATTTTTCATCTGAGCCGTTGGTCGCCATTCTGTGGATTCTGTAATCCCGCAACTCGTCGCCACTGTAAAGTCCTGACCCTGTAGTACAGACTCACACGAGGCACATATTGAAGTCAAGGTCACTCAGGACCTGCACCTTTATTACACAGCTCTCGAATGCCACACTTGCCTGAGACCTGTCCTGATATACGTGTCTGGGAAAGGTATCCAGTGTCTCCTGCAAATGCACCCCTGGTGGTAAGGTAAGCTTGTGGTTACAGGTCATCTCTGGTTACAGTCATATATGGCATGGTAAGGTGCAGTTATGTACAATAGTGTGAGATACATGACAGTATTGGTATTCATGGTGATTAAAGCAATTATTAATCGTCTCACAGACCTCAATTATTTTTATGCGATGAATTGATCGAAGATTGAAACCAGGTTAGTGTGCCAGATCTTAACCCCTCGACCACCAGGGAACAGTTACGATACATGTCGATATATTTATATATATTTATACATGAACCTGAATATGAATGGCTACCGACCAAAACATCATGGTGCAACGGTAGTATGTCTAACTTTGAGTGAGAGAAATTGTCCCACAGTGACACCCATTTCATCTTTTGTTCCCTTTTAAACACTATAAACTGAGACAGGGGAGGAAATAGAGAAACCAAAGCCCAGTGATATAGACAAGAGGAAGAGAGAAGGGGAAAGATACTGTCGCCACCCAGAACTAATGCAGAAATCCCTCTGCTGCGCTCAGGGTGACCATCCACAGCCTGGATACGCTTACGTCCCAACATCTCATTGACTGTCGGATTGGGACCGTGCAGTGCTTCAGAAGACAGGTCGAAAAATCAAAGTCACTGATTCCGTCCCATGTGCTCCTCCGATCAAGAATAGCAACACACTAAAAATGCTTCAATAATGGTTACACCTTACCTCCACATTCATCAAGCAGTTGGCTCGCTGTTCTAGGGGAATGATTCTTGCTTCGGGGTTGTTACGTGAAATTTGCGAGAGATCCCGGACGAGCCCTCAGTTTACCCAATAATTTTGAAATTGCATCGAACTTTTGCAAAGAAGGACTTGCATTTCTGCAACCCCTTTCAGGAACTCATGACGCCCCAAAGCACTTTACAGCCGTTGAGTTATGTTTGAAGTGTTGTCGTGTGGGGAAAGATGTGCCCAAATCACCCCACACGAACCGCAACTCTTTGCGAAGGAGTTCGGTGCAAATAATCAGATGCCTCAGGGACTTGGACTTTCTATGAATGTGTTCTGCTTATATCTGCATTCAAGCTTGAAACAGTAACTGGGCTTCCATCTCACGGGAGCTGCGTGTAGCGGTTAGTGAGTAGGTGACCAGGTTGACGTGCGCCGCTTTCAATCTTTGAAATTTCACCAAACAAAGAAACGGTGAATCCAACTGTCCCTGTAAGCGACGGATTGAAGGGATCGGTTCTCCAAACAGTGCTGGAACACGCGCAGTGCAGTAATAGGGTCCGCAACATTAAATGTCAGAGTTATAAGCAGACAATAATTAAACATACACTTAACAACAGTACTTACACCAAAACCTTGCGAATGTAAGCCGAAGAACTCAAACACGTTACAGTTCCCAGCTCGGTGTACAAATTGATCAAACATTTATTGGATTCTAAACTATCTGTTCCAAATGCCACATTTTATATGTTTTTATTACCCCTGCTACGTGACAATTGAAACTTTTATAAGTATTCCCGAACACAACTGCCCAACTTCTGATGGAAGGTCATTAACCTGAACCGTTAACTCTGTTTCTCTCTCCACAGATGCTGCCTGACCTGCTCAGTGTTTCCAGCATTTACACGTTTTATTCTCCAAACTTAAAATCAGAGTATCACTTCCCTTGTCATCGAACTACACTCCTTCCTGATATGTAGCCTTGTCCTACAAACAGGCTCCTTTCGCACGATTCAGGCATTCATGGGAATCATAACTTCTTAACGATAACAATTATGTGAAGTATGTAACTATGTAATACTTGCCACCAGAGGGCGCAACTGTTGGCGTCCTAATGGTCACCTGCCCACAAGTGTAGGGCCAGTATAAAAGGTAGGCTGCCATGTTGTTCAGGCACTCTGGAGTCGTAATAAAGAAGACTAAGTTCACACTAAATCGAGCTCACAGTACTCAGCCTCGGGGAGTTCTTCTATATACAACAATTGGCGACGAGTAACAGAATACGAACCTTCACACAACCATGGCTGCTGTTGGAATATTAGAGAGATCCACAGAGGGTAATGATTGGGAAGCCTTCGTAGAGCAGCTCGACCAGGACTTTGTGGCCAACGAGCTGGAAGGAGACACTAACGTGGCCAAGCACTGGGCGGTTCTCCTCACCGTCTGTGTGCCTAAAATATATAGCCTCATCAAGAATCTGCTCACACCGACAAAACCAACGGAGAAGGAATATTCAGAGTTGTGCACACTGGTTGGGACTACCTCAAACCGAAGGACAGTATCCTCATGGCCAGATATCGTTTTTACACGCACCATCGCTCCGGGGACCAGGACCTGGCGGATTATGTCACCGACCTGAGACACCTCGCGGGACCTTGCTGCGTTGGGGCAAATGCTGTGGGAATTTTACGTGCTGGGCGTCAGCCACGAGGTCATTCTTCGAAAGCTGCTGGCTACTGAAACCCGAGACCTGAGCAGGGCCATCGCGATCGCCCAGGCATGCATGGCCACGGACAATAACACCAAACAGATATCTTCTTAACATCGAAGCTCACCGGCAAGTACTGTGCATAAAATGATGTCGCTAGCAGGACGAACTGCATATGGCAGGGCCTATACCTCTGCGGCTGCAAGACCTGTGATGACTCAGATTGTGCCATCGCGGGTGAATGTAAATCTATTAGCACCGTGTTGGTGCTGCGGGGGTAATCATCGTGCCCATCAATGTCGATTCAAGCACTACGTGTGCAAAGGCTGCACAACGATGGGGTACCTCCAGTGAATGTGCAAACGTGCTGTGACATTCCACGTGGCAGAGGATGATCGATCCGGCATGGATTCCGCAGCACAGGTAACTCAACCCGAGGAACAAGGACTCCCAGGTGCCGGTGGGGATGTTGCATTTTATCAGGGAGGCTTTGAGGGTGTGCCCGAAACGTTTCCTCTGCCTGTAATATCCTGACCCTTGCAGTACAGACTTGCACGAGGCACATGCTGAAGTCAAGGTCACCATGGACCTGCACCTTTATTTCACAGCTCTCAAGTGCCACACTTGCCTGAGAACTGCCTTTATATACCTGTGTGGAACAGATATGCAGTGTCTCCTGCAAGTGCACCCCTGGTGGTAAAGTACGCTTGTGGTTACAGGTCATATCGAGTTACAGTCATGTATAGCATGGTAAGGTACAGTTATATACAGTAGTGTGAGATACATGACATAACCCTCCCCCAAGGTCTTATTGTCTTTATAGGTTCAGTCTCTCAGGTGGTCTATGCTCTCGCGTGGAGAGTCTTAGTTGTGGTTCATTTGTTTGCCTTGGTGCCTGTTTTTCTTTCGGTGTGATTGCTGGTATCTCGCCTGGGCTGTCTGTTGAGACTGCTCTTTTCTCATGTTGTTCCCTCTGTCTGTCCAACAGGGGTGATTTCCACATTGTAGTCTGCTTCTGGTTCTGCAGTGTTATCAGTGAATCTACTTTTTACTTGGTCGACATGGCTCAAGCAGGTTTGGCCATTGTCCATTTGTCGCAAAGTAGCCTGTTTCCTTCCTTATCTGTTACTGTCCCTGCAAACCATTTGGGACTCCGTCCATAGTTTAGCACGAACACTTTGTCCTCTATCTCATTCCACCTACCCCTCGAATTTCGGTCATGGTTCTCAGTTAGCTTCCGGGGCTTTGCCTCAACAATTTCATGCATGTCTGGGAGGATTAAAGGGAGTCTCGTCTTTAAGGTTCGTTTCATCAATAGTTGCGCGTATGGAAACTCAGTCAACGAATGTGGACGAGGTCTGTATGTCAGCAGCAATCGCAACAGGCGGCTCTGCAGCGTGGGACCTTGGATTTTTATCACTCCTTGTTTCACGATTTGCACTGCTCGCTCCGCCTGGCCATTGGAGGCCGGCTTGAACGGTGCCTTCTTAACGTGATTTATGCTGTGGTCAACAATGTAATCTTGAAATTCTGCTCTGGTGAAGCTCGGACCATTATCACTGAGCAATATGTCAGGGATTCCGTGCGTTGCAAACATGGTTCTAAGGCTCTCCACAGTGGTGGAGGTGGTGCACGAGTTTAAAATGGTGCATTCGATCCACTTTGAAAATGCATCGACGACTACGAGGAACATTTTGGCCATGAATGCGCCCGCATAGTCTACATGCACCCGCGACCACGGTTTCGTGTGCCAGGGCCAGGGGCATAGGGGGGCCTCCCTGGGGGTATTACTGACTTGGGCACAAATGGTGCACCGCCGGACGCAGAGCTCCAAGTCCGCGTCAATGCCAGGCCATCAGACGTGGGATCTGGCTATGGCCTTCATTAGGACGATCTCTGGGTGCTCGCGGTGGAGCTCCCGAACAAACACCTCTCTACCTCGCAAGGGCATAATTACTCGACTGCCCCACATCAGGCAGTCTGCCTGTACCGATAGTTCATGCATACGCCTATGGAAAGATTTGATCTCCTCGGAGCAGGCATCACGAGACTCTGCCCAGTCACTAGTTAAAACACATTTTTTGACTAAGGATAACGTGGGGTCGCTGGTCGTCCAAGCTCTGATTTGGCGAGCCGTCATGGGTGACCTTGTGGATTCAAAGGCATTGATTGCCATGGCCATCTTACAGTCCTGTTCGTCGGACCCTTCCGTGGTCGCCAGCGATAGCCTGCTAAGCGCGTCGGCACAGTTGTCTGTGCCTGGTCTGTGCCTTATTGTATAGTCGTAAGACGCTAGCATGAGTGCCACCGCTGAATGCGCGCCGAGGCGTTGGCGTTTATTGCCTTGCACTCGGTTAGCATTGACGTGAGGGGTTTCAGGTCAGTTTCTCACACGAACTTGGCCCCGGAAAGTAATTGGTGCATCTTTTTGACACCGTACACGCACATGAGCGCCTCCTTCTCAACCATACAGTACCCGCGCTCTGCCCGCGAAACTGACCTGCAGGCATAAGCTATGCGTTGAAATTTGCCCGCCTCATTGACATGTTGTAAAACGCACACGACCCCATATGCTGACGCATCACATGTGAGAACTAGCTTTTTACCTGGATCAAAGAAAACCAAAACACTGTTGGAACATAGAAGGTTGCATGCCTTATTGAAGGCACGTTCCTGGGTGTCCCCCCAAAACGAATCGCACTCCTTCCTGAGCAGCACGTGGAGAGGCTCCAGCAGCATGCTTAAGTTCTGCACAATGTTCCCAAAGTAATTGAGTAGCCCGAGAAAGCCGCGAAGTTCTGAGACATTCCGGGGCCTGGGTGCCAGGCGAATTGCTTCTGTTTTGGATTCTGTTGGGCAGATTTCATCAGCGGCAATCCTTCTGCCCAAAAATTCAACATCGGGCGCGAGAAACAGACACTTGGATTTCTTAACTCTTAAGCCTACCCGATCCAATCGACTTAGTGCTTCCTCCAAATTGCAGAGATGGGTGTCGGTGTCCCTGTCCGTGATAAGTATGTCGTCTTGAAATACAATCGTCTCCGGGATGGACTTGAGCAGACTATCCATGTTGCGCTGGAATATAGCAGCTGCCGACCTGATGCCGAATGGGTATCGATTGTACATGAAAAGGCCACGAAGTGTGTTAATGGTGGTGAGTAGCTTAGTCTCTTTGGTCAGTTCTTGCGTCATATACGCAGATGTGAGATCTAGTTTCGAGAAAAGTTTTCTTCCAGCCAATGTGCCAAATAGATCTTCCGCTTGGGCAGCAGGTACTGGTCCTGTAGGGGGACTCTGCTTATGGTCGACTTATAATCCCCACAGATTCGTACGGATCCATCAGGCTTCATGACGGGACGATAGGACTTGCCCAGTCGCTAAATTCCACGGGTGAGATCATGCTTTCCCGCAGAAGCCGGTCCAGTTCGTGTTCAATCTTTTCCCTCATCACATAAGGCACAGCTCTAGCCTTGTGATGGACTGGTCTGGCATCCTGTGTGACGTAGATTTTAACTTTCGCCCCTTTGAAGGCTGAAAGAGATGTTCAAAACGACTTGGAACTGTTGAGCAGGATGTCCGTTTCTCTGACGACATGGTGTGAACATCATCCCATTTCCAATTTAGTTTTGAGAGACAGCTTCTTCCCAACAATGCTGGGAGATCTCCGAGAACAATCCACATGGAAATCGGTTCACTGTCCCTTTGTGTGTCACAGAGAGCATGGCGCTGCCAAGGATTGGGACGATTTCTTTGGTATAGGTCCTTAGTTTGGTGTCGATCCTTGTGAGTTTTGGTCTGTTGCATTTGTGCGGCCATAGCTGTTCAAATTGTTGAACGCTCATGAGAGATTGACTAGCTCCCGTGTCCAGTTCCATGTTGACGGGTATCCCGTTGAGTAGCACCCTCACCATTATTGGAGTCGTCTTGTTGTAAAAACAGTGGACCTTGATCGTGTTGACCCGCTGAACTCGGTATCCCGGGCACAGTCCTCACCGTCTTCTGGTCCGCTTTCCGACCCTTCTGATTCGTATACCAGCCGAGCTGCTGTTTTTCTGCACATGCGAGCCAGATGCCCTGTATAGTTGCAGTTTCTGCAAACAGCATGCTGAAATCGACACCCCCTTGTTGAGTGCCTTCCCCCACATCTCTAGCACAGACCGCTTCCATTGTTTCCGAAGGATGAGCTGCGTCTGGCTGATCTCTCTTGAGCTTCTCTCAGTCTGTAGTTCATTGCTCGCATTGTGGGTTGATGAGGTGTGAATGGCCGTTCATGTGGCCCTTGATGGCTTCTGCCTCAACTGCCTGCTGTTGAAGGCCTGCTCTCCTGCCTTTGTCTGTGTGTGGGGGTAGCAGCTTGTTTCAAGCTGTGAACCCCTTGTTCCGATGTTTCGTTAGTTGTCGTACCCACAGTATAGATCAACCTCGTTTCTTCTTCTCCTGCCAATAATGTCTGTGCGATCAGTGCTGCTGCCTCTAGGATCAAGTTCTTGGTCTCTATAAGCTTTAGGAATACGCCTGCGTGGCCTATTTCTTCAATAAAAAAGTCTCTCAGTACTTCTCTCCTTGGTTCATTGGAGAACTCACGTAAACTCGCCAACGTCCGAAGTTCCGCCACAAAGTCGGGTATGCTCTGTCCAACACAGCGTCTGTAGTTGTAGAACCTGTGTCTGGCCATATGTAGGCTGCTCGCTGGCTTCAGGTGGTCTCTCACCAGTGTGCTCAACTCCTCAAACGACTTGCTTGCCCCTTTTTCGGGTGCCAGCAGGTCCTTTATTAAGGCGTAAGTTTTCGAGCCACAGCTGGTCAAGAGATGGGCTCTTCTCTTGTCTGCCTTATCGTCGCCCAAAAAGTCTTTGGTTACAAAGCTTTGCTGGAGCCTTTCTATAAAGTCCTCCCAATTGTCTCCAGCATTATATTTCTCATCTGAGCCGTTGGTAGCCATTCTGTGGATTCTGTGATCTCGTAACTCGTCGCCACTGCAAAGTCCTGACCCTGCAGTACAGACTTACACTAGGCACATGCTGAAGTCAAGGTCACCCTGGACATGCACCTTTATTTAACAGCTCTTGAGTGCCACACTTGCCTGAGACC
The DNA here is from genome assembly GCF_044704955.1 of Pristiophorus japonicus. Lineage (NCBI taxonomy): Eukaryota > Metazoa > Chordata > Chondrichthyes > Pristiophoridae > Pristiophorus > Pristiophorus japonicus. Next base: position 11,552,793 of record NW_027252779.1, read on the forward strand.
TGCCTTTATATACCTGTGTGGAACTGGTATGCAGTGTCTCCTGCAAGTGAAACCCTGGTGATAAAGTATGCTTGTGGTTACAGGTCATATCTAGTTGCAGTCATGTATAGCATGGTAAGGTACAGTTATATACAGTCGTGTGAGATAAATGACACTGCTCATCTGGGGCTCGCTTACCATGTCGGAGTTCTGAGTAGAGCGCTTGCTTCGGGAGTCTCGTTTCGGGCATGTGGACAATGTGGCCCGCCCAGCGGAGCTGGTCGAGTGTGGTCAGTGCTTCAATGTTGGGGATGTTGGCCTGAGCGAGAACACTGATTTTGGTGCGTATGTCCTCCCATGGGATTTGCAGGATCTTGCGGAGACAGCCCTGGTGGTATTTCTCCAGTGATTTTTGATGTCTGCTGTATATAGTCCATGTCTCGGAGCCATACTGCGGGGCAGATATCACCACCGCCCTGCAGACCATAAGCCTGGTGCCAGATTTGAGGTCCTGGTCTTCAAACACTCTCCTCCTCAGGTGATCGATTGCTGTGCTGGCACACTGGAGGCGGTGTTGGACCCCGTCATCGATGTCTGCCCTTGCTGATAGTAGGTTCCCGAGGCGTGGAAAATGTCCCACGCTGTCGAAGGCCACACGTACAGCCTTCCTAAATATATCACCCTCATTCTATTCTCTGAAAACAAGTTCCGGAATTCTCGGCTAGCTGTGTAGGTTTAGAGCTGTGGTTTTATCCGAAGATAGATTATATCACAGTGTTTCCGTTGTGTCGTAGTTATCACATTCGCCTCACACACGAAAGGTCCCCGGTCCGAAACCTGGTGGAAAGATCTTGAAAACTTGAAAATGGGACGAATGGCTGACTCCTGTTCCTCACTCTTACGTTCTTATGATCTCTTGACCTTTCACAGGAGAACAAACTCTCCTCTGAACATGCATGAGAAAGCTCCAGAAAATATTTCCCCCCGAGGTGCTTTCGCGTGTGAGGCGAACGTGTTAACCGTTACACTGCGGAAACATCTCTACATTCAGCACCAGATTACCACATTTAAACCAAATGAGATCGGGATAAAAGTTCCTCACATGTTCAGGGCAAAATATATGATTGCCGGACGACAAATGAATGAACAAACTTCAGCACCAGGTCAGACGGAAATGTTAAGGGAGCAGGTGGACAGCTGAATCGTACTTTCAAGGAGTTGATGGTGACAAAACAAATGGGTTCCGCTTAATGATTAAGTATAAGAAATGGTACATAAACCGACATTTCTAGATGAAAGAGTGACCTGAACACAGCACCTCAGACCGCTCGGCCATCCTGACGACTCAGTGCTGCATGTGGCCACATGCAGTTTGATTTTGAATTTTTGTGTCTTGTCACATGAAATAAATGATGGCAGCAGGCGCATCTCTGCCTTACACCGGGGAAACAGTGAGACAGACCTTGGTGAAATGGGTTTGGTTATTGCCAAACAGCAAAGGAAATAATAATTCTGGAAGAAAAATATCCAAGAGAACAGTGACCTCGAAGTTATTTGAACACACAACCCTCTGATCTGGAGTCAGACACACTACCGTTGCACCATGAGACCTACACAGTGCGCTGGAGATGTTCGTCTATATGAAGGTTCTGCAATACAAGGGGCTTTAAAATCCCCGCCCATTCCCACCAGGTGTCACAAGCAGCGCTCACCTGACAGGCACCGTATGATTTCTTCTTCAACTTTTCTCTTGCTTTCACGGGAAACCATAATTAATTAACCCCTCACCTTCTGTTGCACAATCAAACAAATGCTAAATCAGGAACAGTCCATACTTCAATCATTTGTCCTGTGCTTTGCATCTTAACTGTTAAACCATATCCCATTTTACTCACTGTATTTTAGCTTTCTGGTTCAAAGTCTTCAGGGATCTGGGGCAACGTTTATCAAATTTAAGAGCACCGGTTATTCCTATCGTGCACACAAAATACAATCAATAGTGAAGATAAAATCCCACTGTGCGTATTTGCAGACTCAACGCAATAGGATTTCAAATAAAGTGAAAGAATTTTACACTGAAAAGATTTGGAAGTGTTACTTGTATTTGTGTCTTTAATTAAACTTTGTGACGTCTGACTCCCGTTCATGCCACTGCTGAATAAGAAAGGAGGGTTTGACGTTGAACAGACTGCACTGCCCCTGATATTTGTCAGCTCATCCTTTATATTCAGTGGGTTCTCGCCCTTTGACGGGCTGCAGTGTAGCGGGTATCACGTTGGCCTCACACGCAAAAGGTCCCCGGTGGAACCGTTTTCTCTCAGTCAAAGTTATCCATTTATTGAAGTGAAACAAAGTGTAATTAAGGAATAAGGGAGCCCTTTTGCCAGGAGAATAAATAGCAAATAAAAACAGCAAATGCTGGAAATCTCAGCAGGTCAGGCAGCATTTGCCGGGAGACTAAACTCGCCTACGGTTGTTCATCCACAGAAAGTTTAAACATAATGTTTCTGCCCGGGATTAAACGAGGGAGCTTTTGCGTGTAAAGCAAACGTGATAAACATTGCACAAGTTTCAACAGCAAGTTTCAACATCTGGGGCGGAGCGAACAGGCGCCTGGCTGCAATGAGCGATAAAAACCGACGTTCGGCAAAAGTCAGGCTAGCTCAGTCGGTAGAGTTTGAGACTTTTAATCTCAGGGTCGTGGGTCCGAGCCCCACGTTGGATGATTGCATTTATTTTAATTTAATGCATCTTTCATGGAAAAACATCATTAATTAACCCACAATCTTCTTTTGCACAATTAAAGAAATGCTAACTGAAGGAACTCCATAATTCAAGTATGTGAGATACTCAATCATGATTTCAATCATCATTAATCCACCCACAACATTTGACATACGTCAAGGATCCCACATTGGCCAAGCCCGGCTAGCTCAGTTGGTAGAGCGTGTGACATTTAATCTCAAGGTTGTGGGTTCAAGCCCCACGTTGGGCGAATACGCTGTGTTAAACTTTTATGTTGCTTTCACGGGAAAAAATCATTAATTAACTGATCAATTGGAGAGGCTGGGTCCGTTTCCTTTGGATCAGAGTATTTTTCCTCCAGGATCGATAGTTTCCTTGATGAATCAGAATAACCAGACCCTATATCTCCCCCTGGATATTCGGGGGTCTATCGTACATTCCCAATCGTGTGATCGCCCCTTTTCTATTCTCCAATTCAAGCCATATGGCCTCGTTCAAAAATCTGTCTATCTCCACCTTAAATATATTCAATGACCCAGCCTCCACAGCTCTCTGGGGCAGAGAGCTCCAACGAATCACCACCCTCTGAGAGAAGAAATTCCTCCTCATCTCCGTTTTAAATGGGCGACCCTTAAACGTTCAGGGAATATGGGGATCAGCCATGATCGTATTGAATGGTGGAGCAGGCTCGAGTGAACATGTGGCCTACTCCTGCTCCGACTTCTTATGTTCTTATGACCCCTTATTCTGAAACTATGCCCCCAAGTTCTAGATTCCCCCACAAGGGAAACATAGAAACATAGAAAATAGGTGCAGCAGTAGGCCATTCGGCCCTTCGAGCCTGCACCGCCATTCACTATGATCACAGCTGATTATTCCCTCAGTACCCCCTTCCTGCTTTCTCTCCATACCCCTTGATCCTTTTAGCCATAAGGGACATATCTAACTCATTTTTGAATGTGTGGGTTAATTCCCGTGAAAGTAACATAAAAGTTTAAGGAAAATAATTCACGCAAGTAGGGCTCAAACGCATGATGTTAAAATAAAAAATCTCATGCTTTATATACTGAGCTAGTCAGGCTTGCCCACATCTAATTTGTCAATGGTGACCCCGAGGATGTTGATTTGTATTTGCCAAAGGAACATAAGAAATCGGAGCAGGAGTCGGCCATCCGGCCCCTCGAGCCTGCTCCACCATTTAATAAGATCATGGCTGATCCGATCATGTACTCAGCTCCACTTCCACGCCCGCTGCCCATAACCCCTTAACCCCTTATTGTTTAAGAAACTGTCTATTTCTGTCCTAAATTTATTGAATTTCCCAGCTTCAACAGCTCTCTGGGACAGTGAATTCCACAGATTCACAATCCTCTGAGAGAAGAAATTCCTCCTCATCTCAGTTTTAAATGGGCGGCCCCTTATTCTAAGATCATGCCCCTAGTTCTAGTCTCCCCCATCGGTGGAAACATCCTCCCTGCATTCACTGTTAGTGAAAATAAATTCACATAGACTCTGGTAAGGTAAGAGAGACAACATTATTGCTAACAGAGCTCTGGGAGAAGAGTTGAGATCCAGCGATCTCCCCGAGTGCCTTGTGCCGCGGGGTTATAAGCAGTTTACAGGGGGCGGAATACAATCATGTAAATTAATTTACATACAACCAATCGATCCATATGGCAACGCAATTCATTTACATTCAACTTTTTAGTCCTAGTGAAACCTGATAGCATGGTGCGAGTTTGGGGGCCCTTCCTCTTTATCTTCTTTTGTGGTTCGTTATTCTGTTGCAAAGCTTTCGATGAAACAGTGGCCTGCACCTGGCCAGGAGTCACTTGTTGCTGCAGAGTTCATATCAGGGACAGCAGATAGGCTTCTTGGTACAAAGATCATTTCGTGGTGGCTTAACCCATCATGCTTTGCTATGTCTGAAAATCCACTCCAGAACCATCATTCTATTCTCGTAAAACCAGCTCCTGAAGTATCGGCCAGCTGTGTAGGATAAAGCTCTGGTTATATTCCTAAGATTACATTAACCACAACGTTTCTGTAGTGTAGCGGTTATCACATTCGCCTCACACACGAAAAGTCCTTGGTTGAATCCCAGGCGGAAACATTATTTTGGAGGCTATTTTTGCTGTAAATAAATTGAACAAAAGTCGCCCAAGGTTCCTTGTCGCATGAGCAGTGAATATTTTAAACCAGTCTCCTAAACACAGGGTGTATAAAGTCAGATAGGGGAGAAAACGTCATCAATGATTCAAGCTCCTTAAATGATTAACATAAGAACATAAGAAATAGGAACAGGAGTCGGCCATTCGGCCTCTCGATCCTGCTCTGCCATTCAATAAGATCATGGCTGATCTGACCATGGAATCTGAGTTAAGGGACTCGGGGCCCTATTCTCTCTCCCCTGAGAAGGTTCACGTTCTACAGTCAAGCCTCTAAAAGGCACCACTCTGTGTACAGTACTTGCCGGGTTTGAGTCCTGAGGATGAGTCATGCGCCTGGAGCCATAGGTCGAGGTCATGAATGCTTGGCTCACGGAGATGGCCTTCTGCAGTGTGACTGTGGTATCCGCTGACAGTAGCTTATGAAGGAGGCCCTCGCGGCCGATTCCGATGACAAAGATATCCCGCAGTGCTTCGGTGAGGTGCTCAGCAAAATCCCACAGTGCCGCCAGCTTCTTGAGGTCTGCAGCATATTTCGTGATCTCCTGTGCTTGGGGCCGTTGGTGTGTATAAAACCGGTGTCTGGCTGTGAGGATGCTCATTTGGGCTTGAGTTGTTCTTGGATCAGTGTTACAAGCTCCTCGTACATCTTGGTCATTGTCTTCGCTGGTGCCAGCAAGTCCCTGACGAGGCCACAGACGGTAGGCCCACAACTGGTTAGCAGGATAGCTCTGCACTTATCAGCCAGTGTGGCTGGGTTGACTCCTGCCACATCGTTTGCTGTGAAGAAATGGTCGAGCTTCTCCACAAAGGCTTCCCAATCATCACCATCGGCAAAATGCTGCAACGTACCAAGGTTTGCCATTTTCGTGTGAAGGTCCATAATCTCGTCGCCAATTGTTATACCTTCAGATGCTCTGATAATTACTCCACGAGACAATGTGTGGTGCTTGAACTGTAGTGACCTGAGTACTTTATTGATAACCACAGAGTGAGGATCACACCTGGTGGCCTGACTTTTATACTAAGCCAGGCACACCTGTACAGGTAAGCTACAAGTCTCCCACTGCAGTGCCCTCTGGTGCAAAGCTTCTAATAGTACAAGCAATAACCATGTAGGACACATGACAGGTGTCACTGTGGAACCGTTTCTCTCATTCAAAGTTCGACACACTATCGTGGGCACCACGAGCTCTAGGTAGGTAGCTATTCACATTCAGGTTCATATATAAATATATATAAATATATCGACATGTATCGTAACTGTTCGCTGGTGGTCGAGGGGTTAAGATCCAGCGCACGAACCTGGTTTCAATCCTCGATCAATTCATCGCATAAAAATAATTGAGGTCTGTCAGACGATTAATAATTGCTGTAATCACCATGAATACGAATACTTTCTGTGATAGACCGAGCTTACAGACTATCTGGCTTCTCCTGCCCTTTGGCAGGCACGTTTTCGGGGTTTAATTTTGTAAACTGGGTGAGTTCGCTGATTGCGGGGAGATGGTAGCAGCCTCTGTGGCCCCACTGTGAGGAAGTGAACACGGTGGCTGGGTGATTCATGACATTTCTGTGAAGGGCAGCGGAGGAGAAGGATTGAGAACTTTCAGTGTGGGACCGAAGTTGTTTAAGGTGAGCCAACACATTCCCGATCAGGTCAGAGGGAGCTCACTGTTCATTGTTCTTTGGATATTGTTCTTCCAGAATTAATCTTTCCTTTGCTGTGTCGAAATAACCAAACCATTGCTCCAAGGCCTGTCTCACTGTTTCCCCGGTGTCAGGCAGAGATACGCCTGCTGCCCTCATTTATTTCATATGACAGGACACAAAAGTTCAAAATCAACCTGCAGGTGGCCACACACAGCACTGAATAGTCAGAATGGCCGAGCGGTCTAATGTGCTGTGTTCAGGTCACTGTCTCCTCTGGAGATGTGGGTTCATGTCACATTTCATCATTAAGCGGAACCCATTTGTTTTGTCACCACCAACTCCTTAAAAGTGCGATTCAGCAGTCCACCTGCTCGCTTCACATTTCCGTCTGACCTGGTGCTGAGGTTTGTTCATTCTTTTGTAGACCATCAATCATATATTTTGCTGTGAGCATGTGAGGAACTTTTATCCCGATCACATTGGGTTTAATTTTGGTAATCTGGTGCTGAAAGTGGAGATGTTTCCGCAGTGTAACGGTTAACATGTTCGCCTCATACGCGAAAGCACCTCGGGGGGAAATATTTTCTGGAGCTTGCTCATGCATGTTCAGTGGAGAGTTTGTTCTTCTTTGAAAGGTCAAGAGATCATAAGAACGTAAGAATTAGGAACAGGAGTCAGGTATTCATTTTCAAGTTTTCAAGATCTTTCCGCCCGGTTTTGGACCTGGGACCTTTCGTGTGTGAGGCGAATGTGATAACTACTACACTACAGAAACACTGTGGTCGAATCTATCTGAGGATTAAACCACAGCTCTAACCTACACAGCTAGCCGAGAATTCAGGAACTTGTTTTAAGAGAATAGAATAAGGGTGCTATATTTATGAAGGCTGCAAGTGCCTTTTCCATGTCTGGGGACCCTTTTCCACGCCTCGGGAACCTACTATCAGCAAGGACAGACATCGATGACGAGGTCCAACACCGCCTCCAGTGTGCCAGCACAGCCTTCGATCCCCTGAGGAGGAGAGTGTTTGAAGACCAGGACCTCAAATCTGGCACCAGGCTTATGGTCTGCAGGGTGGTGGTGATACCTGCCCCGCGGTATGGCTCCGAGACATGGACTATATACAGCAGAAATCTCAAATCACTGGACAAATACCACCAGGGCTGTCTACGCAAGATCCTGCAAATCCCCTGGGAGGACAGACGCACCAACATCATTGTTCTCGCTCAGGCCAACATCACCAGCATTGAAGCACTGACCACACTCGACAAGCTCCGCTGGGCGGGCCACATTGTCCACATGCCCAACATGAGACTCCCTAAGCAAGCGCTCTAATCAGAATTCCGACACGTAAGCGAGTCACAGGTGGGCAGAGGAAACGTTTCGGGCAAACCCTCAAAGCCTCCCTGATAAAATGCAACATCCCCACCTGCACCTGGGAGTCCTTGTTCTTTGGGTTGAGTTGCCTGTGCTGCGTGATTGATGCCGGATCGATCATCCTCAGCCACGTGGTATGTCACAGCACGTTTGCACATTCACTGGAGGTTCCCCATCGTTGTGCAGCCTTTGCACATGTAGTGCTTGAATCGATATTGATGGGCACGATGATTACCCCCGCAGCACCAACACGGTGCTAATAGATCCACATTCACCCCCGATGGCGCACTCTGATTCATCACAGTCTTGCAGCCACTGACGTATTGACCCTGCCATATGCAGTTCGGCCTGCGAGCGACATCATTTTCTGCACAGTACTTGCCGGTGAGCTTCGATGTTGAGAAGCTATCTGTTTGGTGTTATCGTCCATAGCCATGCATGCCTGGGCGATCGCGATGGCCCTGCTCAGGTCTAGGGTTTCAGCAGCCAGCAGCTTTCGAAGAATGGCCTCGTGGCTCATGCCCAGCACGTAAAAGTCCCACAGCATTTGCTCCAACGCAGCTCCAAAATAGCAAGGTCCCGCGAGGTGTCTCAGGTCGGTGACATAATCCGCCAGGTCCTGGTCCCGGAGCGCTGGTGCGTGTAACAACGATATCTGGCCATGAGGATACTCTCCTTCGGCTTGAGGTAGTCGCAAACCAGTGTGCTTAACTCTGCATATTCCTTCTCCGTTTGCTTTTGTCGGTGTGAGTAGATACTTGAGGAGGCTGTATATTTTAGTCCCACAGACAGTGAGGAGAACCACCCTGTGCTTGGCCACGTTCGTGTCTCCTTCCAGCTCGTTGGCCACAAAATACTGGTCGAGCTGCTCGACGAAGGCTTCCCAATCATCCCCCTCTGCGGATCTCTCTAATATTCCAACAGCAGCCATGGTTGCGTGAAGCTGCATATTCTGTTACTCTTCGCCAATTGTTATGTATAGACGAACTCGCCGAGACTGAGTACTGTGAGCTAAACTTAGTGTGACCTCAGTCTTCTTTATTACAACTCCTGAGTGCCTGAACAACATGGCAGCCAAGCTTTTATACTGGCCCTGTACGTGTGGGCAGGTGACCATTTGGACTCCAACAGTCGCGCCCTCTGGTGGCAAGTGTTACAGAGTTAGATACTTCACATAATTGTTATCGTTAAGCAGTTATAATTCCAATGAATGCCTGAATCATCCGAAAGGAGCCTGGTTTGTAGGACAAGGCTACTTATCAGGAATGAGTGTAGTTAGATGACAAGGGAAGTGATTTTCTGATTAAAAGTTTGGAGAATAAAAAGAGTAAATGCTGGAAACACTGAGCAGGTCAGGCAGCATCTGTGGAGAGAGAAACAGAGTGAACGTTTCAGGGTAATGATCTCCCATCAGAAATTGGGCACTTCTGTTAGGTAATACTATTAAAAGTTTAAATTGTCACGTAGCAGGGGTAAGGAAAAGATATAAAATGTGGCATTTGGAACAGATAGTTTAGAATCCGATTAATGTTTGATCAATTTATACACCGAGCTGGGAACTGTAACGAGTTTGAGTTCTTCAGCTAACATTCGTATGGTTTGGGTGTTAGTACTGTTAAGTGTATGTTTAATTATTGTCTGCTTAATAACTCTGACATTTAATGTTGCGGACCCTATTCTTGCACTGCGTGTGTTCCAGCTCCGTTTGGAGCAAAGATCCCTTCAATCCGTCGCTTACAGGGACAGTTGGATTCACCGTTTCTTTGTTTGATGAAATTTCAAAGATTGAAAGCGGCGCACATCAACCTGGTCAACTACTCACTAACCGCTACACGCTGCTCCCGTGAGATGGAAGCCCAGTTACTGTTTCAAGCTTGAATGCAGGTACAAGCAGAACTCATTCATAGAAAGTCAAAGTTCCTGAGGCACCTGATTATTTGCACCGAACTCCTTCGTAAAGTGTTGCGGTTCGTGTGGGGTGATTTGGGCACATCTTTCCCCACACTACAACACTTCAAACATAACTCAACGGCTGCAAAGCGCTTTGGGGCGTCATGAGTTCCTGAAAGGTGTTGAAGAAATGCAAGTACTTCTTTGCAAATGTTCGATGCAATTTCAAAATTATTGGTTGAACTCGTCTGGGATTTGAACCCGGGTCCTCACGAAAATTTCAAGTAACAACCCCAAAGCAAGAATCATACCCCTAGACCAACGAGCCAAATGCTGAAGAGGTGTGAAGATAAGGTGTAACCATTATTGAAGCATTTTTAGTGTGTTGCTCTTCTTGATCGGAGGAGCACATGAGACGGAATCAGTGACTTCGCTTTTTCGACCTGTCTTCTGAAGCACCGCATGGTCCCACTCCGACAATCAATGAGCTTTTGGAACGTTAGTGTATCTAGCCTGTGGGTGGTCACCCCGAGCGCAGCAGAGGGGTTTCTGCATTAGTTATGGGTGGTGACAGTATCTTACCACTTCTCTCTTGATCTTGTCTGTATCCCTGTGCTTTGGTTTCTCTATTTATTCCCCTGTCTCAGTTTCTAGTGTTTAAAAGGGAACAAAAGATGAAATGGATGTCACTGTGGAACAATTTCTCTCACTCAAATTGAGACACACTACCGTTCCACCACGAGGTCTAGGTAGGTAGCCGTTGATATTCAGGTTCATATATAAATGTATATAAATATATCGACATGTATCGTAACTGTTCCCTGGTGGTCGAGGGATTAAGATCTGGCGCACTAACCTGGTTTCAATCCTCGTTCAATTCATCGCATAAAAGTAATTGAGGTCTGTGAGACGATTAATAATTGCTGTAATCACCATTAATACCAATACAGTCATGTATCTCACACTACTGTACATAACTGTACCTTACCATGCCATACATGACTGTAACCAGAGATGACCTGTAACCACAAGCTTACCTTACCACCAGGGGTGCATTTGCAGGAGACACTGGATACCTTTCCCGGACAGGTATATAAGGACAGGTCTCAGGCAAGTGTGGCATTCGAGAGCTGTGTAATAAAGCTGCAAGTCCTGAGTGACCTTGACTTCAGTATGTGCCTCGTGTGAGTCTGTACTACATGGTCAGGACTTTACAGTGGCGACGAGTTACGGGATTACAGAATCCACAGAATGGCGACCAACGGCTCAGATGAAAAATACAATGCTGGAGATAATTGGGATGACTTTATAGAAAGGCTCCAGCAAAGCTTTGTAACCAAAGACTGGTTGGGCGACAATAAGGCGGACAATGGAAGAGCCCATCTCTTGACCAGATGTGGCTCGAAAACATCCGCTTTAATGAAGGACCTGCTGGCTTGAAGAATTGAGCACACTGGTAAGAGACCACCTGAAGCCAGCAAGCAGCCTGCACATGTAAGCTACCTCGGACCCGTGCCAAAGCTCCCCGTACAACGAACACATTCTCAGGAAAACCCCGGGTAGAGGATATCCCGGTCACTGGGCCTTCCAGCAACACTGAACAAGTGCCCGGTCTGAAACTTTCCAGAGTAATAACTTGTAACTAGAGCATCCAACAGTCTCTTGGGATCCTTTGGGACTTCAGGGGATGCGCTCACTGGTGGTGGAACATGGGAGTGCATGCTTTGCAGAGACACAACATCACTTCCCCCGCCAAAGTCAATGTGAAAACTATTTATAAGGTGAAGCGGTCGGGAGCCTTTCTTTCCCTGGTGGACCGCCTCGGTACAAATGTCTGTTCTGGTGTGTTGGCTGTGCCGTCGCTGGGCTGGCGGGTTGTTGGCCCTGCAGGGCTGCTGGGTGAGTCTGTCCTTGCTGGGCTGTTGGGTGTGATGGGTTGGATTTCCTTGTCCGGGGTGGTGTCGTTGATCGTTTGGGTGTCTGTTGTGGGTTCGAAAAAGTAGGTGTCTGCTGTGGGTTGTTCAGGGCAGTCTGTGAACCGCAGCCTCGTTTGGTCCAACCCATCACACCCAACAGCCCAGCAAGGCCAGACTCACCAAGCAGCCCTGCAGGGCCAACAACACGCCAGCCCAGCGAGGGCACAGCCAACACACCGAGGTGCTTTCACGTGTGTGGCGAACGTGTTAACCGTTACACTGCGGAAACATCACCAAATTCAGCACCAGATTACCAAAATTAAACCCAATGAGATCGGGATAAAAGTTCCTCACGTGCTCAGAGCAAAATATATGATTGATGGTCTACAAAAAAATGAACAAACTTCAGCACCAGGTCAGACGGAAATGTTCAGCGCGCAGGTGGACTGCTGAATCGCACTTTTCAGGAGTTGGTGGTGACAAAACAAATGGGTTCCGCTTAATGATTAAATGGGACATGAACCCACATCTCCAGAGGAGACAGTGACCTGAACGCAGCACATTAGACCGCTCGGCCATCCTGACTATGCAGTGATGTGTGTGGCCACCTGCAGGTTGATTTTGAACTTTTGTGTCCTGTCACATGAAATAAATGAGGGCAGCTGGCGTATCTCTGCCTGACACCAGGGAAACAGTGAGACAGACCTCAGAGCAAGGGTTTGGTTATTTCGACACAGCAAGGAAATATTAATTCTGGAAGAACAATATCTAAAGAACAATGACCAGTGAGCTCCCTCTGTGCTGATCGGGAATGTGTTGGCTCACCTTAAACAACTTCTGTCCCACACTGAAAGTTCTCAATCCTTCTCCTCCGCTGCCCTTTACAGAAGTGTCACCAATCACCCAGCCACCGTGTTCACTTCCTCCCAGTGGGGCCACACAGGCTCCTACCATCTCCCCGCGATCAGCGAACTCACCCAGTTTACAAAATTAAACCCCGAACACGTGCCTGGCAAAGGGCAGGAGAAGCCAGGTAGTCTGTAAGCTCGGTCAATCACAGAAAGTATTCGTATTCATGGTGATTACAGCAATTGTTAATCGTCTCACAGACCTCAATTATTTTTATGCGATGAATTGATCGAGGATTGAAACCAGGTTAGTGCGCTGGATCTTAACCCCTTGACCACCATGGAACAGTTACGATACATGTCGATATATTTATATATATTTATATATGAACCTGAACGTCAATGGCTACCTACCTAGACCTCGTGGCGCCCACGGTAGTGTGTCTAACTTTGAGTGAGAGAAACGGTTCCACAGTGACACCTGTCATGTGTCCTACATGGTTATTGCTTGTACAATTACAAGTTGTGCACCAGAGGGCACTGCAGTGGGAGACTTGTAGCTTACCTGTACAGGTGTGCCTGGCCTAGTATAAAAGGCGGGCCACCAGGTGTGATACTCACTCTGTGGTTATCAATAAAGGACTAATGTCACTACAGTTCAAGCACCACACATTGTCTCGTGGAGTCATTATCATAGCATCTGAAGGTATTACAAATGGCGACGCGATTATGGACCTTCACACGAAAATGGCTAACCTTGGTACGTTGCAGCAGTTCGCCGATGGTGATGATTGGGAAGCCTTTGTGGAGAGGCTCGACCATTTCTTCACAGCAAACGATCTGGCATGTGACAAATCGGCCACACTGGCTGATAAGTGCAGAGCTATCCTGCTAACCAGTTGTGGGCCCACCATCTATAGCCTCGTCAGGGACTTGCTGGCAACAGCGAAGACAATAACCAAGATGTACGAGGAGCTAGTAACACTGATCCAAGAACAACTCAAGCCCAAAGAGAGCATCCTCACAGCCAGACAGCGGTTTTATACACAACGACGGCCCGAAGGCCAGGAGATCACGAAATATGCTGCAGACCTCAGGAACCTGGTGGCACCGTGGGATTTTGGTGATCACCTCACCGAAGCACTGCGGGATATCTTTGTCATCGGAATCGGCCACGAGGGCCTCCTTCATAAGCTACTGTCAGCGGATACCACAGTCACACTGCAGAAGGTCATCTCCGTGAGCCAAGCATTCATGACGTCGACCTGTGGCTCTTGGCGGTTGACTCATCCTCTGGACTCAAACCCGGCAAGTACTGTACACAGAGGGTGCCTTTTAGAGGCTGCACTGTAGAACGTGAACCTTCTCAGGGGAGAGAGAACAGGACCCGAGTCCCTTAACTCAGAGTCCATGGTCAGATCAGCCATGATCTTATTTAATGGCAGAGCAGGATCGAGAGGCCGAATGGCCGACTCCTGTTCCTATTTCTTATTTTCTTATGTAAATCATTTAAGGAGCTTGAATCATTGATGCAGTTTTCTCCCCTATCTGACTTTATACACTCTGTGTTTAGGAGACTAGTTTAAAATATTCACTGCTCATGCGACAAGGAACCTTAGGCGACTTTTGTTCAATTTATTTACAGCAAAAATAGCCTCCAAAATAATGTTTCCGACTGTGCTTGAACCAGGGACTTTTCACGTGTGAGGAAAATGTGATAACTGCTACACTACAGAAACGTTGTGGTAAAAGTAATCTTAGGAATATAACCAGAGCTTTAACCTACACAGCTGGCCGATGCTTCAGGAGCTGGTTCTACGAGAATAGAATGACGGTGTTGGAGTGGATTTTCAGACATAGCAAAGCATGAAGGGGTAAGCCACCACGAAATGAACTTTGTACCAAGAAGCCGATCTACTGTCCCTGATTTGAACTCTGCAGCAACAAGTGACTCCTGGCCAGGTGCAGGCCACTGTTTGATCGAAAGCTTTGCAACAAAATAACTAACCACGAAAGAAGATAAAGAGGAGGGGCACCCAAACTCGCACCATGCTATCAGGTTTCACTAGGACTAAAAAGTTGAATGTGAATGAATTGCGTTGCCATATGGATCGATTGGTTGTATGTAAATGAATTTAAATGATTGTATTCCGCCCCCTGTAAACTGCTTATAACCCCGCGGCACAAGGCACTCGGGGAGATCGCTGGATCTCAACTCTTCTCCCAGAGCTCTGTTAGCTATAAAGTTGTCTCTCTTACCTTACCAGAGTCTATGTGAATTTATTATCTCTAACAGTGGATGCAGAGAGGATGTTTGCACCGTTGGGGGAGACTTGAACTAGGGGCATGATCTTAGAATAAGGGGCCGCCCATTTAAAACTGTGATGAGGAGGAATTTCTTCTCTCAGAGGATTGTGAATCTGTCGAATTTACTGTCCCAGAGAGCTGTGGAAGGTGGGAAATTGAATAGATTTAGGACAGAAATAGACAGTTTCTTAAACAATAAGGGGTTAAGGGGTTATGGGCAGCGGGCGGGGAAGTGGAGCTGAGTCCATGATCGGATCAGCCATGATCATATTAAATGGTGGAGCAGGCTCGAGGGGCCGTAGGCCGACTCCTGCTCCGAATTCTTATGTTCCTTTGACTAATACACATCAACATCCTAGGGGTCACCATTGACAAAGTAGAGGTGGCCAAGCCTGGCTACCTCAGTCTGTAGAGCATGAGATTTTTAATTTTAAGGTCATGCGTTCGAGCCCCACCTTGCATGAATTATTTTCCTTAAACTTTTATGTTACTTTCACGGGAATTAACCCACACATTTAAAAAGGAGTTAGATATGTCCCTTATGGCTAAAAGGATCAATGGGTATGGAGAGAAAGCAGGAAAGGGGTACTGAGGGAATGATCAGCTATGATCATAGTGAATGGTGGTGCAGGCTCGAAGGGCCGAATGGCCTACTGCTGCACCTATTTTCTATGTTTCTATGGTTCCCCTTGTGGGGGAATCTAGAACTTGGGGGCACAGTTTCAGAATAAGGGGTCATAAGAACATAAAAAGTCGGAGCAGGAGTAGGCCACATGGTCCCGAGAGCCTGCTCCACCATTCAATACGATCATGGCTGATCCCCATATTCGCTGAACGTTTAAGGGTCGCCCATTTAAAACGGAAATGAGGAGGAATTTCTTCTCTCAGAGGGTGGTGAATCTTTGGAGCTCTCTGCCCCAGAGAGCTTTGGAGGCTGGGTCATTGAATATATTTAAGGTGGAGACAGACAGATTTTTGAACGAGGCCACATGGATTGAATTGGAGAACAGCAAAGGGGCGATCACACGATTGGGAATTTACGAGAGACCCCCGAACATCCAGAGGGAGATATTGGGTCTAGTTATTCTGATTCAGCAAGGAAACTATCGATCCTGGAGGAAAAATACTCTGTTTTAAATGAAACGGACCCAGCCTTTCCAATTGATCAGTCAATTAATGATGTTTTCCCGTGAAAGCAACAGCAAAGTTTAACACAACTTATTGGCCCAAAGTGGGGCTTGAACCCACGACCCTGAGATTAAAAGTCTCATGTTCTACCGACTGAGCTAGCCAGGCGTGGCAAACGTGGGTTCCTTGAGGTATGTCAAATGTTGTGGGTGGATTAATGTTGATTGAAAACATGATTGAGTATCTCACAGACTTGAATTATGGAGTTCCTTCAGTTAGCATTTCTTTAATTGGACAAAAGAAGATTGTAGGTCAGTTAATGATGTTTTTCCATGAAAGCTGCATTGAATTAAAATAAATGTAATCACCCAACGTGGGGCTCGGACCGACGTGCCTGAGATTAAAAGTCTCATACTCGACCGACTGAGCTAGCTGTGCTTCTGCCCAACGCTAGTTTTTAATCGCTCATTGCAGCCAGGCGCCTGTTGGCTCCGCCCCAGATGTTGAAACTTGCTGTTGAAACTTGTGTAGTGTTTGTCACGTTTGCTTTACACGCAAAAGGTCCCTGGTTCAATCCCGGGCAGAAACACTATGTTTAAACTTTCTGTGGATGAACAATCGGAGGCGAATTTCGTCTCCTGGCAAATGCTGCCTGACTTGCTGAGATTTCCAGCATTTGCTGTTTTTATTTGCTATTTATTCTCCAGGCAAAAGGGCTCCCTTATTCCTATATTGCTCTTTGTTTCACTTCAATAAATGGATAACTTTGACTGAGAGAAAACGGATCCACCGGGGATCTTTTGCGTGTGAGGCCAACGTGATATCCGCTGCACTGCAGCCCGTCAAAGGGCGAGAAACCACTGAATATAAAGGATGAGCTGACAAACATCAGGGGCAGTGTGGTCTGGTCAACGTCAGACCCTCCTTTCTTATTCAGCAGTGGCATGAACGGGAGTCAGACGTCATAAAGTTTAATGAAAGACAAAAATACAAGTAACACTTCCAAATCTTTTCAGTGTAAAATTCTTTCACTTTATTTGAAATCCTATTGCGTTGAATCTGCAAATACGCACAGTGGGATTTTATCTTCACTACTGATTGTATTTTGTGTGCACGATAGGAATAACCAGTGCTGTTAAATTTGATAAAATTTGCCCCAGATCCCTGAAGACTTTGAACCATAAAGCTAAAATACAGTGAGTAAAATGGGATATGGTTTTCGAGTTAAGATGCAAAGCACAGGACAAATGATTGAAGTATGGACTGTTCCTGAGTTAGCATTTGTTTGACTGTGCAACAGAAGGTGAGGGGTTAATTAATGATCGGTTCCCGTGAAAGCAAGAGAAAAGTTTAAGAAGAAATCATCCGGTGCCTGTCAGGTGAGCGCTGCTTGTGATACCTGGTGGGAATGGGCGGGGATTTTAAAGCCCCTTGCATTGCAGTACCTTCATATAGACGAACATCTCCAGCGTACTGTGTAGGTCTCATGGTGCAACGGTAGTATGTCTGACTCTTGATCGGAAGGTTGTGTGTTCAAATCACTGTTCTCTTGGATATTTTTATTCCAGAATTATGATTTCCTTTGCTGTTTGGCAATAACCAGACCCTTGCTCCAAGGTCTGTCTCACTGTTTCTCCGGTGTCAGGCAGAGATACGCCAGCTGCCCTCATTTATTTCATGTGACAGGACACAAAAGTTCAAAATCAACCTGCAGGTGGCCACATGCAGCACTTAGTAGTCAGGATGGCCGAGCGGTCTAAGGTGCTGTGTTCAGGTCACTCTTTCATCTGGAAATGTCGGTTTATGTCCCACTTCTTATATTTAATCATTAAGCGGAACCCATTTGTTTTGTCACCACCAACTCCTTGAAAGTACGATTCAGCAGTCCACCTGCTGGCTCAACATTTCCGTCTGACCTGGTGCTGAAGTTTGTTCATTCTTTTGTCGACCGGCAATCATATATTTTGCCCTGAGCATGTGAGGAATTTTTATCCCGATCTCATTGGGTTTAATTTTGGTAATCTGGTGCTGAAAGTGGTGATGTTTCCGCTGTGTAACGTTTAACACGTTCGCCTCCTACGCGAAAGCACCTTGGGGTGAAATATTTTCTGGAGCTTTCTCATGCATGTTCAGAGGAGAGTTTGTTCTCCTGTGAAAGGTCAAGAGATCATAAGAATGTAAGAGTTAGGAACAGGAGTCAGGCATTCGTCCCATTTTCAAGTTTTCAAGATCTTTCCGCCAGGTTTCGGACCTGGGACCTTTCGTGTATAAGGTGAATGTGATAACTGGTACACTACGGAAACACTTTGATAGAATCGATCTTAGGATAAAACCACAGCTCTAAACCTACACAGCTATCCGAGAATTCAGGAACTTGTTTTCAGAGAATAGAATGAAGGTGCTATATTTAGGAATGCTGTAAGTGTGGCCTTCGACAGCGTGGACCATTTTCCACGCCTCGGGAACCTACTATCAGCAAGGGCAGACATCGATGACGAGGTCCAACACCGCCTCCAGTGTGCCAGCACAGCCTTCGATCCCCTGAGGAGGAGAGTGTTTGAAGACCAGGACCTCAAATCTAGCACCAGGCTTATGGTCTGCAGGGCGGTGGTGATACCTGCCCCGCAGTATGGCTCCAAGACATGGACTATATACAGCAGACATCTCAAATCACTGGAGAAATACCACCAGGGCTGTCTCCGCAAGATCCTGCAAATGCTCTGGGAGGACAGACGCACCAACATCAGTGTTCTCGCTCAGGCCAACATCCCCAGCATTGAAGCACTGACCACACTCGACCAGCTCCGCTGGGCGGGCCACATTGTCCACATACCCGACACGAGACTCCCTCAGCAAGCGCTCTCCTCAGAACTCCGACACGGTAAGCGAGCCCCAGGTGAGCAGTGTAATTTATTTCACACTATTCTATATAACTGTACCTTACCATGCTATACATGACTGTAACTAGATATGACCTGTAAGCACAAGCATACTTTACCACCAGGGGTTCACTTGCAGGAGACACTGCATACCTGTTCCACACAGGTATATAAAGGCAGGTCTCAGGCAAGTGTGGCACTCAAGAGCTGTGAAATAAAGGTGCAGGTCCAGGGTGACCTTGACTTCAGCATGTGCCTCGTATAAGTCTGTACTGCAGGGTCAGGACTATACAGTGGCGACGAGTTGCGGGATTACAGAATCCACAGAATGGCGACCAACGGCTCAGATGAAAAATACAATGGTGGAGATAATTGGGAGGACTTTATAGAAAGGCTCCAGGAAAGCTTTGTAACCAAAGACTGGTTAGGCGACAATAAGGCAAACAAGAGAAGAGCCCATCTCTTGACCAGCTGTGGCTCGAAAACATACGCTTTAATGAAGGATCTGCTGGCACCCGAGAAACCAGCAATCAAGTCGTTTAAGGAGTTGAGCACACTGGTGAGAGACCATCTGAAGCCAACGAGCAGCCTACATATGGCCAGACACAGGTTCTACAACTACAGACGCTGTGTGAGCCAGAGCATACCCGACTTTGTGGCGGAACTTCGGACGTTGGCGAGTTTATGTGAGTTCTGCAATGAACTAAGGTGAGAAGTACTGAGAGACTTCTTTATTGAAGGAATAGGCCACGCAGGCTTAGTGCGAAAGCTTATAGAGACCAAGAACTTGACCCTAGAGGCAGCAGCACTGATCGCACAGACATTCTTGTCAGGAGAAGAAGAAACAAGTTTGATCTACACTGTGGGCATGACAACTAACGAAACATCGGAACAAGGGGTTCTCAGCGTGAAACAAGCCGCTACCCCACACACAGACAAAGGCAGGAGAGCAGGCCTTCAACAACACGCAGTGGCGCCAGAAGCCATCAAGGGCCACATGAACGGCCATTCACACCTCATCAATCCACAATGCGAGCAATCAACTACAGACTGAGAGAAGCTCAAGAGAGATCAGCCAGACGCAGCTCATCCTTCGGAAACAATGGAAGCGGTCTGTGCTACAGATGTGGGGGAAGGCACTCAACAAGGGGGTGTCGATTTCAGCATGCTGTTGGCAGAATCTGCAACCATACAGGACATCTGGCTCACGTGCAAAAAAACAGCAGCTCGGCTGGTATACGAATCAGAAGGGTCGGAAAGCGGACCAGAAGACGGTGAGGACAGTGCCCGGGACACCGAGTTACAGCGGGTCAACACGATCAATGTCCACGGTTCTTACAACTTGACGCTCCAATAATGATGAGGCTCCTACTCAACGGGATACCCGTCAACATGGAACTGGACACGGGAGCTAGTCAATCTCTCATAAGCGTTCAACAATTTGAACAGCTGTGGCCGCACAAATGCAGCAGACCAAAACTCACAAGGATTGACACCAAACTAAGGACCGATACCAAAGAAATCGTCCCAGTCCTTGGCAGCGCCATGCTCTCTGTGACACACAAAGGGACGGTGAACCGACTTCCATGTGGATTGTCCCCGGAGATCTCCCAGCATTGTTGGGAATAATCTGTCTGGCAAAACTAAATTGGAAATGGGATGATGTTCACACCATGTCGTCAGAGGAACGGACATCCTGCTCAACAGTTCCATGTCGTTTTGAACATCTCTTTCAGCCTTCAAAGAGGCGAAAGTTAAAATCTACGTCACACAGGATGCCAGACCGGTCCATCACAAGGCTAGAGCTGTGCCTTATGTGATGAGGGTAAAGATTGAACACGAACTGGACCGGCTTCTGCGGGAAGGCATTATCTCACCCGTGGAATTTAGCGACTGGGCAAGTCCCATCATCCCCGTCATGAAGCCTGATGGATCCGTACGAATCTGTGGGGATTATAAGTCTACCATAAACAGAGTCTCCCTACAGGACCAGTACCCGCTGCCCAGAGTGGAGGATCTATTTGCCACATTGGCTGGAGGAAAACATTTCTCGAATCTAGATCTCACATCTGCGTATATGACGCAAGAACTGACCAAATAGACTAAGCTACTCACCACCATCAACACACATCGAGGCATTTTCATGTACAATCGATGCCAATTCGGCATCAGGTCGGCAGCTGCTATATTCCAGCGCAACATGGAGAGTCTGCTCAAGTCCATCTCGTGGACGGTTGTATTTCAAGACGATATACTTATCACGGGCAGGGACACCAACTCCCATCTCTGCAATTTGTAGGAAGAACTAAGTCGATTGGATCGGGTAGGCCTAAGAGTTAAGAAATCCAAGTGTCTGTTTCTCGCGCCCGAGGTTGAATTTTTGGGCAGAAGGATTGCCGCTGATGGAATCTGCCCACAGAATCCAAAACAGAAGCAATTCGCCTGGCACCCAGGCCCCGGAATGTCTCAGAACTTCGCGCCTTTCTCGAGCTACTCAATTACTTTGGGAACTTTATGCAGAACTTAAGCATGCTGCTGGAGCCTCTCCACGTGCTACTCAGGAAGGGGTGCGATTGGTTTTGGGGGGAGACCCAGGAATGCACCTTCAATAAGGCATGCAACCTTCTATGTTCCAACAGTGTTTTGGTTTTCTTTGATCCAGGTAAAGAGCTAGTTCTCACATGTGATGCGTCAGCATATGGGGTCGGGTGCGTTTTACAACATGTCAATGATGCGGGTAAATTACAACCCATAGCTTATGCCTCCAGGTCACTTTTGCGGGCATAGCGCGGGTACAGTATGGTTGAGAAGGAGGTGCTCGTGTGCGTGTACGATGTCAAAAAGATGCACCAATACCTTTTCGTGGCAAAGATCGCGTGAGAAACTGACCACAAACCCCTCACGTCCCTGCTATCCGAATGCAAAGCAATAAACGCCAAAGCCTCGGCGCGCATGCCGCGGTGGGCACTCAAGCTCGCGTCTTACGATTATACAATAAGGCACAGACCAGGCACAGACAACTGTGCCGACGCAGCTTAGCAGGCTATCCCTGGCGACCACCGAACGGTCCGACGAACAGGACTGTGAGATGGTCATGGCAATCAATGCCTTTGAATCCACAGGGTCACCCATGAATGGCTCGCCAAATCAGAGCTTGGACGACCAGCGACCCCACGTTATCCTTAGTCAAAAGATGTGTTTTAACTGGTGACTGGGCAGAGGCTCGTGATGCCTGCTGCGAGGAGATCAAACCTTTCCATAGGCGCATGCATGAACTATCGCTACAGGCAGACTGCCTGATGTGGGGCAGTCGAGTAGTTATGCCCTTGCGAGGTAGAGAGGTGTTTGTCCGGGAGCTCCACCGCGAGCACCCAGAGATCGTCCTGATGAAGGCCATATTCAGATCCCACGTCTGGTGGCCTGGCATTGACGCGGACTTGGAGCTCTGCGTCCGGCGGTGCACCATTTGTGCCCAACGCAGTAATACCCCCAGGGAGCCCCCCCCTAAGCCCCTGGCCCTCGCACACCAAACCGTGGTCGCTGGTGCATGTAGACTATGCGGACGCATTCATGGGCAAAATGGTCCTCGTAGTCGTCGATGCATTTTCAAAGTGGATCTAGTGCACCATTTTAAACTCGAGCACCATCTCCACCACTGTGGAGAGCCTTAGAACCATGTTTGCAACGCACGGAATCCCTGACATATTGCTCAGTGATAATGGTCCGTGCTTCACCAGTGCAGAATTTCAAGATTTCATAGTTGACCGCAGCATAAATCACGTTAAGACGACACCGTTCAAGCCGGCCTCCAATGGCCAGGTGGAGCGAGCATTGCAAATCGTGAAACAAGGTATGCTAAAAATCCAAGGTCCCACGCTGCAGAGCCGCCTGTCGCGACTGCTGCTGACATACAGACCTCGTCCGCATTCGTTGACTGGGGTTCCCCCCGCGCAACTATTGATGAAACGAACCTTAAAGACGAGACTCCATTGAATCCTCCCAGACATGCATGAAATTTTTGAGGCAAAGCGCCGGAAGATAACTGAGTACCATGACCGAAATTCGAGGGGTAGGTGGAATGAGATAGAGGACAAAGTGTTTGTGCTAAACTATGGCCGGGGTCCCAAATGGTTTGCAGGGACAGTAACAGATAAGGAAGGAAAGAGGCGACTGTGGTACAAATGGACAATGGCCAAAACTGCCGCAGGCATGTCGACCAAGTAAAAATTAGATTCACTGATAACACTGCAGAACCAGAGGCAGACTACAATGTGGAACTCACACCATACCTGGTGGATAGACAGAGGGAACAACCTGAGAAAAGGGCAGTCTCAACAGACAGCCCAGGCGAGATACCAGCAATCACACCGAAAGGAAAACAGGCACCAAGGCAAACAACTGAAACACAACTAAGACGCTCCACGCGAGAGCGTAGACCACCTGAGAGACTGAACCTATAAAGACAATAACACCTTGGGGGAGGGTTATATCATGTATCTCACGCTACTGCATATAACAGTACCTTACCATGCTATACATGACTGCAACTAGATATGACCTGTAACCACAAGTGTACTTTACCACCAGGGGTGCACTTGCAGGAGGCACTGCATATCTGTTCCACACAGGTATATAAGGGCAGGTCTCAGGCAAGTGTGGCACTTGAGAGCTGTGAAATAAAGGTGCAGGTCCAGAGTGACCTTGACTTCAGCATGTGCCTCGTGCAAGTCTGTAATGCAAGGGTCAGGATTTTATAGGCAGAGGAAACGATTCGGGCACAACCTCAAAGCCTCCCTGATAAAATGCAACATCCCCACCGGCACCTGGGAGTCCTTGTTCCTCGGGTTGAGTTGCCTGTGCTGCGTGATCCATGCCGGATCGATCATCCTCTGCCACGTGGTATGTCACAGCACGTTTGCACATTCACTGGAGGTACCCCATCGTTGTGCAGCCTTTGCACACGTAGTGCTTGAATCGACATTGATAGGCACGATTATTACACCCGCAGCACCAGCACGTTGCTAATAGATTCACATTCACCCCCGATGGCGCACTCTGAGTCATCACAGGTCTTGCAGCCACAGACGGAAAGGCCCTGCCATATGCAGTTCGGCCTGCTAGCGACATCATTTTATGCACAGTAGTTGCCGGTGAGCTTCGATGTTGAGAAGGTATCTGTTTGGTGTTATCGTCTGTGGCCATGCATGCCTGGGCGATCGCGATGGCCCTGCTCAGGTCTAGGGTTTCACCAGCCAGCAGCTTTCGAAGAATGACCTCGTGGCTGATGCCCAGCACGTAAAAGTACCACAGCATTTGCCCCAACGTCGCTCCAAAATCGCAAGGTCCCGCGAGGTGTCTCAGGTCGGTGACATAATCCGCCAGGTCCTGGTCCCCGGAACGATGGTGCGTGTAAAAACGATATCTGGCCATGAGGATACTCTCCTTCGGCTTGAGGTAGTCCCAAACCAGTGTGCACAACTCTGATTATTCCTTCTCCGTTGGTTTTGTCGGTGTGAGCAGATTCTTGGTAAGGCTGTATATTTTAGGCCCACAGACTGTGAGGAGAACCGCCCTGTGCTTGGCCACGTTAGTGTCTCCTTCCAGCTCGTTGGCCACAAAGTACTGGTCGAGCTGCTCGACTAAGGCTTCCCAATCATCAACCTCTACGGATCTCTCTAATATTCCAACAGCAGCCATGGTTGCGTGAAGGTTCGTATTCTGTTAATCGTCGCCAATTGTTGTGTATAGAACTCCCCGAGGCTGAGTACTGTGAGCTAAACTTAGTGTGAACTTAGTCTTCTTTATTACGACTCCAGAGTGCCTGAAGAACATGGCAGCCTACCTATTATACTGGCCCTGCACGTGTGGGCAGGTGACCTTTAGGGCGCCAACAGTTGCACCCTCTGGTGGCAAGTATTACAAAGTTACATACTTCACATAATTGTTATCGTTAATAAGTTATAATTCAAATGCATGCTTGAATCGTGCGAAAGGAGCCTGTTTGTAGGACAAGGCTACATATCAGGAAGGAATGTAGTTAGATGACAAGGGAAGTGATTCTCTGATTATAAGTTTGGAGAATAAAAAGAGCAAATGCTGGAAACACTGAGCAGGTCAGGCAGCATCTGTGGAGAGAGAAACAGAATTAACGTTTCAGGTTAATGACCTTCCATCAGAAGTTGGGCAGTTGTGTTCGGGAATACTATTAAAAGTTTCAATTGTCACGTAGCAGGGTAAGGAAAATATATCAAATGTGGCATTTGGAACAGATAGTTTTGAATCCGATTAATATTTGATCAATTTGTACACCCAGCTGGGAACTGTAACGTGTTTGAGTTCTTCGGCTAACATTCGCATGGTATGGGTGTAAGTACTGTTGTTAGGTGTATGTTTAATTATTGTCTGCTTAATAACTCTGACATTTAATGTTGCGGACCCTATTAATGCACTGCGCGTGTTCCAGCTCTGTTTGCAGCACCGATCCCTTCAATCCATCGATTACAGGGACAGTTGGATTCACCGTTTCTTTGTTTGGTGAAATTTCAAAGATTTAAAGTGGCGCACATCAACCTGGTAACCTACTAACTAACCGCTGCACGCTGCTCCCGTGAGATGGAAGACCAGTTACTGTTTCAAGCTTGAACGCACGTACAAGCAGAACACATTCATTGAAAGTCCAAATCCCTGAGGCATCTGATTATTTGCACCGAACTCCTTCGCAAAGAGTTGCGGTTCGTGTGGGGTGATTTGGGCACATCTTCCCCCACACGACAACACTTCAAACAGAACTCAACGGCTGTTAAATGCTTTGGGGCGTCATGAGTTCCTGAAAGGGGTTCGAGAAATGCAAGTCCTTCTGTGCAAAAGTTCGATGCAAATTCAAAATTCGTGGGTAAACTGAGGACTCGTCCAGGATTTGAATCCGGGACTTGTAGCAAATTTCAAGCAACAACCCCGAAGTAAGAATCATACCCCTAGACCAACGAGCCAACTGCTTGATGAATGTGGAGATAAGGTGTAATCATTATTGAAGCATTTTGAGTGTGTTGCTATTCTTGATCGGAGGAGTGCATGGGACGGAGTCAGTGACTTTGTTTTTTCGACCTGTCTTCTGAAGCACCGCACGGTCCCACTCTGACAGTCAATGAGCTGTTGGGACATTAGTGTATCCAGGCTGTGTGTGGTCACCCCGAGCGCAGCAGAGGGGTTTCTGCATTAGTTCTGGGTGGGGACAGTATCTTTCTCCTTCTCTCTTCCTCTTGTCTATATTCCTGGGCTTTGGTTTCTCTATTTATTCCCCTGTGTTTCTCGTGTTTAAAAGGGAACAAAAGATGAAATGTGTGTCACTGTGGAACAATTTCTCTCACTCAAAGTTAGACACACTACCGTTGCACCATGAGGTCTGGGTCAGTAGCCACTGATATTCAGGTTCATATATAAATATATATAAATATATCGCCATGTATCGTAACTGTTCCCTGTTGGTCGAGGGGTTAAGATCTGGCGCACTAACCTGGTTTCAATCCTCGATCAATTCATCGCATACAAATAATTGAGGTCTGTGAGACGATTAATAATTGCTTTAATCACCATGAATACCAATACTGTCATGTATCTCACACTACTGTACATAACTGTACCTTACCATGCCATACATGACTGTAACCAGAGATGACCTGTAACCACAAGCTTACCTTACCACCAGGGGTGCATTTACAGGAGACACTGTATACCTTTCCCAGACAGGTATATAAGGACAGGTCTCAGGCAAGTGTGGCATTCGAGAGCTGTGTAATACAGGTGCAGGTCCTGAGTGACCTTGACTTCAGTATGTGCCTCGTGTGAGACTGTATTACAGGGTCAGGACTTTACAGTGGCGACGAGTTGCGGGATTACAGAATCCACAGAATGGCGACCAAAGGCTCAGATGAAAAATACAATGCTGGAGATAATTGGGAGGACTTTATAGAAAGGCTCCAGCAACGCTTTGTAACCAAAGACTGGTTCGGCGACAATAAGGCAGACAAGAGAATAGCCCATCTCTTGACCAGCTGTGGCTCGAAAACATCCGCTTTAATGAAGGACCTGCTGGCACCCGAGAAACCAGCAAGCAAGTCGGTTGAAGAATTGAGCACACTGGTAAGAGACCACTGAAGCCAGCAAGCTGCCTACACATGTAAGCTACATCGGACCCGTGCCAAAGGTCCCCATAGACCGAGCACAGGCTCAGGAAAACCCCGGGGGAGAGGATATCCCGGTCACTAGGCCTTCCAGTAACACTGAACAAGTGCCCTGTCTAAAACTTTCCAGGCTGTTGATGGAATTCGGCGATGGTAATGCCGTTGATAGCCGAGCCTTCTTAAATTGCATCTTCCTGTCGCTGATTGCTGCCTGGCGCCTGTTGGCTCCGCCCCGTGGGTTTACCTCCAACTTCAAACCACGAAAAAGGTTCTCCTGAATTCCAAGCTGTGTACAGAGATCAACCATCAAAAGCTCTGTCATTAACCACAGGGGGTCCGGCAATTTTCTGATCGCAATGCGCTTTCAGTCCTTGTCCTTAAAATTGCGGACGTGGAAATTGGGGAGTTTAATGACTTTGAAAGGAACATTGTTGTTTGGTGCAGTTCCGGTCAGAGAAATGTTTGTGAAAGGAACGTTTTGCAGAGAGAGGGATTGAGCGCCTGTTGGCAGAAACATTTTTGAAATGAAAACTTGTGGACGCTAAAATGGAACAACAGCAGTCCGGGGTATATTGTCACATGATGCAAGCTACCTCGGACCCGGACCAAAGCTCCCCGTACACCGAGCACAGGCTCAGGAAAACCCCGGATAGAGGTTATCCCGGTCACTGGGCCTTCCAGCAACACTGAACAAGTACCCGATCTGAAACTTTCCTGAGTAATAACTTGTAACTAGAGCATCCAACAGTCCCTTGGGATCCCTTGGGACTTCAGGGGATGCGCTCCCCGGTGGTGGAACATGGGAGTGCATGCTTTAGAGAGACACACATCACTCCCCCGCCAAAGTCAATTTGAAAACTATTTACAAGGTGAGGCGGTCGGGAGCCTTTCTTTCCCTGGTGGACTGCCTCGGTACAAATGTCTGTTCTAGTGTGTTGGCTGTGCCGTCGCTGGGCTGGCGTATTGTTGGCCCTGCAGGGCTGCTGGGTGAGAATGGCCTTGCTGGGTTGTTGGGTGTGATGGGTTCGATTTCCTTGTCCGGCGTGGTGTCGTTGATCCTTTGGGTGTGTGTTGTGGGTTCAAAAAAGGTGGTGTCTGCTGTGGGTTGTTCAGGGCGGTGTGTGAACCGCAGCCTCGTTTGGTCCAGGTGTTTTCTGCAAATTTGTCCATTGTCTAGTTTGACGATAAACACCCTACTCCCTTCTTTAGCTATCACCATGCCCGCGATCCACTTGGGACCATGTCCATAGTTTAGCCCATACACAGGGTCATTCAGATCAATTTCCCGTGACACAGTGGCGTGGCCATCATTTACATTTTGTTGCTGACGCCTGCTATCTACCTGATCATGCATGTTGGGGTGGACCAGCGAGAGTCTGCTTTTAAGTGTCTTTTTCATGAGTAGCTCAGCCGGGGGCACCCCTGTGAGCGAGTGGGGTCTCATGCTATAGCTGAGCAGAACTCGTGACAGGCGGGTTTGAAGTGAGCCTTCTGTGACTCGTTTAAGGCTCTGTTTAATGGTTTGTACTGCCCGCTCTGCCTGTCCATTGGAGGCTGGTTTAAATGGGGTCGAGGTGACATTTTTGATCCCATTGCGGGTCATGGATTCTTTAAATTTGGCACTGGTGAAACATGACCCGTTGTCACAGACAATTATGTCAGGGAGGCCGTGGGGGCAAACATGGCCCTCAGGCTTTCAATGGTGGAGGTGGCGGTGCTTCCCGACATTATTTCACATTCACTACATTTTGGAAAAGCATCCACCACCACCAAGAATATTTTACCGAGAAACGGGCCCGCATCGTTGACATGGATCCTCGACCATGGTCTGGAGAGCCAGGACCACAAACTTAATGGTGCCTCTCTGTGCGCGTTGGTCAACTGAACACACACGCTGCATTGCGGTACACAGAACTCGAAGTCACAGTCGATATTGGGCCACCACTCGTGGGATCTGGCTATCGCTTTCATCATTACTATACTCGGGTGTGTGCTGTGGAGATCCGAGATGAACGTCTCCCTGATCTTTTTTGGCAGCACTATGCGGTTACCCCACAACAGGCAGTCTGCCTGACTGGACAGCTCGTCCTTTCGCCGCTGGAACGGCTTGATTGGCTCTTGCATTTCAACGGGAATGCTGGCCCAGCTCCCATGCAGTACATAGTTTTTTACTCGGGACAGCAGAGGATCTTGGCTGGTCCAAGTCCTTATCTGGTGGGCCGTGACAGGTGATTTATCATTTTCAAACGCTTCCATGACCTCAACAAGTCAGCAGGCTGCGCCACCATCAACAAGTTTGCAGGCTGCGCCATTTCCACCCCCGTGGTGGGCAATGGTAGCCGACTGAGAGCATCCGCACAGTTCTCAGTGCCTGGCCTGTGGCGGATGGTATAGTTGCACGCTGAGAACGTGAGTGCCCACCTTTGTATGCGGGATGAGGCATTAGTATGTAACCCCTTGTTTTCAGCGAACAGGGATGTGAGGGGCATGTGATCGGTTTCCAGCTCAAATTTGAGGCCAAACATGTACTGATGCATTTTCTTTATGCCTCTTCCTCAATCATGCTGTCGGCTCTCTCGGCCTGAGACAAGCTCCTGGAAGCATAGGCGACAGGTTGCAACTTGCCCGCAATGTTCGCTTGTTGTAATACACAACCGACTCCGTACTACGACGCATCACATGCTAGCACAAGTCTTGTACATGGGTTATACAATACAAGCAGCTTTTTGGAGCATAAAAGGTTTCTGGCTTTCTCAAAAGCAATTACTTTTTTTTTCCCCATGCCCAGTTCTCACCTTTGTGCAATAACACATGTAGGGGCTCTAAAAGGTGCTTAACCCCGGTAGGAAGTTACCAATATAGTTGAGGAGTCCCAGGAACGACCGCAGCTCCGTGACGTTCTGTGGCCTGCGCGCATTCCTGAAAGCCTCTGTCTTGGCGTCTGTGGGCCGAATGCCGTCCGCCGTGATCCTTCTCCCCAAAAACTCCACTTCTGTTGCCATGAAGATGCATTTCGTCCTCTTCAGCTGCAGCCCTACACGATCCAGTCACTGGAGGACCTCCTCCAGGTTTTGTATGTGTTCGACGGTGTCTCGACCCGTAACCAATATGTTGTCCTGAAAGACCACTGTGTGTGGTACCGACTTGAGTAGGCTCTCCATGTTTCTCTGAAAGAGCGCTGCAGCCGACCGAATTCCAAACGGGCATATGTTGTAGATGAATAGTCCCTTGTGCGTGTTGATGCAGGTGAGGACCTCCAAAGACTCCTCCAGCTCCTGCGTCATGTAGGCCGAAGTCAGGTCAAGCTTGGTGAACGCCTTGTCTCCTGCCAGTGCGCCAAATATGTCGTCTGTCTTAGGTAGCGGGTATTGGTCCTGCAGCGAGAAACGATGAATAGTTACTTTATAATTGCCGCAAACCCTGACCGTGCCATCACTTTTGAGTACTGGAACAATCGGTCTGGCCCACTCGCTGAATTCCAATGGGGAGATGATGCCCTCGTGTTGCAGCCTGTCCAGCTCGATTTCCACTCTCTCCTCATCATGTGAGGTACCGCTCGCGCCTTGTGGTGAATGGGTCGTGCCTCTGGGACCAAGTGGATGCGCACCTTCGCCCCAGAAAAGTTTCCAATGCCTGGCTCAGAAAGGGAAGGAAATTTGTTCAAAACCTGGGTACATAAGGCCTCATCGGCATGTGATAGCGCTCGGATGGTATCCCAGTTCCAGCGGATTTTGCCCAGCCAGCTCCTTCCAAGCAGTGTGGGGCCATCGCCCGGGACAATCCAGAGTGGCAGTTCGTGCACAGAGCCCTCGTAGGTGACCTTGACCATGGCGCTGCCCAGGACAGTGATATGCTCTTTGGTGTACATTCTCAGTTTCGTGTGGATGGGGCTTCGGGCTGGTCGGAATGCCTTGTTGCACCACAGACTCTCAAAGATCTTTTTACTCACGATGGATTGGCTAGCGCCAGTGTCCAGTTCCATGGTTACGGGTAAGCCATTCAATTTTACATTTAGCGTTATAGGTGGACATTTCGTCGAAAATGTGTGCACCCCGTGTACTTCAGCATCTGCCTCCTCTCTCTGAGGCTCTAAATTGCTTTGATCCACCATGGACCGATCTTCCTCTGCCACATGGTGGTTAGCAGGTTTTGCAGAGCTTGCAGCTCATTCGCAAGCCCGTTGGAGATGCCCCATTCTTCCACAGCTCTTGCAAACATACCCTTTGAAGCGGCATGAATAGGCTGAATGGAAGTCTCCACAACGCGAACAATGTGTGAATTGCCTTGCATTCATCCTTTGTTCGGGACTCTGAGTCATCTGGGTCACCTGAGTCCTGCTGGCAGTTGTAGTCTCATGGTTTCTGCCCTGTACATGTCTGCTCACAAACACAGTTCCACTTAATTTATGAACATTGCTAGCACTTGTGTGCTGAGAGATTTGTTTGGTGTTATCACTGGTTGACATAAATACCTGTGTTATCGCAATGGCCTTACTGAGGGTCGGTGTCTCTACAGCCAAAAGTTTTCGTAGGATGGTCTCGTGGCCAATGCCCAGTACAAAAAAGTCTCTGAGCATTTGCTCCAGGTAGCCATCAAACTCACATTATCCTGCAAGTCGCCTTAGCTCGGCGACGTAGCTCGCCACTTCCTGATCTTCAGATCGCTGGCACGTGTAGAACCGATACCTCGCCATAGCACGCTCTCCCTCGGGTTAAGATGGTCCAGAACCAGTGTACACAGCTCCTCATACGACTTATCTGTGGGTTTCACTGGAGCCAGAAGATTCTTCATGAGGCTGTAGGTCGGTGCACAACAGACTTTGAGGAGGACCGCTCTCCTTTTTTCAGCACTTCCTTCTCCGTCCAGCTCATTGGCTACAATGTACTGGTCTAGCTGTTCGACATAGGCTTCCAAGTCCTCACCCTCCGAGAACTTCTTCAGGATGCCCACAGTTTGCTGCAAGTTTGTGTTGGATTCGTATTCTCGTCGCCAGTTATTGTGGTCCCAACACAGATGATGCTGCACACAGGGAGGTTAAATTAACAGTGGCCTCAGTCTCTCATAAGATACTCCAGAGTGAGAAACAGGCCTTCGGGGCCGGCTTAAATACAGTGCTCCCAAGGGGTGCTGGGATACCTTGAGACTTCAGGGGATGAGCTCCCTGGTGGCGGAATATGGGAGTGCATGCTTTAATATACACAACACATACATTGCCTCAACTTTCATTTCTGCCAACATCCCTTGTGTTTAACCTTCGCCGCACCTCCACCACGATCTCTCACCGCTCCTCCACCACGATCTCTCACCGTTCCACCACCACGATCTCTCGTCACTCCTCCACCACAACCTCTCACCGCTCCTCCACCACGATCTCTCACCGCTCCTCCACCACGATCTCTCACCGCTCCTCCACCACGACCTCTCACCACTCCTCCACCACGACCTGTCAGCGCTCCTCCACCACGATCTCTCACCGTTCCACCACCACGATCTCTCACCGCTCCTCCACCACGATCTCTCACCGTTCGACCACCACGATTTCTCACCGTTCCTCCAACACGATCTCTCCCCGTTCCTCCACCACGATCTCTCACCGTTCCTCCACCACGACCTCTCACCGTTCCATCACGACGATCTCTCACCGATCCTCCACCACGATTTCTCACCGTTCCTCCACACTGACCTTCCCGCTCCTCCGCTCTACCTGGGTCCCGCCGATGTTCCTGCCCATGCACCAAACGGCGACTTGGGTTTTGATGACGTGCAGCAGAGCAGGTCTCCAGCCATCCTGGTTAACCCTTGCCACTGGACCAAGAACTCGCTCTGTCAAGCCCCTGTGGTGGCTGGTGTGCAATGGTCTCACCACGTTAAAACAATCCACCCACAGGCATCTTCCACCCTTTGATTGGAGTTCAGAACTGGAACATCGGGTCCTTCATTGAAACACCTGTGTACCCATGTGGAAGTAAGCCTTCCTCGTTCGAGAACCCACCGATGATGATGGTGATGATGATGTGTGGGACTTTACCAAATGCCTGCTGGAAACCATCAGATTAAGTCTAGTAAGACCCGTCCCTTGATTCAGTTTTCACTGACCTTGCCTTAGGAAGGCTATACTGGCTTTGGAGGGAGCACTGTGCAGGATTCCCAGAATGATACCTGGATTCCAAGATTTAAATTAAGATATGAGATTACACGCACTGGAAATTAGAGGGTCGAGTAGTGATTTGATCAAAATTTTCAAGATAATAAGGGAACAGATAGAGTAGATAGAGAGAAATGATTTCCGCTGGTTGGGGAGTCCCAGACGAGGGGTCATAGTCTAAACATTAGAGCCAGACGTTTCAGGAGTGAAATTCGGAAACATTCCTACACACACAGGGTGGGAGAGGTTTGTAACTCCCTTCTGAAAAGGGCAGTTGGTGCGGGGTCAGTTGTTCATTTTACATCGCATTTTGACCAAAATTATTAAGGAATATGGGCCAAAGATGGATATATGGAGTTTCGTCACAGATCAGCCATGATAACATTGAATGGCGGAACCGGATCGAGGGGCTGAATGGGCTTCCTCCTCTTCCTGTGCAACAGGCTCGAGGGGCGAATGGCCTCCTCCGGTTCCTGTGTAACAGGCTCGAGGGGCTGAATGGGCCTCCTCCTGCTCCTGTGTAACAGGCTGGTGCGGCTGAATGGGCCTGCTCCTGTTCCTGTGTAATTGGCACGAGCGGCTAAATGGCCGCCTCCTGTTCCTGTGTAACAGGCTCGAGGGGCTGAATGGGCCTCCTCCTGTTCCTGTGTAGCAGGCTCGAGGGGCTGAATGTGCCTCCTCCTGTTCCTGTGTAATAGGCTCGAGGGGCTGAAAGGCCTCCTCCTGTTCCTGTGTAACAGTCTCGAGAGGCTGAATGGGCCTCCTCCTGTTCCTGTGCAACAGGCTCAAGGGGCTGAATGGCCTCCTCCTGTTCCTGTGTGACAGGCTGGTGGGGCTGAATGGGCCTCCTCCTGTTCCTGTGTAATAGGCTCGAGGGGCTGAATGGCCTCCTCCTGTTCCTGTGTAGCAGGCTCGAGGGGGTGAATGGGCCTCCTCCTGTTCCTGTGTAATAGGCTCGAGGGGCTGAATGTCCTCCTCCTGTTCCTGTGTAACAGTCTCGAGGGGCTAAATGGGCCTCCTCCTGTTCCTGTGCAACAGGCTCAAGGGGCTGAATGGCCTCCTCCTGTTCCTGTGTAACATGCTCGAGGGGCTGAATGGTCCTCCTCCTGTTCCTGTGTAATAGGCTCGAGGGGCTGAATGACCTCCTCCTGTTTCTGTGTAACATGCTCGAGGGGCTGAATAGTCCTCCTCCTGTTCCTGTGCAACAGGCACAAGGGGCTGAATGGTCCTCCTCCTGTTCCTGTGTAACAGGCTCGAGGGGCTGAATGGGCCTCCTCCTGTTCCTGTGTAACAGGCTGAAGGGGCTGAATGGGCCTCCTCCTGTTCCTGTGTAACAGGCTCGAGGGGCTAAATGGCCTCCTCCTCTTCCTGTGTAACAGGCTCGAGGGGCTGAATGGGCCTCCTTCTGTTCCTGTGTAATTGGCTTGAGGGGCTGAATGACCTCCTCCTGTTCCTGTGTCACAGGCTCGAGCGGCTGAATGGGCCTCCTCCTGTTCCTGTGTAACAGGCTCGAGGGGCTGAATGGGCTTCCTCCTGTTCCTTGCTGGGAGTAGGCCCATCTCCAGAGCAAGGAGATGTCCACGTCTGCGTGTTGCAGACTGGCACAATCCAATATCCAATATTACGTGCTGAGGGATGCACTTAAAATTGGTGTAATTGCCGCAAAGGCACGGTGGGGAAGGGCCACAGTTTAAAGCCCTTCTGACACGGTAAACCCCGGGGTAGGAATCAGTATTAAACTCCCCTCGGGCCGTACTTGTACCTTCTTTATTGTGTACATAGAGCACCATGATCTGTAAACACCGATGTAGTGCCAAGTGCAATATAAGCTCTGTTTCGTGATGCACGTTGAAAAAAAGTGTAAATGTACCATCACCTATTCCATGTGCTGTATAGTGACACGTGTGATGTAATTTGTTGAATGTATTACAAGGTATCCCGTATTGTACCGAATTGTACTGGAACTGAAAAGCAAGGGAATATATCGACCGGATCTCCCGTCAGCACCCAAATGTGGTGTGTGGGATTACTGACCGCAGCAAAATGTACTGAACTGCTTTTGAATGTACTGCACACATTTTTATATGAATAAAGTATTTTTTTAAAAAGAACATTTCTGCCTGACACCGGGATAACAGTGAGAAAGACCTTGGAGTCAGGGTCTGGTTATTGCCAAATAGCAAAGGAAATATTAATTCTGGAAGAAAAATATCCAAAACAACAGCGACCCCGACGTGAATTGAACACGCAACCTTTTGATCTGGAGTCAGACACACTACCGTTGCACCATGAGACCTACACAGTAAGCTGGAGATGTTCGTCTATATGAAGGTTTTGTAATACAAGGGGCTTAAAAATCCCCGCCCATTCCCACCAGGTATCACAAGCAGCGCTCACCTGACAGGCACCATATCGTTTCGTCTTAAACTTTTCTCTTGCTTTCACGGGAAACCATCATTAATTAACCCCTCACCTTCTTTTGCACAATCAAACAAATGCTAACTCAGGAACACTCCATACTTCAATCATTTGTCCTGTGCTTTGCATCTTAACTCGAAAACCATATCCCATTTTGCTCACTGTAATACAGCTTTCTGGTTCAAAATCTTCATTGCCGATGACACCACGAATCTGCGGCAACTTTTATCAAATTTAACAGCACCAGTTATTCCTACCGTGCCCACAAAATACAATCAGTAGTGAAGATACAATCCCAACGTGCGTATTTTCAGATTCAATGCAGTAGCATTTCAAATAAAGTGAAAGAATTTTACACTGAAAAGATTTGAAAGTGTTGCTTCTATTTGTGTCTTTAATTAAACTTTGTGGCATCTGACTCCCGTTCATGCCACTGCTGAATAAGACAGGAGGGTTTGACATTGACCAGACTGCACTGCCCCTGATAATTGTCAGCTCATCCTTTATATTGAGTTGTTTCTCGCCATTTGATGGGCTGCAGTGTAGCGCATATCACGTTGGCCTCACATTGAGTACTTTTGAGGGGGATGACTCATCCGTGGAGGGCAGCAGCAGCCAAGTTCATGGCATCGTGGCTGGCTCTGCTGCACAGGAGGGCAGGTTAAAGAGTGGGACAGCGATAGTGATAGAGGATTCGATTGTAAGAGGAATAGATAGGCGTTTCTGCGGCCGCAACCGAGACTCCAGGATGGTATGTTGCCTCCATGGTGCAAGGGTCAAGGATGTCTCGGAGCGGATGCAGGACGTTCTGAAAAGGGAGGGTGAACAGCCAGTTGCAGTGGTGCACATTGGTACCAAATATTTCGGTAAAAAAAGGGATGAGGTCCTACGAGATGAATTTAAGGAGCTAGGAGCTAAATTAAAAAGTAGGACCTCAAAAGTAGTAATCTCGTGATTGCTACCAATGCCACGTGCTAGTCAGAGTAGGAATCGCAGGATAGCTCAGAAGAATACGTGGCTTGAGCAGTGGTGCAGCAGGGAGGGATTCAAATTCCTGGGGCATTGGAACCGGTTCTGGGGGAGATGGGACCAGTACAAACCAGACGGTCTGCACCAGGGCAGGTCCAGAACCACTGTCCTAGGGGGAGTGTTTGCTAGTGCTGTTGGGGAGGAGTTAAAATAAAATGGAAGGGAGATGGGAACCAATGCAGGGAGACAGAGGGACACAAAATGGAGACACAATCAAAAGACACAAAGGAGATGAGTAAAAGTGGAGGGCAGAGAAACCCAAGGCAAAAAAGAAAAAGGGTCACGGTACAGCAAAATTCTAAAGGGTCAAAGTGTAATAAAAAGGCAAGCCTGAAAGCTCGGTGCCTCAATGCGAGGAGTATTCAGAACGCAGGAGACGGCTCTGAGCTAGTTAGAGTTGGTGAGAGTGCAGATAAACAGGACCCCAAAAATAATGCCAAAGGCAGGAGGCAACAGAGCAGAGTAGCACTGGGTTAAGTGTAAACCACAAGTTAACAGGAAGGAACAATATTTATGAATATAAAGGGGCTCCAAGAGGGGTCAAAACTAAGAATCATGGTTTAAAAACTAATATTAAACACTCTACCTAAACGCACGCAGCATTCAAAATAAAGTAAATGAGTTGACGGCACAAATCATGACAAATGGGTATGATTTGGTGGCCATTACAGAAACGTGGTTGCAGTGTGGCGAAGACTGGGAATTAAACATACAGGGGTAGCTGACAATTCGGAAAGATAGACAAGAAGGGAAAGAAGGTGGGGTAGCTCTGTTAATAAAGGATGATATCAGGGCAGTTGTGAGAGATGATATTGGCTCTAATGAACAAAATGTTGAATCATTGTGGGTGGAGATTAGAGATAGTAAGGGGAAAAAGTCACTGGTGGGTGTAGTTTATAGGCCCCTAAATAATAACTTGACAGTGGGGTGGGCAATAATCAAGGGAATAATGGAGGCATGTGAAAAAGGAACGGCAGTAAACATGGGGGATTTTAACCTACATATTGATTGGTCAAATCAAATCGCACGCGGTAGTCTGGAGGAGGAATTCAGAGAATGCATGCGGGATTGTTTCTTAGAACAATATGTTACGGAACGACAAGGGAGCAAGCTATCTTAGATCTGGTCCTTTGCAATGAGACAGGAATAATAAACGATCTCCTAGTAAAAGATCCTCTCGGAATGAGTGATCACAGTATGGTTGAATTTGTAATATAGATTGAGGGTGAGGAAGTAGTGTCTCAAACGAGCATACTATGCTTAAACAAAGGGGACTACAGTGGGATGAGGGCAGAGTTTGCTGAAGTAGACTGGGACCATAGAATAAACGGTCGTACAATTGAGGAACAGCAGAGGACTTTTAAGGAGCTCTTTCATCGTGCACAACAAAAATATATTCCGTGAGAAAGAAGGGCAATAAGAGAAGGGAGAACCTACCGTGGATAACCAAGGAAATAAAGGAGAGTATCAAATTAAAAACCAATGCGTATAAGGTGGCCAAGGTTAGTGGGAAACTAGAAGATTGGGAAAATTTTAAACGACAGCAAACAATGACGAAGAAAACAATAAAGAAAGGAAAGATAGATTACGAAATTAAACTTGCGCAAAACTTAAAAACAGATAGTAAAAGCTTTTACCGATATATAAAACGGCAAAGATTGACTAAAGTAAACGTTGGTCCCTCAGAAGATGAGAAGGGGGATTTAATCATGGGAAATGTGGAAATGGCTGAGATCTTAAACAATTATTTTGCTTCGATCTTCACAGTGGAAGACACAAAAACCATGCCAGAAATTTCTGGTCACAGGAATTTGGGAAGGGAGGACCTTGAGACAATCACAATCACTAGTCGGGTCGTGCTGGACAGGCTAATGGGACTCAAGGTAGACAAGTTCCCTTGTCCTGATGAAATGCATCCCAGAGCGGAAGTTATAGCAGATGCATTCGTTATAATCTTCCAAAATTCTCTGGACTCTGGGGAGGTACTAGCGGATTGGAAAGCAGCTAATGTAACGCCTCTGTTTAAAAAAGGGAGCAGACAAAAGGCAGGTAATTAAGGGCCGGTTAATTTAACATCTGTAGTGGGGAAATGCTTGAAACTATCATTAAGGAAGAAATAGCGGGACATCTAGATAGGCTTAGTGCAATCAAGCAGACACAGCATGGATTCATGAAGGGGAAATCATGTTTAACTAATTTTCTGGAATTTTTTGAGGCTATAACGAGCATGGTGAATAGAGGTGTACCGATGGATGTGGTTTATTTAGATTTCCAAAAGGCATTCGATAAGTTACCACACAAAAGGTTACTTCCGAAGAGAGAGGTACGTGGAGTCAGAGGATATGTATTAGCATGGATCGAGAATTGGCTGGCGAACAGAAAGCAGAGAGTCGGGATAAATGGGTGCTTTTCAGGTTGGAAAGCGATGGTTAGTGGTGTGCCACAGGGATCGGTGCTGGGACCACAACTGTTTGCAATATACATTGATGACCTGGAAGAGGGGACAGAGTGTAGTGTAACAAAATTTACAGATGACATAAAGATTAGTGGGAAAGCGGGTTGTGTAGAGGACACAGAGAGGCTGCAAACAGACTTGGACAGGTGAAGCGAATGGGCTAAGGTTTGGCAGGTGGAATACAATGTCGGAAAGTGTGAGAT
The DNA here is from genome assembly GCF_044704955.1 of Pristiophorus japonicus. Taxonomy (NCBI): domain Eukaryota; kingdom Metazoa; phylum Chordata; class Chondrichthyes; family Pristiophoridae; genus Pristiophorus; species Pristiophorus japonicus. The sequence continues at coordinate 11,592,114 of NW_027252779.1, forward strand.
CATCAACTTTGGGAAAAAAAACAGTAAATGGGAATATTATTTGAATAGGGAGACATTACAACATGCTGCGGTGCAGAGGGACCTGGGGGTCCTTGTGCATGAATCCCAAAAAGTTGGTTTGCAGGTACAGCAGGTAATCAGGAAGGTGAATGGAATGTTCGCCTTCATTGCTAGAGGGATGGAGTACAAAAGCAGGGAGGTCCTGCTGCAACTGTATAGGGTATTGGTGAGGCCGCACCTGGAGTACTGCGTGCAGTTTTGGTCACCTTACTTAAGGAAGGATATACTGGCTTTGGAGGGGATACAGAGACGATTAACTCGGCTGATTCCACACGATGAGGGGGTTAACTTATGATGATAGATTGAGTAGACTGGGACTTTACACCTTGGAGTTCAGAAGGATGGGGGTGATCTGATAGAAACATTTAAAATAATGAAAGGGACAGACAAGATAGAGGCAGAGAGGTTGTTTCCGCTGGTAGGGGAGACTAGAACCACGAGGCACAGCCTCAAAATACGGGGGAGCCAATTTAATACCGAGTTGAGAAGGAATTTCTTCTCCCAGAGGGTTGTGAATCTGTGGAATTATCTGCCCAAGGTAGCAGTTGAGGCGAGCTCATTGAATGTCTTCAAGTCACAGATCGATAGATTTTTAACCACGAAGGGAATTAAGGGTAACGGGGAGCGGGCGGGTAAGTGGAGCTGAGACCACGGCCTGATCAGCCATGATCTTGTTGAATGGCGGAGCAGGCTCGAGGGGCTAGATGGCATACTCCTGTTCCTAATTCTTATGTTTCTAATCTTTCTTATGGAGTAGGTGTCTACTACAACCAAAAACATTTTTGAAAGGACCTGCGTAGTCCTTATGGATGCGTGCCCAAGGCTTGGTGGGCCAGGACCAGGGGCTAAGGGGGGCTTCCCTGGGCGCATTACCCAGCTGGGCAAAGGTGTTGCACCTGCGAACACAAAGTTCCAGATCTGTGTCTATCCCTGGACACCAAATGTGTGACTTGGCAATTGCCTTCCTCATGACAATGCCTGGGTGCTCATTGTGGAGTTCTCTGATGAACACCTCTCTGCCCATCTGGTTTCTACGCGGTTTCCCCACAGTAGGTTATCGGCCTGAATCGAAAGAGCATCCCTGCGCCTGTGAAATAGTTTAACTTCCTCAGGGCATGCCCTGTACGTGGCTGCCCAGTCCCCATTCAGAACACATTTCTTGACTAGAGACAATACCGGGTCTCTATTTGTCCAGACTTTAATCTGACGGGCTGTCACGGGTGAGCCTTCGCTTCCGAAATCTTCAACAGCCATGACCATCTCAGCACCATGCTCGGTAGCCCCCTCAGTGGTGGCTAGTGGGAGCCTGCTGAGTGCATCGGCGCCGTTTTCGGTGCCCGGTCTGTGCCGAATTGTGTCGTCATAGGCGACTAATGTGAGTGCCCACCTCTGTATGCGGGCCGATGCGTTTGCATTTATGGCCTTGTTGTCGGCCAAAAGGGACGTTAGGGGTTTGTGATCTGTATCCAGCTCAAATTTCTTGCCAAACAGGTACTGGTGCATTTTCTTTACCGCATATACATATGCGAGCACCTCATTTTCTACCATCCCGTAGCCCCTTTCTGCCTGGGACAGACTTCTGGAGTCCTAAGCTTCCGGCTGTAACTGACCCTTGGCATTGACATGCTGCAACACACACCCGACACCATAGCACGACGCATCGCACGTTAACACAAGTTTCTTACATGGGTTATATAGCGTTAACAGATTGGATGTTGGATCATAACAAATTGCGTGCTCTATTAACAGCCCTTTCCTGGCTGACCCCCCAGACACATGCGCGACCTTTGCGTAGGAGCACGTGCAGCGGCTCTCGCAGCGTGCTCAATTTGGGAAGGAAGTTACCAAAATAGTTCAGGAGCCCCAGGAACGAATGCAGCTCCGTCGTGTTACGGGGTCTGGGTGCTCTCTGGATCGCTTCCATTTTGGAGGCAGTAGGGCTGATCCCGTCTGCTGCTACCTTCCTCCCCTGGAATTCTACCTCTGGAGCTAGGAAGACGCACTTCGCCTTTTTCAGTCGCAGCCCTATCCTGTCCAGTCTGCATAGCACCTCCTCCAGGTTGTGGAGAAGTTCTTCAGTATCGTAACCGTTGATGAGGATGTAGTCCTGAAAAACCACCGTCCCTGGAATCGACTTGAGGAGGCTTTCCATCTTTCATTCGAAGATCGCGGAATCCGAGCGAATCCCGAACGGACATCTGTTGTACTCAAACAACCCCTTGTGTGTTGTGATGGTGGTCAGCTTCTTCGACTCACTTGCCAGCTCCTGGGTCATGTAAGCTGAGTTCAGGTCTAATTTTGAAAAAGGCTTGCCACCGGATAGCGTCGCAAAGAGGTCCTACACTCTCAGTAGCGGGTACTGGTCTTGGAGTGACACCCAATTGATGGTGGCCTTGCAATTACCACATATCCTGACCGACCCATCCGCCTTGAGCACGGGCACAATCGGGCTCGCTCAGTCACTGAATTCGACTGGCGAGATGATGCCTTCCTTAGCAGGCAGTCCAATTCGCCTTCTATCTTTTCCCGCATCACGTACGGCAGCGCCCTGGCCTTGTGGTGTACTGGCCTGGCTTCCGGGTTTTTGTGAATCACTACCTTGGCCCCCATGAAAGTGCCAATGCCGGGTTGAAATAATGAGTCAAATTTGTCCAGGATCTGTGAGCATGATACTCGCTCCACAGAGTAAATTGTATTGACGTCGCCCCATTTCCAGTTCATGACAGCAAGCCAACTTTGTGGGTCACGACTACCGTGGCGCTGCCTAGCACCGGAATGATCTCCTTTGTGTATGTTCGTAGCTGTGCGTCAATCGGCAATAATTTTGGCCTCCTGGCCTTGGACGCCCACAACTTTTCGAACTATTTGATACCCATCAGGGTCTGGCTGGCCCACGCGTCTAGCTCCACTGATACTGGGATGCCATTGAGGAGCACTTTCATCATTATCGGTGGCGTCCTTGTATATGAACTGTATACGTGCTCCACATGAACTTGCTGAACTTCAGCTTCCAGCGATTTCCCCCAGTGTTCATTTCTGCAATTTCTGCAGGTATTTTGCTCATCTCTGCAAAGTCCGGCTGAGTGTGCGCCTCCACGCCTCCAACATGAGCTGCTGTTGGAAACAAAAGGTCTCTTGCCAGACGATCGTCATTGACTGCCCCGTGATTGTCCTTGAGTGCACCATTAACAGGTGTTGATGGCTCCATTACTGGCCGCATTGTCCCTTGCAATGACGTGAATCGCCGTTCAGCTTGCCATTGTCTCTGTCGAACACCCCCTCTGGATTTGGCTACATGTTGGGACATGCCTGACTGTCCTTGGCTGCCTGGAGAACTGTGTGATGCTTTAACAATGTTGAATCTCTGTCCCAACCATTGCTTAACACAGTACCTCTCGTCTGTTCTGCTAGTGGCCATGCTCGCATGGTATAAATCCCAGTTTCTCGTCGCCATTGATACGTCCTTACTATACAGTGTAAATGCACACGAGGCCCATGCTTCAGAGAAGGTCAGTCTGTGACCTGTCCTTTATTCCTTAGCACTCAAGTGATGGAAGTGGGTGGAACTTCCCCTTTTATACCTGAAGGTCCAGGTTAGGAATGTCTCCCACAAGTTCACCACTAGTGGTCATTGTTCTCACAGTGTACAACTTAGGTCAGATTATACATGGGTTACAATGCTGGTTGAATACATGACAGTCCCGGCCTCACTCACTCTGGAGCTGGGGATGAGCGATTAGTCGATAGGTTGTTTGTGGCTTCGATCTGCTGTTGTGAAGCGAGGCGGAGATGCAGGATCCTTTAATAATCGTTCACAACTCAACTGAAAGCAGCCGGAACGTGCAGCTTTGAGAGGGGCTTTCTGCACCGTCAGGGCTGGAAACGGGAGGGAGTGAGAGATACTGTTTAGAGTTTGAGTGTATACAGAACTGTACAGAGAAACCAGCCACTGTAACAGGGCTGTGAGACACTGCATTTTGTTAATAATATAGTATTAGGCAGTCCCTCGTATCGAGGATGACTAGTTTCCACACTAAAAAGGGATGGGTTCACAGGTGTTTCGATGAGGGACCTGACAATCTAGGTCCCGAACTACATCCTGAAGGGTGGAAAATCCCTGTGGTTGGATTGTTTTAACGTGGGGTGACCATTGCACACCAGCCACCAAACGGGCTTGACAGAGCTAGGTCTTGGTCCAGAGGCAAGGATTACCCAAGACGACCATGGACCAAGCTCTGCTTCATGGACCTAGTGTGTAAACATGCGCCGACTATCCATAGATCGCAGTGTGGGCTGGCCCGTGCTGTCCCTGGGCCCTCGCCTCTCCTGAGCCCCGATCACGACGCTCATGGGCGCCGATCTCTCACCGCTCCTCCCCCCCGATCAAAAATGGAGCAGTCAGAAACAGGACATCAAACAGTCTCTCTTATCTTGGAGACATCAAATATCAACACTGTTATTTGAAATATCAAAATATTAAACTCCAGCCAAGTTGAAGGGTTATTAAAATCAGCAGAAACAAACAACAACTTTGTTAATATTGCACCATTAATATCAATTATTCCATTTTTTCTAATATTCAATTGAACAATGTTCAAAATGTTTCCACCCGGTTTCAAACCGGGGACTTTTCGCGTGTTAGGCGAACGTGATAACCACTACACTACAGAAACACTGCGATTGACAAAGTGCTAGGAAAATAACCAGAGCTTTAACCTACACAGCTGGCCGATACTTCAGGAGCTGGTTTTACGAGGATCGAATGACGGTGCTATATTTAGGAAGGCTGTGAGTGTGGCAGGAATTGATCTCGTGTTTCCAAGACTTTACACATAGGAACAGGAGCGAGTGGTTAGGATCTGGGATGCGCGGCTTGAAAGGGCGGTGGAGACAGACTCAATCTTATCTTTCAGATGGGAGTTGGTTAAGTGTCTGAAGGAAAAACAATTGCAGGGCTCCGGGGAAAGGGCGGGTGAGTGGGACTCGCTGACAGTCGGCACGGGCTCGATGGGCCGAATGGCCTTCCGTGCTGTAACCTTTCCATGATTCGATAAGTTAGTGGCACATTTCATAGTGTGGGTGGAAGCAGAACATTGCAAAGGGACATGGATTGAGTCGGCAAAACTAGAGGCATCTAATTCAGGAGATTCGCGGGGCACGGAAATTCGGGAGTTTAATGACTTTGAAAGGAACATTTTTGTTTGGTGCCATTTCGGTCAGAGAAAAGTTTGTGAAATGAATTTATTGCAGAAAGGGATGCAGCATTTAACCTTCTGCCTTAACACTTCTTTCTGGGTGTCAGGTCACATTTCGTTTGAATGTTATTCTTCCAGAATTGCTATAAGAACATAAGAACACAAGAATTAGGAACAGGTGCAGGCCATCTAGCCCCTCGTGCCTGCTCCAACTTCCCCAACATCGGGAACAATCCACCCACAGCTAACCAGTCCTGTCCCATCAAAATCTTATATGTTTCGATGAGATCCCCTCTCATCCTTCTAAACTCCAATGTATAAAGTCCCAGTTGATCCAATCTCTCCTCATATGTCAGTCCAGCCATCCCGAGAATCAGTCTGGTGAACCTTCGCTGCACTCCCTCAATAGCAAGAACGTCCATCCTCAGATTAGGAGACCAAAATTGAAAACAATATTCCAGGTGAGGCCTCACCAAGGCCCTGTACAACTGTAGTAAGAACTCCCTGCTCCTATACTCAAATCCCCTAGCTATGAAGGCCAACATACCATTTACCTTTTTCCTGCCTGCTGGACCTGTATGCCAACTTTCAATGACGGATGAACCATGACACCCAGGTCTCATTGCACCTCCCCTTTTCCTAATCTGCCACCATTCAGATAATATTCTGTCTTCACGTTTTTGCCCTCAAAGTGGATAACCTCATATTTATCCACATTATACTGCATCTGCCATGAATTTGCCCACTCAGCTAACCTGTCTAAGTCACCCTGCAGCTCTTAGCGTCCCCTTCACAGCTCACACCGCCATCCAGTTTAGTGTCATCTGCAAACATGGAGATATTACACTCAATTCCTTCATTGATGTACATTGTAAAGAGCTGGTGTCCCAGCACTGAGCCCTGCAGCACTCCACTAGTCACTGCCTGCCATTCTGAAAAGGACCCTTTTATCCCGACTCTCTGCTTCCTGTCTGCCAACCAGTTCTCTATCCACGTCAGTATATTACCCCCAATACCATGTGCTTTGATTTTGCACACCAATCTCTTGTGTGGACCCTTGTCAACAGCCTTTTGAAAGTCCAAATATACCACATCCACTTGTTCTCCCTTGTCCACTCTACTAGTTACATCCTCAAAAATTCCAGAAGATTTGTCAAGCATGATTTCTCTTTCATAAATCCATGCTGACTTGGACCGATCCTGTCACTGCTATCCAAATGCGCTGCTATTTCATCTTTAATAATTGAATCCAACATTTTCCCCACGACTGATTCAGGATAACCGGTCTATAATTACCCTCTTTCTGTCTCGCTCCCTTCTTAAAAAGTGGTTTTACTATAGCTACCCTGCAGTCCATAGGAACTGATCCCGAGTCAAAAGACTGTTGGAAAATGATCACCAATGCATCCACTATTTCAAGGGCTACTTCCTTAAGTACTCTTGGATGCAGACGACCAGGCCCCGAGGATTTATCATCCTTCAATCCCATCAATATCCCACATAATAAGGATATCCTTCAGATGCTCTTTCTCACTAGACCCTCGGTCCCCTAGTACATTTGGAAGGTTATTCGTGTCTTCCTTCGTGAAGGCTGAACTGAACTATTTGTTAAATTGGTCTGCCATTTCTTTGTTCCCCATTATAAATTCACCTGAATCCAACTGCAGGGGACCTACGGTTGTCTTCACTAATCTTTTTCTCTTCACATATTTACCGAAGCTTTTGCAGTCAGTTTTTATGTTCCAAGCAAGCTTCCTCTCATAATCCATTTCCATCTCCTAATGAAACCCTTTGTCCTCCTCTGTTGAATTCTAAATTTCTCCCAGTCCTCAGGTTTGTTCCTTTTTTTGGCCAATTTTTCTGCCTCGACCTTGGTTTTAACACTATCCTTAATAATTTCCCTTGTTTGCCATGGTTGAGCAACGTTCTCCGTTCTATGTTTACTCCAGACAGGGATGTACAATTGCTGAAGTCACCCATGTGATCTTTAAATGTTTGCCATTGCCTATCCACCGTCAACTCTTTAAGTATCCTTGGCCAGTCTATTCTCGCCAATTCACACCTCATACCGTCAAAGTTCCCTTTCCTGAAGTTCAGGACCCAAGTTTCTGAATTAACTGTGACACTCTCCATCTCAATGAAGAATTCTACCATGTTATGTTACTCTTCCCCAAGGGGCCTCGCACAACAAGATTGCAATTTAATCCATTCTCATAACATATCACCCAGTCGAGGATGGCCAGCTCCCTTATTGGTTGAGAAAACCACCCATAATACACTCCATGAGATCCTCCTCCACCACATCAGCCCAATCACTATGTCGATCAAAGTCACCCATGATAACTGCTGTACCACCACTGCACACATCCCTTATTTCTTGTTTGATGCTGTCTGCAATCTTGCCACTACGAAACAGTGAGACCTACATTGCAGCAAGGGTTGGGTTATTTTAAAACAGAAATTCTTGAAGAACAGTGACCCCGATGTGATTTGAACACACAACCCTTTGATCTCGAGTCAGACGCATTACCGTTGCACCACAATGTCTACACAGTAGCTAAGGGATGTTCGTCTATATGAAGGTTCTGCAATACAAGGGGCTCTAAAATCCTCGCCCATTCCCACCAGGTATCACAAGCAGCGCTCACCTGACAGGCACCGTATGGTTTCTTCTTAAACGTTTCTCTTGCTTTCACGGGAAACCATCATTAATTAACCCCTCACCTTCTTTTGCACAATCAAACAAATGCTAACTCAGGGACACTCCATACTTCAATCATTTTTCCTGTGCTTGCATCTTAACTGTTAAACCATATCCCATTTTACTCACTGTATTTTAGCTTTCTGGTTCAAAGTATTCATTGCCGATGACACCAGGAAACTGGGGCAACTTTTATCAAATTTAACAGCACCGGTTATTCCTACCATGCACAGTAAATACAATCAATCGTGAAGATAAAATCCCACTGTGCGTATTTTCAGATTCAGCGCAGTAGGCTTTCAAATAAAGTGAAATAATTTTACAGTGAAAAGATTTGCAAGTGTTACTTGTATTTGTGTCTTTAATTAAACTTTGTGGCGTCTGACTCCCGTTCATGCCACTGCTGAATAAGAAAGGAGGGTGTGACATTGACCAGACTGCACTGCCCCTGATATTTGTGAGCTCATCCTTTATATTCAGTGGTTTCTCGCCCTTTGATGGGCTGCAGTGTAGCAGGCATCACGTTGGTCTCACACGCGAAAGGTCCACAGTGGATCCGTTTTCTCTCACTCAAAGTTATCCATTTATTGAAGTTAAATAAATAGCAATTAAGGAATAAGGGAGCCCTTTTGCCAGGAGAATAAATAGCAAATAAAAACAGCAAATGCTGGAAATCTCAGCAGGTCAGGCAGCGTGTGCCAGGAGACTAAACTCTGGATCGAACAAGGGAGCTTTCGTATGTAAAGCAAACGTGATAACCACTACAATACAGAAACCTCTGGTACAATAACCCCAACAGAGGGGAGGTGACCAGTGGGCTCCCTTTGTGCTGATCGGGAATGTGTTGGCTCACCTGAAACAACTCCTGTCCCACACTGAAAGTTCTCAATCCTTCTCCTCCGCTGCCCTTTACAGAAATGTTAGGGATCACCCAGCCACGTGTTCATTTCCACATCCTCACAGTGGGGCCACAGAGACTCCTACCGTCTCCCCGCGATCAGCGAACTCACCCAGTTTGCAAAATTAAACCCGGAACACGTGCCCGGCAAAGGGCAGGAGAAGCCAGATAGTCTGGAAGCTCGGTCTATCACAGAAAGTATTGGTATTCATGGTGCTTACAGCAATTATTAATCGTCTCACAGACCTCAATTATTTTTATGCGAGGAATTGAAACCAGATTAGTGCGCCGGGACTTAACCCTTCGACCACCAGAGAACAGTTACGATACATGTCGAGATATTTATATATATTTATATCTGAACCTGAATATCAACGGCTAACTACCTAGACCTCATGGTGCAACGGTAGTGCGTCTAACGTTGAGATAAATTGTTCCACAGTGACACCCATTTCATCTTTTGTTCCCTTTGAAAAACTAGAAACTGAAACAGGGGAATAAATAGAGAAACCAAAGCACAGGGTTATAGACAGAGGAAGAGAGAAGGGGAAAGATACTGTCCCCACACAGAACTAATGTAGAAAACCCTCTGCTGCGCTCGGGGTGACCGCCCACAGCCTGGATAAGCTAACGTCCCAACAGCTCATTGACTGTCGGAGTGGGACCGTGCGGTTCTTCAGAAGACAGATCGAAAAAGCAAAGTCACTGATTCCATCTCATGTGCTCCTCCGATCAAGAATAGAAACACACTAAAAATGTATCAATAATGGTTACACCTTATCTGCACATTTGCCAAGCAGTTGCCTCGTTGGTCTAGGGATATGATTCTTGCTATGGTGTTGTTACTTGAAATTTGCACGTGGTCGTGGCTTCAAATCCCAGACGAACTCTCAGTTTACCCATGAATTTTGAAATTGCATCGAACTTTTGCAAAGAAGGACTTGCATTTTTGCAACCCCTTTCAGGAACTCATGACGCCCCAAAGCGCTTTACTGCCGTTGAGTTATGTTTGAAGTGTTGCCCTGTGGGGAATGATGTGCCCAAATCACCCCACAGGAACCGCAACTCTTTGCGAAGGAGTTCGGTGCAAATAATCAGGTGCCTCACGGACTTGGTCTTTCTATGAATGAGTTCTGCTTGTACCTGCGTTCAAGCTTGAAACAGCATCTAGGCTTCCATCTCACGGGAGCAGCGTGTGGCGGTTCGTGAGTTGGTGACCATGTTGATGTGCGCCGCTTTCAATCTTTGAAATCTCACCAAAAAAAGAAACGCTGAATCCAACTGTACCTTTAAGCGACGGATTGAAGGGACCGGTGCTCCAAACAGAGCTGTAACACACGCAGTGCTGTAATAGGGTCCGCAACATTAAATGTCAGAGTTATTATGCAGACAATAATTAAACATACACTTAACAACAGTACTTACACCCAAACCTTGCGAATGTTAGCCGAAGAACTCAAACACGTTACAGTTCCCAGCTCGGTGTACAAATTGATCAAACATTAAGCGGATTCTAAACTATCTGTTCCAAATGCCAGATGGAGAGTGTCACTGTTAATTCAGAAGCTAGGGTCCTGAACTTAAGGAAAGGGAACTTTGACGGTATGAGGTGTGAATTGGCTAGAATAGACTGGCCAAGGATACTTAAAGGGTTGAAAGTGGAGAGGCAATGGCAAACATTTAAAGATCACATGGGTGAACTTCAGCAATTGTACATCCTAGTCTGGAGTAAAAATGGAACGGAGAACGTTGCTCAACCGTGGCTAACAAGGGAAAATAAGGATAGTGTTAAAACCAAGGAACAGGCATATAAATTGGCCAGAAAAAGCAGCAAACCTGAGGACTGGGAGAAATTTAGAATTCAACAGAGGAGGACTAAGGGTTTCATTATGAGGGGAAGCTTGCTTGGAACATAAAAGCTTCTGTAAATATGTGAACAGAAAAAGATGAGTGAAGACAAACGTAGGTCCCTTGCAGTCGGATTCAGGTGAATTTATAATTGGGAACAAAGAAATAGCAGACCAATAGAACAAATACTTCGGTTCTGTCTTCAAGAAGGAGAGACGAATAACCTTTCGAATGTACGAGGGGACAGAGGGTCAAGTGAGAAGGAGGAACTGAAGGATATCCTTATTAGGCGGGAAATTGTGTTAGGGAAATTGATGGGAGTGAAGGCTGATAAATCCCCGGGGCCTTATAGTCTGCAACCCAGAGTACTTAAAGACGTGGCCCGAGAAATAGTGGATATATTGGTGGTCATTTTCCAACATTCTATCTACTCGGGATCAGTTCCTATGGACTGGAGGGTAGCTAATGTAACGCCACTTTTTTAAAAAGGAGGGAGAGAGAAAACGAGTAATTATAGACCAATTAGCCTGACATCAGTAGTGGGGAAAATGTTGGAATCAATCATTAAGGATGAAACAGCAGGGCATTTGGAAAGCAGTGACAGGATCGGTCCAAGTCAGCATGGATTTATGAAAGGGATATCAAGGTTGACGAATCTTCTGGACTTTTTGAGGATGTAACTGTAAATGTAGATTATTTTACCTCAATCTGGTTCAGCAAAATTACTGAAACGAATACGGTTTGTGCTTTAAACAAAGCAAGCTTTTATTTAAAAAGCAAATCCCGATCGGGGACCTTATCAGACAGAAGGAATGCAACTCTGATAGAACGCACCCACTTCCTACGGACAAAGTGACGTTACATTGTAAAGGGACGACGGTTATACATTTTCGGCAAAAGATAACAAGATAGGGCTAGAGTGACATCCTAGTCCAGCCTATCCCTTTTTATCCCTCTTTCCCTTTGTCCACTCATAAGCCGACCTAAGTATGGTCTGATTTTAACCAAAGACCTTCTGTTAATGTTTCAGGTTAATAACATGATTTAATAAGACCTTGATGTTTTTCTGCAAGCTGTGGGTTTAGTTTCAATATGTGTTAGTGTTGTAACAAGCAGTCTCGAGTCTGAGATGTCATGGCTATTCCCCCATGAATTCTTTGTTAGCTTATACTGTCCCTAATCAAATCCTCCGTTCTCAACGTCAATGTCTCTATATATTTTTAAACATTCACATTCCTCCCTTTTATCATGCCATGATAACCCTGGTGACTATTCCAGGAGTATCGCATTCAGCCGTTCGCCCTCTCTTTCCTGAATCATATTGTTGTTATTGTCGAATAGTTCTTTACTTCGTTGGATCATAACTCGGGAGCCCTTGACCACAAGAGGGTTTGCTAACCTTGCCATCATTACTTTACAAAAAATGTTAAGGCAACCAACAATTAGATAGGATCTCCAAGATCCATCTGATAGTCCATCAAATCAGCTAGATCCTTCTGCTGGTGTGGATAACTTCTTCACCTCCCTTCTTATATGATCAGCGAGATTCGTTATGTTTTCTGAACTATCAGGAATATAAGTGCAACATTCAGATCCTATCAGGGCCCACGTTCCCCTTTCTCAGCTAACAGGTAATCGAGGGCCATTCGTTTTTGTAATGCTACGGTCCTTATTGCTACCATTTCAGCTGTGATGCCCTCCAGAGCTTCAGCAGTATTGTATTGGCCCCCCTCCTCTCGTGATAGTTTGGCTCTGAATCTATCTGACAGTCTCAGTTAGGGTTAGTGGAACGGGGCGCAAAGGAATTCCCCCTTTGGAACGTATAGGGAAAGTGAACACACCCAGCATCTAGAAAAGTTCCCATTTTGCGCATAAACATAAGACATGTACAAAAAGGTCTTTAATGGAGCTCTCGTCTCTGTCTCCCCTCCCATGCGCCGAAACTGTCATATATCAACACTATACAGACTGTGGCATACAGACACAGTTTCATGTTATGGCTCAGGATTCAGATAAATAGCCCAATTATTTTGCTGATTAAAATAGTTCAGTTTTCCCGTCTCTCTTCTGAGGTCACCGTCGGTGTAGCTGGCTGTCTATCACTACGGGTAAAAGTTCAAACTGGTCCACGTTCCAATTAGGATGCCAACGGCCTTGTTCAGCTATGGAGAAGAGGAAGTCTGGAACAGAAACAGGAGTTAGAATAGCTAGTAAAATAGGTTGGTTAGAGGGTGGTGAGCTTGCAGTGGTGAAGGTGAACCCAGGCACCCCTCTCCTCAACCTTGGCTGCAGTGCGGGTAGTGAGTAACACCTGAAAAGGCCCCTCCCATTGTGGCTCTAATCCCTTCCGAATCCTTACTTCCCTGGTGCCAAGAGGGACAATTCGGGTAAAACTGGGAAGTCGAGGTGAGCCTCTCGAACTTGGTTGTGAGCTCGTCGCAGAGCCTAAGTCAGAGAAAGATCATAGGTGGTCATCAGTCGAGCTGAGATACCATATCTAAGAACAATTTCCCTCATTAACACCTTAACAACAGTTTGAGCCTTATTGTCCAGGGTAGGGTAGGCTTCAATCCATCTGCTAAACACATCTACTATTACTAGCACATATTTGTAACACTGAACTTTTTGCAACTCAATGTAGTCCAACTGAAATGTCTCAAAGGGACCTTCGGGTAGGGGCGTTTTACCCCAATCACAGGGGATTCCCTTCCCTGGATTATGTTGCTGGCAAACCAGGCAACGACTACTGATGTTCTGGGCGAGCACCTGGAGTCTAGGATGCCAGCAAGTAGCCAAAAGTGTATCACTCGTGGTTCTTGCTCCACAATGAGTAGCAAAATGCACACATTCAATAACCCATAGAGCCAACTCATCAGACATGCAAGTCTGTTCCGCGGGAGTGGTCCAGAATTTAGAAACATTGTCATAAGTACATGCATAATATTTACACAACAGTTTATCTTTTTCAGTAGCGTCCTCCTGTGCTTTTATAACATCTTGGATGGTTGGCATTGGTTTTTCCGAGGCTAACTTATCCTTCGCAGGATTTTTAGTCTGACTCATCATTTTGGGCACTACCATCTGTTGGTCACGAGAGGCCTGTTTAGCCTCTTTGTCAGCACAGTGGTTCCCGATATCAACCGGGGATTTTCCGGTGGTGTGGGCGGTACATTTAACAACGGCAATGTGCTTGGGGAGCATGAGGGCTTGCAACAAATCAGATCATGGGCCACCCCAAAGGCAGACCTAGAGTCAGTATAGATATTGACTTTGAGGTCTTTGGCCAAGATACAGGCTCGGGTGAGGGCGAATAGTTCAGCTTGTTGGGCAGAATAGGTGGTTTCAAAAGTGGCAGATTCCAAGACCTGATTCTCCTGGTTTACTATGGCGTATTCAGAGATTCGTGTACCTTCTGGATTAATAGAAGAACTTCCGTCAACATACATAATACAGTCTGGATCTTCAATTGGTAAATCAACAAAATCTTCCCTGACTGATGTGGCCTCTTAAATTAAAGATAAACAATCATGACTGGGTTCTTCCTCAACTTGGGGTGGCTCAGTAAGAAAACAAGCCGGATTAATTGCAGTACAGTGCCGAAAGGTCAGTTTAGGATTGCCTGTGATTTCAGCGGGTACTGTCGGATAGAGGGCCAGTTCACATTGCCCTGCACTGGGATCTCAATCGGATCAATGGGAGTATAACCCACTTGGGAGGGGTCATCTGCCCACACATGACGATCCACATAGTCAGGTATGCCAGAGCCAGTATGATGCTGCAGATTCGTTAAAACCTTCTCGGGGTCACCGTGGAATTGGACTGTTCGGCCATGTATTACAATTTGCACATCACGGCTGATATGGTCAGCCTAGTCTCCAGCCTGGCGCACCATAACTTCCAAATCTTTAGCGTGGTGGGGAGGTAATACTTCGAGTAATATGTGATGCCACCGTTGGGGGCTGTCCATTTCCACAAAATCTGTCTTCCCTTCTGGTCCAGTCACTCTCGCACTTAATAGAATTTCCTTCACTTCCCCTTCGTGATCCTGATAAAAGTTCTGCAGGTCCTCATTCTTTCTACTGGGATCGTATGCTAGGGTCACGTGATTGGGTGCCTGCGGCAGGTCCAGAGACCACCACTGAGGGGTTCTAGTGGTATAATACTGCCGCTTAAGGGTTCCCTGTTTTACAATAATGCCATCATCTCCACACTAAATGCAACTGGAATTTGCAGAGGAGGTCTCCAGCCATCAAGTTACAGTCCAGATTGGTTGTGATTACAAATCGATGTTCCACCGATTCTTCCTGGTAACCCATTTTAACCGGTTCTGACACCGGGAATGTAGAGACTTGTCCCAGGAATCCTGACAGTCCCTGTGTTTCAGTGAAGGCGGAGAGTTTAAGCTTTGATTGTACAGAAGACATGAAGGATCCCGTATCTATCAAGAAGGGTTGCCACTCATTCCGAATTTTTCACAATATCATCGGTTCGTCATCCGGGGAGGGTCCCTGCACAAACAAGCTGCGTAGTTAATACGAATCGGGGGATGGTTGGCCAAAGGGGTTGTTCTGGGAGCAGTTAATATAAGATCCCCGTCCTCTTCCCCCTTGCACCCCTCCTCTTCCTTTTTCGTGCTGACGGGAGGGACAATTTCTATTCCAATGTCCTTCTTACCCACAAATAAAGCATCCATCTCGTCTTTCCCAGCCCCGACCTCTTCCCATACCAGACTGGGGACAGCAGGGCGGTCCGTAATTAGCAGGCCCCGGGCCATTTGTGTGTTTGATATAACCGTATCCCTGTTTATCCACCCAACCCTGCACACAACACTGCGGTTCCATCTGGTATTCCCTTGGTTCGGGTTTTTGTCCTTCCACCCGAGGCGGCTCTTCCTTTCTAGTCACGTATTCAGTCTTGACACGGGTTGGGGGCGCACCTCACCCCTCTCCTTTCTTTTCCTGCCAATAATATTTAACCGCCCTTTCCATCTGGGCTTTACTGTTATCTGCCCAATTCATATTATTTGTCCGGATAGCGTGAGCAATCGAATAGGGCAGACACTGAAGTAGGATAGCGCAGAATTGAGGAGAATACTCTCCTGCCCTGAAGGCATTATCTCCTGATTGACTTCCGTATATTACAATAAATCTTTCCATGAATTCATCAGCAGTTTATTCTCGTTTGGGTTTAGTTTCTAATGCTGCGGCCATACTGATGGGCTTCTGAAGGGTCGTGGTGAGAGCATTAAAGATAGCGTTTCGGCGATCCTGGACATCGTTAGGTGAGCAACCACCAATGCATCATGAGTAGCACGTCCTGGGTGAGTTAGAAATCGGGCATGCTCAGTTGGGCTCAGGGTTTGCTTTACCAGGGCCCACAGGTCCCTTGATTCTGCATTATATCCAGGCATGTCGAGGTCACTCCGTGAAATCGGAGGTCAGGGTTAAGTTGGGTTTGTGGATCCCTTTCAGCTTATTTATCTTAGCCTTTTAAATCTTCAATTTGTTTTGTTTGAGTATCTATTTCTTTATTGTATCAGGCAAGTATTATTACATAAGATAGTTCTGTTTTTATTTTTAGTCTGAATATCGCACCATTCCTCTGTTTGGTGAGTCTTTTTACTATTAAGAAATCCAAATTGATAATGTTCAGTTTGAAACGGCTGTCAATGGAAAGGGTTAACTCCTTTACAGGTTTGTAAGAAGACCTGATGTCATTACGTGACATCATGTAACCATCTGAAAAAAAAAATATTTTCATCAGGAAAGGCAGCATTTGATTAAACTCCAATATTTTTTAACTTCTTATTCAAGTACTTGCCAAAGATATTTTTTTTAATTGATTTACAACGAGAATACAAATTTGTTTACTGAAATTCAATTTCGTCATCAGCCTCGGTCAAAGAAAAGCCAACCATTTTAACTAGTAGTCTATCGATACATTTCTCAGAGGTCCCAGTGGAACTCTGATTACGTTTCTGGTGCATGCACTCTTTCTTTAAGACGCCTTCTGTTTTTAATATGTCCTCCGTCTGTCAATGAAAGCCCTAATTTAATGGAGTTTTTCTGCCAACTCGACAGCAGTGCTAATTTGCAGACTGCAGTGGAATATTTTTCATAATTTAAAATCTCAGAACATTTTTTTTTCTTTCAGCACCTATTTAGTGCGTTACTTCTTTTTTTTGTCTTTTCCATAAATGTAGGGAAGTCTGGCACGTAGGCTGTGGACGGCTTTTCGTTATCTCAATTGTTCCAGCCTCAAGGTCGTGTTATTTAACATAATATTTTCTTTGAATCCTTTTGAATCCATCTCAGTTGTTTTGATGTGCCTTCTCTGAATGTTTTCTTTCGACAAGTAAGTGAGCATGTCAAATCCTTTTTTAACCACCGGGACCATGTATTTTTTTCTTTTTTTTTACTCAACAAACCTATCCTTTGTGCATTTCCTGGCTCCGTAACTTATCATCCGAATATACGTAATTCAATACGGTTCACACTCTTAAACTTCCCACATTCAAGAAAACACTACAAAGGGTTAAAAAAACTTTCATTCTGTTTGAAAAAGTGGGTGGAGCTAAAACAATCCACAACTCCCCGGCTTTTTTTTTTACAGTAAAAATCACATAAGCATTTCTCATTTAAAACAGATGTTCATAAGAGTCTCTCTTCTTTCCTATTAATTTTTGGATCCATGATTGATCATCTATCCCTATCTAGCTCTAACTATCCCTACTTTCCGTGTCGCCGCACGGATCTACTTGGGCCTCAAATCCACACAGACACTGGGCCTCGAACCCAATCAGTCTTACCTATTCTAACCTATCTTTCCAAGTCGCCGTATGGTTTGCATCACCGCGCAATTTCCCCATCTCTATCCCTATTCCAAATTTGAAAGGTATTCACCAGATTGTCCTGGATCTCGTTCAGACACTACCTGAGAACCAGCGAGTGGCTAAAATTTCCTCAGACATTTGAAAACGGGGGAAACTGGAGCAGTATTGAAATCATACTCACTCTAGTAGCCACTTTCCCCTCGTCTCGTCCAAGGCTAGTCTGGCTCTTAATTCGCAAGTTTTCGGCAGTCGTCCGTTGAGATCCCACTTCTGACACCAAATGTAAACGTGGATTCTTTGCCCTCAATCTAGTTCACCAAAATTACTGAAACGAATACCGTTTGTGCTTGAAACAAAGCAAGCTTTTATTTAAAAAGCAAATCCCGATCGGGGACCTTATCAGACAGAAGGAAAGCAACTCTGATTGAACGCACTCATTTCTACGGAAAAAGTGACGTTACATTGTAAAGGGACGACGGTTATACATTTTCGGCAAAAGTTAACAAGATAGGGCTAGAGTGACATCCTAGTTCAGCCTATCCCTTTTGATCTCTCTTTCCCTTTGTCCACTCATAAGCCTACCTAAGTATGGTCTGATTTTGAACAAAGACCTTCTGTCAATGTTTCAGGTTAATGACATGATTTAATAAGACCTTGAGGTTTGCTTTGCAAGCTGTGGGTTTTGTTTCAATATGTGTTAGTGTTGTAAGATTTCGCAGTCTCGAGTCTGAGATGTCATGGCTATTCATCCATGAATTCTTTGTTAGTTTATACTGTCCCTATACAATTCCCACGTTCTCAACTTCAATATCTCTGTACATTTTTATACATTCACATTAACAATGGACTAACCTGCCTTCTGACTAAAGTCCATGAGGTCAGGCAATTGGCTGAGAGCACAAGTTGACTGATGCCTCAATTCTGTTCTTTTGTTGTTTCTGTGTTTTTTATTCCTGCTTCGTTCTCGTTTCCGTGGAAGATTTTCGTAGACATCAGAGCTTCTTCCATTGGAACTCCTTCCAAACTAGCGTCAGTGTCCGTCCGGTTAACTGTGGCGTATTTGATGCAATAGTCACTGGGACCATTTTTGTTAACCTGGAACTAAAAATATGGGGCTGAAATTGGTCTTTGCCGGTGGGGCATGAATGGCGAGAAAGAACCAATGGTGATTTCAATGGGAAGGGAAGTCGGGAGAGATGGATAATGCATTGGCAGTTCACTGTCGCCCGATTACAGTATGATCAAAATTACCGGCAATTAACGGACTCAGCTCACACAATTCTACTTATGCTTCCTCTCTCAGTTTCATTTTATAGTTTAAAAAATTAAAACAAAATGGTTGAAAAGAAAGGAAGTAACCACTGAGTAAATTTGAAGAAGACATGATTCGTTTTGTTCATTCACTGGATTTGGGCATCGGTCGTAAGCTCAACAATTATTGCCCATTAATAATTACCCTTGAGAAGGTGTTGGTGAGCTGCCTTCTGGAACCGCTGCAGTTTGTAGCGTTCAGGTCTTTTTCTGGAAAGTTGGCACAAATAAGTGGCTTGCTCGGCCATTTCAGAGGGCGGCTTAGAGTCAATCGCTTTGCTGTGGATCTGGAATCACATATAGTCCAGACCAGGTAAGGACAGCAAATTTTCTGGACGGGTTTTGACAATAATCTGGCTGTTTCATGGTCACCAGGACGGACACTAGCTTTTTATTGCAGATTTATTTAATAAACACAATTTAAATTCCCCAGCTGCCGTGATAGGATTTGAAGTCATGTCTCCAGATCATTATTCCAGATCTAAGATTCCTGGTCCGATAACGTAACAGTTATGTTATCGCACAGATGAATGCAGTAAATCTTAGGGGGAATAAAACTGCAATGGTCTTTATCATTCTATAAACAACTGGCAATTGCAGCTTTAAAATAATCGGCGTGATTTCTATTATATTCACTGGCTATTTTATTGGGAAAGAGCCAATATTCTCAGTTTAGGGGCGACCTTTGCAAATGAATGATGTCGACTTTACTACTTGAGGGGATCAGAACTGCAGGATTTTAATGTTAATTCAAATCAATGCTGAATAAAATTGAACAAATTCTAGTGTGCGTGGAACATCCACCACATCCATGGAACAAGCTGAATATTTGCCCCAATGATAGAGAATAGCAGACATCAGAGTTAACTTACTCTTGGGCAGTGGGACTATAACGGGTGAAGCGAATGTGCTGCTCCTTTCACAGCCCACCCAAATATTTTTCGATAACTGTTTGTGTTTCAATTGGGCCATTCCTATAACTCATGCTTTGTTTTGCGGTGGTAAGTTATAAATCTCCCAGCATTGGTTGAGATATTCCTGAGCAGCATTTTTCCCCTCTAAAGATAACTTACCTGTTTCGCTCCTGAGGTGCCACCATGATTACCTTTAAATAAAGCCGGTGCATTATAAATCTAACAATCTGGGAGAATTGATGGACAGAATTAAATTAAACAACTCTAATCAGGGTCATTTTAATCTAACCCACCCTGGCGGCAAACTGACGGGATCGGTACAATTCTTCAGTGAAGTTTGCTCTCCAATGTAGCAGGAGAGTAAAATTGGGCGTGATTGAAAACCGGTGTTTGACGATTCCCTGTCCTTTTACGGCCAGGCTGAGTTAGGTTAAAATAACACAATTGTGTGTTGATACCATCGGCGTGAAAATTCACAATCCATTTGCCTCATTCCCAACTTATCATGCAGCCAAAATATCCCAACAGTATCTTCTGCCTCATAACATTATATGGATTACCAAATCGCTTCGATCCACATTAAGTTTATCCATTCTATTCCAGTATGATAACTAATTTTTTCGCACAATTGTTCTTCAACATAATAATCATATTATAACGTAACCAATTACCTTTCTATAAGTGAACAGGTACTTCCACCCTCATACTGACCCCACCGATCCTCACACATATCCCTCTGTAATTTCCCCTCTGTGATTCCACTGTGTAGTTTGTTCTACGTTAAGGGTGCTAATTAAATGCAAGTTGTTGCTTTTCAGAACTTCTTTGAGCACATTCCGGTTAATTTTCACTTTTACGACAGGGCAGAAACATTTTCCACTATGCCCGATTCTATTCTCCACTGGCGACCATGTCGCCGAGTATTCCTCCGCTCACCATCCAGATCTTCCCAGCAATATTAATGGAAACACTGCAGTGATTATTTTAACCATGTCTTCCTGAAGTGATGGACAATATTTTAAGCAAACACATTGCAAAGGTAATAGCTGAATTCCAATAATGTAAATGTAATTTTCATCTCCCTTAGCAAACTCTGTGAAAAATTGACATAATTTACTTCCGTCTCCTGACTTTCTGATCGTGACCACCGAATACACGAAATTGGAAGCAGTTTTGGTAACATCTAATTAGGAACAGAAAGAGAAAGAACAATAAGTAGGCTTCAATAGGATGGATTATATATAGATGACAAAGATTTCGGTCGGTCGATATATATGGATAGACTCAAATTGCTTGATATAAATGAGCGAACAGCGATAACAAACTAAGACAACATTATTAGTATCCCTAATATGAATATAGTGGCTATGATTAGGGAAGTTAACTCCCAGCAGTTTAACAAGGATGATATATAGCTATTAATTGTGTGTGATTTTTGGGCAATAAATATGGGATGGAGAGAAATGCCTCTTGGATCTTTACACAAAGCGGACAGTATCCTACCGGCTATCAATTACTGCTGGGACTGATACCGATTCCATTGACTACAAGGGAACCACATATTGGGGGACGGAAGCCACAGGCATATAATGTGCACATGTCTCGATAGTGCCTAATGTCCACTATTGACCAAAGTTAGAATGATCCCATTGGCTACTGTTTCCCTACAGTGTCAGAGTGATTGCCCTTCAAATGTAATTGGTTAACTCTTCAGTCCATTTGGACGACGGGAAATGTGCTCCTCACGAGCAAGATCCTTCTCCTTCCTTTCTAACCTGACGTGTCGCAGTGTCAAAAGATTTGCGATCATCCTCCAGGTAGAATTAGATATTAGTTATATGGTTTCAGCCTTACTTTAACTATGTTGTTGAAGCAAATAAATGTCTTTAAAGCGGCATATTTCCAATGTGTACACATCCTGAACATAGACAGGTCTAGAGCTTTGATTTAAATGTGCAAGAATGGATAATGTTTCCAAAATGTACATTATTCATCTTCAACGATATCGATCAATTTATATTAAACATTTGTTGTCGTTGCTTTAGTTTATTGTGTAAGGGATAAATTGTAAGAGTTGCAAATAGGTGGTCAGAACAATGTTAAATGTAGTGAACAAATCAGTATTAGGTTTAATAAATTGCCAATGTAGGTATAGCAAATCAATGTATAACGCATTAAACTGTATCCTTACCTTAGTGACACATAACAGCCGAAGTCAACATGTTTTGATTAGAAGTCTCTGAAGAAGAGATAAGGAAACCTGTATTTTGGTACAGTCACACGAGGCGTCGTACAGACTGGGGTAGAGGGTAAAATGGAACAACACAATGATGAGAGATGGACAGTTGCATATCCCACTCAGACTGATAAGAATCGACAAATCAATGTAACTTCACTGATAGCAATAGACCTGTTGATGGTTTTGTAGGAGCGTAGCTCCTCTCCAAAGCCTGTATAAATTGTACTCAAAACCTCATGTATTTCGGAGGTTTAGACTGAACCTTCCGTGCATTGCTCGTAATAAAACCGGTATACCTGAGGTTTTGTGTTGTTTACTTCCGTGGTCATTATACAGTGGGAGCTGGGCGAGGTGTCGATTATCTGTGTCAGTTAATCCACCCCGAGGAAGAGAAGCCTTCCTTTTACCCCAACAGACGGGCAATGTGTAGATTAACTATATCAGGTACTCCGCCCCGAGGGAGAGAAGCCTCCTTTTTATCCCTACATTTGCAACACTATTAGTCAGGATAATTACGATGTTCCACACAGCAGCTATCTAAAAACTAGAACAGGGGAGTTTGTTTCGAGTTTCGAAGGATACTATGCCCGAGAAATGGAACTTACAATTCGGTAATAATGCTTTTCACATTTACAAATATTGGTACAGGTGTATCAATCGTATAATGCATCGACTGACACAGACCCTTCCTAGATAACTTGTCACAGTCGCAAGTAAATCACTACCCTTCCAGCAATGCGAGATAAACAAATTTCTCCAGTCAAGATGAATATTTCCCTTCCTTGGGTTTCGTGCCTTGTATTACATTGTAGGTTGCCTGATCAGAACTAGAAGCTGCAGAGAGAACGAGGTAATTGTGCTCAGTGAAGTGGGACAAAAGGAAGCATTGAGATACCAGAGCCATCCTACAATTCATAATTGGAAATGTTCTGTTGTGTTTACTGGTGTTAAAATTAAGTCACTAATTAAGCTGATCAATGCAAGCTGATCCACAGCACTGTGAGTAAAGGGTGGATGTGTCTTGGTCACAAGCCATGGGATGTGCTGAATTGCTTGTGTGTAAAGGGGGTAAGGCTGATAACCTGATATCGGCGAGAGGACCAGTTAATATGAACATAGGAAATAGAGCAGGAGTGGGCCATATGGCCCCTCGAGGCTGCTCCACCATTTAATACGATCATGGCTGATCCGATCATGGACTCTTCCCTCCCCACTCCCCATTACCCCTCATTCCCTTATCGTTTAAGAAACTGTCCATCTGTGTATTAAACTTATTCAATGACCCAACTTCCACAGCTCTCTGAGGCAGCGAAATCCAGAGATTCACAACCCTCAGAGAAGTTCCTCCTCATCTCAGTTTTAAATGGGCGGCACCTTATTCTAAGATTATGCCCCCTAGTTTTAGTCTCCCAATCAATGGAAACAGCCTCTCTGCATCCGCCTCGTCAAGCCCCCTCATAATCTTATACATTTCGATAAGATCACCTCTCATTCTTCTGAATTCCAATTAGTAGAGGCCCAGACTTCTCAACCTTTCCTCATAAGTCAACCCCATCATCACCGGAATCAACCGAGTGAACCTTCCCTAAACTGCCTCCAAAGGAAGTACAGGCAACTCCCATTTATCCGGATCACTCGGGGATTCGGCAATTCGGGGTAAACGAATTTTCCATTGGGGCGAGTTTACATTTTAAAGTTAAAACTTAAATGAATAAATACAACCAGCTACAAACAGTAAGAAGGCAGTTAAATATACAAAAGATGGACATTACAGCATGCATGTAATTCCGCCGGACTTTAATCGCGGAGAGACGAACGCTGCACTGGGAGTGGCTGCAGGTGGCCTCGAGGAGATTGTCCAGCTCCGGGGTTCCGGAGCGCATTATCCGGGCTGGGTTCTGTGCCTGGAACCCGGTGTCGGCACTGCCCCCGTTCCCAATGTCAGCGACAGCCGCGAGAGACAGCGGCTAAAGCAGCGTGCACACACACACACACACACCAGCAAAGCAAGGGCAGAGGAGGGTGAACTTGTGTATTCAGTTTTTAGAGTTTTTTGGTAGATTTTCGGAGTCCTTGCACATGGTGAGTGTCACGTTGTGCAATTGTTAGCAATTTTGCAACAGAATTTTAAATTCTGTTCCAGCGGGTTTTCCGTTAGATCCGTATCTGGATAAACGAGAGTGCAATGTATATCCTTTCTGAAATATAGAAACCAAAACTGTACACAGTATTCCAGGTGTGGCCTCACCAATACCCTGTATAACTGTAACAAGACTTCCCTGCTTTTATACTCCATCTCCTTTGCAATAAAGGCCAAGATACCATTGGCCTTCCTAATCATTTGCTGTAGCTGCATACTAACCTTTTGTGTTTCATGCACAAGTACCCCCAGGTCTTGTTGTACTGCAGCACTTTGCAATCTTTCTCCATTTGAATCATAACTTGCTCTTTGATTTTTTCTGCCAAAGTGCATGACCTCACACTTCCCAAAATTATATTCCATCTGCCAAATTTTTGTCCATTTTGCAGGATTTTTGTGTCCTACTCACATCTTTATATCCTCAGCAAATTTGGCTATGTTACACTGATCCCTTTATCCAAGTCTTTAATATAGATTGTAAATAGTTGGGGTCCCAACACTGATCCCTGTGGCACCCCACTAGTTACTGATTGCCAACCCGAGAATGAACCATTTATCCCGACTCTCTGTTTTTTTTTCGGTAGCCAATCCTCTATCCATGCTAATATATTTCCACCAAACCCGTGAACTTTTATCTTGTGCTGTACCCGTTTATGTGGCACTTTGTCAAATGCTTTCTGGAAGTCCAAATACACCACATCCACTGGTTCCCCTTTATTCACCCTTATCCATCCACAAAGAATTCCAGCTTATTTGTCAAAAATGACTTCCCCTTCATAACTCCATGCTGACTCTGCCTGACTGAATTATGCCTTTCCAAAGGTCCTGCTGCTGTTTCTTTAATAATGGACTCGAACATTTTCCCAACCACAGATGTGAGACTAACTGGTCTATAGTTTCCTGCTTTTTGTCTGCTCCTTTTTTAAATAGGGGTGTTACATTTGCAGTTTCCCAATCTGCTGGACCCTCACCAGAGTCCAGGGAATTTTGGTAAATTACAACCAATACATCCACTTTCCCTGCCGCTACTTCTCTTAAGATCCTCGGATACTAACCATCAGGTTCAGCACTCTTGGCTTGGAATGTTTATTTTTAATAATGGGGAGGAGACAGGTCCACATCTCAATGTAGTACACAGGCTATTGCTCATCATGTCTGATTGTCAGGCTCCGCGATTTACACTTTTGGACCAGCACCCAGATGGCCATCTATCAATCCTGCCCGAGTAACAATCACCACCTTCAGAAAGAGGAAATAATGATCTGTAAATTGAGAGAGTGTAAGTGGTAGCTTTTTGACTTGGTGCAGGAACAGTTTAGCAGCACCTGTAATGGTCAGCTTGCTGGGGCAACTTCCGCATCCTTTATGGAACTCACAGTATTTTATTTCCGTTCACATGATTCGATCAGACCGTGACAAGCTCCTCAAACCATTCTCCTTCATACGCACAATGCTTAGTGTCCATGCAATAAAGATGTAAATATAGCACTAGAGTATGCTGAATGGATGCAGATTTATACCATATTTCGTTGCAACTTCAGTGGAATATCGGCACAAGCCAGGCAGGAAAGCCAGTTTCTCTGAAGTTTTCACCGAACGTCCACTGAAGTTACGGTGGGCTATCAGGACAACATCCAGGATCATTGTATCACCAACATTCGACGACAAGGTACAACACCGCCTCCAGTGCGCCAGCGCAGCCTTCGGCCAGCTGAGGAACAGAGTGTTCGAAGATTGAGAATGTATACTGAGAATGTGTACAGACATTGAAGTTGAGAATGTGGGAAAATGTATAGGGACAGTGAAAATTGAACAAAGGATTCATGGTAGAATAGCCTTAGGAATCTCATGCTGCAAATGTTACAATATTGACACAACTAACAAACTGACTCCAAGGTATTAATAAATCACACCACTAAACTTGAAACATTTACAGGGAAATAAAGGCTTTGTGTAAAAACAGCCCATACAGATGTCAGCTCATGAGTGGACAAAGGGAAGGAGGGATCATAGGGGATAGGCTGAACTAGGATGTCACTCTAATTGTATCTTGTAATGAAAATGAATCACCGTTGTGCCTTTACAATGTAACGTCACTTGTCCGTAGGAAATGGGTGCGCTCTATCGCGAGAGCATTCCTTCTGTCTGATAAGTCCCGGCCGGTGAATAACAATAAAGTCTGCTTTGTTATAAGCGGTAACGGTGTTCGACTCAGTGAATTCGCTGAACCAGATTGAGGGAAAAGAATCCACATTAATATTTGGTGTCAGAAGTAGGATCTCAACAGACGACTGCACAAAACTTGCGAATTAAGAGCCAGACTAGCCTTGGACGAGACAGAAGGAAAGTGGCCACTGGAGTGAGTATAATTTCAATACCGCTCCAAGTTCCTTTGGTTTCAAAAGTGTGAGGAAAGTTTAGCCACTCGCTGGTTCTCAGGTAGCATCTGAACGAGATCCAGGACAATCTGGTGAATACCTTTTAAACTTAGAATAGGGAAAGATAGGGAATTCGTGCAGCGACGCGAACCGGGCAGCGACACGGAAGGATAGGTTAGAATAGGTAAATCTGGAACCTGGAACAAAATAAGTAAGGCTTACCGCGCGGAGATGCGGAGGAAGGAATCGCGCGTCGTCGCGAACAGGAAAACCTCGCGGAGGGATAGAGAATCGCTCGAGACGCGGAGGTTAGGGAGTTAGGTAAATTAAGCCGCGGGGCACGCGGGACTGTGTAAATTTAAAATTGTACTTACTCCAGGTACGGCGTTAATCTTGTATATCACTTGGTCCGCCTACGCTCTGGGTAAGATAACTGAAACCACCGCAGGGCGAATCGGGATTAATTAGGACCCGGACCAAACGCGGGGCGACGCAAAGGATCGGGATTAATTAGGACATCCTACGCGGGGCGACGCGAGGATGGGTAATCATTTAGATAGAACCACGAATACCGGTAGTCCACTACAAAAGTTATGTGAGGAATTCCCTGAAAAAGCTGAACAATTTAGACTGTTATCTGGAACTTTGAATAAGTTACTAGGAGATGATCAATGGCCACTAGGGGGCACCAAAAGCTGGGAGATAGTAAAACGGGCGCAGTGAATAATCTGTTAGAAGGGACGGGGGAAGGAGATAGGGACGGGGGAAGGAGATAGGGATCTGAAGGAGATAGGGATCTGATAGCCACATGGAGGCATTACTGTCAAAAGCTAAAAGATGCATCAATTCTATCGAGTTGGCAGGAAAACGCTACTAAATTAGGGATTTCCTTTACAGAAGGAGGACATATTAAAACCGTAGACGTCTTTAAAGAAAGTGTGCGCACACGAGAAACTTACTAAGAGTTCCACTGGGACCTCTGAGAAAGGTATTGACCGACTACGTAGTCAAATGTTTAGCCTTACGTTGACCGAGGCTGATGAGGAAATTGATAAATGGTCACTGACTCGACGCCCAACGGCGCTTTCCGCAGCCCCTGGCCCCTTACCACAGTCCTCTTCCCGTCCACCACCACCTTACACTCCGGCTGTAGGAGGTAAAGATAAAGATAACCCCACACCAACGAACCGACAAGCCCAGACGGACCCTTCATCCTCTGATAGCGACTCAGATCCCGAGTTCACGAGCCATGTAGCCGAGAGGAACAGATCTCACACTCGGAAGGGCAGATCTACATCTCGAAAGCGCAGGCAGTGCCGTGAATCCGCCAGTCAGAATACCAGTCGTGAAAGGCAAAACAAACCCTCCCGCCGATCGGGATGCGGAGGTGCTGCATAGTCAGACGGCTCCGAGCCACCCTCCGACCCAGAAACGTCTTCCGATGTTGACGTCCCCATCCCAAAGCCCCTGCAACAATTCCCAGTACGACCAATGCCAAACCCTGATGCACAAAAAGCTGCAGACCATAGATGTCTATGTGCCTTGGAAACCGAACGAAATTATGGCCATTCTGGCCACCATGCCAGATTGAAAGAGAGAACCTGTCAAGTTTATAGATCATCTTCGAATTACGATTGCAGTTTATAATGTAGAGTCAAGGGACCTGTGGGCCCTGGTACAGCAGACCCTAAGCCCAACTGAGCATGCCCGATTTCTAACTCACCTTGGGCGTGCTACTCATGATGCATTGGTGGCTGCTCACCCGAACAATGCCTTTACTGCTCTCACCACGACCCTTCAGAAGCCCATCAGTGTGGACGCAGTATTAGAAACTAAACCCACACGAGACGAAACTGCCGACGAATTAATGGAAAGATTCATTGAAATATACGGAGGTCACTCAAGAGATAATGGCTTCAGGGCGGGAGAGGATTCACCTCAATGCTGCGCTATCCTACTTCAGTGTCTGCCCTATTCGATTGCTCACGCTATCCGGACAAATAATATGAATTAGGCAGAAAACAGTAAAGCCCAGATGGAAAGGGCGGTTAAATATTATTGGCAGGAAAAGAAAGGCGAGTGGGAAGGTGCGCCCCCAACCCGTGTCAAGACTGAATACGTGACTAGAAAGGAAGAGTCGCCTCGGGTGGAAGGACCAAAGCCCGACCGAAGGGGATACCAGATGGAACCGCAGTATTGCGTGCAGGTTTGGGTGGATAAACAGGGATACGGTTATATAAAACACCCAAATGGCCCGAGCCCTGCTAATTACGGACCGCCCTACTGTCCCCGACCTGGTATGGGAAAAGGTCAGGGCTGGGGAAGACGAGATGGATGCTTTAATTGTGGGCAAGAAGGACATTGGAGTAGAGTGTCCCTCCCGTCGGCACGAAAGAGGAAGAGGAAGAAGAGGGGGTCAAGGGAGGCGGGGAAAGAGGACGGGGATCTTACACTAACTTCTCCCAGAGCAACCCCTTTGCCCAACCGTCCCCCGATTATTCGTATTGATTACGTAGCTTGATTGTACAGTGAACCTCCCCGGATGACGAACCGATGATATTGGTAAAAATTCGGAATGAGTGGCAACTCTTCTTGATAGATACGGGAGCCTTTATGTCTTCTGTACAATCGAAGCTTAAACTCCCCGCCTCCACTGAGAGACAGGGACTGTTAGGATTCCTGGGACAAGTTTCTACATTCCCGGTGTCAGAACCGGTAAAAGCAGATGTCTAGGAAGAATCGGTGGAACATCGATTTGTTATCACAACCAATCTGGACTGTAACTTGATGGCGAGAGACCTCCTCTGCAAATTTCAGTTGCATTTGGAGTGCGGAGATGATGGGATTATTGTAAAACATGGAACCCTTAAGCGGCAGTATTATACCACTAGGACCCCTCAATGGTGGTCTGTGGACCAGCCGCAGGCACCTTATCATGTGACTCTAGCATACGATCCCAGTGTCAAGAATCAGGATCTCCAGAACTTTTATCAGGATCACGAAGGGGAAGTGAAGGAAATTCTATTAAGGGCTAGAGTGACTGGACTGAAAGGGAAGGCAGATTTTGTGGAAATGGATAAGAATCTGGGGAGACAGCCCCCGACGGTGGCACCACATATTACTCGTGAAGTAGTACCTCCCCACCACTCTAAAGATTTAGGAATTATGGTGTGCCAAGCTGTGGACGAGGCTGACCCTACCAGCCTGGATTTACAGATTGTAAAACATGGCCGAACAGTCCAATTCCACAGGGACCCCGAGAGGTCTTTACGACTCTGCAGCATCATACTGGCTCTGACATACCTGACTATGTGGATCCTCATGTGTGGGCAGAGGACCCCTCCCAAGTGGGTTATACTCCCATTGATACGATTGAGATCCCAATGGAGGGCAATGTGGACTGGCCCTCTATCCGACAGTACCCACTGAAACCACAGGCAATACCAAGTATCCGCCGATTGATCAAGGGGCTAGTGGAACAGGGGATTTTGGTCCAATGCCAGTCCTCGTGAAATACCCCTATACTGGCAGTCCCTAAGCCAGGCAAGCCAAACGAATACCGCTTAGTCCAAGACCTTCGAGCTATCAATGCTATCGTCCAGCCCCTGCACGCTCTGGTTCCCAAGCCAGCACAGATACTGTCATTAATCCCAGCAAACGCCAACATCTTCGCAATAATACACCTCCAACACGCCTTCTTCACTTTGCCGCTAGCCCAGGTGATTCAGTACCTATTCGCCTTCACTTACCAGCGACAGCAATATACCTGGACTAGACTTCACCAAGGGTTCATCCACTGCCCGACTTTATTCTCAAGGTGCCTGCAGAGACAGTTACAGTCCCTCACGCTGACGAAGGGATCCACTTTGATTCAGTATGTGGACGATTTACTGGTAGCCAGCGCAGATGAACCAAGTAATCAGGAGGATGCTAATCAGTTACTGAATTACTTTCCTCCCTGGGATACATAGTTTCCCCATCAAAGGTCAAAATTGGCCAGTCTCAAGTCAAGGTCCTTGGAATAATTTTATCAGGCACCCACCGAGCCTTGGAGGCTAGCCGAGTCGCACCGATTTTCCAGTTTCCAGTCCCGAGCACGGCTAAACAAATGCGACAGTGGTTGGGATGATCAATTACTGCAGATCCTGGATCCCTAATATTGCCCTGATGACTAAGAATCTCACACCGTATACAAACAAGGAAGGCAGCTTTAAAATAAAAACCTCAGACGTCCAAGCTTTTAAGGAACTAAAGACAGCCCTGCTGCAAGCTCCGGCTTTGGGCCGGCATCTCTATGATCGGCCCTTTCAACTGTATTGTACGATCCTGAAAGTCTGTGCTACCGCTCTCTTAACTCAGAAACACGGGGATAAGCATAGGCCTGTTGCCTCCTATTCTTCCAAAATAGACCCCGTTGCCTTGTGGCACCCTGTATGTACTCAAATATAAAGCGCCATCTACAATAGCCTTCAATCCGCTGCCAACCTTACCCTCCAACAGGATATTGTTGTATACACCTCTCACTCCGTAGCTGACCTCTTGGGTCAACTGCAGACTCAACATCTTACCATGGCCAGGCAAAGCAAATATGAGATCTACCTACTAAATAATCCTAAGCTGAACTTTCGGCACTGTACTGCCATTAATCCCGGCCTGTTTTCTTATTGAGCCACCCCAAGATGAGGAAGAACCCAGTCATGATTATTTATCTTTAATTCAAGAGTCCACCTCGGTCAGGGAAGATTTAGTTGATGTACCAATGGAGGACCCAGACTGTATTATGTATGTTGACGGAAGCTCTTCTATTGATCCAGAAGGTACACGAATCTCAGGATACGCCACAGTAAACCAGGAGAATCAGGTCTTGCAATCTGCCGCCTTTGAAACCACCTATTCCACCCAACAAGCTGAACTATTCGCCCTCACCCGAGCCTGTATCTTGGCCAAAGATCTCAAGGTCAATACCTACACCGACTCTAGGTATGCCTTTGGGGTAGCCCATGATTTCGGACAATTGTGGAAAAATAGGGGATTCCTAACCTCACAGGGTAATGAGATATCCCGTAGGCAACTAGTGTCTGACTTGTTGCAAGCCCTCATGCTCCCCAAGCGCATTGCCATTGTTGAATGTACTGCCCACACCACCGGAAAATCCCCAGTTGATATAGGGAACCACTGTGTTGACAGAGAGGCAAAACAGGCCTCTCGTGGACAACAAATGGTCGTGCCCAGAATGATGAATCAGACTAAAAGTCCTGCAAAGGATAAGTTAGCATCGGAAAAACCAATGCCAACGATCCAAGATGTCAGTAAAGCACATTAGGACGCTCCTGAAAAAGATAAACTGTTGTGGAAAAATTATGGATGTACTTATGACAATGTTTCTAAACTCTGGACCACTCCCGCGGAACAGACTTGCATGTCTGATGAGTTGGCCTTATGGGTTATTGAATGTATGCATTTTGCTACTCATTGTGGAGCTAGGACAACAAGTGACACACTTTTGGCTACGTGGTGGCATCCTAATCTCCAGGCGCTGGCCCAGAACATCAGTAGTCGTTGACTGGTTTGCCAGCAGCATAATCCAGGGAAGGGAGTCCCCTGTGATTGGGGTAAGATGCCCCTCCCGAAGGTCCCTTTGAGACATTGCAGCTGGACTACATTGAGTTGCAAAGATTTCAGTGTTACAAATGTGTTAGTAATAGTAGATATGTTTAGAAAATGGATTGAAGCCTAACCTACCCTGGACAATAAGGCTCAAACTGTTGTTAAGGTGTTAATGAGGGAAATTGTTCCGAGATATGGTAACTCAGCTTGACTGATGACCACCTATGTTCTTTCTCTGACTCAGGCTCTGCGACTAGTCCAGAACTATGTTCAAGATGCTCACCTCGACCTCCCAGTTTTACCTGAATTGCCGCTCGTGGCACCAGGAAAGTATGGATTCGGAAGGGATTAGATCCACAATGGGAGGGGCCTTTTCAGGTGTTACTCACTACCCCCACTGCAGCCAAGGTTGAGGGGAAAAGTGCCTGGGTTCAACTGCACCACTGCAAGCTCACCACCCTCTAACGAACATATTGTACTGGTTATTGTAACTCCTGTTTCTGTTCCAGACTTCCTCTTCTCCATAGCTGAACAAGGCCGTTGACATCCTAATTGGAACGTGGACCAGTTTGAACTTTTACCCATGGTGATAGACAGCCAGCTACGCCGACGGTGACCTAAGAAGAGAGACGGGAGAACCGAACTCTTTTAATCAGCAAAATAATTGGACTATTTATCTGAATCCTGAGCCATAAAATGAAACTGTGTCTGTATGCCACAGTCTGTAAAATATGGCAGTTTCGGCGCATGGGAGGGGAGACAGAGACGAGAGCTCCATGTAAACACCTTTTTGTACATGTCTTATGTTTATGCGCAAAATGGTAACTTTTCTAGATGCTGGGTGTGTTCACATTCCCTATACATTTCCCTATACAATCCAAAGGGAGAATTCCTTTGCGCCCCATTCCACTGACCCTAACTGAGACTGTCAGATGGATTCAGAGACAAATTATGACGAGAGGAGGGGGGTCCAATACAAATACGAGAGAGGAAAGGCAGGTCAAAAGAGGGATCACAGAGATCAGGAGGAGTATCATTCCGTTACCACATGAACGACCACGCGGAGGTCACCAAGTGGGAGAGTGCTGGAGATCCCATTAGTCAGACATTCTAGGGATGGTACCAACCAACCTACAACCGTGAAAAGGAACCCCCATTCAAAGCCCTGACCAATACCTCAGGAATTGGGAGGCCAACCGGGGACATATGTCGAACCCGAAATGACAACAGTAACAAGGGACATATCGTAGTGTACAGCAATTGCCCACACAGTCTCAACCTCACCACAGGTGCACGAGTCACCATCCACTCTCACGATCCGAATTCTTGGTTGCCTCGGCGATGGACAGGGTTCTGCTATCTGGGATATGTGGTGCCATTTGTGCGGCAACTACGTACCCTGGTGGAAGCACATGCCTCCAGCCGATACAAGCGAGCCATCACCCACACCGACAAGTTCTTTGGGGTCGTAATGTTCCAATCGTGATAGGACGTCTCATGGACGAAGTACAGAACCTAGAGACAATATTGGAACAGATAGCTAACAATACTGCTGAAGCTCTGGAGGGCATTACAGCTGAAATTGTAGCAATAAGGACCATAGCATTACAAAACCGAATGGCCCTCAATTACCTGTTAGCTGACAAAGGGGGAACATGTGCCCTGATAGGATCTGAATGTTGCACTTACATTCCTGATAGTTCAGAAAACATAACCAATCTCGCTGATCACATAAGAAGGGAGGTGAAGAAGTTATCCACACCAGCAGAAGGATCTAGCTGGTTTGATTGGCTATCAGATGGATCTTGGAGATGCTATCTAATTGTTGGTTGCCTTAACCTTTGTTGTAAAGTAATGATGGCAAGGTTAGCAAACCCTCTTGTGGTCAAGGGCTCCCGAGTTATGATCCAACGAACTAAATAACTACTCGACACTAACAACAATATCGATCAGGAAAGCGAGTGCGAGCGGCTGAATGCGATACTCCTGGAACAGTCACCAGAGTTATCATGGAATGATAAAAGGGGGGAATGTGAATGTGTAAAAATGTATAAAGTCGAGAAGTTGAGAACGTGGGAATTGTATAGGGACAGTATAAGCTAACAAAGTATTCATGGATGAACAGCCATGACATCTCAGACTCGAGACTGCGAAATGTTACAACACTAACACATATTGAAACAATACCCACAGCTTACAGAAAAACCTCAAGGTCTTATTAAATCATGTTATTAAACTGAAACATTAACAGAAGGTCTTTGTTTAAAATCAGACCATACTTAGGTCGGCTTATGAGTGGACAAAGGGAAAGAGGGATCAAAAGAGATAGGCTGAACTAGGATGTCACTCTCGCCTATCTTGTTATCTTTTGCCGAAAATGTATAACCCTCGTCTCTTTACAATGTAACGTCACTTTGTCCGTAGGAAGTGGGTGCGTTCTATCAGAGTTGCATTCCTTCTGTCTGATAAGGTCCTTGATCGGGATTTACTTTTGAAATAAAAGCTTGCTTTGTTTAAAGCACAAACGGTATTCGTTTCAGTAATTTTGCTGAACCAGATTGAGGTAAAATAATCCAGAAATCAACACAGGTACAACACGGGTTAAATACAGAATAATGCTTCCTCAAAAGTAGTAATCTCAGGATTTCTACCAGTACCACGTGCTAGTCAGAGTAGGAATAGCAGGATATCTCACATGAATACGTGGCTTGAGGAGTGGTACAAAAGCAAGGGATTCAAATTCCTAGGACATTGGATCCGGTTCTGGGGGAGGTGGGACTAGTACAAACTGGATGGTTTGCACCTGGGCATGACTGGAACAAATGCCATTGTGGGGAGGGGGGATTGTTTGCTCGTGCTGTTGGGGAGGAGTTAAACTAATATGGCAGGGGGATGGGAACCTATGCAGGGAGACGGAGGGAAGTAGAATTGGGGCTGAAGCAAAAGATAGAAAGATGAAAAGTAAAAGTGGAGGGCAGAGAAACCCAAGGCAAAAAGGGCCACATTACAGCAAAATTCTAAAGGGGCAAAGTGTGTTAGAAAGACAAGCCTGAAGGCTCTGTGCCTCAATGCGAGGAGTATTTAGAATAAGGTGGACGAATTAACTGCGCAGATAGCAGTTAACTGGTATGATGTAATTGGCATCACGGAGACATGGCTTCAGGGTGACCAAGGCTGGGAACTTAACATCCAGGGGTATTCAACATTTAGGAAGGATAGACAGAAAGGAAAAGGAGGCAGGGTGGCATTGTTCGGTAAAGAGGAAATTAATCCAATTGTAAGAAAGGACATTTGCTTCGATAATGTGGAATCGGTATGGGTGGAGCTACGGAACACCAAAAGGCAGAAAACGCTAGAGGGAGTTGTGTACATACCACCAAACAATAGTAGTGAGGTTGGGGAGAGCATCAAACAAGAAATTAGGGATGCATGCAATAAAGGTACAGCAGTTATCATGGGCGACTTTAATCTACATATTTATTGGGTTAATCAAACTGGTAGCAATGCGGTGGAGGAGGATTTCCTGGAGTGTGTTAGGTATAGTTTTCTCGACCAATATGTCGAGGAACCAACGAGGGAGCTGGCCATCCTAGACTGGGTGATATGTAATGAGAAAGGACTAATTAGCAATCTTGTTGTACGAGGCCCCTTGGGGAAGAGTGATCATAACATGGTAGAATTCTTTATTAAGATAGCGAGTGACAGTTAATTCAGAAACTAAGGTCCTGAACTTAAGGAAAGGTAACTTCGATGGGCTGAGGTATGAATTGGCTCGAATAGACTGGCACATGATACTGAAAGGGTTGACGATGGTTAGGCAATGACAAACATTTAAAGATCACATGGATGAACTTCAGCAATTGTACATCCCTGTCTGGAGTAAAAATAAAACTGGGAATGTGGCTCAACTGTGGCGAACAAAGGAAATTAAGGATAGTGTTAAATCCAAGGAAGTGGCATATAAATTTGTCAGAAAAAGCAGCAAACCTGAGGACTGGGAGAAATTTAGAATTCAACAGAGGAGGACAAAGGGTATAATTAAGGGGGGGCAATTTGCCTACATATTTTATCTGCCATCTCCCTCCCACAGTTTTGGGGTCTATAATGCACACGCAGCAGTGTGAACGCCCCTTTTTTATTAATCAATTTGACCCATATGCCACATTTGATTATCCCTCTAACATATCATCCCTCTTGTATTCTATGCCTCGACAAATTAAGGAAACCATTCCATATGCCTTCTGCCCGATATTTTGTGCCTGTCCTGTAACATTCAAGGATTTGTGGACATGCATTCAAAGTTCCCTTTGTTCCACTACGCTTCTCAGTGTCCTGCCATCTAACGTGCGCCCCTTTGCCTGGTTCGCCGACCTCAAATTTATTACGTCACGTTTCTACACATTGGTTTCTATAAGCCACGATTCTGCCCAGCTGACCATTTAATTGATATCTTCCTGCATTCAACAACGTTATTTTTCATTATCTACCACACAGCCAATTTTTGCATCATCTGCAAACGTTTTAATCATATGCCATTCATTCACATCTAAATCATTGATACATCCCTCAAACAAAAAGGATCCTGCTACGGATTCCTGCGGATCCTCCCTCGAACAGCTTTCCATTTCCAAAAACAGGTTTTGGTCATTGCTTCCTACCTCCGAGACAATTTTGGATTCAACTTTGCCACTTTGCCTTGGA
Source organism: Pristiophorus japonicus (assembly GCF_044704955.1). Classification (NCBI taxonomy): domain Eukaryota; kingdom Metazoa; phylum Chordata; class Chondrichthyes; family Pristiophoridae; genus Pristiophorus; species Pristiophorus japonicus. The sequence continues at coordinate 11,628,938 of NW_027252779.1, forward strand.
TCCCATGGGCTTTTACTTTCGTGAGCATTCTGTCACATGCGACCTTGTAATAAGCTATGCGAAAATCCACCTGCACTACAAAAAAATGCAATTGTTACCTCCTCAGAAAATTAAATCTATTTACGCAGACACGATCTTCCATTCACACATCCATGCTGATTGTCCTTGATTAATCTGTATCTTTATTTATGAATATTTATCCTGTTCCTCACAATCTTTACAAATAATGTTCCCACAACCGAGGTAAGGCTGACTGGTCTTTAATTGTTCATCAATCCATTTTTAAACAAAAGTACGGCATTAGCAGTCCTCCAGTCCTTTGGCACGACACCAGTTGCCAGAGAGTATTGTAATGATCAGACCTTGTACTATTTCCCCTTCCTTCTCTCGGCCCTGTGGATTTTTGCACCTTCAAAGCTATTAAATCCCTCAATACTACCTTTCTCGCTATGATTATTTCAGTTAATATTTCACACTTCTCACCGATTGCAACGTCTGCATCGCCCCTCACTTTTGAGAAAACAGTTGCAAAGTATTCATTAAAAGCATACACACATATTCTGCCTCCACACACAGTTTACCTTTATTATCTCAAATGATCCCTACACTTTCTTTTGATATCCTTTCCTCTGAATGTATTTGTCAATCTTTGCATTTTCCTTGATTTACTTGGCAATATATTTTCATTATCTCTCTTTGCTTTCCCAATTTCGTTTTAAATTTCAACTTTAGCACTTTCTTTACTCCTCTAGAGTTTCTGAACTATTGAACCCTAGCTTTGGCTTATGTACCCCTATTTTCTTTATTCTGCGCTGCAAGCAACTTGACATCAAGGGGCTTTAGATTTGTTAGTCTCACACTTTTCCTTTAAGGAGCATATTTGTCTTGAACCCTGAGGATCTGCTCTTTGAATGCCTCCCAATGCTCGAACACAGTTTTTGCCTTCAAGTAGCTATTTCCAGTCCACATTGGCGAAATCCGATCTCTGTTTGCCAAAATTGACTTTTCCCAACTTGAGATTATATATTCCTGATGTAACTTTGTCAATTTCATAACTACACTAAATCTAACTGAGTTATGATCACAAGCACCAAAATGCTCCCGATTGATGCACCTTCGATCTGCTTAGCATCATTCGCTCAATCTAAGTCCAGAACGGCCCCTATCATGTTGGACTTGCTACATATTGACTAAAAATGATCTCCTGAATAACTTTCAGGAATTCTGCACCCGCTGTACTTTTCGCATCAATTCTATCCTAGTTAATATTAGCGTAGTTGAAATCGCCTACTATTATTGCCCTCAAATTGTTGCACTTCTCAGACATTTGCATATATATTTGCTCTTCGATCTACCTCTGGGCACCTCTACTACACTCCCAGCCCCTTTTATATTCTTCAATTTATCTCATATAGCCTGAATTGAAGACCCTTCGAACACATTATCTCACCTCACAGCTGCAATTGTTTACTTCATCAATACTGCGACCTCCCCCCTCCCCTCGGCTTTATCCCCCCTCTCACCTGCCTGACAAACATGTAACCACGAATGTTGACCTATCATAACTGCCCTTCTTCCAGTCATGTTAGAGTAAATGCTCTAATATCATTCTCGTCGCTGGCACGTGGCACCGGGCATAAGCCGAAATTACTAACTTTGTGGTGCTGCTTTTTATCATCAACTTAGACGATCTTTCGAACAAGGATGACTTGTTTGAGCATGAGTTTACATTTGTTTCAATGAAGGACCCGATAATTCAGTCCGGAACACAAATTGAAGGGGTGGAAGATGCCTGCGAGTGGATGTTTTTAACGTGTGGTGACCTTTGCACATAAGCTACCATAGGGACTTGACAGAGCTAGGAGTTTATCTCGTGGCATGGGTTAAGCTGGATCACTGGAGAACTGCTCTGCTGTATGGACCAAGTGAACACAAATTTCGCAGTGTGGGCTAGCCCGTGCTGCCCCTGGGCCGACGCCTATTCTGTGCCCTGTACCTTCATTTGTCGCACCTCTGCCACGAACTCTCACCACTCCTCTGCCACAATCATTCGCTCCATTTCCACCGCGGTCTCTGACCTTTTCGCCACCACGATCTCTTGCCGTTCCTCTGCAACAAAAGCATTCGCTGCACATCCACCACGATCTGTCAGTGCTCCTCCGCCAAAATATCTGGCCGCTTCTCCGACACAAACATTCGCAGCATCTTCGCCATGATCTCTCGCTTCTCCTCCACCACAAAAAAAGGGCTGCACCTCATGCTTTTTAATCCCTCTCCAAGCACCCCCAAATAAACACGCAGTGCCTCATCCCACTTGCGACCTCTGACATTTGTCCTGAACCCAGGGGATCTGCTCTTTGAATGCCTCCCAATGCTCGAACACAGTTTTTGCCTTCAACTATCATAATGTATCAAGTCCTCTGGCTGTTCACCCTATCCGCCCAGCATCCCCTGCAACCGCTCAGTTATATCCTTGACCCGGGCACCATAGAGGCAATGTTTCATTCTGGAGTGATGTCTGCGGCGTGTCTGCACTGAAAACTATTGAATCTTTTAAAAATATTACTCCCACTCGTCTTTCTACCTTCTGGGCAGCTGAGCCGGCAGTGGTGCCGTGGATTTGGCTCTGGCTGCATTCCCCGAAGAACGATCCACCCACCCACCCCCACACCAGTACTCAGAACAGAAAGCTGTGTGGAGAGTGAGAAGAACTCAATTGAATCCTGAACTATATGGCTGTTCCTTCTCTTCAGTCTGGCGGCCGCACATTCATTCTCAACCTGCACACGTTTAAGCTGCGAGGTGACCACATCAAGAAACGTGCTATCCACGAAGTTCTCAGCTTCGCGGGTGCACTGCAGTGACTCTCCCACTGATATGAATTACATCTGCCCAGCTTAATTACGTAAAACTAAATACAAAACCATTTTTTGGCTTGCTATTAATTGGCTAAAAAAAAGATATCCTGAATGCAATTGAGATATCTGTGCCGTCAATAAATTTTCACTACTTATATCACAGTTAATATTAAAGTAATTGATATAGCCCACTATTGCTACCTAATATGTGTGCATTTTTCAGATCTTTTCCAACAGATTGCTTCTTCTAACTCCCTCGGATTGTATGGGGGCCTGTAGTTCAATCCCTGTAATGCGTTTGCCCATTTTTGTACTTATGTAGAACCTATTTAGCTTCTTTTGAAAATCCTTCTAACTTATGAACTATTCTCACAGCTGTAATTGTTTATTTAAAAAAAATTGTAAAGCCTTCATTTTTATGCCCATCCTTATCTTGTTTGAAAACCTTGTAAGCAGGAATCGAGAGATGCCTACCCTGGCCTCTTTATGCCATGTTTCTGTAATCGTTAATGTGTCTATCTGTACGTTCAGCTCATCCACATTATTCAACCATTCCTTACATTTGGAATATGCCATCATGCACAGGCAAGTCAAATATAACTACTCACATTGGCAGAAGGTGAATGGTGGTGTTGCACGGGAATCAATGCTGGGACTACTGTAGGTCATAATTTACATTAATGATTTAGATACATAGAAACATAGAAACATAGAAAATAGGTGCAGGATTAGTGCATTCGACCCTTCGAGCCTGCACCGCTATTCAATATGATCATGGCGGATCATTCCTTCAGTACCCGTTCCCTGCTTTCTCTCCATGCTCCTTGATCCCATTAACCGTAAGAGCCATATCTAACTCCCTTTTGAATATATGCAGTGAACTGGCATCAACAACTCTCTGCAGCAGGGCATTCCACAGCTTAACAACTCGCTGATTGAAGAAGTTTCTCCTCATCTCAGTCCTAAATGGCTAACCCCTTATCCTAAATATATGTCCCCTGGTTCTGGACTTCTCCAAAATCAGGAACATTCTTCCTGCATCTATCCTGTCCAGTCCCGTCAGAATCATGTGAGTTTCGATGAGATCCCCTCTCTACCTTCTAAACTCGAGTGAATAATGTTCCTGTTGATCCAGTCTCTCCTCATATGAAAACCCATCAAACTCTGGAATAAGTCTGGACAACCTTCGCTCCACTCCCTCAAGAGCAAAACGTCCTTCCTCAGACTAGAAGAGCAAAACTGAACACAATATTCCAGGTGAGGCCTCACGAAGGCTCTGTACAGCTGCATTCAGACCTCCCTGCTTCGATATTCAAATCCCCTAACTATGAAGGCCAACATACCACTTGCCTTCTTTATCGCCAACTGTACCTGTGTGGTCACTTTCAGTGACTGATGAATCATGACACCCAGCTCTCGTTGCACCTCCCCGACTCCTAATTTGCCGCCATTCAGATAATATTCTGCCTTCGTGTTTTTGCCCCCAAAATGGATAACCTCACATTTATACACATTATACTGCTTCTGCCATGTATTTACCCAATCTCCTAACCTGTCCAAGTCACCCTGCAGCCTATTAGCGTCCTCCTCACAGCTCTCACCGGCACCCAGTTTAGGGTCATCAGTAAGATTGAGATATTACACTCTATTCCTTCATCTAAATCGTTAATGTACATTGTAAAGAGCTGGGGTTCCGGCACTGAGCCCTGTGGCACTCCACTAGTCACTGCCTGCCATTCTGAAAAGGACTCGTTTATCACGACTCTCTGCTTCCTGTCTGCCAACCAGTTTCCTATCCACGTCAGTATCTTACCCCCAATACCATGTGCTTTGATGTTGCAAACCAATCTCTTGTGCGGTACCTTGTCAAAAGCCTTTTTAAAGTCCAAATGCACCACATCTACTGTTTCTCCCTTGTCCACTCTGCTTGCTGCATCCTCAAAAAATTCAGGAAGATTCGTCAAGAACGATTCCTTTTTAATAAATCCATACTGACAAGATCCGAACCTGTCACTGCTTTCCTCAGGCGCTGCTATTTCATTCTTAATAATTGATTCCAAAATGTTGCCTACTACTGATGTCAGGCTAACCGGTCTATCATGAGCCGTTTTCTCTCTCCCTGCTTTTTTTAAAAAGTGGTGTTACATTTCCGACCATCCAGTCCACAGGAACTGATCCAGAGTCGATAGACTGTTGGAAAATGATCACCAATGCATCCACTATTTCTACGGCTACTTCCTTGTGTACTTTGCGATGCAGACTATCAGGCCTCGGGGAATTATCAGACTTCAATCCCATCAATTTCCCAACACAATTTCTCGCTTAATAAGGATATCCTTCAATTCCTCCTTCTCATTATACCTACTATCCCCTAGTACTTTCGTAATGTTATTTGTATCTTCCTTCGTGAAGACAGAACCGAAGAATTGGTTCAATTGTTCTGCCATTTCTTTCATTCCCCACTAGAAACTCACCTGAATTTACAATTTCTAACTTTGTGCATGGCTAAACTTTGTATGGCGGGGGCGGTGGTGGAGTTAGTGAATACAGAGGACGAATGCAAGAAATTGCAGGAGGACAATACTAAACTTACAGGTTAGGAATACAATTGGAAAACGACGTTCAACGCAGATTAATGTGAGGTGTTATATATTGTAGGAAGAAGAGGGAGATCTCTTATTATTTTGAGGATGCGACCCTGTGTGGGGTAGACAAACAAAGCGAACACGGAGTACAATTATTCAAATCAGTAAAAGTTGCCATACAGGTTAACAACGTCAAGGAAGGCAAATCATGTGCGTTGCTTTAAATCTAGAGGTATAGCTTTGAGAATCATGGAAGTTATCCTGGTTATCCTTTCCTTTGAAAACAGAAGGTTGAAGGGTGACCGAATTGAGGACCTTAAAATTATGAAAGGTTTCGATAGAACAGATACAGAGAGAATGTTTCCACTTGTGGGGAGCAGCATAAGTAGAGCGATGAATGTAAGACATTCAACCAGAAATCCAACAAGGAATTCAAACGAAACATTCTTACCAACATATTGGTGGGGACGTGTAGCTCGCTACAACAGGGAGTGGTTAGAGCAAATAGCATAAATGTATTTAAGGGATGGCTAGACATGCATATGAGGTAGAAGGCAATAGACGGTTATGCTGATAGATTTAGATGAGGAAGAATCCGAGGTGGCTGAATTGGATCATGCATGACAGCATGGACTGGTGTGGCGGAAGGGTCGGTTTCATTGCCATTGATATTGAAGAAGAAAGCTGCCGATAGCTGGAAGGTATCAATGTCCTGGTGTTGGGATAAAAATCTATTTCCAAGAACAAGATTCGAGTCAACCATCTGCTTTATTTGGGAAAATACCTAAATTTAATATACGTATTTGTAGACGTGGTGACATCCGAGATCTTTGCTCAGGTACCGCAACCCATCACGCCAGAAACACCGCGACTGGCCCAGAGTGCCCCCTATTTAAGGTCGCAAACTAAAACTGCGTGTATTATCAAGGTTACAACGGAAGAATAGACACATTCCGCAACAACGTATATGAGACCATGAGGTCATTGTTTCAACATTCAGTTACCCTTTATCAGCAGAAAAACAAACAGATATCAGTAAGAACAAACGAGTAGCTGTGTTCCCTCTCCATCAGTCCATTTTTTTGCTTTCCCTATCTTCATGACAGAGGGTCAGCGGATATTGGAGTCCAAATTAGGTTCATAGCAGGAATTACCAAAAAATCCCCCTACAATATCCCTCCTTTTGATCCTTGGCTAGCCCAATTGATCACCTTTTGCACTCCGCTTCTCATTTTCCCCGCACCTGCTGTCATTCTCAGCCGCTAGGTTGGGGAGAACTGAGATCCAGACCTTTCTGAATTAGATTCCTGTAATCAATAATGTCTTTACCTCCAATACAGTAGTCAGCGTTTGCTTCTTTGCCCTGCGGAGTTTATAAGAAGTCCAACACAGAAACAAGTATCTCAATGACAAAACCAATTCTACAGCCAGTAATATGTGTGAGATTATTCATATCCAATGGTGTATATTAACATTCAGTCCCCAGTTCCACGCCTTCTATACGAAGGTGTATATTGAAGGCCTTTTGCAATATCTTTTTTCCAATACACGTAGCTGCTTTTCAATAATGTGGTATCGTTTTATGCTTGCCAGAGTGAGGTATTTGATATACATCAGGTCCGCAGGCAGGTGAAGTATTGGGCAGCCAGCTTACTGTGGTATTGGTATAAAGCTTGCTTAATTTCATCAGTCAAGTTCAGCTTAATAGTTTCTCGAGCATGGATATATTTCATTCGCACTCGTCCAATCGTTACTGGTAGACTCGCGGTGAAGCAGAAGCTGGGGTTCGGGATGTTACAGTGATAAATCCCAAATTCATCAGTTAGTTGGTTGGTTACCACACAGTATTCACCTTTTCCACGGGAGGCTGAGTGAGTTGGTTGTAACTCTGATGGGCTTATTTCTAATACATATCCCTTTGTCCGATTACATCCGCACTTGTCGTTACTATCCCAGTCCACTGGATGTGGACATATCGTTAGGCTTCCTATCCTGCGGCAACCTGATAATGAGACCCCACTCGTGCTTCCATTCCGTTTGATTGCATATTGATCCATCGGTAATACCGCATCTAGTTCTCAACCCAGATTAGACCCAGTTTCTCCACCTCAAACTGGGGATAATGTCCATACTCCCCCTTTGCCATTACTGGAAGCATGAGGACCATCCCCACCAGGGCAGCATGGGCATCGTTGCATCTGCCTGTCGATGGAAAGACTCTTGTCATTCCTTTCATCGTCCACGCGTCCAGTTGCACCGGATGCTCTGCTAGGCGGAACAGATGGTTGCTATTAACCCACTCCGGTTCTTTGCCCCAGTGTATTTGGTCCAGGTCTTTTCTGACCTGCCCGATCATCCAACCACCGTAAGTGTGGCAGATGTCTGGCTGAAACTTATCCTTATCATTATTAAATTCTAGGTTAATCCGGTGATTAATGGTGGCAGGGTGGTCCTCCAGGACAATAATCCCTTTAACGAAGCTCGCCGCTGTCCCATCTCTTTCGCTAGCAACGTCCTCGGTGTTTCCTACCCCTTTCTGTAGCAGAAACCTGACTGTGTCTTTGACACGCTCTGTTTGTTCCTCCAGACATTGCATACCTTGGGCGTTAACAAATGATGTTCCCGTGTTTACTCCTGTCAGGATATCATTGACCCAATCCCATTTATGCCTCCGTGTATGGCTTGTCTTGAAAGGGTCTAGAAACCTAGATACCCCTGAGCCATCCCGAAAGTCTTCCAATATCTCCTGCAGCAAACGGGGTTATAGCAGCCTTACTTTCGGGTTAACCCTTTTCTGGCAGTCCTAAATTGTTTATATTTACTATTACAGACAGAACTTCAGGGTATACATTCTCATACAGCATTGGTCCCTCCGATCTCCATACCAGACTGTTTGCGGTCCCTTTCCTTTTGGTGGGGAAAAAGTTGTGGAGTGGGTCGCACGGGACTATTCTCCAGGGCACTCCCCCACTGCAGGTATGGATATTCTGGGGTAAATGCTTTCTATCGCTTGACTCTCTACGTTTGGTATCGACTGAACTTCCTACCTTGTCGGTACACAATATCTTTACTTCGTTCTCCGCATTTCCAGCTTATAATTGTACTATTTACCAGTGCGAGCTCGTACAGACTTTTAATTCTAGCTTATCATCAGTCCATTTTAACTGTTCTATTTCCCCTCACCGGACCATTTTCCATTAAAGCGCTCTGTTTGCCACCTTATTTTAAATTTATTTACAGAGACTGTCTGTACTTCTGTCTCCACAGAAGTGAAGTTTCGATTATTCCCATCACAACCCTTCCCCCCACACCCCCCACCCCTCCACCCCCACCTCGTTATCATCAACCCATGTAGTCCCACAGAAGTTTCCTTGTTGGCTTAGCTCCCCGAAGGGGTTACGACAGTCAATAGTTGTATTGTGCGAGTGGGATCCTTCTCGGGACACCATCCGTCCTTAAGCATCTTGTCGATTAAGCCCTTCCGGTCGCCTGCATAGAATTATTAACGGTGCCTTCCTCACCATAGTCTAATTCTTTCCCTAACACCATTCTGTGAGCCGGCTATGGGCGGTCACACCGCACTGGCCCCTTCGCACGACTTTAATCCTAGCCAAGATCTCCCAGTTCTTCAAACTGCTCACTTACAATTACTAACCGGTCATTTGGGTCAACCACATTGTCACTAACTTATAATTCCTACTTTAAGACGTATTACTGTAAAGTACCGATTATTAAAATTGTGTCTTACCCGCTCCGCAGACCTCATTTGATTCAAATCTGTGCCCGATCTGATCATCGACTTCCAGGTCACCGAATTTGTGCGTGTTAATTAAAAGTCACTCACTCTTGTTGTGACCCCTCCGCCAGGTCCCACCCGTGCCACCAAATCCTGCCGAAAATGCTAAAAATGTTGAAGTACAAATCTATGTCAAAGAAGAAGACTCGAGACAATCCGTCTGCTGTAAGTGGGAAAATAAGCAAGTTTAATATATGTATTTTTAGACGTGGCCAATCTCAGGCCTGTTCTCAGGTTCCGCAACCCAGAACCCCAGAAACTTCCCGACTGGCAAAGAGTGCCCCACATTTAAGATCGCAAACTACAACTGCGTGTTCCATCAAGGTTACAACAGAAAAATAGACACATTCCGCAATAAGGTACGTGAGACCCTGAGGTCGTTGTTTAAACATTCAGTTCCCCTTTATCAGCAGAAGAACAAGCAGATATCAGTAAGAACAAACGTGCAGCTGTGTGCCTCTCCATCCGTCCCTTATCATGTTTCACCTATCTTCATGACCATGGTTCAGCGGATGTTGGAGTCCAAGTTAGGTTCATTACCGGCATAGCCAAAAAATTCCACGACAACTGGCAAGGTGGGCGGAACAGTAGCAAATGGAATTCAATCCGGATAAGTGAGAGGTAATGCATTTGGGGAGGTCCAAAATGGCAACGGAATAACCATTAAACGGTACACCACTGAGATGTGTAGATGAACAGAGGGACGTTGGAGTGCAGGTCCACATATCTCTGAAGAGGCCTGCTACATAAGGTGGTTCGGAAGGAATGAGGAATACTTGTCTTTATTAGTCGAGGCATGGGATACAAGAGCAAGGACATTATACTTGAATAATAAAAAAAACACAGCTTAGGCCGTATTACTGAAACCTGCTTGTATTTCTGGTCAACACGTTTCTGGAAAGATGTGCTTGCATTGGAAAGTGTGCTGTGGAGGTTTTCAAGAATGTTGCCTGGACTGCAGGCATTTGGCTAAGTAAAGAGTGCAGATGCTGCTTGTGCTTTCTTTGGAATAGAGCATGCTGAAGTGAGACCTTATTGAGGTGTAGAAAATGAAGAGAAGTCTGGATAGAGTAGATAGGAAAACCTGTTTCCATGGCAGACAGGACACAAACTAGGGGCCATAGATTTAATGTAATTGGAGAGGATTCCACGAGTTATGAGGCATAATTTATCCACCAAGAGTGTCGTGGGGGCCTGGAACTCACTGCTAGAGAGGGTGATGTGGGAAAAGTCCTCACCACATTTAAACAATAAATGGATGTGCAATTAAAGCGCCGTAACCTACAGGACTATGTCCCAAGTGCTGTAAATTGCGATTCGGCTAGATAGCTCTTAGTTGGCAGTTGCAGACACGATGGGCCGAAATGCTCTCCGTCTGTGCTGTCAATTTATAAGATTCTATAATTCTGCATGCTATGTAATCCTATGTAACACCATGCAATCCGATATAGGATCGGGGCAGAGGGAGGATATTCTGCTGATAGATTCTCACCTCCAACTCCAGAAACACTTTCCAATATCTACAAGGCACAAATCTGAAGTGTTTTGGAATACATTTACTTCCCTGGATGTGTGTAGCTCCAACGACACTGAATATGGTTGACAGCTTCCAAGACAAAACAACCCGCTTGATTCGCATCCGATCGACCACCGAAAACATTCACTGCCTCCACCAGTGGCGCACAGTGACTGTAGTGTGTAACATCTAGAAGTATAACCGCAGCGACTTGCCAAAGCTTCTTCAACAGCATCTCCCAATGCCGCAACCTCGTCCACCTTGAACGGCAAGGACAGCAGGATTTCGGGAGCAGCATCGCCTCCAAGTTCCCCTCCTAGTTCCACACCATCCGGACTTGAAAATATAACACTGTTGCTTCATCATCAGTGGGTCAAATCCTACAAGTCCATCCTTCACAGAACCTTCAACACATGGACAGTAGTGGCTCAAGAAGGCGGCTCACCACCACTTTCTCAAGGAAATTAGGGATGGGCAATACATGCTGGCCTTGCCAGCGATGCCACAATCCCAGGAATTAATTAAATTAACTTAAAAAATGAATGAATATATTTGGCAAGATTGCAGAGCTTTGATCTGATCCGTCGGTTTTCGGTTCGCTTCGCCGTGTCTATAACATGATGTTCCCGCTAATTTTTGTGTATGTCGTCCTGTGTTCGAATGTCATGAGATTTGCATCTCACTTTAACAAGTCTGGTGCTGCTGCTGGCATTCTCTTCTACTATTCTCATCGAACAACTGTAGGTCCTCTTTTCAGAAGTTGAAGTTGGAGTGAGGGATATATTGGGCTGTAAGAATACAGATTGCGTGGAATACAATTCTACTGCTGCAAATGCCCGACAGCACCTCATGGTTGACCAGTTGTGAGCTGCTAGATCTGTTCAGAATCGATCCAATTTTGCACAGTGGTAATGCCAGACAACACGATGCAGCGTGTCCTCCATATGATGAAAGGCTTTGTTATCCACAAGTACTGTGCAGTGTTCATAGAAACATAGAAATATAGAAATTAGGTTCAGGAGGTGGCAATTCGGCCCTTCGATCCTGCACCATAATTCAATGAATTTATGGATGAACATGCATCTTCAGTACCCCATTTCTGCTTTCTCGCCATACTCCTTGATCCCGCTAGTAGTAAGGACTGAATCTAACTCATTTGTGAATATATTTTGTGAATTGGCCTCAACAACTTCCTGTGGTAGATAATTCCACAGGTTCACCACTCTCTGGGTGAAGAAGATTCTCCCCTTCTCGATCCTAAATGGCTTACCCGTCATCCTTAGACTGTGAGACCGAGTTCTGAACTCCCCCAACATTGTGAACATTCTTCCTGCATCTAACCTGTCTAAACCCGTCAGAATTTTAAATGTTTCTGTGAGATTCCCTCTCATTCTTTTGAACTCCAGTGAATAAAAGCCCAGTTGAGGCAGTCTTTCTTGATATGTGAGTCTCGCCTACCCGAGAATCAGTCTGGTGAACCTTCGCTGCACTCACTCAATAGCAAGAATGTCCTTCGTCAAGTTAGGAGACCGAAACTGTACACAATACTCCAGGTGTGGCCTCACCAAGGCCCTGTACAACTGTAGAAACACCTCCCTGCGCTTGTACTCTGATCCCCTTGTTATGAAGGCCAACATACCATTTGCTTCCTTAACCGCTTGCTGTACCTGATTGCCAACCTTCAATGACAGATATACCATATCACCCAGGTCTCGTTGGACCTGCACTTTTCAGAATCTGTCACCATTCAGATAATAGTCTGTCTCTCTGTTTTTACCACCAAAGTGGATAACCTCGCATTTATCCAAATTATACTTCATCTGCCATGTATTTGCACTCTCACCTAACCTACCCAATTCACTCTGCAGCCTCATAGCATCATCGTCGCAGCTCACACTGCCACCCAACTTAGTATCATCCTCAAATTAGGAGATACTACATTTAATCCCCTCGTCTAAATCATTTATTTACAATGTAAACAGCTGGGACCCAGCACACAAACTTGCGGTACCCTACTCGTCACTGACTGCCATTCTGAAAAGTATAATTTACTCCTACACTTTGCTTCCTGTCTGCCAACCAGTTTGCAATCCACGTCAGCACAATACCCCCCAATTCCATATGCTTTAACTTTGCACATTACTCTCTTGTGTGGGACCTTGTCGAAAACCTTCTGAAAGTCCAAATATAACACATCAACTGGTTCTCCCTTGTTCAATCGACTGGAAATATCTTCGAAAAATTCCAGAAGCTTTGTCAAGTATGATTTCCCTTTCACAATTCCATGCTGAATTGGATCTATCCCGTCACCTCTTTCCAAATGCGCTGCTATGACATCCTTAATAATTGATTCCATCATTGTACCTACTACCGATGTCAGCCTGACCGGTCTATAATTCCCTGTTTTCTCTATCCCTCCTTTTTTTAAAGTTGGGTTACATTGGCTACCGTCCACTGCAGAGGAACTGATCCAAATTCTATGGAATGTTGGAAAATGACTGTCAATGCATCCGCTATTTCCCAGGCCACCTCCTTAAGTACTCTGGGATGCAGTCCATCAGGCTCTGGGGAACTATCGGCCTTCAATCGCATCAATTTCCCCAACACAATTTTCTGACGAATAAGGATATCCCTCAGTTCACTGCTATCAAAACTGTCAAGGAAACCTGCATCTGCGACAGACAGATTGGTGTGGAGGAGGTCGAGTTCGTTTTTCGCTGTAGTTGAGACAAAGCTAAGGGAGCTATGCACTGTCGGAGTTGCTAACATGAGGATGAGATTTTAAACCGATGCCCGGTCTGCCCTCCGAGCTGGACGTAAAGTATCTCAAGGCCACTATTAGGAATAAGAGCAGGGGTGTTCAGCCAGTGTCCTGGGGCCAATATTTATCCCTCAACCAAAATCTGGTCTCTTTCACATTGTGCTTTCTTGATGGTGAAAATCTGCTTTTGCATTCCCTACGTTACAACAGTGACCATTCCTTACATGTCATTTATTTGCTCTGAAGCGCTTTGTGAAATCCTGAGGTGAAAGTCGCGGTGGAAATGCTCGGTTTGTTTCTATTACAGCATCTGAGAAAGCCCCATGCGAACAAGGCTGATTAGGTCAGTTGCCTTCCAGCTTTGTGGTAATAATGATAACTTCATGGTTTCGATCGTCTTATTGTATATTTATTTTATTTTTGGGGGTGTGGTGCTGGTATATTAGTTTTATTGTTTCAGAGCAGTTTAAACATTGAGGAACGGAACTCACACGGGACCTGCAACACTTTGAAGCAATGCTGCAAAACGTTAGATCTGCCGAGATCTTATGGACCTGCGGAGTTATTCCATAATTTAATGAACAATTCCATACCCACAGGAATATTTTTTCTTCTTGAATTTCAATCAGTGAATGGCTCACTGCCACCTATTGGTTTGCTGTGAAAAGTAAGCAACTGAAATAAATGCAATTCCCGTGTGTTCGGTCGTTATCACCATTTGTTTGATTTAAACTGCAGAGGGCGTTTGGACTAATTGATAAGGTGTTTTACATCACTGCAAATCCCGATGTTCTCAGAAGATCGCAGGTTCGAGTCATTATCGTCGTCGTTGTATTAAATCTCGTTCAACTTTACGAAGCCAAATCACATTTGCCCTAATCAGCTGACGGTGAATTCCACCTAAACATTGCAGGGCTCTTTGTTAAAATGTATTTGTTTCATGATGCCTTCTATGAATATTCTTCACTGAAGTTTGCAAACTGTTTCCTACAAACTAATAACTGTTTAATGTCGATAATGTATCCATTTTTCCAATTCGAACTACTGCTTTGCGTCATTGAAGGGCAGTACATGGAACGGTGATCACATTCTGGTCGAGTGATATCCACAGGGAAACCATTAAAAAAATAGTTTCGCTGCACAATCGCTGCGAGCAGAGCTTGAATGTGCGCGGGGAAACCCCTTTAAATTTCGAGTTCAATGCCTTAACCACTCGGCCATCGCAGCTGTACAATGGAATAGTTCAATAATCCAATGTTCGGTGCGAAATATCAAAAAAATCGAACCAAGTACTTGCACTTTTGTATCTCCCAGTAGATGTGAAAATTAAATCGTCGTATTGTGGATTCTCACAGCACAGAAGGGAGCAATTCGGCAAGACCTGGAAGGATTTACTTATCGGAAAAGACTGAACAAACTGCTGAGCTTTTCAATGGAAAAGACAAGGCAGATACGGACTTTAACATTATGAATGGTTTTGGTCGGGTCGACATAGAGAAAATATTTGCTATTGTACGCGAGTTGAGAAATAGTCGTCTTACATATAAGCTAGTCTCCGATAAATTCAGTAGAGAATTCAAGAGTAACTTCTTACCAAAGAGTGGGTAGAATGTGGAAGATGCTACCACGAGAAGTAGTTGCAGCGACTAGCACAGATGCATTTAAGAGGGTGTACCTCAGCACATGTGTGAAAAAGTATCAGAAGAATATGCTGATCGGAGGAAGTGAAGGAGGGCAGGAGGGCGCTCGTGTGCCGCCTGCAAAACCTGTTGGGGAAAATGTTCTCTTGATATGTTGCAGAATCTATACAACATTATGTAACATCACTTTTAAACATCAACAACAACATGCTCATATAGCGCCTTTAATGTAGTGAAATGACCCAAGGCGCTTCACAGGAGTATTATGCAATAACAAGTTGACGCCGACATGAATAAGTAGAAATTAGCGCAGGTGTGAAAAACTAGTATAGTTGATATTGAGGAAGAAATCTGTCGACAGCTGGAAGACATCAATGAATTGACCACGTGTGCAGGACAATGGCTAATGGAATTCAAGTCGCAGAAGTGTGAGATAATACATTTTGTGAGGGCTAATAAGGAATAAACATTAAATGGTAGGTGACTGAGAAGGGCAGAGCAGGAAAGGGACCTTGGAGGGCATGTCCACAGATCCCTGATGGCAGCAGGCCAGGTAGATAAGGTGGTTAAGAAGCAACACGGAATGCTTGCCTTTATTAGCTGAGCCAAAGAGTACAACAGCGGAGACGTTTTACTTGAACTGTGTAAAACATTAGTTCGGACACAACTAGAGTACTGTGTGCTGTTCTGGTCAAAGAATTGCAGGAAATATCTGATTGCTCCCGTGAGCGGACAGAGTCGTTTTTTGAGAATGTTGCCTGGACTGGAGAATTTTGCTATGAGGAAAGATTGGATAGGCTGGGCTTGTTTCCTTTGGAACAGAGGAGCCTGAGAGTGGACCTAATTGAAGTGTATAAATTTATGAGTGGACCATGTAGTGTGCATAGGACGGATTTATTTCCCATATCAGAAATATCAACAACCAGGAGGCATTGATTTAAAGTCATTGTTGGGAGGCTGGAGGGGATCTGAGATGAAATGCTTTCAATCAGATGGTGCTGGTGGTCTGAACATCACTGCCTGAAAGGATGGTAGAAGCAGAAGCCATCAACCAATTTACAAAGTACTTCGATGTGCTCTTGAAGCACCATAATCTACAGGGATATGGACCAAGAGCTGCAACGTGTGATTCGACTGGATAGCTCTTTGATGGACTGAGCGGAAATGATGAGCTGAAATGACCTCCTTCCGTTCTGTAAATAGCTATGAATCTCTGGGAGGACGAGGTGAAGTCGGGTAGAAGGGGGCTCGTGTGGAGCATTAACTCTGGTAAATCCAGTTGTAAAAATGGTCCCTTTCTGCGGCGCAAACTATATAACATTAGGAAAAGCACCTTTGATACAACAACAAGAAATTGTATTTCTACAGCATCTTTAATGTAGTAAAATGTCCCAAGGCACTTCACAAGAGTATTATGGGATAATAATTTGACTGTGTTCTGCATAAGTGGAAATTAGTGCAGTGGACTAAAAGCGTGGACAAACAGTTATGGTTTATAATGATCAAGAAAGCTGTAGACTGCAGGAAGATATCAATGAAATGTTCAGGCGGGCTGAAAAGAGGCTAATGGAATTCAATCTGCAAAGTGTGAGGTATTGAATTTGGGGAGTGCTAATAAGGCAAGGGAATATACATTAAATGGTAAGTCACTGAGTAGTGCAGAGGAGCAAAGGGGCCTTCGAGGGCAATTCCACTGATTCCTGTCGGTAGCCGACCATGGAGATAATGTGTTTAAGAAGCACCACGGAATACTTGCCTTTATTAGCTGAGCTACAGAATACAAGAGCGGGGAAGTTAAGCTTGAATTTTATAAAACACGAGTTGGGGCACAACTGGAGCACGACATGCTGTTCTGGTCAGTGCATTACAGGAACAATCTGATTGCGCTCGTGAGTGTCGGGAGTTGATTTTCGTTGATGTTACCGGGAATGGATAATTTAACTCTGAGTAAAGATTGCATCGGCTGTGGTTGTTGCCTTTGGCACAGAGGAGGCTGAGAGGGGACCTTATTGAAGTGAATAAAATTATGAGTTGCCTCGATAGAGTGCATTGATAGGATATAAATCCCTTCGAAGTGGTTAACAACCAGGGGGCACAGATTTAACCTAATTGGTAGGAGGGTAGAGCGGATTTGAGGGGAAATGTTTTCATACAGAGGGTGGTGGGGGTCTGGAACTCACTGCCAGAAAGGATGGGAGAGGTAGAAGCCCTCACCACATTTAAAATTAGATGGATGTGCACTTGACGCAGTGTAATCTTCTGGGCTACGGAACAAGAATTGGAAAGTGGGATTCGGCTGGATAGCTATTTTCAGACGGGGCGCAGATGGTGGGCTGAAATGGCCTCCGTCCGTGCTGTAAATTTCTATGAGTCTCTGACAGCACATCATTTTAAAATAGACACAGAATGATCCAGAACTGACGGCACATCCCGTTTAAACAGACACAGAATGATCGAGTTGCGATGAAAGTTCATCGACCTGAAACTTGAAAATTCTTTCTCTCTCCGCAGATTATGCCTGGTCTACTTAAGTGTTTTCAGATTTTTCAGTTTTTAGTTACAATTTCGGTATCAACACTATTTTACTTTTGTATTCATTTAGCTCACGGCGGCTCTGTGGCGCAATGGATAGCGCATTGGACTTCTAGTGAAGAGTTTAGTAAGGTATTCAAAGGTTGTGGGTTCGAGTCCCACCAGAGTCGGATTTTGCGTCAGGCTATCCTGTTTACTGGGCCGCACAATGCATTTTGCAGCATATCAACAATTCAGAGAGGGAAACTCCTGCCCGAGCACTTCTTCTCACAAACGTGGCTCCAATCCAACCCTGTTTTCCTCTGAGTTCTCTTAGCGCCCTGAATTGATTATACAGAAGCAGGATGAGGCAATCGAGATTGCAAAACATGGACAGCAGGAGTCCATCAACCCCCCAAGCTAGTTGTAATGCACAGGAGGAAGGCATTTAGCCCCGGGAGACTGATATACAGGGACAGAAGGAGGAAAGTAACTATTCGGCATTGAGCCAGAGGAGAGGCAGAAGTCATCCAGCTCCTTGAGCCTGTTGTACAAGAAGATTCGAAGCACATTTACCCCTCGAAAATTTGCACAGAAAGATTACGAGGCATTTCAGAAGCACGAACCTGTTATACTGGAACAGGAGGATTCATCAAGCACATTACGCAGGCGGGGGCCAATCATAAAAGCATGATGTTTATTTTAATGAAAGAGTATTCCAGAGAGAGGAATTCACTGCCCAACACGAAAGCAGTGAAATTTAAATTCAATTATATAAAGCTAGAAATTTAAAAATTATCAGTAATGGTGATCATTTTCGGAACACACCCATATGGTTTACTAGTCTGCTTTAGGGTTGGAAAGCTGCTGTCCTTACCGGTGCAGGTCTATATGCGACTGCAGAACCACAGCAACGTAGTTGACACTTAACTGCCCTCGGAAATGGCCACGTGAGTTACTAAGTTGCATGTGGTGGCTCACCACGATCTTCACAAGGGCAACTCGAGATGAACAACAGATGCTGCCCTCATTAACGTTGCCCATATGCATGAATATATAAAATAAACATTAGAACCTCTAGTTTGTTAGACAGGAGAATAAAATGCTTCAAGCTAGGTCAGTGAATGCGGAGTCATTAGACAACAAGATGAATGGATAAATAACTGGCTTCAAGACAGAAAGCCGAGAGTAGTGGTAAAAAATAGCTTTTCATGTGGCAGATGTTGCGTAGTGGTGTTCCACAAGATCGGTGCTGGAATAACTCTGGTTCACAATTACTGTTAAAGATTTAAACCTGCAAATCAAAAACAACAATTTCAAAATGTTGCAGATGACACCAAATCAGGAGCATGCTCAATTCTGAGAAGGACTGCAACAAACTAAAAGAGGACATATACAAAAGCTTCCAGAATGGGCATACAATTGGCAAATTAATTTCAAACCATATAAATGTGAGGTAACACAGTTTGGTAGGAGGAATTGGGAAGAATTGGAGTGTGCCAGTCTGGGGGGCATAGAGGAACAAAGGAATTTCGGAGTACAAATACACAAAACTCTAAAGGTTACAACACATGTTATCAACCCAATAAAAAAGCAAACCAAGCACGAGGATTTATTTCTTGATGTATTGAATTGAAACGCAGCAAAGTTATGCTAAACTAGTATTTAACCTTGGTTAAACAAAACTTAGGGTACTGCTAACAGTTCTGGTCGCCAGATTATAAAAAGGAAATAGAGTCATTGCAGAGTTTGCAGGGCAGAGTTAGCACGATGGTACCAGAACAGACGGCGTATTTATATCAGGAAAGTATGAACAGACGAGTCTTTTTTCTCTTGAAAAAGGAAGGCTGTGGGATCAGCCTCTTTAAAAGATACTGGGAGAGTGAGGGACGTGCTGGGCCATAATGTTACATATTGTGAGGAATAAAATTCAGCTGGTGCTGATGTCTGACAGTACCTCATGGATAACCAGTTTTCAGCTGCTGGATCTGTTCTGAATCTATTCCATTTAGCACGGTGGTAGTGCGAGAGTACACGTTGCAGAGTGTCCTCCGTGTGAAGACAGGACTTTGCATCCACAAGTACTGTGCTGTGTTCACTCCTACCAAGATTGCCATGGACAAATGTATCTGTGACAGACAGGTTGCTGAGGAGGAGGTCAAGTCGATTTTTCACTATCGGAGTGGCAGTAGTGAGGGAACACTGCACTGTCGGAGTTGCTGTCTTTCGGATGAGATCTTAAACCCAGGCCCGATCTGGACCTAAAAATTCCCAGCCCACTATTCCGAAGAAAAGCAGGAGAGTTCACCTCAGTGTCCTGTGGCCAATATATATCACTGAACCAACATCTGGTCATTATGACGTCGTGCTTTCTTGCTAGTGTAAATCTGCTTTTTTATTTCCTATATTAGAACTGTGGCCACACTTTAAAAGTATTTAACTGGCTGCGTAACGCTTTGGGAAGTCCTGATATGACAAGAGCTGGAGAAATGCTCGTTTTTTCTTTTATAGCCGATACAAGTGCAAGTTAACATGGCGGGTTAGCTTGGTTGGTTTAAGTGTGGCGTTGACAACTACAAGGCTGCGTGTTTTAACCCTGTTGATGCCTTTAGTTGTTATTTTTGAGGACGGGGAGGGCGTTGCGAGTATCTTAGCTTTATTATTTTAGAGCAGCTTAAACATTTAGTAATGAAACTCACACAGTTACTGCAATAATTTGAAAAAATTCTGCAAAATCATGTTTCTGCCGAGAGCACATGGAAATGCGGAACTTTTCCAGCATTTAAAGGAAAATTCGATTATCTCGATTATTTTGGGACTTTTCTTAATTCAATCAGTGAAGGCTCCATGCCGCTGATTGGATTGCAGTTCAAAGTATGGAACTGAAATATATACAATTCCAGTTTGTAAACGCTCATTCTGAGCATTAATCTGCTGTGAACTGCAGGGTCGCGTAACTTGATGGATAAAGCCTCTGATTTTGACATGAAACCTGATGTTATCAGAAGAATGCAGTTTTCAGTCCTGTTGCAGTCGTTTTGTCAACTCATCAGCTGAAGATGATTTCCACCTCAACCTTGCAGGGCTCTTTTTCGAAAGGCGTTATTTTCATTTTGTTTATATTTCTCAATGATCTTTGCAACAATCACTAATTTTGAACATGCTCGGGATCAAATAATCAGTTTACTCTAGAATCGGTGAGCGCAGCGATCGAACCTGCACGGCGAAATCCCGTTGGATTTTAAGTCTAACGCGGAAGCCACTTGGTCATCTCAGCTATACAATATGCTTTAATTAATTGTCTAGTGTTCGGTGCTAAATATCAGACAATTGGCCTGCATGCTTGTCCTGTTGCATGTCTCAGTCGATGTGAAATATTAAAATTGTAGAATTATAGAATCTCACAGCACAAAAGGAAGCAATTAGCCCAGAACTGAAAAGATTTACTTATGTGGACAGACTCAACTGATTGTGGAGCTTTCTCTGGAAAAGACCAGGCAGGTATCTTTACCATTATGACGCGGTTTGATAGGGTCGACAAGGAGAAAATATTTGCTCCGATGCAGGATTTCAGAATAGAAATCACAAATATAAGATTGTCACTGATAAATTCAGTTGGCAATTTAAGAGTAATTTCTTTACAAAGAGTGGGTAGGATGTAGAAGATGACACCACGAGCAGGAATTTATGCGAATTGCACAGATGCATTAAAGGCGCAGCTACCTAAGCACATGAATGAGAAAGGAATAGAAGGATATGCTATAGGATGAGGTGAATGTGGCTAGTGTGGAGCATTAACTCCGGAAAAACCAGTTGGGGAAAATGTTCTATTGCTGTGATGCAATTTCTACATAAAATTATGCGTCACAACTTTTAAACAACTACATCCACTTGTATTAATATAATACCTTTAATGTAGTGAAATGTCCCAAGGCACTTCACAAGAGTATTATGCAATACAAATTCGACACTGAGCCAGATAATTAGAAATTAGTGCAGGTGACGAAAAGCTTGGTCAAAAAGTTAAAGTTGATAATCAGGAAGAAAGCTGTAGACTTGCAGGAACATGTCAATGAACTGATCAGGTGAGAAGAAGAGTGGCTCATGGACTTCAACCCGGAGGAGTATGAGCTAATGCATTTGGGGAGATCTAATAAGGCATGGGAGTACACATTAAATGGGAGGACGTTGGAGTGCATGGCTATTGATTTTTGACGGTAACAGGCCAGGGAAATAACATAAATAAGAAGCAAAACAGTATGCTTGCCTTTATTAGTCGAGACATAGAATACAAGATCGGGGAAGTTACACGTGAACTGTGTAAAGCACCAGTTAGGCCACAGCTAAAGTACTGCGTGCTTTTCTGAACACCGCATTACAGGGATGATCTGATTGCACTCGTGAGTTACAGTGTTGGTTTACGAGAATGTTGCCTGGACTGAAGATGGTAGTTGTGTGGATCGATTGGATGGGCTGGGGTTGTTTTCTTTGGAAAAGTGGAGGCTGAGGAGGGACCGTATTGCAGTTTATACAATTATGAGTGGCCTAGATAGAGTGCATAGGAAGGATTTATTTCCCTTTGCAGGGTTGGAACAAAACATGGGGCATAGACTCAACGTAATTGGTAGGATTGTAGAGGGGATTTGAGGGGAAATGTTTCCACCAGATGGTGGTGGGTATCTGGAACTCATTGCCAGAAAGGAATGATAGAGGCAGAAGCCGTCGCCACATTTAAAATTACTTGGATATACACATGAAGTACAGTAACCGACAAAGTTACAGACCGAGAACTGGTCAGTGGGAATAGGCTAGCGAGCTCTTTATTGGACGTCACGGACACGATGGGTTGATATGGCTTCCTTCCGTGCTATAAATTACTATGCTCTATGAGAACACAATTGTCTCAAACAGAGAGAGGTTGATACGCTACTGAAAGCACTTCCCTTTTAAACGAACACAGAATGTTTCTGCTCTGACACCACATCTATTTTAAACAGACCAGTTGCGATGAAAGTTCATTGACCTGGACCTTTAACTCTATTTCTCTGTCCGCAGATTATGCCTGATCTGCTGAGTGCTTGCAGAGTTTTCGGTTTTTAGTTCAGATTTCCGGCATCAACACTATGTTACTTTTGTATTGCTGCAATATTTGGCAGCTCTGTGGCGCAATTGATAGCGCATTGGACTTCTAATCAATGGCATATAAGGCACTCAAATTTGTTGTATCGAGTCCCACCAAAATAATTTATTCTATGAGTTCTCTTGGCACTTCGAGTATGTTATACAGAAGCAAGCAATCGAGCCTGTTTCACAGGAATTGGTGAAGTCCATTAATCTTTAATGCCGCTTACAAAGGACAGGAGGAAGGCAATCAGCTGCTTGTGCCTGTTATATAAGAACAGCCGAAATCCATTCGGTCGCACGGAGCAGTTGCACAGCAATGGTAAACCCTTCAACTGTGAAGAAGGGCAGGAGGTGTCTATTAACCACTCGAGCTTGAGGCACAGGCCAGGCGGAAGCAGTTCAGCTGCATAGGCCTGTTCTACAAGAGGAGAAGAAGTCCATTTTACCAGTTGAATCTGTTGCATCGGAAAAGGAGGAATTATTCAGTCGCCAACCCCTCGAGTACATTATACAACCCGAGGACAATCATAGCAGCATGATGGTTATGTCGCTGGACTAATAATGCACAGATGAAATCACAGCCCACCTCGAGAGCAGGGGAATTTAAATAAAATTAAATAAATCGAGAATTTTAAAACAAACCCATCTGGCTCATTGATCTCCGTTCGGGAAGGAAAGCTGCTGTCCTGAAAAGTCTGGGCCTATAAGTGACTCTTTAACCACAGCAATGTGGTAGACTCTTCACGGTTCTCTGAAATGGCTGCGCGAGCCACTCAATTGCAAAAGGTGGCTCACCACCACTTCACAACGGCAATTAGAGATGGGCAACGAATGGCGATGAACACATGCATGAATGAATAAAAGAAAATTTAGAAAGCAGCGAGTATGAGAAAAAGCTAGTTTTTCATAGCGGCAGAATGTGGGTATTTGTGCTCCACAAGAATCGAGTCTGCGACCACTGATGTTCACCATTTAAATGAACGATTTAGAACTAGGAATCAAAAACACAATTTCTAAATTTGCGGATGACAAAAAATTCGGGAGTGGGATAGTTAATACTGAGGACGACTGCAACAAATTTAAGAAGGACATTAATAATTTGCAGAATGCGCAGATAATTGGCAAATTAATTTCTAACTCTATAAATGTGCGGTATTACATTTTGGAAGGGGAATGGAGAGGTCACTTATTATTTGGCGTGGGGGGTGGTGGCGGTGGGGGGCGGGTGGCAAAGTTTAGTTGCCGCAGAGGAACAAGGCGAACGCAAAGTACAATTACACAAACCTGTAAAAGTTATGACACAGGTTAGCAAGGCCATACAAAAGCAAAGCAACCTATAGGATTTATTTCTTGACGTATAAAATTGTAAAGTGACGACGTTATTCTAAAACTGTGTCGAACGTCAGTTTGGCCACACGGAGAGGACTGTTTACTGTTCTGGTCGCCATATTATAAACACGGAATAGAGGCATTGCAGAGGATGCACAGAAGATTTGCAAAGATAATACCAGAAGAGCCAGCGGATCAATATCAGAATAAGATCAACAGGCTGGCTCATTTTCCCTTGAACGGTGGTGACCTAATCGAGACATTTAACATTATGAAAGGAGTTGATGATGTCTACAATAGGAATGTTCCACTTGTATCTAAGAACATAACCAGAGGCCATCATTATAAGATTGTCACCATTAAATCAGATGGGGAATTGAGAAGAAACTCATAATCCCAAAGCAGGGTGACATTCTGGAACTCGCTACTGCAGGGAGTGGTTGAAACGAATAGCATCATTGCATATAAGGAGATGCAAGACGAGCATTTTCAGTAGAAGGGAATAGTGGGTTCGGCTGATAGATTTAGATGAGGAAAGACGAGAGGAGGCTCCAGTGCAGCATACCGACTGGCTGAGTCGAATGGCCTCTGTATGTGCCGTTTCTGCGAAATAATCCAATGTAATCCTAAGAGAGCTTATCGCGCATGAACTGGAAGAAGCCATACAGGACCTTAAATCTTTGACACAGGAGCAGGCTCTCATCCCCTCAAACATGTCCAATAGGAACAGGAGGCAGCCATTCAGCTTTTTAGGCATCTTACATAAGAACCTGAGGCGGGTGTTTCAGCATCTTCCAGACAGTTTTTGGAATAGGGAAACGCTAATCAGCCCCTCGAAACTGTTGTATAGGAACAGGAGGAGGCCATTGAACCATATAGTTTGTTTCACTGGAAAAGCAGTCGGACATTCAAAATCCCGAGCCTGTTATATAGGAAAAGGAGAAGGATATACAGCACAAAGAGGCAGGTTGCACAAGAACATGAGAAGTTCATTCAGCCACTCAAGCCTGTTGCATAGGCGCTGAAGGAGGCCATTCATCACCTTGACCAAGTTACACAGTTCCGGGATGAAACTTAGTGCACGGCAGCACAGTGGTAATGATACTGTATTTGTATTTCAGAGACATAAGTACAAATCCAACCATGGCGGCTGGGGAATTTAATTCAGTTAATTAAACAAATCTGGCATTAAAAAGTCGTTGTCCTGCCTTTACTTATGCAACTTGATCAGCATAATGCTCTATTCCCTTCTCCCTCAAATGCTTAACTAACCCACCCGTTAAATGCATCTACACTATTTGCTTCAACCAATCCCTGTGGTAATGAGTTCCACATTTTCACCACTATCTGCGTAAATAATTTGTATTTGACTTTGCGGTGACTATCTTATATTGATGCCCTCTGGTTTTGTTCCAAAGCACAACTGGAAATACTCTCACTCTAATTGCTCAGTCCAAGTATTTGATAATTTTAAGAGCTTTATTCGGTCAACCTCAGCCTTCTCTTTTCAAGGTGAAATAAACCATGGATGTTCATCATTCCCTGTTCTGTATACCCTTGACTTTATGGTATCTTCATCGTTAATCTTTTTTTCTGCCCTCTCCTGTGTCTCCTGTTGTGGATTCAAAATACCAGCGTGACCCAAGTCTAATAAAGTATAAAAATATGTTTAATTTCGAATACCTATGCCTTGGCCAAGGGAGAACAGCAGTTTGAATTGAGTTCACGCAAACCATTAATGCCTCCTTGGCTTGTGGCGATCAGCTCTCGGTACTTAATGCAAAAAATGCAATTCACTAAGTCACCTGCTCCACTACAATGAGGAATTTTACAATTTGCAGCTATGAAACAGCAAGCCATATTTCCTGTTATTCAACAGCTAGCCTAACCGCAAGTCTGCATTTTATATCTATCTTTGTTAAGCTTGCCACCACATCCTCTTGCAGATAATCTGCTTTCTGATTGGCCTTGCGAGTTGTTGCCAGACAAAACCGACTTGATATGCTTTATTCCCTGATGCTGATCCTGAAACTCAATTTTACTACTTGTCCATTTCAGAAAACATTTCCCAGACTGCAACATTATTCCACTCTGGCGGTTTCTAAAAATCCCACTTCAATTCCCCCTCTGGTCTTTGGCTCCCCCGAGCCCATGAGACCAGTAGAGCGAAGCTATCTAATGCTTCAGACTTCCCGCCGCATTTTGCAGTGATTTGCCACCAAGTTTGTGATGTCTATTTCTTAATCCGGGGTATTAATGTCCCACTTGCAACTCCAGTCTATCTTTCTCTTGCATACGTGTCATTGCTTTAGTTTGCTGCCGGTGTCTACACTTTCTACAAGCTGCACATGCCATTATCAACCAGCATAGTGACAAAATCAGTTGAAATGCCACCAATAAGTGAGAAATGATACGTATCCATGGCTGGATATTAACTTTCAGTCCACAGTTTCATGCCTTCTCGTACCAGGTTGTACTTTGAAGGGCTTTTCCAATGTCCTAAACCAGTTCGCGCCGTTACTGTTTGAGCACGTGATATAGTTTTATACTTGTAGGCAGAAGATCCTTTATGTCTCACACGTCTTTGGGCAGGTGGGGTATTGGTGCAGTCAGTTCACTTTCAAATGGGTGCTAATCTTGTTTAATGTCATCATTCAGTCTCAGGCTAATGGTTTCTCGACCATGGATATACTTCATTCGTGCTCCTCCAATTGTTACCGGTAGCATCGGGGTGAAGCAGAAGTTGGGGTTAGTGATATTACAGAGATAATTTCCATTGGCATAAGTTGGCTGGTTGGTTACCACACAGCATTCCCCCTTTCTGCGTTATGTTGAGAGGGTCTATTCGGTTCTGATGAGTTTATTTCTAAGACACACACAATGGTTTAATTAAATCCGCACCTATCCTCGCATCCCCAGCCAACTGAATGTGGACATATAGTTAGACATCATGCACTGCGGCACCCTGATAATGTGACCCCTCTCAGGATCCATTCGGTTTGATGGCATACTGATCCATTGGTTAATTGCGCATGGACTTCTCACCCGGGATTAAGCCCAGTTTTCTCCCTCTAACTGTGGGTGTGATCCAAACTCCCGTTCGTCATTACCAGAGTCATTCGGACTATCCCCACCAGGGCAGAAAGTGAATCTTTGCATCAGCCAGTTAACGGAAAACTCTTGTCATTCCTTTCATGGTGCACACGTACAGTGACCCTGGGTGCTGTGCTCGGTGAAAAGGCTTGGTTGCTGTTAATCCATTCAGGGAGTTCATCCTTTTGCATTTTGTACAGGTTCTCCCTGACCTGCCCAATCATGCATCCCCCACAAGCGTGGCAGAGGTCTCCCTAAACCTCTGCCTTTTCTGCAGTGAATTATCAGTCAATCCAACGATTAAGGTGGCAGCATGGCCCTACAGGACTGTAATCCCTTTGACTAACCTCCCTGCTGTCCCATCGCCTTCACGCCCAGGCTCTTTGACGGCATTTGTCTGCCCCTGCAGCAACTTCCTCACTGTGTCTTTAAGACTTTCCAATTGTCACTGTATACCAAGGGCATTTATAAATCAGGTTCCCGTATTGACAATTGTTAAGACGTCATTGATCAGACCACGTTTCTGTCTGTCGGTCTGAACCGCTTTCAGAGGGCTCCGGTATCTGGATGCTCCTGAGGCGTCCCGGGATTCTTTCAACACTATGCTTAGCATTCGAGAGTGAAATGCCCGTACCTTAAGGTCACATTTTTCTGTTAGCCCTATGTACGACAGGTTTACTATTACAGCTAATATCTCATGGTATATATTTTCTTACAATTGGATTTCCTCCGTTTTCAGGACAACCCTGCATGGTGGTCCCGCATTATGTGTGGAACATTCTAACGGTTTCGTTGGTGTTGGCGAGGCGGGCGGTGTCGTCGTTAATGGTCACTCGTCTGCCCATCTCCCACGTACTATTGGCGAGGGATCTGACCTGTATTTTTAAATGCAATTATAATATCTGGGTCGAAGTGTTCGTTCTGCCATGACGCATACCTCAATTACATTAGACTTATGAATTATAACTTGTGAATCTGCATCATAGTAGTGTTCCATTTTTTTTACATGATTCCTTAAAGTCTTTATGGTCATAATAAGGTTTGCGATAATATTTGCGATCGATAAGGAGTGTCCATATAAAGACACAAACAATTTTATAGGATATACATGCCGTTCTGTGTGATACCACAGAGATTCCTAAGATTTTTGATTGCACCCACGAGCATCTTCGGATGGTGCCAGTCGGTGTCAGACTAATGTCCACCAGACCTCATTCTAAACGAAATATCCCCGCTATGTGGATTCCAACTCCCACAATTATTCGATTGAATTCGGGATCCATGGGTCTTCCTCGTGGTGTTGATCCGTTGTCTGGATCATCCATAACAGTATCATCGTCCGCCAGGCCGTCCTGTAAAAGGGAGGGACGCCCTTGTGCTATTCGCTATATATCACTGTATCTTTTCAACTGGGACTAAAGTTTCGACCGTCCGACTCCATTCATATGCACACATGCACAAGTATCAACACTGATCAATATCTCGTGTGGTCCTGACCACTGCGGTGCGAACCCAGTTTGTCCCAGTAGCCCCTTAACCATTACTGACTACACCACTTGGGGAAGACCTACCGGGAACTCTAACTCTTCGTATTCATTCCGGCCTGCCTACCGTTCTCTTACTTCCTGCCCCATATCCTTAAGTTCCTTACATAACTCAATTACATATCTCCTAATCTGATCCCGCAATTGGCCCACATCGGACCCTCCTGTAATTGTAACATCGGGCAGTCGCAATTGCTCGACCAGGCATGAGTTCACATGGAATTACTCCTGTTTTCTGTTTAGGTGTTGCCCTTTGTCTCATCAGGATAGCAGGGAGAAGATCAGCCCAAGCCTGTCCGTTTCTTGGATTGCTTTTGACAGGCATGTCTTTATTCTCCGATTCATACGTTCTACCACCCCCGAACTCTGCGCGTAGTAGGGGATGTGAAATTTTTCTTCATTACCCAATATGGTGCAAAGTAATTTTACCATCTGTCCTATGAAATGGGTTCGCTGATCGGAGTTGATTTCGTTGTGGATGCCCCAGCGGGGAATCACTTCCTCGGCTATGACATGACCTGCTGTGGTTGCCGCACAGTTTCGGGTGTGGGAAACTTCCACCCACCGTGTAAACAAATCAATTATTACGAGACAGTATTTCTTTCGTGTATAGTTTGGCAGTCGTCCCGTGAAATCAATTTATATTTTCTCCCATGACCCTCGCGACCGTGTTTGATGGGACATTCTAATTTTAATGATTTTTCCCAGATTATGTCGGACACAGGAAATGCATTGCAGGCATTATTTATCAATGTCACGTCCCATTCCTGGCCACCACCAATCCTTAGAGACACTATTGATCATGGCACTTCGCCTGGCATGGTTAATGTCGTGGTGCAGTTCCATGAGCATCTTCCTCATACAAGTGGGGTCTGCAAACTTGCCGTCCATTCTCCACAAGGAGTCTGGATCTGTTGCCCCTCCATGTGTTTTCGATTTGTCTTTTCAACATGACTTGCATCTGCAAGTAATTTTGCAATATCAATATCTTCTTTAGTGATGATACTAGTTACTGATTCTCCCTCACTTCAGATGAAACTGTTGCCTCCTGCGTTGCCTTACCACAGAATCATTACCTCTCTGGACATAATCTTTCACTTTCTGATGGCCTGTGACCTGTATTACTGCTGCCACGGCAGGTTTACTCGCTGCGTCTAATAGCAGCCTAATTCGGCCTTCATGTTTGTTGGCCTCCCCGCCGGAGATGACAAATCCTCGCCTTCCCCAGACGGTCAAGTAGTCATGGAGTACTCCAAAAGCATATCGGCTGACTGTGTAGATATTTACTCGCATGCCTTCAGCTAACTGGAGGGCTTCTGCCAGGGCAGTGAGTTCTGCCACTTGTGCAGAAAGTCCTCCGTCCAGTCTCCGAATTAGGACAGGGTGAAGCGCTCCATTGACCACCGCCCAACCTGTATGTGGGGACATTTGGAGATATTTGCGGGACCCGCCCACATGAAAGATTAAATCGGGGTCCTCGAGTGTGATCTCACATATATTACGGTGTGAGTCTTCCCACTCTCGGGTGTGTCACTCATGGGGTTCATTTGTGGTCAGGTGACCCTTTGCAGGGTCCTCCCCTGTGTCTCGTACTATTTTAACGGTCTCATCATTGGAGAGTGTAACTGCCTCCCATTTAGCCTGCTTACATTGGGTTATGGTTAGGGTTAGGGTTAGGATCTCAGTTTTCCAGTGTTGAGCATTTCTACCAGCTTGTGTTTAGTGTGCTGTACAATTTCCCCGATTATCACTACCGGTTCACCGATTTTCTCTGCCTACCTTGTGAAATCCAGAGCTGCCACACACTGGAACAAACCGACTGGCACGAGTGGCTTTTGGGTTGAGTAATAGGCTTGAGGACGCATCCGGTCCCCATACATCTGAGTGATCGGCGCCATGTAGAATACTTCCTGATTTTCGCTGTAACTGTGGAAAGATATGTCGATGTTCGGGAGACCCAGGCCAGGCACCGATATTAAGGCTACTTTCAGATTACCATATGCTGTTTTCTGCTCCGGGCCCCACTCTATACTTTGTAGGGAGTGTTTCCCCCCTTTTACCAGTTTCTGCATTAGATCAACTATCGCTGCGAAATTGGCTATAACGGTTCTGCAGCAATTAATGAGTCCCAGTACTTTCCATACCACTCGGAGCGTCTTGGGACGGGACATGATTCTCATAGCTTCTTTCCTATCTTCAGACATTGTTCCAGTCCCCTTTGCTATCACATGTCCCAAATATTGTCCAATCTGAGCTTTCTTGGCATTGATTTTAATCCCGCCCTTTGTAGGGTTTCAGGATTTCTATTGAACGTAGAAATATAGAAACATAGAAAATAAGTGCAGGAGTAGGCCTTTCGGTCTTTGAGCCTGCAACACCATTCAATGAGTTCATGGCTGAACATGCAACTTCAGTACCCAATTCCTGCTTGCTCCCCCGAGTAGTAAGGACGACATCTAACTCTTTTTTGAATATATTTAGTGAATTGACCTCAACAACTTTCGATGGGAGAGAAATCCACAGGTTCACCACTCTCTGGGTGAAGAAGTTTCTCTTCATCTTCGTCCTAAATGGCTTACCCGTTGTCCTTAGACTGTGACCCCTAGTTCAGGACTTCCCCAACATTGGGAACATTCTTCCCACATCTAACCTTATTGAAACCGTCGGAATTTAAACGTTTCTATGAGACCCCTCTCATTCTCCTGAACTCCAGTGAATACAAGCCAAGTTGATCCAGTCTTTCTTGATATGTCAGTCTCGTCATCCCGGGAATCAGTCTGGTGAACCTTCGCAGCAATCTCTCAATTGCAGGAATGTCCTTCCTCTAGTAAGGAGACCAAAACTGCACACAATACTCCAGGTGTGGCCTTACCAAGGCCCGGTACAACTGTAATAACATCTCCCTGCCCCTGTACTCGAATCCCCTCGCTATGAAGGCCAACATGGCATTTGCTTTCTTAACCGCCTGCTGTACCTGCATGCCAACCTTCAATGACTGATGTAGCATGAAACCCAGATCTCGTTGCACCTCCCCTATTCCTAATGTCTCACCATTCAGATAATAGTCTGTCTCTCTGTTTTTACGACTAAGTGGATAAACTCAGATTTATCCACATTATACTTCACCTGCCATGCATTTGCCCACTCACATAACCTATCCAACTCACTCTGCAGCCTCATAGCATCCTCCTCGCAGCTCACACTGCCACCCAACTAAGTTTTATCCGCAAATTTGAAGATACTACGTTTAATCCCCTCGTCTAAATCATTAACATAAAATGTAAACGGCTGGGGCCCCAGCACAGAATCGTTGGTACCCCACGAGTCACTGCCTGTCATTCTGAAAAGCACCCATTTATTCTTGCTCGACAAAAGCAGGTAAGTTCTGCTGCAACTGTACAGGGTATTGGAGAGGCCACACCTTGAGTACTGCGTCCAGTTTTTTTCTCTGTATTTAATAAAGGATATTCCTGCATTGGAGGCTGTTCATTGAAGTTTTAGTAGGTTGATTCTGGAGAGGCGTTGGTTGACTTATGAGGACTGTTAACATAGAAACATAGAAACATTGAAAATAGGTGCAGGAGTAGGCCATTCGGTCCTTAGCGCCTGCACCACCATTCAATAAGATAATGGCTGATCATTACCTCAGTACCCTTTTCAAGCTTTTCTCTCCATGCCTGTTGATCCCTTAAGCCATAAGGGCCATATCTAACTCCCAGTTAAATATATCCAATGAACTGGCATCAACAACTCTCTGGGGCAGGTAATTCCACAGTTTAAAAACTATCTGATCGAGGCAGTTTCTCCTCATCTCAGTCTTAAATGGCCTATCCCTTTTCCCAAAGCATTGTCCCCTGGTTCTGGACGTCCCCAGTATCGGGAACATTCTTCCCGAATCTAACCTGTCCAGTCCCTTCAGAATCTTATAACGTTCTGCGAGATCCCCTCTCATCCTTCTGAACTCTAGTGTATAAATTCTCAGTTGATCCAGTCTCTCGTCATATGTCAGTCCAGCCATCCTGGGAATCAGTGTAGTCAACCTTCGGATCACTCCCTCAATAGCAAGAACGTCCTTCCTCAGATTAGGAGACCAAAACTGAATACATTACTCCAGGTGAGGCCTCAGCAAGGCCCTGTACAGCTGCAGTAAGAGCTCTCTGCTCCTACACTCAAATCTCCTAGCTATGAAGGCGAAGTTACCATTTGCATTCTACAAGGCCTGCTGTACCTGCATACCAACTTTCAATGACATATGAACCATGACACCCAGGTCTCGTTGCACCTCCTCTTTTCCGAGATGCCGCCATTCATGTAATATTCTGCCTTCGTGTTTTTGCCCCCAAAGTACATAACCTCACATTTATCCACATTGTACTGCATCTGCATACATTTGCACACTCACCTAACCTGGCCAATCACTTCCGCCTCATAGCT
This sequence comes from Pristiophorus japonicus, assembly GCF_044704955.1. Classification (NCBI taxonomy): domain Eukaryota; kingdom Metazoa; phylum Chordata; class Chondrichthyes; family Pristiophoridae; genus Pristiophorus; species Pristiophorus japonicus. The sequence goes on from NW_027252779.1 coordinate 11,662,129, forward strand.
CACAACGTCACCCAGCTAAGTGCCATCTGCAAACTTGGAGATGTTACACTCAATTCCTTCATTTAAATCAGTAATGTATATCGTAAAGAGTTGGGGTCCCAGCACTGAGCCTTTTGGCACTCCAGTTGTCACTGCCTGCCATTTTGAAAAGGACCCGTTTATCCCAACTCTCTGCTTCCTGTCTGCCAACGACATCTCTTTCCACGTCAGTACATTCCCTGCAATATCAGGTGCTTTGATTTTGCTCAACAATCTCTTGTGTTAGACCTTGTCAAAAGCCATTTGAAAGTCAAAATACACCACATCCACTGGTTCTCCCTTGGCCACTCTCCTCGTCACATCTTCAAAGAATTCCAGAAGATTTGTCAAGGAAGATTTCCCTTCCATAAATCGATACTGACTTGCACCAATTCTGTCACTGCTTTCCAAATGTGCTGCTATTTCATCCTTAATAATTTATTCCAAAATTTTCCCCACTACTGATGGCTGGATAACCTGTCTATATTTACCAGATTTCCCTCGCCCTCGCGTTTTAAAAAGTGGCGTTACATTAGCTGCGCTCCAGTCTATAGGAACTGAACCTGATTCTATAGACTGTTGAAAAATTATCACCAATGCATCCACTATTTCTAGGGCCACTTCATTATGTACTCTGGGAGGCAGACTATCAGGCCCCGGCAATTTATCGGCCTTCAATCCCATCAATTTCCCGAACACAATTTTCTGCCTCATCAGGATAGCCTTCAGTTCGTCCTTCTCACGAGACCCTCGGTTCCCTCGTATTCCGGAAGTCTATCTGTTTCTTCCTTCATGAAGACAGACCAAAGTATTTGTTCAATTTGTCAGCCATTTCCTTGTTCCTCATTATAAATTCACCTGAATCCGACAACAAGGGACCTACGTCAGACTTCACTAATCTTTATCTCTTCAGATATCAATAGAAGCTTTTGCTGTACCTTTATTGGATGCATCCCTTATTTCATATTTGATGCTGTCCCCAAACTCACTGCAACTGGTTGGTGATCTGCACACAACTCCACGAGCGTTTTCTGCCTATTTTACTATCACCTGAAAACCTCTTAATCATAACCCCTATATTCAAGTTTAAATAATTGATAAATACCATAAAAAACAATGGACCTCGCACTGAAAACTGCAGAAACCCTTGGAAACGTCCTTCCAGTCACAAAAATACCCAGCAAACATTGCCCTTTGCTTTCTGCCTCTGTGCCAAATTTGGAAACAATTTGACACCTCGCCCTGGATCGCATGGGAATTTATTTTCATGATCAGACTGCCATATGGGACCTTAGCGAAAGCATTTAATAAAATCAATATTCAGTACATCATATGCACGACTTCATCGACACACCTGGTGAACTCCTCCAAAAATGTAATCAAGTTATTCAAACGCGAACCTTCCTTATCATATCGTGCTGACTGTCCTGATTAACCAGTATCTTTAGAAATGTAGAAAATGTACAAACTTTCAATGCTATCCTGTTTTCACGGGAAAACATCATTAATTAACTAATGATCTTCATTTGCAAAAATAAAGCAATTTTAACTGAAGGAAAGTCCTGAATTGAATAATTTGCTTGTGCTCTGCAATTTACCTCTTAAACAATAAACCATTTTAGACATTGTGCTTTAATGGTCTGCTTCATCATGTACATTGCTGCTAACATTTACATGGGACTGGGGAAACTTTGAGAGAGTCTATCGAGCAAGGGAATGATAATTGTGAAACACCAAAGAAAATATACATTCTGGAAGAAGAACATCGACAACAAATGTGACCCCAACAGCCAGAAATAAGATTAAATGCTGAGGCCCTTTCAGCAAAAAATTACTTTCCCAAACATTTCTCCGACCGAAACTTCACAAAACAAAAATGTTGCTTTTAAAGTCATTAATCCCGAATTTGCGCGAACCCGAATCTTGTGAATCAGATGCCTGTAGTTTTGCAGAAACAATCCACATACCTTTACAATATTCTGTTTTCATCAACACTATTATATATGCCACGAACTGATATAATCACAGTCTAAGGAAAATATTACATCACGGTAGAAGACCATTCGGCCGGTCGAGCCAATGACAGCTATCAAGTATCCCACTCCCCTGTCATTTGCCTGCAGACGTGGATTTTCTTTTCCTTTAAATACATATCCAACTCCTTTTTGAATTATATGATTGACCACTTATAAGAATGGAGGGGGAGAGAAAACTGGTAATTATAGACGGTTTAGTCTGACATCAGTAGTGGTGAAAATGTTGGAATCAATTATTAAAAATGAAATAGCAGCACATTTGGAAAGCAATGATGGGATCGGTCCAAGTCAGCATGGATTTATGAAAGGGAATTCCTTCTAGACAAATATTATAGAATTTTTTGAGGATGTAACTGGCAGAGTGGACAGGTGAGAACCAGTGGATGTGGTGTATTTGGACATTCAAAATGCTTTTGACAGTGTCCCACACAAGAGATTGATGTGCAAAATTAAAACACATGTTATTGGTGGTAATGTACTGACGTGGATAGAGAACTGGTTTGAAGGCAGGGAGCAGAGAGTCGGGATAAACGGGTCCTTTCAGAATGGCAGGCAGTGACCAGTGCGTTACCGAAGGGCTCAGTGCTGGTACCCCAACGATTTACAATATACATTAATGACTTAGATGATGGAATTTAGTGTAATATCTCCAAGTTTGAAAACAAATGGAACATAGCTGTATGGTAGTGTGAGCTGTGAGTAGGACGCTCAAAGGATGCAGGATGAAGTGGACCTGTTCGGTGAATGGGCAAACGCGTGGCAGGTGCAATATAGTGTGGATAAATGTGAGGTTATCCACTTTGATGGAAAAAACCCGAAGGCAGAATGCTATCTGAATGGCGGCAGATTCGGAAACGGGTAGCTGCAGTGATACATGGGTGCAATCGTACATCAGCCATGGCATGCAGTTTCAGCAGGTGAGGAAGAAGGCAAGTGGTATGTTGGCCTTAATAGCTGGGGGAATTGAGTATAGGAGCAGAGAGGACTTACTGCAGTTGTACAGGGCCTTAGTGAGGCCTCACCAGGAATATTACGTTCAGTTTTGTCTCCTAATCTGAGAAAGGACGTTCTTGCTATTGAGGGAGTGCAGCGAAGGTTCACCGGATTGATTCCGGGGATGGCAGGACTGACATACGAGGAGAGACTGGATGGACTGCGCCTTTATTCACTGGAGTTTAGAAGGATGACATGGCATCGCATAGTAGGATATAAAATTCTGATGGTACTGGAAAGGAAGATATAGGAAAAATGTTCCCGATGTTGGTGAAGTCCAGAATCAGGGGATATCAAGTAAGGATAATGATTAGGACTGAGATTATGGAGAAACGTCTTCACTAAGAGAGTGTGAACCTGTGGAATTCCTTGCCGCAGAGAGTTTTTGCACCCAGTTCATTGGATATATTGAAGAGGGACTTAAATATGGCACTTAAGGCTAAAGGGATTAAGGGGAATGGAGAGAAAGCAGGAACGGAGTACTGACGTGAATGATCTGCCATGCTCTTACTGAATGGTGCTGCAGGCTCGATGGGCCGAATGGCCTCCTACTGCACCTATTTCCTGTGTTTCTATGTTTCCTTGATTCTATTCAGATTGTTGATTGCATTCATGTATGAGCTGACAGAAATCAATAAGTTGCTGTCTGTCACTGTTTGAGGAAAGAGAGAACCAGCTGCTATATCACTATGGCCATGTCAGTCTGAAAAAGTCTACTCTCGGAGGCGAGGCAGACTAAAGACCGGTAACTATTTGCAATGAGACCGACTGTGATTACCAGGTAGTATCGACGTTTGCTGCCACCACAGTTTGCTCACAACATTGCTCTCGTACAATATTTTCCGCCTCTTAATTAAACACTTATTCTTCCTCTTTTGAATTGTAAATTTCTCACATTTCTCAGGTTTTTTGCTTTTTCTCGCCAAATTATGTGCCTATTCCTTGACATTAAAACAATCATTAATTTCCCTTGTTAGCCATGATTGACCCACCTTGACCGTTTTATTTTTACTCCAGACATGGCTCTACAATTGCTGAAGTTGCTCCATGAGATCTTTAAATGTTTGCCATTGCTTATCTACCGTGAATCTTTTGTATCCTTAGACAGTCTATTCTAGCCAATGCACGCCTCATAACGTCGAAGTTACCTTTCCTTATGCTGAGGAACCTACCTTCCGTAGTAACTGTGTCACTCTCCATTTGATAATGAAATCGACCCTATTATGGTCAATCTTCCCCAAGGGGCCTCGCACAACAAGTTGGCTAATTAGTTCCTTCTCATGACACATCACCCAGTCTAGGATGGCCAGCTCTCTAGTTGGTTCCTTGACATATTGATCTAGAAAACCATCCCTAATACACTCAAGGAAATCCTCCTCCACTGCGTTACTACCAGTTTGGTTAGCCCAATCAATATTTAGATTAATGTCGCCCATGATTGTTGTATCTTTATTGCACACATCCCTAATTTCTTCATTGATGCTGTCGCCAACCTCTCTACTACTGTTTGGTGATCTGTACACAAATCTAACTCGCGTTTTCTGCCCTTTGGAATTTCGCAGCTGTATCCATTCCTATTTCACATCATTCAGGCTAATGTCCCTCCTCACAATTGCATTAATTTCCTCTACAATTAGTAATGCCTCCACGCCTCCTTTTCCTTCTGTCTATCCTTCCTAAATGGCGAATACTCTTGGATGCTGAGATACCAACCTTGGTCATCCTGGAGCCATGTCTCCGTGATGCCAATTACATTATACCCATTAACTGCTATCTGCGCAGTTAATTCGTCCACCTTATTTCGAATACTCCTCGCATTGAGGCACAGAGACTTCAGGCTTGTCTTTGTACGCATTCTGCCGCTTGAGAATTTTGCTGTAATATGCCCTTTTTGTTTTCCGCCTTGGGTTCTCTGCCCTCCACTTTCACTATTCTCCTTTATATGTTTTGATTCTGACTCCATTTTATTTCCTTCTGTCTCCCTGCATAGATTCCCATCCCCCTGCCATATTAGTTTAAATTCTCCCCAACAGCACGAGCAAACATTTCCCCGAGGACATTGGTTCAGGTGCATACCGGCCGGATTGCAGCGGTCCCACTTCCCCCAAAACCGGTTCCAATGCCCAAGGGTGCACTCTCTGTGTGCATTGCTCAGTTGAGAGCTAGTGTTGCACTGCGGTATGCATGATTCTAAATCTGATTCGATGCCCGGCCACCACACATCGCATCTGGCTATGGCTTTCAGCATTACGAGGCCAGGGTGGGTGCTGTTTAGATAACGTATGAATGTTTCCCTGCCTTTCTTGAACAAGACCAAGCGATTACCCCACAAAAGACCGTCCGCCTGTAAGGACATTTCTTCTTTGCGCCTGTGTAATGGCTTAAACTCGTCCTGCATCTCCGCTGGGACACTGGACCAGCTCCCATGTATTTTTTTACAAGGGACAGTAAAGGATCCTAGCTAGTCCAGGTCCAGATCTGGTGGGCAGCAACGGGTGACCTTTCATTTTCGAATGCATACACCACAAAGAGCAAGTCCGCAGGTTGTGCCATTTCCACCATGGTAGTCAGCAAAGTTAGCTGATTGACAGCATTTCTGTGGCGGATTGCATCGTTGTATGCCGACAGCCTGAGCGCCCATCTTTGGATGTAGGCAGAGCCATTGGTGTTAGTCCCTTTGCTCTCTGAGAATAGCGAAATGTGCGGCTGATGGTCAGTTTCTAGCTAAAACTTTAAACCAAACAATTGCTGATGTATATTTTTCACCCCGTATATGCACGCTGGGGCTTATTTTTCAATCATGCTGCATATTCTTTCGGCCTTCGACAAACTCCTGGACACGTGGACGACCAGTTTCAAAATCCCCTATTCGTTAGCTTGTTGTAACGAACAACCGACCCCTCATGATGACGCATCGCAAGCTAGCACTAATCGTTTACATGGCTAATACAGAACAAGCAATTTGTTTGAAGTAAACAGAGTTCTTGCTTTCTCAAAGGCAGCCTCTTGTGAATTCCCCCATACTTCGTCCTCTCCCTTGCATAGTAGCGAATGCAACAGTTCTTGCAGGGTGCTTATCCCAGGTAGCAAATTATAGAAGTAGGTAAGGAGTCCCAGAAACGACCGCAGCTCCTTCACATTCAGTGGTCTCGGCGCGTTCTTCATGGCCTCCGTATTTGCATACCTCGGCCTGGTGCCCTCTACTGTGATTCATCTTCCTAAGAACTCGACATCTGGCGCCCCGAAAACATGCTTCGACCGCTTCAACCTGAGTCCCGACTTAGAAACTCTTCCATGTACTCCAAATTTTTGATGATGTCACGAACTGTGACCAGTAGGTCGTCTTGGAACACCACTGTGCAGGGAACAGACTTTAGCAGGTTTTCCATGTTCCATTGGAAAATTGCCACAGCCGAACGAATCCCAAACGGGCATCTGTTATATATGAATAGACCTCTGTGCATGTTGGTGCAGATGAGGTCTTTCGAACGTTCACCAGCTCCTGCATCATGTCGGCTGACGTCAGCTCCAACTCGATGAACGTCTTTCCTCCAGCCAGGATCGCAAATAGGTCGTCTCGCTTGGGTAGCGGGTACTCGTCCTGTAGTGAAAAGTGGTTAATCATTATTTTACCGTCCCCACAAATTCTGACCGTGCCGTCACCTTTGAGTACCAGGAAAATCTGATTGGCCCACTCATTGAATTCTACAGGCGCAATGATGCATTCTCGCTTGAGCATATCGAGCTCAATTTCCACATTCCCTCGCATTTTAACCGTACCGCCATGCCTGGTGGTTGATAGGTCGTGTACTGGGATCCAAGTGGTTCTGCACCTTCGCCCCCGAGAAACGACCAATGCCTGGCTCGAACAAAGAAGGGAATCTGGTCAGGACCTGGGCACATGAATCATCGTCGACGGAGGAAAATGCTCCGATGTCATCCCAGTTCGAGCGGATTTTTCACAGGCAGCTTCTGCTGAACAGTGTGGGGCCATTCCGTGGTACGATCCATAGTGGGAGATCTTGCACCGCTCCATCATAGGAGACTTTTACTTCTGCGCTGCCAATTACAGGGATCAGCTCTTTGTTATAAGTGCATAGCTTGGTGTGAATGGGGCTAAGCTTGGGCCTCTGTAGCTTGTTGCACCATAGCCTTTCGAAGGCCATATTGCTCAGTTTAAACTGACTCGCACCTGTCTCCAGATCCATGGATACTGGAATTCCATTCAGTTCGATATTTAACATAATTGGTGGACATTTCGTGGTGAAGGTATGTACTCCGTTCACTTCTGCCTCCTCGGTGCGATTCTCTAGTTCAGCCTGATCCACCATGGATCGGTCTTCCTCTGTAACGTGGTGGTTTGCAGTGTTTTTAGGGTTTGCAGTTGGCCTGTAATTTCGCTGGAGGTGTCCCATTGTTCTGCAGCCTTTACACGCGTAGTTTTTGAAGCGGCATTGATGGGACCGATGATCAGCTCCACACCGCCAACAAAGTGTTAACTGCCTCACATTAACGATTGAGAGCGGACTCTGGGTCATCTGAGAACTTGCAGAAGCCGGCGTGTGCGTTATTCCATTTGAATTGGTGCTTCGAAACGACTTTCCTTTGTGCACAGTACGAGCCGAAACGTTTTTGCTGCGAAATGTGTTTGGTTTTATCGCTGGTGGACATAAATGCCTGGGCTATCGTTGTTGCCTTGCTCAGATTTGGTGTTTCAACTGTCAATAATTTGTGAAGGGTAACCTTATGGCCACTGCAAAGCACAAAAACCTCTCTTCGTATTTGCCCAAGAAATCCCTGAAACTCACAATGTCCTACAAGACGCCTTAGTTCAGTGACATAGCTCGTCACTTCCTGGCCCTTCGACCGTTGATACATGTAGAACCGATTCCTCGCCATCAAAACGCTTTCCTTCGAATTTAGGTTCTCCATGACCAGCGCACGTAATTCTTCATCGGATTTGGTTGTTGGTTTTACCGGAGCTCGGAGATTCTTCATGAGGCCATAGGTTGTTGCACCACAGAGGGTGAGGAGGATCGCCCTTCATTTGTCAGTGTTCTCGTCCCCTTCCAACTCATTGGCCACGAAGTATTGGTCGAATCGCTCCACGAAGGCCTCCCAATCGTCCCCTTCTTAGAATTTATCCAGGATACCAACAGTTCTTTGCATTTTCGCGCGTTTCTACGTTCTTTCGTCGCCAACTGTTATGCTCATAATAACGACGAAATTGAGTAATATATGCAATGAGTAAATGTGACCTTAGCTCCTTTAATTGAACTGCAAGGTGGTGATAAGCGTGGGAGTCCTGCTTACATACAGTGCTCCCAAGGGATGCTGAGATCCGTTGGGTCTGTAACAGCTAAGCCCTCTGGTGATGGTGTGATACAGGTTCCAAGTTTTACATAAGTAACACTATTAATGGTAGGTAATTTGGTGCATTCTTTTACTTGGCTGATAAAGTACGGCCATTTAACGTTTGAGGGTATTGCTTCCATATTCGTAGAATGGTGGAGATTGCTTCAACAATAGCCACGCCCTCCGCCCGTTCTACCAGGTCTCGTCTTTGTGGGCTCCCATTCCTGAAAAGGAACCCCGCTCTATCTGACTTCGTGCAGAAAATTTGGGAGTGCATCCCCACCGTCAACGCCTTGCAGGTATTTGCGCTTAATTTACTTCCTGAAAAGTGCCAAATCGACATGCCTGACCCTTAAGTTGCAGCAAGTAACCAATGTCCCATTTTTTAAAAAAGCATTTCCGGGATGTGGCCATAACTGGCAAGGCCAGCATTTATTCACCGTCATTATTTGCTCTTGAGCATGTGGTGGCAAGCTCTCTTCTTGAACCGTGTGTCTTTATAACCGTTTGGTACAAGTGAATGTTTACCAGGCCATTTCAGGGGGCATTTAAGATGAACCACTTTGCTGTGGGTCTCAAGACACATGTTGTAGGAGGTAGGCACCTTTAGAATATACCAGAATACTAGGCATTAGGCACCTGCTAGATATCTAAACGCATATAAGTTTAAAGTGGCCACACATAAAATGGCTGCCCAGGCATGATGGGAAATCAGGTAGTCAAGCTGTGAACTGTTGAATGTTCAATGACAGAGCAATAACCCTGTGAGGCCCACTATAGGAATGCCTTGGATGCAGGATAAGAATAATGAGGAGAGAACCCATCTCGCGTATTCAAGGCCATAAACCAATTAATTCCCAAGGAAGAAAGAGATTAGAGAACCCATCTCTTGTAAAAAAGGTTATAAACCAATTATTTCTCCAAGAAGAAAGAACTAGTGAGAGAACCACTAATCTCCTGTAGTAAAGTTATCAATCAGCCCAAGCTGACAAGAGACGAACACATGGTTCCTGAGACATAAGGGGAATTCTATTGGGTTAAAAGAACCTATTTGTAATCTATAATCGTTGTGATTGGCTTGTGTCCAGCCGTGAAGTGCTGTGTAACAGTAGTAAACTGTTTGTAACTATTGTAAAACATATAAAAGTGAATGTAACCCTTTGTTCTGTGGAGAGAAACCTGGATGCGGTCCTGAGTTTTCCTCCCCGCTGAGCGTAATAAAGGCCGCCAGGCGTTGGAACCGACTCTGAGTGTTGAGTGATTTTTCAGAGAAAACACTAACGCTAACAATGATGTAGTTGACGGGATTTCCCGGAGTCGCTGGACGCCCTTGGAAAAAACCCGGGAAAGTACAAACAACAATGTTTAATTATAAAGGGTGCGGAAGGTGGAAGCTGGTTGATCGACACGAGGAGACGGTATAATATGTCAAACGCCTAGCCTGAGCCTGAATTAAGAGGGCTTTTGTCCCACGTGACGGGCAGGAACCAAGTAGGCATAGGGAACACACTTAGACCGTGGGATCGTGATACCGAGAGACATCGTCCGGACCCAGTAGTGTAATTTGAAATACCCCGGGGTAGAACCAAGCGGTGCACAGCGGCTAACGGAATCCAAACCTGTGAACAGGGTCGGACCAACGGGCCGAGCGGTGGTAGGTAGGCGTTAAGGTTAAAGTAAGCACTGCGGGAATTGCTTAAACGCGTTTTAAGAATTGTATAAGTTTGTGTAACAGCAGAACTTGTGACCTGACAGTAGCTAGGAGACGGTTTACTACAAGTCACGCTAGGTAGAAAGCGGACCTCTGAGAGTAGATTCCTAACGGTACTAGTCCTATCCAGGAATGGCCATGAAAGCAAGTAACCTCGAGTGGGGATCAGAAGGGTCCATTACCCGCCATCTGGCGGAAAAAACAAAATAAGCTAATCGAAAAAAAAATGATTAGCTCAGGGTGGAATCCTCAGGAACTACCAGCAAAGCAAAGGGAATGGTGGGAGAAGGAACGGAGAGTAAAAAAGGAAAAAAAAAGGCTGTGGTCTTGATAATGCGAGCCCATGTAAATTAACATAGGAAACTAAGATTAAAAACAAAACTGACGGTGATTATCTTAAGTGAAGTATGGAAGAGGAATAGAACCGGCCAAAGAAAAAGATTAATGTGAAAGAAGAGAGACTTTTGTGAACGTGTGTATAAAATGAGAACTGCCTGTGTGATTTTTGACTGTGGAATGAATTTTTTATGTTTTCATGTTCCAAAAGCCTGGTTGGAAGAGGAATGCAAGTGTCTGTTTACTTAAGAAACAGAGTGAAAGTCTTTTTTAACCCTTTGTATTGTTGTCCTGTATGTGGGAAGTTTTAAGACATTTAAGTTAGAAACGCAGGTGTGGATTTATTCGGATGATAAGTTACGGAGCTAGGAAAGTAAACAAATGTATAAAGGATAGGTTTGTTGAGCAAGAGATTTATTTGACACGCTCACTTACTTGTCGAAAGAAAACATGCAATGATTGATTGGGTTGAAAGACATAAATTTAGTCTCGGAATGAGATAAAGAATGTTTTAAAAAAAATGAGCTTCTAGCAAAAAAAAAAGTTTTAAATAAAGATTGAAATTACAAAGTTTGAATTGGGATTTTGAGATATTCAGAGAAGGCACAGAAAATACTGAGGTGGATTTAAAAAAATATAAAGATTAAATTAAATCTGATCAGGTCAAACTCCTGGGTAAGTGGCGAGCTATCTGCGAAGGTGTAAAAGGAAATTTTGGAAAATGTTAAAAACAGCAAGCTTTAGCAACGACTTTGAAACTGGAGCATTTTGAGATCACGAAAGGCAGCCCTCAAACTCTCAAAGCTGGACTCCATTCCAGTTATGAAAAAGAAAAAGAAAAAGATAAAGACGCCACTTTGAAAGTCAACAAATGAATTTAAATTAACAACTTTATGGAGTTACGAACCCTCCATGTAAAATACAAAACCTAGTTTGAAGAAAGAAAAAAAAAATGTAACGGACTAAATGGAAAAAGACATAACTTACTAAATACTAGTTGATGTTTGCTGTGAAAAAGATATTGGTTTAATTAGAAGGAAAAAAACATTGAATAAGTAAAAAACACTCTACATGGATTCGAATTTTAAATTATGAAAATGTTTCAATGCAGTTTGAAAAGATTTCCAAAATGGACAGTGTTTATCAAAAAAAGTCCCTAACAGTGTAAACAAGCAGGAGGGTTTTGAAGATAACGAGGAGAAAGAGAGAAATAAAAAAAAACAGAATTGAATTTCAGTGAACAAAATTGCTATTGTATGTGTGGTCTTGTTTTGAAACAATTTAAAAAAATAACATTCTTTGGCAAGTACTTGAATTAGAAGTTAAGAAAACATTGGAGTTTACTCTAATGATTTATGCTGATTTTAACGGATTCCTAATTTCGAAGCCAGTTTTGAAGGCACAAAGACTTTTTTTCAGATGATTACGTGAAGTCACGTAATGAAATCAGGTCTTCTTACAAACCTGGAAAGGAGTTAACCCTTTCCATTGACAGCCGTTTTATACTGAACATTAATTTGGATTTCTTAAAAAAAAGACTCACGAAACAGAGGAAACAAAAATAAAAACAGAACTAGCTGTTCTAATAATACTTGCCTGATACAATAAAGAAATAGATATGCAATAAAACAAATTGAAGAGTTAAAAGCAAAGATAAACAGGCTGGAAGAGATAACGAGACTAGACGGATAGTGCAGTGCGCAGCCATAGCACCATCACCTACGGCAATAGCGCCAATGTACCCCACGGTGGGAAGGTGTAGTCCACAAACCCAACCTAACGGTAAAGCAGACAGCGATGTTTGGAGGAATAGCTTTGGCCTTGGTCATAATCGGAGTTTGGGTGATATTTAACTGGGTAAAGACATGGGCGCACGCCCTACAGATTCAGCTCGAAATCGTTCGATTATAACCTTGTGCTTCTGATTTTGCAGGGTGACAGGGACACTCGTAGAGCAAAAAAACTTAACCCCTGGTGACGACCAGGCCGTCTGTTTAAAATTACAGATAATACTTACCGGAATGGGAATACGAAAGGCGCTAGTCTTAATATGGTTAGCCCTGCGACATGCACGTACCCTGGGCAACACCGACGGACAGCAGAGCACGCTGGAAATAAACAACTACATGAACTATGGAGTCTTGTTTAATTTAATGGACGGAATGTGCATCCCAGCAGCCAAGGACTGGAGCAAGGACAGGACTTATTTTAATGAATGGTTACAAGTGAATCCTAATAAGAATCCTAATAAGAATAAGTGTATGTGTACAGTGCTCCACGGGTATAAGGCGCAGATGCATTAAACGGAGGGATGTCAAAGGGCCTGATGAATGTACTTTCGGCATAATTTGCGCGCCTCCGGGACAATCCCAGCAGTCAGTCATCCGCAAGAAGGTAATGGGGCTGTGTGGGTATTACGAGGAGGCGGGGGCGGCTGCAATATCATTGTATATATGTTTCTCACCCACTCCGACACCGCGCCCCATAAGAACCACTACATTGCGCGAGGAAGTGCCTTGTCCCATAACTACGAAGGGACCAGAGAATGGGATTGTAATGTACAACGAGGGGGAACTGTTGTATGATAATGTTAAACATGAAGTTGTGCCTGTTCTGATCAATATTTCAGGCATCCAGATGCCGGAATACTGTACCGAACAGTCAAGGAATATGTACAATGTATTAAGTAAAGTTGTAATGCAGCAGGCTGCCGATGCAATGGATGCCAGTACGTTCCGGGGACAGTGGTTAGCCCCCAGGATGAAGAGGGAAATAGTTGATGATGTTGCTACCGTTTTCAATACAGGGATCTCCGTAGTCAATTCGATAGACATAGAATGATTAAATGAGAGGGTGGAACAGCTCAGAGGGGTGATGAACGGGTTATTGGAGAGGGTGGAGCAAAACCAGGAAGACCAAGCCAACCTAGGAAAGGAGGGTGCCAAAATCCAGCTGGATGGCATCTCAGTCCTGGAAGCTCACGCCAGAACCATCAATCACCTCATTGATAGAGAACAGGAAGATACAGGGAAAGCAAAGACAGGGGCAACTCTGTTACGCTTATGGTCTGTGGATGGTGGGACAGATCCGCCACAATCTCGACCAGATCCAAAGCGGCGAAGTTCCCGATTGGATAGACAGTTCACATTTAGCTCAGTTGGCTAACCAAAGGGGGACACTGGATAATTGTACTCTGAAGGGACTGACCAGAGTATACCCAGCAATTCCAGATTGCCAGATGGGTAGGACTACCGGGATAGGGATAGTCCTGATCATCCATATAAAGCCACGCCGGACTCAGGGCCGTTTCCCCTATATCAACGAGAGAATATCGGAATAATACGGGAAAATGTCTCCATATGCTACTACCTGACCACCACCTCTGCCGTTCGTCGAAACAACATACTTACCGGGATTTCCCTAGCAGATTGCAAGCAAAAGGGGGAAATCATAGTATGCCCTCACCCGGTCTGCAGAGGGGAGCTAGACGAGTGCGGGTTTAACCGAACCGACGGGTATGTACCAGAAATAGTGCCCGCACACATGCACTTCGCGACGGCAGGCTACGGAGGGAAGGGACGATACTGCGTCTCTACTACTGAGCGTTCATTCCAGTATAATGACCTGCAGTGCCCTATGCCACAGCCAAACTTTTGCTTTACACCACTACGACCTGTCGCGATCGGGCAAGCGCATATCACCCAGGTTAGGCGCCGGAAGTCCGAAGTTATTGAGGTAACCGATCAGCTCCATGATCATTTACAGGATTATGACGAACCAGATCAGGTCCCTATCCCACGTCTAACCGAAGTATTACGAGAGTTGAGGCTCAGAGTGGGTCAATCCGTAAATCTCTAACACCAACTACAAACTAAATTCAAAGTACTGGAAGAAGATACCGAGGTAGACTTACAAAGTCAGAGTTGGTGGAGAAAGGTCTGGGACTGGGGAATAAATGTGAACATCCACCCATGGATTCGAATAAATTCACATCTACTGGTCGGGATACAATTGATCTTAGAAATAACATGGGGTGTAATGGCCTGCCAGGCATGCAGACACCACGCACAACAAAGACGGACAAATCACAGTGCCCCGGATACTAAACAAGCCTGTTTTGTAAGGGGCAGGAGGATTTGACCTTTGTCAATTCGATTTATGCAACCAGGACTCCTGAAACCGCGTGACTGGCCAGCACGTTGAGGCAGGGAGTACCGGGCCATGCACAAAATCTAATAAAGGTTGAATGGTCGGTTAAAAGGGGACTAGGACTAGTCCCTTTACCGAAAGGGCGAGTTGTTGTAGGAGGTAGGCACCTTTAGAATATACCAGAATACTAGGCATTAGGCACCTGCTAGATATATCTAAACGCATATAAGTTTAAAGTGGCCACACATAAAATGGCTGCCCAGGCATGATGGGAAATCAGGTAGTCAAGCTGTGAACTGTTGAATGTTCAATGACAGAGCAATAACCCTGTGAGGCCCACTATTGGAATGCCTTGGATGCAGGATAAGCATAATGAGGAGAGAACCCATCTCCCGTATTCAAGGCCATAAGCCAATTAATTCCCCAGGAAGAAAGAGATAAGAGAACCCATCTCCTGTAAACAAGGTTATAAACCAATTATTTCTCCAAGAAGAAAGTACTAATGAGAGAACCACTAATCTCCTGTAGTAAAGTTATCAATCAGCCCAAGCTGACAAGAGACGAACACATGGTTCCTGAGACATAAGGGGAACTTTATTGGGTTAAAAGAACGTATATGTAATCTATAATTGTTGTGATTGGCTTGTGTACAGCCGTGATGGGCTGTGTAACTGTACTAAACTGTTTGTAACTGTTGTGAAACATATAAAAGTGAATGTAACCCTTTGTTCTGTGGAGAGAAACCTGGATACGGTCCTGAGTTTTCCTCCCCGCTGAGCGTAATAAAGGCCGCCAGGCGTTGGAAACGACTCTGAGTGTTGAGTGATTCTTCAGAGAAAACACTAACGCTAACAACACATATAGACCAGACCAAATAAGGAGGGAATATTTCCTCACCTAAAGTACATTAGCGAACCAGAGGGGTTTTTAGAACAATCCCGTAATTTCATGGTCACTATTACCAACACTAGCTTTGTATTCGAGATTTATTTAGTTAACTGAATTTAAATTCGCCAGCTGCAGTGAAGGGATTTGAACCTCCAGCACATTAGTCCAGATGTCTGGATTTGTAGTCCAGTAACATAACCCAAATCTACCGTACCCAAATATTTCTGGTGCTTTCAAAGCCAGAAGCTTGGCTCTGTTATGATATTGAAGCTCGCCCCAGAAATATATGAAGGGCTGGCTAGGTGTTCTTTCTGGACCATCTCTTAATTTTAATGGCAATTAGAAAATCTATCAATTGAATGGGCAGGAATTGAGTTACAAGTTATTGGTGAATTGGAAGTGGAAAGTACATCAGAAGTATTCCAGACAGATAATAGGATAGAAATTGTGGTCGAAAGCTTCCTGTGGGCGGATGCCACCGACCGGCAAACAATCGACAAATTTACCTGCCGGTCCTGCTGTTTCAGCGACTTGCACTCCTGGGTCTCGATACGTAAGTCTGCCTGGAGGCTTACTTATTGCAGGAGCAAATGCGGTTCGCAAGCTCGCCTGGGATCATGTGGGCTTGCCCAACTGATAAAATTATGGAATCTCCAGTGATAATTTTGGGGATTTGTAAGGATCATAAGTGTCAATGGGAATCTCTTAAAACATATACGAGCACATGAAATAATAAAACTTTGGCCTGGGGGATGGGGCAGGAACTTGGGATATGAGATGGGGCAGGAAGTTCTGCTGGCTGAAGGGCAGGAACTTGGGCTGGGGTTGGATAGGAACTTGGACTGGATAATGATGCTCGAACGAGGGCTGGTGAATGAGCAGGAAAGTTCTGAGGGATGGGCATGGAATTGGGAGTGAATTGGACAGGAACTTGGGCTGGTTGATTGTTCAGGAATTTTGGCAGTCGGGTGGGGCAAGAACTTTGGCTGGTTGATTGGTCAACAACCTGTGCTTTCGATGGGCAGGGACTTGGTTTTAGCAATGGGCAGCAACTTGGGCTGTGTGATGTGGCAGGAAATTGAGCTGCGTGACGGACAGAAAATTGTGCAGGGATTTCCGCAGGATCTTGGGCTAGGGTATGGGCACGATTTGGGCTGTGAGATAGGGTAGGAACATGGACTGTGGAACGGGTAAGGAAATTCGCCTATGGGATGGGGCATGGAATTTGGCGAGAGGATGGGCACGATCTAAGACTGGGGGAACGGGCAGAAATCTCTGCTGGGGGATGGGACAGGAACTTAGGCTGCGATGTGGGCAGGAACTGGGGCTGTGGGATGTGGCAGTTATTTGGGGTGGTAGATGGGGCATTAGCTTGGGCTGGGGGATGGTCTGGAGCTTGGATTGGGGCAGAACTTGTGCTTGGGGATGGAGTAGGAATTTGTGCTGTGATATCGGGCAGGAACCTCATGTGGGTGATGGTCAGGAGCTTGCACTGGGGAAATGGAAGGAATTTGGGCTCTGGGGTGGGGCAGGATCTTTGGCTGCGTGAGGGGCAGGAACTTGCGCTGGGGCATGTGATAGAACCAGAACTATGGGATGTGGCAGAAACTTGGGCTGGAGGTGGGTAGGAACTTGGGCTGGGGGATTGAAACTATCTTGGCCTGGGAATGGTCAAGATCTTGTGCTGTGGAATGGTGCAGGAAGTTGGGCTGGGGATGGGCAGGGTCTTGTTGTGGGGGATGCGCAGGAAATTGGGCTCGGGGTTGGGCTGTGTCTTGGGCGCTGAATGCGGTAGAAGTTGGGCTGGGGGCTGGGCAGGATCTTGGGCTGGAGATGGACATGAATTTGGGCTGGAGATGGCCAGGAACTTCGGCTGATTGATGTGGCAGCATATTCGGCGGGGGAATGTGGAAGGAATTTGGATCTTGTGATTGAGCACGAAATGGGTTAGGTTATTTTCAAGAAGTTGGTGTGGCGAATGTTCCAGGACTTTAGCTTAGGTTGGAGCGGAAACTTCGGCTGGGGGATGTGGCAAGAAGTTGTGCGGCGGGATGATCAGGAACGTGGGCTGGGGAATGGGCTGGAACTTGGTCTGGGGGATCAGCATTAACTTGGCTTGGGGATGTGGCATGAAATTTGGCTTGGTTTGGGGCAGGAAATTGCGCTTGGTGATCGAGCAGGTAGTTGCATTGGGTCATGGCCAGGAATGTGGTTAGGCGGCTGGGCAGGAACTTAGGCTTGGATGGGGCTGGAACTTGGCCGAGGTGATGGGAAGGAATTTGGGCGTAAAGTTGGGGTAGGAAACTTAGCTGGTGGATGGGTCAAAAATTGGGGTGCGGGATTTGCAGGAACTATTGCTGCGGATGGGCAAGGCATTCGGTCGAGGCATGGGGTATGAACATGCAATGCGAATTATTCTCCTTATTGTGCGCTCTGCTAATTCCCCTGCTACAGTAACAGCTAGTTTACCTGATTCTCGAACCAACTCTTCTCTATCTAAATGATAATTTATTTTTTTCAGGAGCTACTTCCGTTGTATTGAAAACCATCCCGTGTTTCTGGAGCTCCGAATTCCCCAGTTTCTACAGTGCCCCATTCGGCCTATCCTTTAGCTCCTAATTTTCATCTTTCTAGCCCTAATTCCCCTGTTTCTGTAGCTAATACCCTTGTTTCTGAAATAATTCCAGTATTCCTGGAAATCCTTATACCCTTCTATGCAGCTCGTAATTCCACCTATTCCTGGAGCTAATTCCCCTGTTTCTGGAGCTCATCTTTTTTCTGGAGTTCCTAATATCCCAGATTGTGGATCTCCTAATGCATCTGTTTCTGGAGGTAACTCCTCGGTTTCTGTTGTTAATTCAATTGTTTCTGGAGCTAATATCTTTTTTTCTGGCGATAATTCCTGGCGAGCTTCTAATTTCCCTTTATCTGGAGCTACAAATTGTGCGGTTTATGATGCACATAATTGTGCTTTTATCGTGTCTAGTCGACGACGATACATATGGCTCCGAATTGTCCTGTGTACGGTGCGTTCTCCTAATTATCCTGCAACATGAACAGAAAATGCATCTTTTCTCGAGGTAACTCTCCTCTTTCTAAACGCAATTCCCCTGTTCTGGAGCTAATTGCGCTGTACTGCGATTATTCCTGTTTTCTTTGAGCTTGCGTCCCCTGTTTCTGGAGCTAATTCCACTGTTTTTGGGGCTGCTAATTTCCCGGGCTGTGGAGCTCCTTATTGCTCTGTTTCTGGAGCAACTTCCTCTGTTCCTGGAGCAACTCACTTTGAATCTGCTGCTGAAATGGCCTTTGATTCTGGAGCAACTGATGCTCCTTATTTCTGGAGCTCTTCGCGATATTTCTGTACATAATTCCTCTCTCTCTGGAGCTCCTAATTCGGGTGTTTCTGGGGCACTTAATTCCCAGTTTATGGAGTTCACTCGAATATTTCTGGAACTAATTCTTCGGTTTCTGGAATTTATTCTGGTATCTCAGGTAATCCCATTCGCACTGTTCCTGGAGCTAGTAGCCTTGTTTCGGTGTTAGTTTCAATGTCCCTGCAGCTGGTAAATCCCATTTTATGCGAGCTCCCAATGCCGCTGTTGCTGGAGCCCCGACTACCCCAGATTCTACAGGTTCTAGTTCCCCTGTTTCTAGAGCTATTCCGGTTGTTTGTGGAGATCGTAATTCCCCTGTTTCTGGAGCTTCAAATTGTACTGTTTATGCAATTAAGCAATTCCTAATTTTCATCTATCTTGATCTAATTCCCCTGTTCCTGGAGCTAATTCCCCTGTTTATGGATCTCATGCTTTTTCTGGAGTTCCGAATATCCCAGATTGTGGATCTCCTAATGCATCTCTTCCTGGAGCTAACTCCCCTCTTTCTGGAGCTCATGTTTTTTCTGGAGTTTCTAATATCCCAAATTGCACATTTCCTAATGCATCTGTTTCTAGAGGTAAAGCCCCTGTTTCTGTTGCTAACTGAAATATTTCTGGAGCTAAACTTTTTTCTGGGGAAAATTCATGTGAAGCTCCTAATGTCCCTTTTTTCTAGAGCTCCAAATTTTACCGTTTATGAAGCACATAATTGTCCTTTTCTTTTTCGTGTCCAGTAGTTAGCCGATATATATGGCGTCGAATTGACCTGTTTAAGGTGCGCTCTCCTAATTACCCCGTAAAATGAACAAAAACAATTCACTTTCCTGGAGGTAACTCTTTTTTCCAAAACGTAAATCCCCTGTTTCTGGAGCTAATTGCTCTGTACTGTGATTATTGCTGTGTTCCTGGAGTTCGCTTCCTCTGTGTCTGCAGCTCTACATTGCCCTGTTTGTGGAGCGAATTCCACAGTTTCTGGAGCTGCTAATTTACCACTTTCTGTAACTCCTAATTTTCATCTTTCCAGACCTATTTCCACAGTTCCTAGACGCAATTACCCTGTTTCTGGCGCTAACTCCCTTGTTTCTGCGCTAATTCCCGTGATCCTTGAGCTCCTACTTCCGCTCTTTCTGCGACTCCTAATTTCCCTCTTCCTGGATGGAATTCGCCTGTTTCTGTGGCCAATTCAGCTGTTTCTGGAGAAATTTCCAGTTTCTGAAGGTCCTCTTTCTGGAGATATTTCTGTTGTTTGAGGAGCTCCTAATTCCCCTGTTTCTCATGCTCAAATTTGCACTGTTTATGAAGCAGCTAATTGTCCTTATTAGCTGTCTACTCGCTTGGCGATATATATAGTTCTGAATTGTCCTTTTTATGGTGCGCGTTCTTAATTCTCCTGCTACAGGAAGACCTAAGCAAACTGTTTCCGGATGTAACGCTCCTATTTTTAAACACAACTCCCTGTTTGTGGAGCTAATTGCGCTGTACTTTGATTATTCCGGGGCTCCTGAAGCTCCTGCTTCCCCTGTGTCTGCAGTTCCTCAGTTCCTTATTTCTGGAGCGAATTCCACTGTTTCTGGAGCTGATAATTCTCAAGTTTCTGTAACTCTTATTTTCGTCTTTCTGGAGCTAATTCCGCTATTTCTAGAGTCAATGGCTCTATTTCTGGAGCAATTCCCTTGTTTCTGCGCTAGTTCCCGTGTTGCAGGAGCTCGAACTTCCCCTCTTTCTGCGGCTCAAAATTCCCTTCTTCCTAAAGTTAATCGCCCTGTTTCGATAGCTAATTCTTCTGTTTCTGGAGCGAATACCTATGTTTCCGAAACTAATTCCCCAATCTGTGTAGGTCCCAGTTCTCCTGATCCTGCAGCTCCTAATTCCTCTGTTTCTGGGACACCAAATTGCCCTGTTTATATTGCAACCCAATTGCCCTTCATGTGGCCACTAGTTCCCCGATATATATAGCTGCAAATTGGATTATTTATGGTGCGCTCTCCTAATTCCTCTACTATAGGATCAGCTAATTCACTTTTTTCTAGAGCTGGCTGCAAATTTCCCAATTTCGAGAGTCTGCTCCAAAGTAAAACGTTAATACTGCCCTCTGCTAATTAAGCTGGATCGGGATCTCCTGAATCTCCTCTTTCTTTTGCTCCAAATTAATTTGTTTATGGAACCATACTTCACTCGTTTGTGGTTCGTAAAATTCCCCTGTTTTTGGAGCTAGTTCCGCTGATTCTGGAGATGATTACACTGTTTCTGCAATTGTGCCCCCTCTTTGTGGAGCTAATTTCCTTGTTTATGAACGTATTCCCGTGTTCCTGGTGCTAATTCCCATGTTTCCGGAGCTAATTCATCTTTTAATGCAGATTCTAATATCCCAGTTTGTGAAGCTCCAAATTTCTCAGTTTCTGGAGGGAACCCCCCATTTTCTGTAGCTATTTCAACTGTCCCTGGAGCTAATAATTCTGCCTCTTGAGCTGAATGCCTAGATTCTGCAGGTACTAGTTTCCCTATTGCTGTAGACGTTTCCGTTGCTTGGAAGATCCCAAAAACCCTTTTCTATAACCCAGTACTGTTTGTGGAGCACGTAATTGTGTTCTTACATGGTTACTAGTTTCCCTATATATATATAAAGCTCCGAATTTTCCTATTTATAGTGCACTCTCCAAATTCCCTGATACACTGAGCAGCGAATGTTTCTGGAGCTGTCTCCAAATGTGCCACTTTCTGGAGCCTGCTCCAAAGTCCTACGTTGATGGAGCCCTTTCCTAATCTCCTCTATCTTTTTTCCAAATTACTTTGTTCATGGAACCACACTTCCCTTGTTTCTGGATCGTATATTTCACCAGTTTCAGGACATAATTCCATTTTTTCTGGAGTTAATTTCACTGTTTCTGAAGTTAATGCTCTTATATCTAAGCTACTTCCTGTATTCCTGTAGCTTCTCGATCTACAGATCCCAATTCCCCTGATTCTGAATCTATTACCACTGGTTCTGGAGGTGATTCTTATTTTTCTGGAGCTCCTAATATCCCAAAATGAGGAGATCCTATTTCCTCTGCTTCTGGACAACACTGCCCTGTTTCTGTAGCAAATGCAACAGTTTCAGTAGGTAATACCTCTGTTTCTGGTGCTGATTCCCCAGTTCCTGGAGGTCCCAGTCCTGTTGTTTCTCGAAATTATTTAATTGTTTGTGGAGTTCCTAATGTTACTGACGATGGAGATCCAAATCTCGCAGTTCATGGATCACATTATTATCTTGTTCTTGTAGCTACGCGTTCCCCTATAAATCCTAATTATCCTGTTAATGGTGCGCTCTCCTATTTCCCCTTCTACAGGAACAGATAAATTGCCTTTTTCCGGAGTTGTCACAATATATCCCACTTTCTTGTGCCCTCTCCTATGTTCCATGTTGATGGTGCCCTTTCCTAATTTCCCTGTATCTGGATCTACTAAATCTCCTGTATCTCTTGCTCCAAATTACATTCATTATGGAACCATAATTCCCTTGTTTCGCGATCTGGTAATCTCATGATTCTCAAGCTAAACACCCTGTTTTTTTGGTGCAACGTCTTCTCTTTATGGAACTCTTGATACTGTCACTTGATGGAGCTAATTCCCATATTTCTGAGACAATTCCCCTGTTTCGGGAGTTCCTATTACCTGTGTATGTAGACCTCCTAATTTCTCAAAATGTGAAGTTTATTCAAGAGTTTCTGCGTCTCATTACATGTTCTGGGGATTCACCTTCTAGTCCGGGAGCTGGTATCTTCAATATTCCTGGAGTTCCTAATACCCGAGTTTCGCTACTTTCAATTATGCCTGTTGCTGGAGCTATTTCACTTGATTGTGGAACTCCTCATTGCGCAATTTCAGGGGCTCAAATTGCACTGTTCATGGAACACCTAAATTGTCATTTTTATGTGGCTACTATTTCCCGACATATATACCACCGAATTGATTTGTTTATGGTGCACACACCTAATTCCCCTGTGGAATTAGCGCCAGAAACATTGGAAATAGTAGCTGCAGGAACAGTGGAATTTGTTCCAGAAACAGTGGAATTAGCACCAGAAACAGTGGAATTAGCTGCATAACAGTGGAATTATCAGCTCCAGAAACAGGGGAATAAGCAGCTCCAGGGACAATATAATTTGCAGCTCCAGAAGCAGTGGAATTATTTCCAGAAAGATGGATATTACTCCAGATGCAGTGGAATTTGCAGCTCCAGGGATAGGGTAATTTGCTTCATATATATTGGAATTACCAGCTGCAGAAGCAATCAGTGGAATTAGCTCCAGAGACAAGGGAATTATCTCCAGAAACAGAAGAATTATCAGCTCCAGGAACAGTGTAACTAGCAGCTCCAGAAACAGTGAAATTAGATCCATAAACAGGGGAACTAGCTCCAGAAGCAGGGAATTAGAACCAGAAACAGTGAAATTTGCAGCTCAAAGAACAGAGGAATTAGCAGCTCCGGACACATTGGAATTAGCTTCAGAAACAGAGAATTAGCAGCTCCAGGAACAGTGGAATTAGCTCCAGAAACAGTGCAATTAGCTCCAGAAAGTGGAATTAACTCCATAAAAAGGGTAATTAGCAGCTCCAGGAACAAGGAAATTAGGGGCTCTAGAAATAGGACAATAACCCGAATTCCCCTGTTTCTGGTGTTAATTCCACTCTTCCTGGACCTGCCAATTCCCTGTTTCTGGAGTTAAATCTACTTTCTGAAGCTAGTTCCACTGTTTCTGGAGCTAATTTCACTCTTTTTGGAGATGCTAATTTCCCTTTTTTTGGATCTAAATCCACTGATTCTAGAGCTGCTCATTCCACTGTTTGTGGAGCTAATTTTACTGTTTCTGGAGTAAATTCCACGGTTTGTGGAGCTCCTTTTAAAGCCCCGACCTGCCGCTGATAGTCATTCACAGGTCAGGGCCGCCACGCCATAAGGGGAATGATAAACGGCACGATCGACAGGGCAATTAGGAACACCAGAAATAGCGGAATTAGAAGCAACAGACAAAGGGCAATTAAGAGCTTCTGAAACACGGGATTTAAGAGCACCATAAACAGTGGGGACTAGCAGCTCCACAAACAGGGAAGGAAGATGAATTATTAGTTCCTGAATTTGAGGAATTAGGATCTTCAGCAAAAAGCAAAATTCGGACAGGGCACGACCCTGGAAAAAGGACCTTCAGAATCAGGAGAATTCGGAGCTCCACAATGTGGGAATTTGGGGCTCCCGAAATAGGGAAAATACTGGGGCCCACCCCAGTTTCACCATTTACTGGGACCTCCCGAAATTCTCAATTTAATGGGGTCCCTCCCCCAATTCCCCCACATAACAGCGCCCTTCCCCCAAATCTCCTTTTTACTGGGGCTCCTCCCCTAATTCCACATTTACTGGGGCCCTCCCCCAATTCCAAGCATATAATGAGGAATTTCCCCATCTTTCTGGAGTTCCTTCCACAAATCCTGCCTATTCTGTGGCCTTGTCCAACCCCGCTTTACGGGGGCACCTCCCCTATTTCACTGATTTAGTGCGGCACCTCCCCCTATTCCCATTTAATGGGAACATCTCCCAATTCTCACATTTACATTGCCCCTCCCCTAATTCCCGCATTTACTGTAGCCATTCGCCCAATTCATGCATTTACTGGGACCCCTCTCTGAAATCGCCTTGTTACTGGCGCCCCTCCCATATTCTCCAATCAGGGGAATTATATCCCGAAGCAATGGATTAGGAGCTCCTGAACCGAGAATTATGAGTTGCAGAAACATGGAAATTCGGAAGTCCAGAAACAGTGGAATGAGGATTTCTAGAAACAGGGCAATTAGTGTCCTCTGTTCCTGGAGCTGCAAATTTCACTGTTTCTAGATCTAATTCCACTGCTTCTGGAGCTGTTAATTACACTGTTCCTGGAGCTGATAATTCTTCTGTTTCTGGAGATAATTCATTTGTCTCTGGAACTAATTCCACTGATTGATTCTGGAGTTGATAATTCCAATATATATGAAGCAAACTACCCTGTTGCTGGAGCTGCAAATTCCACTGTTTCTGGAGTTATTTCCACGTTTCTAGGTCCGTGCAGCACAGCAGTTCTCCAATCGTTCGATTTACCGTCGCCACTGGACCAAGACCCAGCTCGATCATGCCCATGTGATGGATAGTGTGCAACGGTCAACCCACGTTTCAAACAATCCACGAACAGCCATCTTCCACCATTCAGGATGTAATTTAAGACCTGAAATGTTAGGTCTTTCATTGAAACACTGTGAACACATCATTTTTTGGCGTGGAAACAATTCATCCTCTTTTCAAAGAACTGCCTATAATGAGATGCTGGAACACCTAATTGCCCATATCCAGGAGCTCTCTCCTAATTTCCCTGTTTCAGCAGCCTTCAGCTAATCCCCCGTTGATGTTACCCTATTGTAATTCCACAGATTCAGAGAATCCTACTTCCTGTTTTTCTGGAGTCTCTCCTAAATTGCTTCTTTCTGGAGCTCCTTGTTTCATTGTGTCTGGAGCTCCTTCATAATCGTATTATTTCTCGAGCTCCCAATTTTCCTGTTGCTGGAGAGTCTAATTCCCGAAATTCTGAACCTATAATTGCTCTGTTTCAGTAGCTAATCCCCAGTTTCTGGTGCTCATAAATACCCTTTTACTAGAGCTAATTCTCCTGTTTCTGGGGTTCCTTTTCCACAGTAACTTGGAATAAAATTCCCTTGCTTCAACACCAATTCCCTTAATTCCAGAGCTCTTAGCTCCATTGTTTCATGATCCACTTAATTCCCTGTTTCTGGAACTAAACCTCCTGTGTCTGAAGGTGATTGTCCTATTTCTAGAGCCCCTAATTCCCCTCTTTCTGGAACTCGTAATTCCGCTGTTCTGGAATTAGTTCTCCTGTGTCTAGAGGTAAACCCCCTGTTTCTGTAGCTCCATATTCCGCTATTGCCAGAGCTAATGTCCCTGTTCCTGGAGCTCGTAATTCTCCTATTTCTGGAGCTTATAATTCCATTGCTTCTGTATGTACTCGTTCCCCTGATTCTGGGGATGCAATCTCTAATATTACAGGAGCAAATTTCCTTGTTTCGCGAGCTTCTATTTTCCCTATTTTTGGAGTTCCTATCAGGCGATAGTTCCATTTCTGGAGCGAATCCCTGAGTTTCGAGAGCCAGTTCCCCTGTGGCTGGAGCTATTCCGCCAATTTCTGGAGAAAATTCCCCTACTCCTGGAGCCCCTAATTCCAATATTGCTGAAGCTAATTGCCCAGTTTCCAGAGCAAATTCTCCTGTTTATGCAGCCACTATTCCTCCTTCTGGAGGTCCTTATTCCCCATTAGCTGGAACCAGTTCCTGTTTCTGGATTTTATTCCCCAGTTTCTAGAGTTATTATTTCCCAATTTCTGGAGCTAATTTGCTTGTTTCTGAAACATATTCTCCCGTTTCACATGGTGCTTCTAATGTTTCTAGATCTTCTAATATCCATGATTCAAGAGCTGCTACTTTCCCACTTTATGGAGCTAAATTGCCTGCTTCTGGATGCTTGAAATTTATCTACTTCTGGAGCTCAGAATTCCAATGGTTCTGGAGCTAATTTGGCTGTTTCAGCACCAACTAATTCCTCCCTTTCTCGAGCTATGTCCCCTGTTACTGGAGCTCTAAATTCGCCTCGTAATCCCCAGTTTCTGGAGCTAATAACTCCCCTATTTCTCGAGCCAATTTCCTTCTTTTTTGGTCTACCAGCCACCCCCCCTCTTTCTTGCTCTTCCGATTTCCCTGTTTCTCAGTCTCTTAATTCCCAATTTTGGAGCCCTTAATTCCGCTCTTTCTAGAGATCCTAAAGCCCCTGCCGCTATCGATCATAATTCCATGCTTCTGGTCCTTCTAATATCCATTATTCTGGAGCCGCTAATTGCCATGTTTCTGGAAATCCTAATTCCACTGCTTCTGGAACTACTAATTTACATATTTCTGCCGTTTATAATTCACGGTTCAGGAGCTCTGTTCTCCAGTTCTTCAGTTATTAATTCCCCTGCTTGGACAATATGGGAGAATCGCCAATAAAAAGGTAATTTGAGGGAGGGGTCCCAGTAAAAGCACGAATTGGGTGAGTGACTACAGTAAATGCAAGAATTAGTGGAGGGACAAAGGAACAGGGGGAATTCTGGGATTTTCCCTTTAAATGGTATATGATGGAGCTGCCTCAGTTAGTCAGGAAATTATGGGAAGATCTCAGTGTATGCGGGAATTGGGGAAGGAGCCCCAGTAAGTGGGGAAAATCCCTCAGTATATGGGAAATTGGAGGTGGGACCCATTAAATGGGGGAATTGGGGGAGGAGCCCCAGTAAAAGGGAGATTTGAAGGATAGGCCAATGTATGTGGGGGAATTGGGGGAGCGACCCCAGTAAATGGGGAATTGGTGAAGGGCCCCAGTAAATGGTGAATATGGGGTAGGATCCCAATATTTCCGCTGTTTCTGGAGATAAAAATTCCCAGTTTGTGGAGCTTGTTATTCCACGGCCGTGCCCTGTCCGAATTCCGCCTTTTGCTGAAAGTCCTAATTGCTCAAATTCAATAACTTGTAATGCATCTTCCTTTCCTGTATGTGGAGATGCTGGTTCCCCCCGTTGAAGGTGCTCGTAACCCTCCTGTTTCAGGCCATTCTAACTGCCCTTTGTCTGTTGCTTCTAATTCCGCTCTTTCTGGTGCTCGTAATTGCCCTGTTTATGGTGCCGTCTCATCATTCCCCATATGGCATGGCGGCCCCGACCTGCGAGAGACTATCAGTGGCATGTCGCGACCATAAAAGAACCGGGGAGATGCGGCCATGGGTGGCGTGGCGGCCCTGAACTGCGAGTGACCATCAGCGGCAGGTCGAGGCCATAAAAGGAGCAGCGAGCGGCCCCTGAAGCAGCGTGATTGTGTATCACTTCAAGGTAAGGCGCGAGCTGGTGGAGGAGGGCAAAAGCTGCGAAGAGGTACGACATCAAGGTCCAGTTCGCTGATTGGAGTGTGGGCAATACAGCAGGAGTGGCGAGGTCCGGGAGAAGCAGCGGCGAGAGGGACGTGATCGGGTCCAGGAGACGCCTGTTTTCGGGGCCATAATAGGCGAGCGCCCAGAGGCAGCACACGGCCAGCCCACACTGTGATATGTGTGCGCTAGGTCCGTGCAGCAGATCAGTTCTCCAGTCGTCTTATATCCTCTCCACTGGACAAAGACCTAGCTCTATCATGCCCATGTGGTGGATCGTGTGCAACAGCCATCCTCCGTTAAAAAAATCCACGCACAGGCATCTTCCACCCTTCAGGATGTCATTCAGGACCTGGAATATTAGGTTTTTCATTAAAATACCTGTGATCCCATTCTTGTTTCAAAATCATCCTCGTTGCGAAGGACTGAGATGCTGAAACATTTTCAGGTGGTCTCTCCTAATTAGCCCTCAGCTAATCCCATGTTGATATTATCCTATTGTAATTCCTCAGATTCAGGAAATCCTAATTCCCGTTTTTCTGGAGTTTTTTCTAAATTGCCTGTTTCTTGAGCTCCTAATTCCCCTCTTTCTGAAGCTGCTAGTTTCACTGTGTCTGGAGCACCCTCTTAATCGTTTTCTTTCTGGAGCTCCCAGTATCCCTGTTTCTCGAGCTCCTCAATCACTGCTTTCAAAACCCACCATTCCCCTGTTTCTGTAGCTAATCCCATGCTTCTGGTGCTCCTAATTACCTTTTATTAGAGTTAATTCTCTTGTTTCTGGTGTTCCTATTCCACAGTTCCTGGGGCTGCAGATTCCCTTCTTTCTGCACTAATTCCCTTGATTTCTGAGCTCTTAACTCCATTTTTCTGGATCCACTTAATCCACTCTTTCTGGGACTAATTATCCAGTTTCTGGACGTAATTACCGTATTTCTCGAGCCCTAATTCCTCTGTTTCTGGAGCTACTAATCCGCTGTTTCCGGAACTTGTTCTCCTGTTTCGAGAGATAACCCCCCTGTTTTTGCAGCTCAATATTCCCCTGTTTCCAGAGCTAATTTCTCTGTTTCTGGAGCAAGTAATTTTTCTATTTCTGGAGCTCATAATTGCATTTTACTCGATGTAATAATTCCCCTGATTCTGGGGCTGCAAACTCCGCTGTTACTGGAGCAAATTCCACTGTTTCACGAGCTTCTATTTTCCCTGTTTCCTGGAGTTCCTATCAGGCGATAGTTCTATTTCTGAAATGAATCCTCAGTTTCTAAAGCTAATTCCCCTGTTGCTGGAGTTAGTCCACCAATTTCTGGAGAAAATTCCTCTGTTCCTAAAGCTCCCAATTTCTCTGTTGCTGGAGCTAATTGCCCAGTTGCCAGAGAAAATTCCTCTGTTCATGGAGCTACTATTCCTCCCTCTGGAGGTCCGTATTTGCAAGTATCTGGAACTAGTTCCTCTGTTTCTGCAGATATATCCACAGTTTCTGGAGTTACTATTCCTCTCTTTGGAGGTCCTTATTCCCCTATCTGGAACTAGTTCCTCTTTTTCTGGAGATAATTTCCCAGTTTCGGGAGTTATTATTTTCCCAGTTTCTGTTGGCAATTCCCTTGTTTCTAAATCTGCTATTATCCATGATTCAGGAGCTGCTACTTTCCCAATTTCTGGGGCTAATTTTCCTGTTTCTGCAGCTCGAAATGTATCAACTTCTGGAGCTAATTTCGCTGTTTCCGCAGCAGCTAATTCTTCCTTTTGTATCTCCTAGATCCCCAGTTTCTGGAGCTGCTAATACCCCTGTGCCTCGTGCAAATTCACCCTCTTTTCGGATCAACCAACCCCCTCTTTCTCGTGCTCCCAATTCCTCTGTTTCACGGTCAACTAATTCCCCTATTTCTGGAGCACGTTATTCCCCTCTTTCTAGAGATCCTAATGGCTCTGTCGCTATCGATCATAATTCCATTCCTTATGGGGCTTCGAATATTCACGGTTCTGGAGGGCCTAATTGCCCAGTTTCTGGAAATCCTAATTCCCCTATTTCTGGAGCCCGTTATTCCCCTCTTTCTAGAGATCCTAATGCCTCTGTCGCTATCGATCATAATTCCATTCCTTATGGGGCTTCGAATATTCACGTTTCTGGAGCGCCTAATTGCGCTCTTTCTGGTAATCCTAATTCCACTATTTCTGGTCCTCCTACTTTCCATGTTAATGCAGCCCATAATTCTCAGTTCAGGAGCTCCTACATTCACTGCTTAGGGTTTTATTTCCCGTGCTTGGAGAATATGGGAGCGGCACCAGTAAAAAGGCGATTTGAGGGAGTGGTCCAGTAAATGCACAAATTGGGTGAGTGGCTACAATCTCACACTCTCATTCACTCTGTCTCTCAAACTCGCTCTCTCTCACACTCACTCTCTCTCACATTGTCTCTCCCTCTCACACACACTCTCTCTCTCTCTCTCACACTCTCTCTCACTTAAACACCGACCGGTTCTGCCAGTGTTTAGGCGGCAATCCAGCAGAGCTCCTGATAAAATTCACATAAAGAGGCAGCACACGCTAACCAGTTTTGTTCGGAACAGGGAGGCGAGGCAATGTAATAACATTTTAAAATGTGTTCAGGAACAGAGAGTTCTGGGTTTGTAAGTACACACGTCTTTGAAGGCAACAGGACAATTTAAGAAGGCTGTTAAAAAGCACGTGGGATCTGGGCTTTATTAATAGAGGAATCTGGGGCCCAGAAGAGGCGAGGGCCCAGAGGCAGCACGGGGCAACCCATAATGGGATATGTGTGCGCACTCGGTCCGTGCAGCAGAGCTGGCCTCCAGTCATCTTGGTTAATCCGTGCGACTGGGCCAAGAATTGGCTCTGTCAAGCCCGTGTGTTGGCCGGTATGCAAGGGCCACCCCACGTTAAACAAATCCTGCACAGGCAAATTTCATTCTTCAAGGTATATTTCGGGCCCTGGAATTATAAATCCTTCATTGAAACACCTGTGAATTGATCACTTTTTTCGCACGGAAGCAAATCATCCTCGATACCAGGAACTGCCGATGATGATGATGAATCGATGACTAGAGGCCCGTGGGTTGATAGATGCACCGGGTGTTATCCTGCCTCCCAAGCTCAACTATCCCGCCAAGCTCTCCTGCAAGCCAAGCTCTCCTACCACCCAAAACACTACTTGCCCCGCAAGCTATCCGACAGCCCCAAGCTCTCCGACACGCCCACCAAGCTCTTCTACCACCCAAATATCTCCTACCCCCAAGCTGCCCTTCCCCCAATCACTCCGACCCCTCCAAGCTCTCCTACTCCACATGCTCTCCGAGCCAACAAGCTCTCCTATTCCGCCAAGGTCTCCTACCCCGAAGATCTTCTACCCCCAAACTCTCTTACTCCGGCAAGCAGTCCTACACCCGCCACCCACGCTCTCGTAACCCCACAAGCTCTCCTGCCCACACCAAGCTCTCCTACCACCGCAAGCTCTCCTAGCGCCCAAGCCCCCCTACCACACCAGCTCTCCTACTCCGCAAGCTCTCCTATACCCTAAACTCTCCTACCCATAAGCTCTCCTATACCCGCTAGATCTCCTATCCCCCCAAGGTTTCCTACCCCCACAAAGCTCTCCTTTCCCCCCAAGCTCTCCTATGCCAGACAAGCTCTCCTGCCCACCCCAAGCTCTCCTACCACCGAGAGCTCTCCTCGCCTCCAAGCTCCCCTACCACACCTGCTCTCCGACCCCCACAAGCTCTCCTACCTCCCCAAGCTCTCCTATGCCACCCAAACTATCCTACAACCCCAAGCTCTCCTAACCACCAAGGTCTGCTCACCCCCCAAGCTCTCCTACCCACCGAAGCTCTCCTACACACAAAACTCTCCTACCCCGCTAAGCTCTCCTACCCCAGCAAGCTCTCCTATGCCACCCAAACTCTCCTACCCTCCCAAGCTCTCCTATCCCCAAAGCTCTCCTACCCACCAACCTGTCCTACCCACCAAGCTCTCCTACCACGCCTAAGCTCTTCTCACCCCCAAGATCTCCTAGCACCCGTAAGCTCTTCTCACCCCCAAGCTCTCCTTTCCAACGAAGTTCTCCTACACCCCAAAATCCCTTATCCCGCAAGTTCTCCTACACCCGCAAGATCTCCTAACCCCCAAGCTTTCCTACCCCCGTAAGCTCTCCTACTCCCGCAAGCTCTCTTATACCCGCCAAACTATGGTACAAGCCCACGCTCTCCTAACCACCAAGCTCTCCTACACCTCAAGCTCTCCTCCCTCGCTTGCACTCCTACCCCCACCAAGTTCTCCTACGTCCCAATTTATCCTATCCCACCAGCTCTCGTACCCGGCAAGCTCTCCTATCCCCCAGGCTCTTGTTCTCCCCTCAAGCTCTCCACCGCCCCAACCTCTCCTACCTCCCCAAGCTCTCCTTCTCCACAAGTTCCCCCAACCCGCACGCGCTCCTACCTCCCAAGCTCTCTTACCCTCCAAGCTCTTCTACGCTCCAAGCGCTCCTATCCAGCCAAGCACTCATACCCGCCCAAAATCATCATCCGCCAAAGCTCTCCTACCTCCCAACCACTCCTACCCGCCAAGCTCTCGTGCCACCCCTAAGCTCTTCTAACCCCCAAGGCAATCCTGCCACCGCCCCAAGATCTCCTACACTGCCAAGCTCTGCTACCGACCAAACTCCCCTACGCTTCAAGCTCTCCTACATGCCCAACCTCTCCTATCCAATAAATTTTTCTACATGCCCAAGCCATCCTAACCCCAAGCTCTCCTAATCCCCATGCAATCCTACCCGACCCAAGCTCTCCTACCCGCCAGGCTCTGCAAACCCGCTAGCTCTGCTAGCCCAAAAACTAACCTACCCACAAGCTCTCCTACCTGCTAAACTCTCCTACCTCGCCAAGCTCTCCTCCCCTCTCAATCTCTCCGACCCGCCCAAGCTCTCCTATAACCCAAGCTCTCCTACACCCCAAGCTCTCCTACCCACCCTCAAACTCTCCTAGCCCACAAAATCTCCTACCCCCAAGTTCTACTACCCTCCAAGCTCTGCTACCGCCAAGCTCTCCTCACCCACAAAGACCCCTAACCCCCAAGCTCTCCACCCCCAAAGCTCTCTCAACCACCAAGCTCTGCTACCTCCCCAGCTCTCCTACCGCTCAGCTCTCCTACCCCCAAGATCTCACAAACGCCAAGCACTCACGCCCCGCTAGCTCGCTTACTGGCCCAAGCTCTCCAACCCACACGCAAGCTCGCCTACCCCCGCAAGGTCTAATACTCCGCAAGCTCTCGTACCGCCCCAAGCTCTCCTACAGCCCAAGCTGTCCTGCTCCCCGCCAAGCTCTCCGACACCCGAGCTCACCTACCCGCCCAAGCTCTCCTACCGTGCCAAGCTCTCCTACCCCACAACCTCTCCTACCACCTCAAGCTCGCCTGCACGCCCCAAGCTATCCGACGCCCCCAAGCTCTCCTAACCCCGCAAACTCTCATATCCACTCAATCTCTCCTACCAGCAAAAGCACTCCTACCATTCCAGCACCCCGACCCACACAAGCTCTCCGACACCCGCCAAGCTCTCCTACTCCCCGCAACGTCTTCGACACCCGCAAGCTCTCGTACCACGTGAAGCTCTCCTAGCGCCCTCCCAGGAAGCTCTCCGACACAGACAAGCTCTCCTAAACCCCAAGCAATCCGACCCAGAAAGCTCTCCTGCCCCGCAAGCTCTCCTCCCCCAAGCTCTCCTTCCCCGCATGCTCATCTATTCGCAAACTCTGATAACGTCCAAGCTCTCCTCAACCCCATGCTTCCTACGCCCGCAAGCTCACCTACCCCCAAGCTCTCCTAACCCGCAATCTCTGGGAACCACCCCAAGCTCTCCTACTCCCCCAAGCTCTCCTACCGCCAAAGCTCTCCTACCCACCAAGCTCTTCTGCCCGCCAAGTTCTCCTACCTACCAAGCTCTCCTACCCCGCCAGCACCCATACCACCACATCTCTCCTTCCCCACAAGCTCTACTACCCGACAATCTCTCATACCCACCAAGCTCTCCTCAACCCCCAAGCTCTCCTACGCACCCATTCTCTCTTACATGCCAAGCGCCTCTTCCCTCACAAGCTCTTCTACCCACACCCAAGCTCTCCATCCCGCCATGATCTCCTACCACCCCAAGCTCTCCTACACCGTCATAGCTCTCCTAACCCCCTCCCCAAGCTCTCCTAACCCCGCAAGCTCTCCAACCAAGCCAAGCTCTCCTAAATCCGAAACTCTCCTACCAACAAGCCCTCCTACCCCCCAGCTCTCCGACCTCCCCAAGCTCGCATACACGCCCAATCTCCCATAACCCCCAAGCTGTCCTACCTCCCCAAGCTCTCGTACACCGCCAAGTTATCTTACACCCTCAAGCTCTCCTACACCACCCAAGCACTCGTAACAGTCCAAGCGCACCTACTCCGCAAGCTCTCCTACCCCCCCCCGCCCAATTTCTCTTATCCCCTCAAGCTCTCCTACACCACCCAAGCTCTCATACCCGACCAACTCCCGTATCCCACCCAAGCTCTCCTACCCCGCTAAGCTGTCCCACCCCGCCAAGCTCTCCTACCCGGCCAAGTTCTCCTAAACTCCCAAGCTCTCCTACACCCGTCAAGCTCTCCTTCCCACCAAGTTCTCTTACCCCCTCAAGCTCTCCTACACCACACAAGCTCTCGTAACCCCGCAAGCGCACCTATCCACAAGCTCTCCTACGTCCTCAAACTCTCCTAGCCCCCACGCTCTCCTACCACACAAGCTTTCCTACCCACCAAGCGCTCCTAACCCCAAGGTCTCCTACACCTCAACTCTCCTCCCCCCCAAGATCTCCTCCGCCCAAGCTCTCCTACCCCATCTAAGCTCTCCACCAGCTCCATGCTCTCCTACCCGCTCAAGATCTCCTTCCCCACAAACTCTGCTAACTCCAAGTTCTCCTACCCCGCAAACTCTCCTGCACACAACCTCTCCTACCGCCCAAGCCATGCTACCCCTCCCAAGCTCTCGTAACCCCGAGCTCTCCCACCGCCTCAAAATCTCCAACATCGCAAAGCTCTCCACCCCACCCAAGCTCTCCTACCAACCCCCAAGTTCTTCTTCCCCCCAAGCTCTCCTATCGCCCGAAGCTCTGCTATCCCCACAAACTCTACCACACAGCCAAGCTCTCCTACACCCCATTCTCACTTACCCCCACAAACTGTCCTACCGCCCCACGCTCTCCAACCTCCAAAAGCTCTCCTCCATCCCACAAGCTCTCCTACACGCCAAACCTCTCCTACACGCCAGCTCTCCTACACGACCCATGTTCTCCGACGCCGTCAAGTTCTCCTACCCCCAGCAAGGTCTCCGACACGCCCAAGCTCTCCGACACCCCAAGCTCTCCGACACGACCCATGTTCTCCGACGTCGCCAAGCTCTCCTACCCCGCAAGCTCTCGTACCACCCAAGCTTTCCTACCCACCAAGCGCTCCGAAGCCCAGGACCTCCTATCCCACAACCCTCCTCCCGCCCAGGATCTCCTCCCCACAAGCTCTCCTACCCCATCTAAGCTCACCACCTCCCCCAAGCTCTCCTATCCCCCAAGTTCTCCTAACCCCAAGCTCTCCTACACGCCAAAGCTCTCCGACCCCGCAATCTCTGCTAACCCCCAAGCTCTCCTAACCCCCATGCTTCCTACACCGCAATCTCTCCTATCCCACACGCTTTACTAACCCCCAAGCTCTCGGATTGCCCAATCTCTCTTACCTCCCAAGCTCATTTACCCTCATGCTCTCCTACCCCACAAGCTCTGCTACCCACCATGCTTTCCTACCCGCACAAGCTCTCCAACCCATCCCCAAGCTCTCCTACCCCACAAGCTCTCCTACCCACAAGCACTCCGACCCGCCAAGCTCTCCTACCCCAACAATCTCTGCTACCACTAAAGCTCACCTACTGCCCCAATCTCTCATCCCCCCCAAGTTCTCCTACACCCCCGAAGCTCTCCTACTCTCCAAGCACCCTTTCCTTCTCAAGCTCTCATACCCCACAAGCTCTCCTACCCCGAATCTCTCCAACCCCCCCAACCCTCCTACTTCCCCAGCTCTCCTATCGCCCCAGCTGTCCGAGCCCACAAAGGACTCCTATCCCCAATGCTTTCCTAAACCCGACAATCACTTCTACCCCATCCATGCACTCTTACCACCCCAAGCTCTCTAACACCACCAAAGCTCTCCTACCCTCTCCCCAAGCTCTCCTACCCGAAAAATTCTCCAACCACCCCAGCTCTCCAACAACCGCATTTTCTCAAACCTACCCCCTCCTCAAGCTCTCCTCCCCGTCAAGCTATCTTATCCACCCAGCTCTACTATCCCGCCAAACCCTCCCACCGCCCCAAGCTCTCAAAACCCCCAAGCTGTCCTACCCAACAAAGCTCTCTTACCCACCCCCAAGCTCACCGACCACCCAAAGGTCTCCTGCCCCGTCAAGCCCTTCAACCCACCAACTCTCCCAACTCTCTAAGCTCTACCACCGCCCCAAGCTCTCAATCCCCCCAAGCTGTCCTACCCACCAAAGCTCTCCTAACTCCCAAGCTCTCCAACCCCGCAAACTCACCTACCTCCCAAGCTCAGCCAGTGCCCCTGCTCCGCTACTTCCGCAGCTATGCTACCGCCACAGCTATCCTACCCCACCAAGCTCTCCTACCACTCCAAGCTCTCATATCCCCGAATATCTCCTACCCCACTCCCAAGCTATCCTAACCCCCAAGCTCTCCTACCGCCAATCTCTCCGACTTCTCAGTCTGTCCTACACCCCAAGCATTCCTTCCCCCTCAAGCTCACCTTCCATCTAAGCTCACCTACGCTGCAAAACCTCCAACACCACCTAAGCTCTCCGACACCATCCAAGCGTTCCTACCACACATAGCTATCCGCAACAACTCCTACACGCGAAAGCGCTCCTGCCACCGCAGCGCTCCTAACCCCCAAGCTCTCCTACCCGCCCAAGTTCTTCTACGAACCCAAGCTCTCCTTCCCCCCCAAGCTCTCCGACCTCCCACACGCCGTCCTACACCCCTCCCAAGCACTCTTACCGCCTCAAATATCATTTCCCCAAGCTCTCCTGCCCCCCAACTCTCCTAACTCGCAAGCTCTCCTACCCTCACCGCCCAATCTTTCCTACCTCCCAGCTCTCCTATCACCCTGAGCACACCTACCCCCACAAGCTCTCGAACCACCCAAAGCTCTCCTGCACCCCAAAAGTTCTCCTATCTCCTCTCCCCAAGCTCTCCAACACCCACAAGCTCTCTTAACCCCCCATGCTCTCGTGCTATCCCAGCTCTCCTAACCCACAAGCTCTCCTACCCGACCAGGCTCTCCTAACTGCACAAGCTCTCCTACCCGCCAAGCTCTCCAACCCCCAAAGCTCTCCTACCCCCAAAGCTCTCCTATTCCCTAAACACTTCTAAACCCCATGCTCTCCTACACCACCAAAGATCCCCTACCCGCCACGCTCTCCTAACTCACAAGCTCTCCTACACCGCAAGCTCACAAAATCCCAAGCTCTCAAACCCATCAAGCTCTCCTACCCGCCCAAGCAATCCTCATCCCCATGCTCTCTTACACCCCAAGCTATCCTACCGCTCCAAGCTCTCCGAACTCCCCGAATCTCTCCTAACCACCCAAGCTCTCCTACCGCCACAAGCTCTCATGTCCCCAAGCTCTCCTGCCACCCCAAACTACCCTAACCCGCAAGCTCTCCTACTCCCACCGCAAAGCTATCCTACCCCACAAGCTCTCCGACCCACAAAGCTCTCCAACATCACCCCCAAGCTCTCCTACCCCGCCGTGCTCTCCTACACGCCTGAAGTGTCCTACCCACCCATGCTCTCCTGCACACCGACGCTCTCCTACCCGCCCATGCTCTCCGAACTTCCAACACTCCTTCAACCGCAAGTTCTTCGACGCACCCGCAAGCTTTGCTTCCGCGCGAAGATCTCCTCCCCTCCAAGCACCTCTTCCCTCTCAAGCTCTCCTACCCCGCAAGCTCTCCTACCCTCCAAGCTCTCCAAACCCCCCCAACCCTACTACCTCCCCAGCTCCCCTACCGCCCGTGCTGTCCTACCCTCCCAAGCTCTCATACGCGCTGATGCTCTCCTCCCGCCCAACCACTCCTACCCCAAGCTCTCCAACCCATCTAAACAGTTCTACCCCCAAATCCTCTCCAAATCCCCAAGTTCTCCGACACCACAACTTCTGCTACAAGCCCAAGCTCTCCTACCCCTCCAAGATCTCCGACCCCCTGAGTTCTCCGAGCCACCGTGCTCTGCTACACCCGCAAGTCTCTTAGACACAAGCTATCCTACCACCCAAGCTCTCCTACGCACACCCAAGCTCGACTATACCCCAAATTTATATGCCCACAAGCTCTCCTCTAGCCCAATCTCTCCAACCCCTACCAAGCGCTCATACCCGCCAAGCTCTCCTCCCCCACGCCGAGCTCACCTACGCCCCCGATCTTACCGAACCCTAAGCTCTCCGACCGCCAAGTTCTCCTACCGCCTAAGCGTTCCTTCCCACCAAGCTCTCATACCCCGCAAGCTCCTCTACCCCCCAAGCTTTCCTATCCCCTTAGCTCTCCTACACCCCCAAACACTCCGACACAGCCAGCTCTCCTACCCACCCAAGCTATCCGACCCCCCAAAGCTCTCCAAGACCCCCAAGCTCTCATACTCCCTCAGGGCGCTACTACCACCAATGATCTCCAACCACTTCCAATCGCTTCTACCCTACAAGCTCTCCTACACCGCAAGCTGTCCTACCCCACAAGCTCTCCTGCCAGCCAAGCTCACCTACGCCCCCAAGCTTTCCTACCAATCCGCAAGCTCCACTATCCCCCAAGCACTACTGCCCCCAAGCTCTCAAACCCACCACGCTCTAATACCCGCTATCTATCCTTCCCCCACTAGCTCTCCTACACGCCAAGCTCTCCGATGCCCCAAGCTCTCCTAACCCCCAAGCACCTCTACACACGCAAATTATCTTTCCCCCGCAAGTCAGATACCCGCTCAAGCTCTCCTACGATTCAAGCTGCCCGAACCCGCAAAGCTCTCGTACCCGCCAAGCTCTCCGACTCACAACCTCTCCTTCCCCCAAGCTCTCCTACCCCGCTAAACTCTCCAACCCTCCCCAAGCCCTACTACCTCCACAATCTCTCCTGGCCTCCCAAGCTCTCCTACTCTTCAAGCTCTCCTACCCTACAAGCTCTCCTACCCCGCCAAGCTCTCCTACTCGTCCAAGCTCCCGTACTGCCGCAAGCTGTCATGTGCGCTCAAGCCCTCCTACCGCCCAAACACTGCTACCCCAGCCAACCTCTCCTGCCACCGCAAGTTCTCCTACCCCCGAACCGCTCCTACCCCCAAACTCTCCTACTCCCCTAAACTCTCCTACCATGCAAGCTCTCCTAACCCCATGCTCTCCTACCCCACGCAAGCTCTACAATACCCCTAGTCTCTCCCACTCACCCAAGCTCTCCTATTCACCCAACATCTCCAACCGCCGCACAATTTCGCCAACTGCTCAAGCTCTCCAACCCGCCCAAGATCTCCTATCCACCCAAGCTCTGCTAACCACCAACCTCACCTGCCCGCCAAGGTCTCCTACTACCACTAAGCTCTTCTCGCCCCCCAAGCTCTCCTACCCATCGAAGCTCTCCTGCACCCTAAACTCTCCTACCCCGCAAGCCCTCCTACACTCACAAGATCGCCGATCCCCAGAAGGTCTCCTACGCTCCTAAGCTCTCCTACACCCCAAGCTCTCCAATGCCATCAAACTCTCCTACCACCACAAGCTCTCCGACCCCACAAGCTCTCGCACACCGCAACCTCTCCGATTCCACAAGCTCTCCTACCCTCAACAAGCTCGCCTACGTCCCAATTTATCCGATCCCACCAGCTCTCGTAACCCCCAAGCTCTCCTACCCCGCAAGCTGTTGTTCTCGCCCCAAGCTCTCCACCACCCCCAAGCTCTCCTACTTCCCCAAGCTCTCCTACTCCACAAGCTCTCCCAACCCGCAAGTGCTACTACCTCCCAAGCTCTCCTACCGTCCAATCTCTCCTATCCAGCCAAGCTCTCATACCTGCCCAAGCTCTCCATCCACCAAAGCACACCTACCCTCCCAACCACTCCTACCCGCAAAGCTCTCATACCACCCCGAAGCTCTTCTAACCCCAAAGGCAATCCTGCCCCCACCCCTCCAAGATGTCCTGCACCGCCAAGCTCCGTTACCACGCAAACTCCCCTATGCTCCAAGCTCTCCTACATGCCCAACCTCTCCTACCCAAAAACTATGCTACAGGCCCAATCAAATCTAACCCCAAAATCTCCTAATCCCCATGCTCTCATACCCCACCCAAGCTCTCCTACACGCCAGCCTCTGCAAACCCGCAGCTCTCCTAGCCCCCAAACTCAACTACCCACAAGCTCTCCTACCCGCCAAACTCTCCTACCACGCCAAGCCCTCCTACGCTGTCAAGCTCTCCGATCCGCCTAAGCTCTCCTAATAACCGAAGCTCTCCTGCACCCAATCTCTCCGATCAAGTCCCCATCTCTCCTAGCCCACAAGCTCTCCTGCCCCCAAGCTCTACTACCCGACAAGGTCTGCTGCCGCCAAGCTCTCCAAGTTATCGTAACCCCCCGCAAGCTCTCCTACCCCGCAAGTTCTCCTAACTCACAAAGACTCCTACCAACGAAGCTCTCCGACCCGCAAAGCTCACCCAACCACCCAGCTCTGCTACCGTCCCAGCTCGCCTACCGCCCCAGCTCTCCTACCCTGCAAGATCTCACACCCTGCCAGCTCGCTTACATGTCAAGCTCTCCAACCCACATGCAAGCTCGCCTACCCCCGCAAGGTCTAATACTCCGCAAGCTCTCGTACCGCCCAAAGGTCTCCAACCACGCAAGCTGACCTGCTCCCGCCAAACTCTCCGACACTAAAGCTCGCCTACCCGCCCAAGCTCTCCTACCACCTCAAGCTCTCCTACACGCCCCAAGCTCTCCAACGCCCCCAAGCTCTCCTAACCCCGCATGCTCTCCTACCCACTCAATCTCTCCTGCCACCACAAGCACTCCTACCCCTCCAAGCTCCACGATCCACACAAGCTCTCCGACAGCCGCCAAGCTCTCCTACTCCCCCACAAGATCTCCTGCACCTGCAAGCTCTCCTAACACTTGAAGCTCTCCTACCGCCCACACCAGCAAGCTCTCCGACCCCGACAAGCTCACATAACCCCGATGCTCTCCTACCCCACAAGCTCTCATACCCCCAAGTTCTCCTCCCCCAAGGTCTCCTACCCCGCAAGCTCATCTTTACCCAAAATCTGCTAACGTCCAAGCTCTCCGAAACCCAATGCTTCCTTCGCCCCCAAGCTCACCTGCCCACAAGCTCTCCGACCCCGCAATCTCTGGTAACCCCCCCAAGCTCTCCTCCCACCACAAGCTCTCCTACACCGCCAAGTTCTCTTAACACCCCCCCCCAAAAAACTATCATACCCTCCCCTCAGCTTCCCTACCCACCCCCAAGCTCACCTACCCCGCAAGCACTCCGACTCACCAAGCTCTCCTACGCCCACAATCTCACCGAACCCACGATCTCTCGTACCACCGCAATCTCTCATCCCCCACAAGCTCTCCTTCTCACCAAAGCTCTCCAACCGCCAAAGCTCTCCTACCCTCCCAACCACTCCTACCCGCCAAGCTCTCTTACCACCCCTAAGCTCTGCTAACCCCCAAGGCAATCCTGCGCCCCCCGCAAAATCTCCTCCACCGCCAAGCTCTGCTACTACCCAAACTACCCTAAGCTCCAAGCTCTCCTACATGCCGAACCTCTCCGACCCATTAATATATTCTACACGCCCAAGCTATCCGAACACCAAATCTCCTAATCCCCATGCTCTCCTACCCCACCCATACTCTTCTACCAGCCAGGCTCTGCAAACCCGCTAGCTCTCCTAGCCCCCAAAATCACCTACCCACAAGCCCTCCTACCCACCAAACTCTCCAACCCCGCCAAGCCCTCCTACGCTCTCAAGCTCTCCGACCCGCGCAAGCTCTCCTAATCCCCCAAGCTCTCCTCCCCCAAGATCTCCTACCCCGCAAGCTCATCTATCACCAAACTCTTCTAACGTCCAAGCTCTCCGAAATCCCATGCTTCCTACGCCCCCAAGCTCACCTAACCCTAGCTCTCCAACCCGCAATCTCTGGTAACCCCCCAAGCTCTCCTACCGCCACAATCTCTCCGACCCCACATGCTCTCGTACCGCCCCAATCTCTCATCCCCCACAAGCTCTCCTTGTCACCCAAGCTCTCCTACCGCCAAAGTTCTCCTACCCACCAAGCTCTCCTGCCCGCCAAGTTCTCCTACCTACCAATCTCTCCTACCCCGCCAGCTCCCCTACCACCACATATCTCATTCCCCACAAGCTCTCCTACCTGCCAAGTTATCCTACCACCCCAAGCTCTCCTATACTCTCATAGATCTCCTAACCCCGTCCCCAAGCTCTCCTAACCCACCAAGCTCTCCAAACAACCCAAGCTCTCCTAAATCCGAAGCTCTCCTACCATCAAGCTCTCCTACCCCCCAGCTCTCCTACCTCCCCAAGCTAGCATACCCGCCCAAGCGCCCGGACCCCGCAAGCTCTCCTACCTCCCCAAGCTCGCGTACACTGCCAAGTTCTCTTACCACCTCAAGCCCTCCTACACCACCCAAGCTCTCGTAACAGCCCAAACTCACCTACTCCGCAACCTCTCCTACCCCTCCCCCCAAGTTCTCTTAAACCCTAAAGCTCTCCTACACCACCCAAGTTCTCAGATCCGACCAGCTCCCATATCCCACCCAAGCTCTCCTATCCCGCTGAGCTCTCCTTCGCCGCCAAGCTCTCCTTCCCGCCCAAGCTCTCCTAAACCAGCAAGCTCACCTACACCCCTCATGCTCTCCTACCCACCAAGTTCTCTGAACCCCTCAAGCTCTCCTACACACCCCAAGCTCTCCTACCCCTCAAGCTCTCCTAACCTACAAAGACTCCTACCCCCACGCTCTCCTACCCCCCAAGATCTCCCAACCACCCAGCTCTGCTACCTCCCCAGCTTTCCTAACCCCCAAGATCTCACGCAACCTCAGCTCGTTTACAGGCCCAGGCTCGCCTACCCCCGCAAGGTCTAATACTCTGCAAGCTCTCGTACCGCCCAAAGCTCTCCTACACCGAAGCTCACCGACCCGCCGAAGCTCTACTACCGCGCCGAGCTCTCATACCCCACAAGCTCTGCTACCAGCTCAAGCTCTCCGACACGCCCGAAGCTCTCCGACGCCCCCAAGCTCTCCTAACCCCGCAAGTTCTCCTAACCGCTCAATCTCTCCTACCACCACAAGCACTCCTACCCCTCCAAGCTCCCCGACTCATACAAGCTCTCCTACACCCGCCAAGTTCTCCTACTCCCCGCAAGGTCTCCTACACCTGCAAGCTCTCCGACCCCGTGAAGCTCTCCTACCGCCATCCGCAGCAAACTCTCCAACTCCGAAAAGATCTCCTAACCCTGAAGCTCTCCTACCCCGCAAGCTCTCCATCCCAAGCTCTCCTACTCCGCAAGCTCATCTATCCCCAAACTCTGCTAACGTCCAAGCTCCCTGAAACCCCATGCTACCTACGACCCAAGCTTAGTTAACCCAAGCTCCAACCGTGCAATCTCTGGTAACGCCCCAAGCTCTCCTACCGCCACAAGCTCTCCTACGTCGCCAAGTTCTCTTAACCCCCACAAGCTCTGCTACCCTCCCCTAAGCTCCCCTACCCACCCCCAAGCTCACCTATCTGGCAAGCACTCCTACCCGCCAATCTCTCCTACGCCCACAATCTCTCCGACCCCACATGCTCTCGTACCGTCCCAATCACTCATCCCCCACAACCTCTCCTACT
Source organism: Pristiophorus japonicus (assembly GCF_044704955.1). Taxonomy (NCBI): domain Eukaryota; kingdom Metazoa; phylum Chordata; class Chondrichthyes; family Pristiophoridae; genus Pristiophorus; species Pristiophorus japonicus. The sequence continues at coordinate 11,705,909 of NW_027252779.1, forward strand.
CCCTCAAACTATCCGACCGCCAAAGCTCTCCTACCCACCAAGCTCTCCTACCCGCCAAGTTCTCACACCTACCAAGCACTCCTACCCCGCCTGCTCCTCTACCACCACATCTCTCATTCCCCACAAGGTCTCCTACCCGCAAAGCTATCCTACCCACCAAGCTCTCCGAAACCCCAAAGCTCTCCTCCCACCCATGCTTTTCTAGCCACCAAGCGCTCCTAACCCCAAGATCTCCTACCTCTCAACTCTCCTCCCCCCCAAGATCTCCTCCCCCCAAGTTCTCCTACCCCATCTAAGCACTCCACCACCCCCAATCTCTCCAACCCGCTCAAGCTCTCCTTCCCCACAAGCTCTGCTAATTACAAGCTCTCATACCCCGCAAACTCTCCTTCATAATACCTCTCCTACCGAACAAGCGCTCCTACCCCTCAAGCTCTCCTACCCTCCCAAGTTATCCGACCCCTCCCAATCTCTGATACCTCCCAAGCTCTCCCACCGCCGCAAACTCTCCTACCTCGCCAATCTCTTCAACCACACCCAAGCTCTCCTATCACCCTCCCGCCCAAGTGCTTCTTCACCTCCAAGTTCTCCTACCGCCCCAAGCTCTCATAACTCCCCACGCTCTCTTTCCACTGCAAGCTCTCCTACACCCACCAAGCCCTCCGATCCGCCCAGGCTCTACTACCCGTTAAAGCTCTCCAACACCCTACGCTCAACTATAGCTCCAGCTCTCCAACCCCACCCAAGCTCTCCTTACACGCCAAGCTCTCCTACCCGCCCAAGCTCTCTTAAACCCTGCAAGCTCTCCAAGACACCGCAAGCTTTTTCCAAGCCCAAGATCTCCGACACCCCAAGCTCTCCGACACGACCCATCTTCTCCGACGCCGCCAAGCTCTCCTACCCCGCAAGCTCTCCTACCACCCAAGCTATCCTACCCACCAAGCGCTCCGAACCCCAAGATCTCCTACCCCACAACTCTCGTCCCCCGCAGGATCTCCTCCCCACATGCTCTCCTACCCCATCGAAGCTCACCACCTCCCCCAAGCTCTCCTATTCTCCAAGCTCTCCTACTCCCCCAAGCTCTCCTACAAGCCAAAGCTCTCCTACCCCGCAATCTCTGCTAACCCCCAAGCTCTCCTAACCCCCATGCTTGCTTCACCGCAAGCTCTCCTACCCCACACGCTTTACTAACCCCCAAGCTCTCGGGACCCCCAACCTCTCTTACCTCCCAAGCTCATTTACCCCCATGCTCTCCTACCCCGCAAGCTCTGCTACCCACCATGCTTTCCTACCCCCACAAGCTCTGCAACCCACCCACAAGCTCTCGTACCGCGCAAGCTCTCAGACCCCAAAGCTCTCCAACCCACTCCCAAGCTCTCTTACCTCACAAGCTCTCCTATCCACAAGCACTCCGACCCGGCAAGCTCTCCTACACCAACAATCTCTCCTACCACTAAAGCTCACCTACTGCCCCAATCTCTCATCCCCACAAGTTCTCCTACACCCCCGAAGCTCTGCTACCCTCCAAGCCTCCCTTCCTTCTCATGCTCTCCTATCCCCAAGCTCTCCTACTCTCAAGTTCTCCAACCCTCGCAACCCTACTACTTCCCCAGCTCTTCTACCGCTCCAGCTGTCCTACCCCACCAAGCTCTCCTATCCCCAATGCAGTCCTAAATCCGCCAATCAATTCTACACCATCCATGCACGCTTTCCACCCCAAGCTCTCAAACACCACCAAAGCTCTCCTACCCCCTCCCCAAGTTCTCCTCCCCGACAAATTCTCCAACCACCCTAAGCTCTCCAACCCCCGCAATTTCTCCAACCTCCCCCCTCAAGCTTTCCTCCCCCTCAAGCTCTCTTACCCACCCAGCTCTACTATCCCGCCAAACTCTCCCACCGCCCCAAGCTCTCAAACCCCCAAGCTCTCCTACCCAACAAAGCTCTCTTAACCAACCCCAAGCTCACCGACCCCCCCAAAGCTCTCCTGCCCCGTCAAGCTCTCCAACCCAACAAGCTCTCCCACCCCTCCAATCTCTACCACCGCCCCAAGCTCTCAATCCCCCCAAGTTGTCCTACCCACCAAAGCTCTCCTAACTCCCAAGCTCTCCGACCCCGCAAACTCACCTACCTCCCAAGCTCAGCCAGTGCCTCCGATCCCCTAATTCCCCAGATATGGTACCGCCACAGCTCTTCTAGCCCACCAAGCTCTCATACCCCCGAATATCTCCTACCCCACCCCCAACCTATCCTAAGCCCCAAGCTCTCCTACCGCCAATCTCTCCGACACCTCAGTCTGTCCTACACCCAAAGCTCATCTACCCCCTAAGCTCTCCTACGCTGCAAAATCTCCAACACCACCCAAGCTCTCCGACACCACCCAAGCTCTCCTTCCCCGCCAAGCTTTCCAACCACCGAGCAAGCTCTCCTACACCCCAAGCGTTCCAACCACACAAAGCTATCCGACACCTCTGCAACAACTCCTACACCAGCAAGCGCTCCTGCCACCGCAGCGCTCCGAACCCCCAAGCTCTCCTACCCGCCCACGTTCTTCTACGCACCCAAGCTCTCCTTCCCCCCAAGCTCTCCGACCTCCCCCAAGCTCTCCTATCCCCCCAAAGCACTCTTACTGCCTCAAGCTCTCATGTCCCCCAAGCTCTCCGGCCCCCCAACTCTCCTAACTCGCAAGCAATCCTACCTTCATCGCCCAAGCTATCCTACCACCAAGCTCTCCTATCCCCCTGAGCACACCTACCCCCACAAGCTCTCCAACCACCCAAAGCTCTCCTGCACCACAAATGTTCTCCTATCCACCCTCCCCAAACTCTTCAACCCCCACAAGCTCTCCTACCCAGCGAATGCTCTCCTATACCCCAAGCTTTCCTGCCAGCCAAAGCTATCCTACACCCCTGCAACAACTCCTACCACCGCAAGCTCTCGTGCTACCCCAGCTCTCCTAACCCACAATTTCTCCTACCCGCCCAGGCTCTCCTGACACAAGCTCTCCAACCCACCAAGTTCACCAACCCACAAAGCACTCCTACCCCCAAAGCTCTCCTAATCTCCAAACACTTCTCATCCCCATGCTCTCCTACACCACCAAAGATCCCCTACCCGCCACGCTCTCCGAACTCACAAGCTCTCCTACACCGCAAGCTCACAAAGCCCCAAGCTCTCCACCCATCAAGCTCTCCTACCCGCCCAAGCATTCCTCATCCCCATGCTCTCTTACACCCCAAGCTCTCCTACCCCTTCAAGCTCTCCTACCTCCCCCAATCTCTCCTAACCACCCAAGCTCTCCTACCGCCACAAGCTCTCATGTCCCCAAGCTCTCCTGCCCCCCCAAACTATCCTAACCCGCAAGCTCTCCTACTCCCACCCCAAAGCTATCCTACCCCACAAGCTCTCCGACCCACAAAGCTCTCCTACACCACCCCAAGCTCTCCTACCCCGCCTTGCTCTCCTGCACCCCCGAAGTGTCCTATCCACCCAAGCTCTCCTGCACACCTACGCTCTCCTACCCGCCCATGCTCTCCGACCATCGAACTCTCCTTCAACCGCATGATCTTCTACGCACCCGCAAGCTTTTCTGCCCCGCCAAGATCTCCTACCCTCCAAGCACCTCTTCCCTCTCAAGCTCTCCTACCCCGCAAGCTCTCCTATCCCCCAAACTATCATACCACCGAGCTGTCCTACACTCCCAAGCTCTCATACGCGTTCGTGCTCTCCTACCGCCATTCCACTCCTACCCCAAGCTCTCCAATCCATAAGAGCAGTTCTACCCCAAAAATCTCTCCTAACCCCCAAGTTCTCCTATCCCACAAGTTCTCCTACTATCCCAAGCTCTGGTACCACCCCCCAAGCTCTCCTACCCCTCCAAGATCTCCGACCCCCTAAGCTCTCCGAGCCCCCATGCTCTGCTACACCCGCAAGACACCTAGACCCAAGCTATCCTACCACCCAAGCTCTCCTACGCGCACCCAAGCTCGACTATACCCCAAAATGCTACACCCACAATTTCTCCTCTAGCCCAATCTCTCCAACACCTACCAAACGCTCATACCGGCGAAGCTCTCCTCCCCCACGCCGAGCTCACCTACGCCCCCAAGCTTTCCTAAGCCCAACCTCTCCGACCCCCAAGTTCTCCGATCGCCCAAGCGTTCCTTCCCACCAAGCTCTCATACCCCGCAAGCTCCTCTACTCCCCAAGCTTTGCTATCCCCTCCGCTCTCCGACACCCGCAAGCTCTCCTGCCGTCAAGCACTCGTACACAGCCAGCTCTCCTACCCGCCCAAGCTCTCCGACCCCCCCAAGCTCTCCAAGACCCATAAGCTCTCATACTCCCTCCGGGCGCGACTACCACTCAAGATCTCCAACCATTTCCAATCGCTACTACCCCCCCAAGCTCTCCTGCCACCCAAGCTCTCCAATGCCTCCAAGCTTTCCTACCCATCCGCAAGCTCCACTATCCCCCAAGCACTGCTACCCCCAAGCTCTCCAACCCACCACGCTCTCCTACCCGCCAGCTATCCTCCCCCCACTAGCTCTCCGACACGCCAAGCTCTCCTCCCCACCAAGCTCTCCTAAGCCCGCCCCAAGATCTCCTACCCCACAAGCTCTCCGATGCCTCAAGTTCTCCTAAACCAGAGCTCGTCTACACCCGCAAATGCTCCTTCCCCCCGCAAGTCTGATGCCCGCTCAAGCTCTCCTACGATTCAAGCTCTCCGAACCCGCAAAGCTCTCGTACCCCCCAAGCCCTCCAACTCACAACCTCTCCTTCCCCCAAGCTCTCCTACCCCCCAAAACTTTACAACCCTCGCCAAGCCCTACTACCCCCCCAATCTCTCCTTGCCACCCAAGCTCTCCTACTCTTCAAGTTCTCCTACCCTCGAAGCTCTCCTACCCCGCCAAGCTCTCCTACCCGTCCAAGCTCCCGTACCGCCGCAAGCTGTCATATGTGCTCAAGCTCTCCTACCTCCCAAACACTCCTACGCCCGCCGAGCTCTCCTGCCACCGCAAGTTCTCCTACTCCCGAACCGCTCCTACCCCCAAGCTCTCCTACTCTGCTAAACTCTCCTACCCAGCAAGCTATCCTACCCCCATGCTCTCCTACCACCCACAAGCTCAACAATACCCCAAGTCTCTCCCACTCACCCAAGCTCTCCTATTTCCCCAAGATCTCCAACCCCCGCACAATTTCTCCAACTGGCCAAGCTCTCCTACCCGCCCAAGATCTCCTATCCAGCCAAGCTCTGCTACCGACCAACCTCACCTTCCCGCCAAGCTCTCCTACTACCCCTAAGCTCTTCTTACCCCACAAGCTCTCCTACACACCGAAGCTCTACTACACCCGAAACACTCCTACCCCGCAAGCTCTCCTGCACCCGCAAGATCGCCTATCCCCACAAGGTCTCCTACCCCCCTAAGCTCTCCTATCCCCCCAAGCTCTCCTAGGCCACCAAACTCTCCTACCATCCCAAGCTCTCCAACCCCACAAGCTCTCCCACACCGCAACCTCTCCGATTCTACAAGCTCTCCTACCCTCAACAAGCTCTCCTACGTCCCAATTTATCCTATCCCACCAACTCTCGTACCCCACAAGCTCTCCTACCCCGCAAGCTGTTGTTCTCGCCCCAAGCTCTCCACAACCCCCAAGCTCTCCTACCTCCCCAAGCTCTCCTACTCCACAAGCTCTCCCACCCCGCAAGTGCTACCACCTCCCAAGCTCTCCTGCCGTCCAATCTCTCCTATCCAGCCAAGCTCTGATACCCGCCCTAGCTCTCCGTCCGCCAAAGCACTCCTACCCTCCAAACCACTCCGACCCGCAAAGCTCTCATACCATCCCTAAGCTCTTCTAACCCCCAAGGCAATCCTGCCCCCACCCCCCTCCAAGGTGTACGACACCGCCAAGCTCTGTTGCCACCCAAACTCCCCTATGCTCCAAGCTCTCCTACATGCCCAACCTCTCCTACCCAATAAACTGTGCTACACGCCCAATCAAACCTAACCCCAAACTCTCTTAATCCCCATGCTCTCCTACCCCATCGAAGCTCTCCTACACGCTAGGCACTGCATATCCGCTAGCTCTCCTAGCCCCCAAGCTCACCTACCCACAAGCTCTCCTACCCGCCAATCTCTCCTACCACGCCAAGCTCTCCCACCCTCTAAAGCTCTCCGACCCGCCCAAGCTCTCCTAATCCTCCAAGCTCTCCTGCACCCCAAGCACTCCTACCCACTCCCCAGCTCTCCTAGCCCACAAGCTCTCCTGCCCCCAAGCTCTACGACCCTACAAGCTCTGCTACCGCCAAGCTCTCCGACGCCTCCAAGTTCTCGTAACCTACTCAAGCTCTCCTACCCCGCAAGTTCTCCTAACCCATAAAGACTCCTACCCACGAAGCTCTCCTCCCCGCAAAGCTCACCCAACCACCCTGCTCTGATACCGTCCCAGCTCTCCTACCGCCCCAGCTCTCCTACCCCGCAAGATCTCACACCCCCCCAGCTCGCTTACAGGCCCAAGCCCTCCAACCCACACGCAAGCTCGCCTACCCCCCAAGGTCTAATAATCCGCAAGCTCTCGTACCGCCCCAAGCTCTCCGACCACGCAAGCTGACCTGCTCCCGCCAAGCTCTCCTGCACTAAAGCTCGCCTACCCGCCCAAGCTCTCCTACCGCGCCAAGCTCTCATACCCCACAAGCTCTCCTACCATCTCAAGCTATCCTACACGCCCCAAGCTCTCCAACGCCTCCAAGCTCTCCAAACCCCGCAAGCTCTCCGACCCAGTCAATCTCTCCTACCACCACAAGCACTCCTACCCCTCCAATCTCCCCGCCCCACAAAAGCTCTCCTACACCCGCCAATCTCTCCTACTCCCCGCAAGGTCTCCTACACATACAAGCTCTCTTACCACGTTAAGCTCTCCTACCCCCCACCCCAGCAAGCTCTCCTACCCCGACAAGCTCTCATAACCGCGAAGCTCTCCTACTCCACAAGCTCATCTATCCCCAAATTCTGCGAACGTCCAAGCTCTCCGAAACACCATGCTTCCTTCGCCCCCAAGCTCACCTACCCCCAAGCTCTCCTACTCCGCAATCTCTGGTAACCCCACCAAGCTCTCCTACCACCACAAGCTCTCCTACGCCGCGAAGTTCACTTAACCCCCACCCAACATCTCCTACCCTCCCCACATCTCCCCTACCCACCCCCAAGCTCACCGACCTCGCAAGCACTGCTACTCACCAAGCTCTCCTATGCTCACAATCTCTCCGACCCCACATGCTCTCGTACCACCCCAATCTCTCATCCCCCACAAGCTCTCCTTCTTACCAAAGCTCTCCAACTGCCAAAGCTCTCCTACCCACCCAACCACTCCTGCCCGTCAAGCTCTCGTACCACCCCTAAGGTCTTCTTACCCCCAAGGCAATCCTGCGCCCCCCCCCTCAAGATATCCTACACCGCCAAGCTCAGCTAGCACCCAAACTACCCTACGCTCCAAGCTCTTCAAATGCCCAACCTCTCCTACCCAATAAACTATTCTACACGCCCAAGCTATCCGAACCCCAAACTCTCCTAATCCTCACGCTCTCCTACCCCAGCAAGCTCTCCTAACCGCCAGGCCCTGCAAACCCGCTAGCTCTCCTAGCCCCCAAACTCACCTTCCAACAAGTTGTAATACCCGCCAAACGCTCCTACCCTGCCAAGCTCTGCTACCCTCTCAAGGTCTCGCACCCGCCCAAGCTCTCCTATCCCGCAAGCTCTCTTCCCCCAAGATCTCCTACCGCCAAAGCTCTCCTACCCACCAAGCTCTTCTCACCCGCCAAGTTCTCCTACCTATCAAGCTCTCCTACCCCGCCAGCTCCCCTATCACCACTTCCCTCATTCCCCACAAGTTCTCCTACCCGCCAAGATCTCCTACCACCCCAAGCTCACCTTTACTCTCAAAGGTTTCCTAACCCCCTCCCCAAGCTCTCCTAACCCACCAAGCTCTCCAAACAACCCAAGCTCTCCTAAATCCGAAGCTCTCCTCCCATCAAGCTCTCCTAGCCCTCAGCTCTCCTACCTCCCCAAGTTCGCATACCCGCCCAACCTCCCCTACACCGCAAGCTCTCCTACCTCCCCAAGCTCTCGTACACCGCAAAGTTCTCTTACCCCCTCAAGCCCTCCTCCACCACCCAAGCTCTCGTAACAACCCAAGCTCACCTTCTCCGCAAGCTCTCCTACCCCTCCCCCCAAGTTCTCTTACCCCTCAAGCACTCCGACATCACACAAGTTCTCAGACCCGACCAGTTCCCATATTCCACCAAGCTCTCCTACCCCGCTGAGCTCTCCTTCGCCGCCAAGCTCTCCTTCCCGCCCAAGCTCTCCTAAACCTCCAAGCTCACCTACACCCACCAAGCTCTCCTACCCCCCAGGCTCTCCTAACCCCCCCAAGCGCTCCTACCCCAAGCTCTCCTACACACCAAACTCTCCTCCACCCTCCCGCAAGCTCTCCTACCCCGCCATGATCTCCTACACCCCGAAGTGTCCTACCATCCAAGCTCCCCTTCCTTCCCAAGCTCTGCTACCCTTCCCAAGCTCTTCTACCCCGCCCCCAAGCTCTCCCACCGTCTCAAACTCTCCTCCCTTGCCAAGCTCTTCAACCCCATCCAAGGTCTTCTAACCCCCCCGCAAGTTCTCCTACCCCCAAGCTCTCCTACCCCCACCTACGCTCTTCGAACCCCACAACTCTCCAACACCCACAATTTCTCCTACCCCACAAGCACTCCCAGATTCACAAGCTCGCCTACAATCCCCAAACTCTCCTATCCCCTGATAAGGTCTCCTACACCCCCAAGCTCTCCGATCCCCCGAAACTCTCCTACCCTCCCCATGCTCTCCTACCCCGCCAAGCTATCCTATCCCCCATGCTCTCTTACCCCCAAGCTCTCCTACACCCCAAGCTCTCATGCCCCCCAAGCGCTGCGACAGCCCAAGCTCTCCTAACCCCCATGCTTCCTGCACCCCATAAATCTCCTACATCCCACGCTCGACTAATCCCGAAGAATTCCTACCCACCACAAGATCTTCTACCCCCGCAAGCTCACCTACCCACAAGCTCTCCTACCCCGCAAGCTCTGCTACACACCCCAAGCTATCCTACCCCCACAAGCTCTCCTGCCCTCCCAATGTCTCTTAACCCCCACCTTCGAAGCTCTCCTTCCCCTGCAAGCTCTTGTACCAACTCCGAAGTTCTCCTACCCCTCCAAGCTCTCCTACGGCCCAAGCGCTCCCACCCGACAAGCTCTCCTACCGTCCCAAGCTCTCCTACCGTCCCAAGCTCTCCTACCCCCGAAATTCTCCTACCGCCCCCAGCAAACTCTCCTAAACCCAAGCTCTCCTATTCCCAATCTCTCCTACCCCTCAGGCAGTCCTACACTCCAAGCATTCCTATCCCCCGCCGGTACGTTCGCCTACCCGCTCAGCTCTCCTACCCGGCAAAACCTCCAACACCACCCAAGCTCTCCGACCCCTCCCAAGCTCTCCTTCCCCACCAAGCTCTTCAACCCCCCCGCAAGCTCTCCTACTCCACAAGCTTTCCTACCACACAAAGCTATCCTACACCTCCGCAACAACTCCTACCCCGGCAACCTCTCCTGCAACCGCAGCTCTCCTAACCCCCAAGCTCTCCTACTCGCCCAAGCTCTCCTACGCGCCCAAGCTCTCCAACCCCCAAGCTCTCCGACCTCCCCAAGCTCTCCTACCGCCCCAAGGTCTCATGTCCCCCACGCTCCCCTGCCCCCAACTCTCCTAACTCGCAAGCTCTCCTACCCTCACCGCCCAATCTATCCTCACCCACAATCTCTCCTATCCCCCTAAGCACACCTACCCCCACAAGCTCTCCAACCACCCCAAGCTCTCCTGCACACCAACAGTTCTGCTATCCCACCTCCCAAAGTTCTCCTACCCCCACAAGCTCTCCTACCCCCGCGCAAGCTCTCCTACACCCCAAGCTTTCCTACCACCCAAAGCTATCCTACACCCCAGCAACAACTCCTACCCCTGCAAGCTCTTGTGCCAGCCCAGCTCTGCTAACCCACAAGCTCTCCTACCCACCAAGCTCTCCAACCCATAAGCTCCCCTACCTCACCAAGCTCTCCTACACGCCAAGCTCTCCTAACCCCATAAACGTTCCTACTCCGCAAAGCTCTTCCACCCCATCCAAGCTCTCCTACCACAGCAAGCTCTCCCACAACCCTCCCAAGATCTTCTACCCACCCAAGCTCTCCTACCCCCACAAGCTCTCCTACCGCCGCGCAAGCTCTCCTACACCCCAAGCTTTCCTACCACCCAAAGCTATCCTACACCCCAGCAACAACTCCTACCCCTGCAAGCTCTTGTGCCAGCCCAGCTCTCCTAACCCACAAGTTCTCCTACCCACCCGAGCTCTCCCAACCGCACAAGCTCTCCTACCCACCAATGCAAACTCTCCCTCGCTCCCTCCCACCACTGGCAGTACTGAGGCCCACACTCCCTCACGATCGGGAGGTACTTAGGCCCAAACTCCGTCCCTCTCTGCCCTGGGGGTACTGAGGCCCACACTCCCTCTCTTCCTCCCTGGATATACTGAAGCCCACACTCCCTCTCTCCCTCCCTGGGGGTACTGAGGCCCAAACTTCCTCCCTCCATGCTCTAGGGGTACGGAGCCGCACACTTCCTCCCTCCCTACTGTGGGGGTAATGAGGTGCACACGCCCTCCCTCCCTACAATGGGGAAACATGCCCACCCTCCCTCGCTCCATGCTCTTGGGTTACTGAGACTCACACTCACTCCCCCGCTACCATGGGGATACTGAGGCCCAAATTCCCTCGCCACCTGGGGGTGCTGAGGCCCACATACCTCTCTCCCTCCCTCCATTCCCTGTTGGTACTGAGGCCCACACTCCCTCAATATCGGGAGGTACTTAGGCGCAAACTCCGTCCCTCTCTGCCCTGGGGGTACTGAGGCCCACACTCCCTCTCTTCCTCCCTGCGTATACTGAAGCCCACACTCCATCTCTCCCTCCCTGGGGGTACTGAGGCCCAAACTACTTCCCTGCCCTGGGGGTAATGAGGCCCACACTCCCTCGCTACTCTGGGGTTCCTGAGGCCCACTCTCCCTGCCTTCCTGCATTGTAGGTAGTGAGGCAAACACTCCCTCCATCCCTGCCCTAGTGGTCCTGAGGCCCAATCTCACTCCCTCCCTCCCTATCCTTGGGTTACTGAGACCCACACTCACTCATTCTCTACCCTGGGGGTACTGAGGCCCAAGCTCCCTTCCTCCCCAAACTGGGGGTACTGAGTCTCACACTGCCTCACAGCCCTGGGGGTCCTGAGGCACACACTCCATCGCTCCCTGCCTTGTGGTACTGAGGTCCACACTCCCTCCCTCCCTGGCCTTGTGGTACTGAGGCCCAAGCTGCCTCCCTCAACACCCTGGGTGTACTGAGGCCCACATTCCCTCCCTCCCTTCCCCGGTGGTACTTAGCCCAAACTCCCTCACTGCCCTGTGGGTACTGAGGCCCTCACTCCCCCCCTCCCTGCCCTGGAGGTACTGAGGCTCAAACTCCCTCCCTGCCCTTTGGGTACTGAGGCCCACACTCACACCCTCCCTGCTTCACTGGAGGTACAGCGGCACTCACTCCCTCTCTGGAGTTACTGAGGCCTTCACTCCCTCCCTTCCCTGAGGGTACGGTGGACCACACTCCGTCCCTCCCTCCCTGAAGATACTGAGGCCCTCACTCCCTCCCGGGAGGTACTGAAGATCACACTCACTCCGTCCCTGCCCTGGGTTTACTAAGGCCCATACGCTCTTCCTCCCTCACTGTCTTCGGGGTCCTGAGGCCCAAACTCCATCCCTATCTTGGGATACTGAGGCACACACTCCCTCTCTACCTGCACAGTGGGTACTGAGGCCCACACTCGCTCCATCCTTAACCTGCGGATACTGAAGCCCACAATCCCTCACTCCCTGCGCTGAGGGTACTGAGGCACACACTCCTCCCGCCCTGCCGTGGATTACTGAGGCCCACATTCCAACCTTCGCTGCCCTTGATATTCTGAGGCCCACACACCCTCACTCCTTACCTTGCGGGTACTGAGGCCCACTCTCCCTCCCTCACTACCCTGGGGTAATGAGGTCCGCACTCACTCCCTCCGTCCCTGCCCAGGGTGTACTGAGGCCCACACGCGATCCCTCCCTGCCCTGAGGGTAATGAGGCCCACAATCTCTGCTTCCCTCCCTCCCCGCCCTGGGGTTACTGAGGCCCACACATCTCCCTCCCTGCCATGGGGGTACTGAGGCTCACAACTCATCCGTCTCTGCCCTGGGTCTACTAAGGCCCACATTACCTCCCTGTCTGGGGGTACTGAGGCCCACACTCGCTGCCTTTCTGCCCTGGGTGTACTGAGGCCACACTTCCTCCCTACCTGCCCAGGGGTACTGAGGCCCTCTCTCGCTCCCTGCCCTTGGGGTGCAGAGGCCTACACACCTTCCCACCAACTTTGCGGCTACTGAGGTCCACTCACCCTCCATACCTGCTTTAGGAGTACTGTGGCCAATAAACCCTCACTCCTTCCCTGTCCTGTGGGTACTGAGACCCACACTCCCTCACTCCCTGCCCTGCGTGTCCTGAGGTCCACACTCCCTCCTTCGCTGCCCTGGGTGTCCTGGGGCCCACACTCCCTCCCTCGCTGCCCTGGGGTACTGAGATCCAATCTACCTCCCTCCCTCCCAACCCTGGGTGTACGGAGGCACAGACTCCCTCCCTCTCTGACCTGGCGGTAGAGGCCCACAATCCCTCGCTCCTTGGAGGTACGGAGGCCCAATCACGTTCACTCCCTGCCCTGTGAGTACTGAGGACCACACTCCCTCCCTCCCTGCCCTGGGGGTCCTGAGGCTACACTCCCTCCCTCCCAGCCCTGCGGGTCCTGAGGCCCACTCTCACTTCCTTCCTCCGTGTCCTCGGGGTAATGTGGCCCAAACTCCCTCCCTGCCCTGGGGATACAGAGGCCGAAACTCCCTCAATATCTGGGCGTACTGAGGCCCACACTCCGGTCCTCTCTGCCTTCGGGGTACACAGGTCGACACTCACTCCCTTCTCTGGTGGTACTGAGGCCGACACACCCACCCTACCTCCCTGCCATGGAGGTACTGATCCCAAACTCCCTCCCTCCCTGACCTGGAGGTACTGAGGCCCACACTCTCTCCCTCCCTGCCCTCGGGGTACTAAGGTCCACACTCCCTCCTTCCCTGCCCTGGCGGTGCTGAGGCCCACACTCCCTCCCCACATGACCTGCGTGTCCTCAGGTCCACACTCACTCCTTCGATAACTTGTGTGTCCTGAGGCCCACACTCCCTCCCTCGCTGCCCTGGGGGTAGAGGCCCACAATCCCTCGGTTCTTGGAGGTACTGAGGCCTACTCACGCTCAGTCCCTGCCCTGGGAGTAGTGAGACCCACACTCCCTCACACTCTGACCTGGGTGTCCTGAGGGCCACGCACCCTCCATCCCTGCCATGGGGATACTGAGGCCCACAGTCTATCCCTCCCTGCCGTGTGGGTACTGAGGCCTGCACTCGCTCCATCCTTCCACAGGAGGTACTGAGGCCCACTCGCCCTCCCTCCCTGGCCTTGTGGTACTGAGGCCCACACTCCCACCCTCCTGCGCTGGGGGTATTGAGGCCCACCCTACTGTCCTCCCTCCCTGGAAGTACTGAGGCCGTCACTCGCTCCCTGCCCTGGAGGTACTGAGGCCCAAATTACCTCGTTACCTGTCCTTGAAGTACTGAGGCCCAAACTCCCTCCCTGCCCTCGGGGTACTAAGGTCCACACTCCCTACTTCCCTGCCCTAAGGGTGCTGAGTCCCACACTCCCTCCCTCCTTGCCCTGGGGTCCTGAGGCCGATACACCCTCCCCCCTTGCCCTGGGGTACTGAGGCCCAAACTCTCTCCCTCCCTGCCCTCGGAGTATGGAGGCCCAGACTCTCTCGCTCCCTCCTTGAAGGTACAGAGGCCCACTCTACCTCCCTCATTGTCCTTGGGTACTGTGGCCCACGGTCCCTACCTACCCTGGAGGTACGAAGGCCCACACTCCATCCCTCCTTGCCCTGGAGGTGCTGAGGCCCATGCTCGCTGCCTGCCTGCCCTGCGGGTACTGAGGCCCACACACCTTCCCTAGCTGCCCTGGGGGTATTGAGGCCCAGACTCACTCCCTCCCTCCCTGGGGGTACTGAGGCCCAAATTCCCTACCTGCCCTCGGAGTACAGAGGCCCACACTCCCTCCCTACCTGCTCTGGGGTTCCTGTGGCCCACTCTCCCTGCCTTCCTGCACTGGGGGTAGTGAGGCACACACTCACTCGCTCCCTGGCCTTGTGTTACTGAGGCCCAAACTCCTTCCCTCCCTGGCCTTGTGGTACTGAGGCGCAAGATCCCTCCCTCCCCACCCTGGGTGTACTGAGACCCACACTCCTCCCTCCCTGCCCTTGGGGTCCTGAGGCTAACACTGACACCGTCCTTGCCCTGTAGGCACTGAGGCACAAACTCCCTCCCTGCCCTGTGGGCACTGAGGCCCACATCCCCCCTCCATGCACTGGGGGTACTGAGGCCCACACACCCTGACTGCCCGGGAGTTACTGAAGCCCACACTCACTCCGTTCCTGCCTTGGGGGTCCTAAGGCCCACACACTCTCCCTCCCTCTTCAATGTCCTGAGGCCCAAACTCCATTCCTATCTGCGGGTACTGAGGCCCACATACCCTCCCTACCTGCACAGGGTGTACTGAGGCCCACACTCTCTCCCTCCCTGCCCTGGGGGTACTGAGGCACACACTCCCTCCCTCCCTGCCCTGGGGGTACTGAGGCCCACACTCCATCCTTCGCTGCCCTGGGGGTTCTGAGGTGTACACTCCCTCCCTCCTTACCCTGCGGGTACTGAGGCCCACTCTCCTCCCTCGATACCCTGGGGTACTGAGGCCCGCACTCGCTCCCTCCTTCCCTGCCCAGGGAGTACTGAGGCCCAAACTCCCTCCCTCAGTGCCGTGGGTGTACTGAGGCACAAACTCGATCCCTCCCTGCCCTGGTGGTAATGAGGCCCACACTCTCTGCCTCCCTCCCTCCCCGCCCTGGGGTTACTGAGGCCCACACACCTCCCTCCCTATCATGGGGGTACTGAGGTCCACACTCCATCCGTCTCTGCCCTGGGGGTACGATGGCTCACATTCCCTCCATATCTGGAGGTACTGAGGCCCACACTCCCTGCTTCTCTGCCCAAGGGTACTGAGGCCCACTCTTTCTACCTGCCCTTGGGTTACAGAGGCCCACACACCCTCCCTCCCGCTTTGGTGGAACTGAGGTCCACACACACTCCCTACCTGCTCTGCGGGTACTGTGGCCAACACCACCTCCCTCTCTCCCTGTCCTCGGGGTACTGAGGCCCACACTCCCTCACTTCCAGCCCGACGTGTCCTGAGGTCCACACTCCCTACTTCGCTGCCCTGGGTGTCCTGAGGCCCACACTCCCACCCTCGCAGCCCTGGGGTACTGAGACCCACGCTCTCTCCCTCCCTCCCAATCCTGGGTGTACGCAGGCCCAGAATCCCTCCCTCCCTGCCCTGGGGGTAGACGCCCACAATCCCTCGCTCCTTGGATATACTGATTGCCACTCACGCTCACTCCCTGCCCTGGGAGTACTGATGCCCACACTTCCTCACACTTTGACCTGGGTGTCCTGAGGCCCACACTCTCTCACTCACTGCCCTGCGTGTCCTGAGGTCCACACTCCCTCCTTCGCTGCCCTGGGGGTCCTGAGGCTACACTGTCTCCCTCCCTTCCCTGGGGGTCCTGAGGCCAACTCTCACTTCCTTCCACCCTGTCCTCGGGGTACTTTTGCCCAAACTCCCTACCTGATCTGGTGATACGGAGGCCAACACTCCGACACGATCTGGGCGTACTGAGGCCCACACTCCGGCCCTCTCTGCCCTGGGAGTACACATGTCCACACTCCCTTCTGCCTCTGGGGGTACTGAGGCCCACACTACCTCCCTAACTCCCTGCCCTGGGGGTACTGAGGCTCATACTCCCTCCCTCCGCCCCTGGAGGTACAAAGGCTCAATCTCCCTCCCTCCCTGAGCTGGGAGTGCTGAGGTCCACACTCCCTCTCTCCCGCCCAGGAGGTACTGAGGCGCACACACCCTCTCTCCCTCCCTGGGAGTACTGAGGCCCAAATTCCCTTCCTCCCTGCCTTGAGGGTACTGAGGCCCACACTCCGCCCCTGTTTGCCCTGGGAGTTCTGAGGTCCACACTCTGTCCCTCCCTGCCCTGGGAGTACTGAGGCCTGCACTCACTCCATCTTTCCACAGGAGGTACTGAGCCCCACTCGCCCTCCCTCCCTGGCCTTGTGGTACTGAGGCCCACATTCCCTCTCTCCTGCGCTGGGGGTATTGAGACCCACACTACTGTCCTACCTCCCTGGACGTACTGAGGCCGTCACTCGCTCCCTGCCCTGGAGGTACTGAGGCCCAAATTCCCTCTTTCCCTGCCCTGTAAGTACTGAGGCCCAAACTCCCTACCTGCCCTGGGGGTATTGAGGCCCACACTAACTCCCTCCCTGCCCTCGGGGTACTAAGGTCCACTCTCCCTCCTTCCCTGCCCTGGGGGTGCTGAGGCCCACACTCCCTCCCTCCTTCCCCTGGGGGACCTGAGGCCGACACTCCCTCCCCTCTTGCCCTGGGGGACTGTGGCCCACACTCCCTCCCTCCTTGCCCTGGAGGTCCTGAGGCACATGCTCGCTGCCTGCCTGCCCTGCGGGTACTGAGGCCCACACACCCTCCCTACCTGCCCTGTGGGTATTGAGGCCCAGACTCCCTCCCTCTCTCCGTGGAGGAACTGAGGCCCACACTCCCTCCCTCCCTGCCCTGGGGGTCTTGAGGCCCAGTCTCACACCCTCACACCCTGCCCTGGTGGTACTGAGGACCGCACACCCACTCTCCCTGCCCTTGGGGTACTGAGGCCCACACTCCCTCCTTTCCTGCCCTTGATGTACTGAGGCCCACACTCCCTCCTTGCCTGCCATTGAGGTACTGATGTCCAATCACCCTCCCTTCCTGTCCTGGGTGTAATGAGGGCCATGCTCCCTCCCTCCCTCCCTGCCCGGCAGTGCTGAGGCCCATACTCCCTCCCTCACTACCGTCGGGATACTGAGGCCCACACTCACTCCCTCCTTCCCTGCCATGCGGGTACTGAGGCCCACACTCACTCTCACGCTGCCGTGGAAGTACTGAGGCCCACACTCACTCCCCTCCCTATCTGTGACAACTGAGGCCCACACTCCCGACCTCACTCCCTGCGCTAGGAGTACTGAGGCCCACACTCCCTCCCTCTCTCCGCGTGAGGCCCACACTCCCTCCCTCCATCTCTCCCTGGAGGTATGATGCATTGACTCACTCCCTGCCCTGGAGTTACTGAGGCCCATACTCCCTGTCTCACTGTCATGGGGGTAATGAGGCCCACACTCCCTTCCTCCCTCTCCGAGAGCAATTGAGGCCCACACTCCCTCCTCCCTGCCCTAGGGGTACTGAGGCCCACACTTCCTCACACACTACCTGGGGGTACTGAGGCTCACACTCCCTCCCGCCCTGGCCTTGTGGAACTGAGGCCCACAACCTCCCTCCATTCCTGCCCTCGGGGTACTGAGGCCCAATCTCCCTCACACTCAGACCTGGGGCGACTCGGCCCACACACACTTCCTCCCTCCCTCCCTGGGGTTACTGAGGCCCACACTCCTTCTCTCTTAACCCTGGATGTTCTGAGGCCCATACTCGCTCCCTGCCCTGGAGGTACTGACGCCCACACTCCCTCCTTCCCTCCCTGCCCCGGATGTTCTGTGGGCTGCACTCGCTCACTCACTGCCCTGGAGGTACTGAGGCCTGCACTCCCTCCCTCCCTCCCTACATTGGTGTTACTGAGTCCCACCCGACCTCCTTCCTTGCCCTGAAGGTCCTGAGAGCCACACTCACTGCTTCCCTCCTTGCCCTCGGGGTACTGAGGAGCAAACTCCTTCCCTCCCTGCCCTGGGTGTACTGAGGCCTACTCTCGCTCCCTCCCGGCCCTCGGGTTACTGAGGCGCAAACTGCTTCCCTCCGTGCACTGGGGGTACTGAGGCCCACACTCCTTCAGGCCCTGTCCTGGGGCTTCTGTGGCCCACACACCCCCCTCCCTCTCTGAAGGAAATGATGCCCTCACTCCCTCCCTCCCTGCCTGCACTGGGGTTACTGAGGCCCACCCTCCCTCCCTGCCCTTGGGGTACTGAGGCCCACACTCCCATCTCACTGCCTGCTCTGGGGGTACTGAGGCCCATTCTACCTCTCTTCCTCGATGCCCTGGTGGTACTGACGCCCAAACTCCCCGCCCTCCCTCCCTGTCTTCGAGGTACTGAGGCCCACACTCCCTCCCTGCCCTGGGGATATGGAGACCAACACTCCCTCACTATTCATGGGTACTGAGGCCCACACTCACTCCCTACCTCCCTGCCCTAGGGGTACTGAGGCATATACTCCTTCCCTCCCCCCTGGAGGTACTGAGGCCCTCACTCTCTCCCTTTCCTGGAGGTACTGAGGACCACACTCATTCCCTCTCTGCCCTTAGTACAAAAGCCCACACACCCGCCCTTCCTTCCTGTCTGGGAGTACAAAGACCCACTCTCCCTCCTTCCCTGTCCTCGGAGTAATGACGCCCAATCTCCCTCCCTCCCTGTGCTGGGAATACTGAGGTCCACAGTTGCTCTCTCCCTCCCTGGGGGTACTGAGCCCAGACTCACTGCCTCTCTGCCGTGGGGATACTGAGGCCCACACTCCCTCTCTCCCTCCCTGGGAGTACTGAAGCCCACATTCCGTCTCTTCCTCCCTGGGGGCACTGAGGCCCACACTCCCAACATCCCTGCCCTGTGGGTCCTGAGGCCCTGACTCCCTCCCTCCCATCAAGGGAGAACTGAGGCCCACACTCATTCCCTCCCTGCCCTGGGGGTACTGAGGCCCAAAATCCGTCCCTCCCCCCTTCGGGGTACTGAGGCCCACACACCCTACCATCCCTCGGGGTAGGAAGTTCCACACTCCCTCCTTCCCTGCGCTGGGGGGCCTGAGACCCACACTCCCTCCCTCCTTGCCATGGGGGTACTGAGGCCCACACTCCCTCAATACCTGCCCTCTGGGTATGGAGGCCCAGACTCACTCGCTCCTGCCTTGGAGGTACTGAGGCCCACGCTACCTCCCTCTCTGCCATCGGGGTACTGAGGCCCATGCTCACTACCTGCCCTAGTGGTACTGAGGCTGAGAATCCCTCCCTCCTTGCCCTGGGCGTCATGAGGCGCACGTTCGCTGCCTGCATCCCCTGCGGGTACTGAGGCCCACACACTCTCCCGACCTGCCCTGGGGTTACTGATGCCCAGACTCCCTCCCTCCCTCCTTGAAGGTACTGAGGCCCAGACGCCCTCCCTCCCTCTCTGCCTTGGGGGTACTGAGGCCCACACTCACTCCCTCCCTGACTGCCCTGGGGGTACTGAGGCCCACACTCCCTCCCTCCCTGACTGCCCTGGGGTACCGAGGCCCAAACACCCTCCCTCCATTCCTGCCTTGTGGGTACGGAGGCCCAGACATTCTTCCTTACCTCTTGGAGGTACTGAGTCCCAAACTCCGTCCCAACATGTCCTCGAGATACTGAGGACCACAGTCGCTCACTCCCTGCCTTGGAGGTACTGAGGCCCACAATTCATTTCTACCTCCCTGCCCTGGTGGTGCTGAGGCCTATACTCCGTTGCTCTCTGCCTTGGGGATACCGAGGGCCATTCTCCCTTCATTACTGCCCTTGGGTTCTGAGGCTCACGCGCTCTTCCTCCCTCCCTGTCATCGGGGACCTGAGGCCCACGCTCCCTCCATCACTGCTGTGGTGGTACTGAGGCCCACACTCCCTCCCTACCTGTACAGGAGGTACTGAGGTCCGTACGCTCTATCTCCCTTCCTGCGGGTACTGAGGCCCACACTATCTCCCTTCCTCTCTGCCATTGGGTTACTGAGGACTGTACTCCCTCGCTCCCTCCCTGCCCTCGAGGTACAGAGGCCCGCACTCCCTCCCACCCTCCCTACCCCGGGGTTACTGAGGCAAACACTCCCTCCCTCCCTCCCTGCCCTGGGGGTACTGAGGCCCACAATCCCTCCCAGCCTCGCTCCCTGCCCTGTGGCAACTGAGGCCCACTCTCCCTCCCTCTCTACCTGCCCTGGAGGTACTGAGACCCACACTCCGTCCCTCCCTCCCTCCCTGCCCTGTGGATACTGAGGCCCACACTCCCTCTCTACCTGCCCTGGGGTATCTGAGGCCCACACTTCCTCTCTAACTGCCCTGGGGGTACTGAGGCCCACAATCCCTTCCTCCCTCCCTGCCCTGTGGGTACTGAGGCCCACACTCCCTCCCTCCCTGCCTTTGCGGTATTGAGGCCCACACTCCCTTCCTCCCACCTTGCCCTGGGGGTACTGAGGCCCACACTCCCTCCCTCCCGCTCTACCTTGTGGATACTGAGGCCCACTCTCCCTCCCTCGCTTCACTGGAGGTACTGAGGCCCAAACTCCCTCCCTCCCAGCCCTGGGGGTACTGAGGCGCACACTCCCTCTGTCCCTGCATGGGGATACTGAGGCCCACAGTCTATCCCTCCCTGCCCTGTGGGTGCTGAGGCCTGCACTCCCTCCATCTTTCCACAGGAGGTACTGAGGCCCACTCCCTCCCTCCCTTGCCTTGTGGTATTGAGGCCCACACTCCCTCCCTCCTGCGCTGGGGGAATTGAGGCCCACACTACTGTCCTCCCTCCCTGGAAGTACTGAGGCCGTCACTTGCTCCCTGATCTGGAGGTACTGAGGCCCAAATTCCCTCCTTCCCTGCCCTGGAAGTACTGAGGCCCAAACTACCTCCCTGCCCTCGGGGTACTAAGGTCCACACTCCCTACTTCCCTGCCCTGCGGGTGCTGAGGCCCACACTCCCCCCCTCCTTGCCCTGGGGGACCTGAGGCCGATACTCCCTCCCCCCTTGCCATGGGGTACTGAGGCCCACACTCCCTCCCTTCCTGCCCTCGGAGTACGGAGGCCCAGACTCTCTCGCTCCCTCCTTGAAGGTACTGAGGCCCACACTACCTCCCTCAATGTCCTTGGGGTACTGTGGCCCACGGTCCCTACCTACCTGGAGGTACGGAGGCCCACACTCCATCACTCCTTGGCCTGGAGCTCCTGAGGCCCATGCTCGCTGCCTGCCTGCCCTGCGGGTACTGAGGCCCACACACCTTCCCTACCTGCCCTGGGGGTATTGAGGCCCAGACTCCCTCCCTCTCTCCATGGAGGTACTGAGGCCCTCCATCCCTCTCTGCCTTGGGGGTACTGAGGCCCACACTCACTCCCTCCCTGACTGCCCTGGGGGTACTGAGGCCCACACTCCCTCCCTCCCTGACTGCCCTGGGGTACCGAGGCCCAAACACCCTCCCTCCATTCCTGCCCTGTGGGTACGGAGGCCCAGACATTCTTCCTTACCTCTTGGAGGTACTGAGTCCCAAACTCCGTCCCAACATGTCCTCGAGATACTGAGGACCACAGTCGCTCACTCCCTGCCTTGGAGGTACTGAGGCCCACAATTCATTTCTACCTCCCTGCCCTGGGGGTGCTGAGGCCTATACTCCGTTGCTCTCTGCCTTGGGGATACCGAGGGCCATTCTCCCTTCATTACTGCCCTTGGGTTCTGAGGCTCACGCGCTCTTCCTCCCTCCCTGTCATCGGGGACCTGAGGCCCACGCTCCCTCCCTCACTGCTGTGGTGGTACTGAGGCCCACACTCCCTCCCTACCTGTACAGGAGGTACTGAGGTCCGTACGCTCTATCTCCCTTCCTGCGGGTACTGAGGCCCACACTATCTCCCTTCCTCTCTGCCATTGGGTTACTGAGGACTGTACTCCCTCGGTCCCTCCCTGCCCTCGAGGTACAGAGGCCCGCACTCTCTCCCACCCTCCCTACCCCGGGGTTACTGAGGCAAACACTCCCTCCCTCCCTCCCTGCCCTGGGGGTACTGAGGCCCACAATCCCTCCCAGCCTCGCTCCCTGCCCTGGGGGTACTAAGACCCACACTCCCTCCCTCTCTACCTGCCCTGGAGGTACTGAGACCCACACTCCGTCCCTCCCTCCCTCCCTGCCCTGTGGATACTGAGGCCCACACTCCCTCTCTACCTGCCCTGGGGTATCTGAGGCCCACACTCCCTCTCTAACTGCCCTGGGGGTACTGAGGCCCACAATCCCTTCCTCCCTCCCTGCCCTGTGGGTACTGAGGCCCACACTCCCTCCCTCCCTGCCTTTGCGGTATTGAGGCCCACACTCCCTTCCTCCCACCTTGCCCTGGGGGTACTGAGGCCCACACTCCCTCCCTCCCGCTCTACCTTGTGGATACTGAGGCCCACTCTCCCTCCCTCGCTTCACTGGAGGTACTGAGGCCCAAACTCCCTCCCTCCCAGCCCTGGGGGTACTGAGGCGCACACTCCCTCCGTCCCTGCCATGGGGATACTGAGGCCCACAGTCTATCCCTCCCTGCCCTGTGGGTGCTGAGGACTGCACTCCCTCCATCTTTCCACAGGAGGTACTGAGGCCCACTCCCTCCCTCCCTTGCCTTGTGGTATTGAGGCCCACACTCCCTCCCTCCTGCGCTGGGGGTATTGAGGCCCACACTACTGTCCTCCCTCCCTGGAAGTACTGAGGCCGTCACTTGCTCCCTGATCTGGAGGTACTGAGGCCCAAATTCCCTCCTTCCCTGCCCTGGAAGTACTGAGGCCCAAACTACCTCCCTGCCCTCGGGGTACTAAGGTCCACACTCCCTACTTCCCTGCCCTGCGGGTGCTGAGGCCCACACTCCCCCCCTCCTTGCCCTGGGGGACCTGAGGCCGATACACCCTCCCCCCTTGCCATGGGGTACTGAGGCCCACACTCCCTCCCTTCCTGCCCTCGGAGTACGGAGGCCCAGACTCTCTCGCTCCCTCCTTGAAGGTACTGAGGCCCACACTACCTCCCTCAATGTCCTTGGGGTACTGTGGCCCACGGTCCCTACCTACCTGGAGGTACGGAGGCCCACACTCCATCACTCCTTGGCCTGGAGGTCCTGAGGCCCATGCTCGCTGCCTGCCTGCCCTGCGGGTACTGAGGCCCACACACCTTCCCTACCTGCCCTGGGGGTATTGAGGCCCAGACTCCCTCCCTCTCTCCATGGAGGTACTGAGGCCCACACTCCCTTCCTCACTGCATTGGGGGTCTTGAGGCCCAGTCTCACTCTCTCACACACTGCCCTGGTGGTACTGAGGCCCGCACGCCCTCCCTCCCTCACTAGCATGGGGGTACTGAGGCCCACACTCCCTCCCCACACTGCCTCCATTCCTGCCCTTGAGGTCCTGAGGCCCGCACTCCCTCCCTCCCTGCCCTGTGGGTACTGAGGTGCAAACACCCTCCCTCCCTGCCTTGGGAATACTGAGGCACACAGTCCATCCCTCCCTGCCCTGTGGGTACTGAGTCCCACACTCCCACCCTCCCTACCCTGGGGGTACTGAGGCCCACACTCCCACCCTCCCTGCCATGGGGATACTGAGGCTCACACTCCCTCCCTTCCTGGAGGTCCAGAGGACCAAGCTCCCCCTCTCCATGCCCAGGGAACACTGAGGCTCACTCTCCATCCTTTCCTCCCTCCTGAAATAGAGGCCCACACTCCGTCCCTCACTTCCCTAGGGGTACTGAGACCCATACTCCCTCCCCTCATTCCCTAGAGTACTGATGCCCAAACTCCCCCTCTCCCTCCCTGATGGTACTGAGGCCCACACTCCATCCCTCCCTGCCTTGGGAGTACAGATGCCCACACTCTATCCTTCCCTCTATTTGTGGTACTGAGGCCCACACTCCCTCCCTCCCTCCCAGGAGGTACTGAGGCCCACACTCCCTACCTGCCCTGGGGGTACTGAGGCCTACATCCCCTCCCTCCCTGTCCTGGAGATACTGCGGCCCACTTTCTCTCCCTCACTGCCCTGAGCTTAATGAGGATCACAATTACTCCCTCCCTTGCCTTGTGGTACTGAGGCCCACTCTTCCTCCCTCCCTCTCTGCCTGCGTCTATTGAGCTCCACACTCCATCCGTTCTTCTCTGCCCTGGAAGTGCTGAGGCCTAATCTCCCTCCACCCATCTGTGCCCTGGGGGTACTGAGGCCCACACTCCCTCCCTCCCTGGCTTTGTGGTACTGAGGCCCACACTCCCTACCTGCCCTGGAGGTACTGAGACCCACACACCATCTCTCCCTTGCCACGTGGTACAGAGGCCTACAGTCCCTCCCTCCCTCTCTGACAGGGGGTATTGCGGCCCACATTCCCTCCCTCCCTCTCTGCCCTGGAGGTACTGGGGGCCATACTCGCTCCCTCCATCTCTGCCCTGGGGGTACTGAGACCCACACCCATTACCTCTCTCCCAGCACTAGAGGTAATGAGGCCCACACCCCCTCACTCCCAGCATTGGAAGTACTGAGGCCCACACTCCCTCCCTTCCAGCACTGGAGGTACAGTGACCCTCACTGCCATCCTCCCTGCCCTGGAGGTAATGAGGCCCACACTCACTCCCTCCAAACACTGGAGGTACTGAGGCGCCCACTCCCTCCCTCCCAGCCCGGGGGTACTGAGGCCCGCACTCCCTCCCTCCCTTGCCTTGTGGTACTGAGGCTCACACTCCCTCCCTCCCTCTCTGCCTGGGGGTATTGAGGCCCACACTCCCTCCCTCACTCTCTGCCCTTGAAGTACTGAGGCCCACACTCCCTCCCTCTCTGCCCTGGGTGTACTGAGTATCACACACCCTCCCTTCCTGGCTTTGTTGTACGGAGGCCCACACTCCCTCCCTCCCTGGCTTTGTGGTACTGAGGCCGACACTTCCTACCTGCCCTGGAGGTACTGAGACCCACACTCCCTCCCTCCCTTGCCTTGTGGTACTGAGGCCTACACTCCCTCCTTCCCTCTCTACCTGGGGGTATTGAGGCCCACAGTCGCTCCCTCCCTCTCTGCCCTGGAGGTACTGAGGCCCACACTCCCTCCCTCCATCTCTGCTTTGGGGGTCCTGAGACCCACACCCCGCCACCGCCTCCCTGCCCAGGGCTGCTGAGGCCCACACTCCCTCCCTCCCTTGCCTTGTGGTACTCTGGCACTCACATCCTCCCTCCCTCCCTGACTGGGAGTATTGAGGCCCACACTCCCTCCCTCCCTCTCTGCCCTGGAGGTACTGAGGCCCACACTGCATTCTTCTCTACCCTGGGGGTACTGAGAATCACACCCACTACCTCCCTCCCAGCAGTGGAGGTACTGAGACCCTCACTTCCTCCCTCCCACCACTGGAAATACTGATGCCCTCACTGCCAGGCTCCCTGCCCTGGAGGTACTGAGGCCCACCCCTCACTCCCAGCACTGAAGGTACTGAGGGGCACACTCCCTCCCTCCCAGTAGGGGGTACTGAGGCCCACACTCCCTCGCTCCCTGGCCTTGTGGTACTGATGCCCACACGCCCTACATCCCTCCCTCGGGCTACTGATGCTCACAATCCGTCTATTCCTCACTACGCTGGGGGTACTGAGGCCCGCACTGCCTCCCTCCCTGCACTTGAAGTACTGAGCCCCACATTCCCTTCCTCTCTGTCCTGGAGGTACTGAGACCCACACCCTCTACCATCCTCCCAGCACTGGAGGAAATAAGGCCCACAGCCCCTCCCTCCCAGCACTGGAGATACTGAAGCACTCACTGCCACCCTCCCTGCCCTGGAGATACTGAGGCCCAAACTCCCTCTGTCCCAGCACTGGATGTACTGAGGCACAGACACCCTCCCATCCAGTCCGAAGGTACTGAGGCCCATACTCACTCCCTCCCGGTCTTTGAGGTACTGAGGTCCACACTCTCTCCCTCCGTCCTGCCCTGGCGGTAATGAGGCCCACACGCCCTGCATCCCTCCCTAGGGGTACTGAGGCCCACACTCCCTTTATTCCTCACTACTCTGGGTGTACTGAGGCCCACACTCCCTCCCTCCCCGCACTGGGGGTAATGAGGCCCACTCTCCCTCCCTCCCTGCCATGCGGATACTGAGGCTCACACTCCCTGCCTCCTTCCGGAAACTGAGACCCATACACCGGCCCTCACTTCCCTTGTGGAACTGAGGCTCTCACTCGCTCCCACCCTCCCTGCCCTTGGGGTTCTGAGGCCCATACTTCCTCACCTCCTTCCATGGGGTAATTAGGCCCAAACTCCCTCTCTCCCTCCCTGGTGGTACTGAGGCCCAACTCCCTCCCTCCCTGCCCTGGGTGTACTGAGGCCCACACTCCCTCCCTCAATGGCTTTGTGGTAATGAGGCCCACACTCCCTCCCTCCCTCCCTGAAGGTACTGAGGTCCGCACTCCCTACCTGTCCTGGAGGAACTGAGGCCCACACACCCTACATTCTTGCCCTGGGGGTACCGAGGCCTACCCACCGACGCTCCCTGACTGGAGGTACTGAGGCCCACATTGCCTCACTCAATGCCCTGTGGTTAATGAGGGTCACACTCCCTCCCTCCCTTTCCTTGTGGTACTGAGGCCCACACTCCGTCCCTCCCTCTCTGCCTGGGGGTATTGAGGCCCACACTCCCTCTCTCCCTCTCTGCCCTGGGGATACTGAGGCCCACACCCCCTCCCTCGCAGCGCTGGATGTACTGACGCCCACACTCCCTCCCTCCAGGCACTGGAGATACTAAAGCCCTCACTGCCACCCTCCCTGTCCTGGAGGGACAGAAGCCCACAATCCCTCCCTCCCAGTCCGTAATACTGAGGCCCACATTCCTTCCCTCCCTCCTGCCCTTGGAGTACTGAGGCCCAAATAGGCACACTCCCACCCTGCCCTGGGGATACTGAGGCCCACACTCCCTCCCTCCCTGCACTGGAGATACTGAGGCCCACACTCGCTTCATCCCTGCCCTGGGTTACTGAGGCCCACACTTCCTCTTCCCTGCCGTGGGGATGCTGAGGCCCACAGTCCATCCAAATCTGCCCTGTGGGTACTGAGGCCCACAATATCACTCTCTCTACCCTGGGGATAGTGAGGCTCAGAACCCAACCTCCATCCCTGCCCTAGGGGTAATGAGGCCCACAATCCCTCCCTCCCTGCCCTGGGAGTACTGAGGGCCACACTCCCTCCTTCCCTGCCGTAGGGATAGAGGCCCACACTTCTTCCCTCCCTGGAGTTACTGAGGCCCAAACTCCCTCCCTCCCGACCCAGGGAACACTTAGTCTCACACTCGCTCCCTCGCTCTGGAAACTGAGGCCCACACTCCATCCCTCACTTCCCTAGGTGTACTGAGACCCACACCCACTACCTCCCAGCACTGGAAGTACTGAGGCTCACACTCGCTTCCTTCCAGCACTGAAGGTACTGAGGCCCTCACTGCCATCCTTCCTTCCCAGAAGGTAGTGAAGCCTTCACTCACTCCCTCCCAGCACTGGAGGTACTGAGGCGATCACTCCCTCCCTCCCAGCCCAGGGGTACTGAGGCCCACACTCATTCACTCCCTTGCCTTGTGGTACTGAGGGCCACACTCGCTCCCGTCCTATCTGCTCTGGGGGTATTGAGCCCCACACCCACTACCTCCCTCCCAGCACTGGAGGTAGTGAGGCTCACACCCCCTCCCTCCCAGCGTTTGATGTACTGAGGCCCACACTCCCTCCCACACAGCACTGGAGATACTAAAGCCCTCACTGCCACCCTCCCTGTCCTGGAGGTACAGAGGCCCACAATCCCTCCCTCCCAGCACTGTCGGTACTGAGGCGCACTCATCCTACCTCCCAGTCCGGAATACTGAGGCCCACATTCCTTCCCTCCCTGCTGCCCTGGGGGTAGTGAGGCCCACACTCCCTCCCTCCCTGCACTGGAGGTACTGAGGCCCACACTCCATCCCTCACTTCCCTTGGTGTACTGAGATCCACACTCACTACCTGCCAGCACTGGAAGTATTGAGGCCCAGACTCGCTCCCTTGCAGCACTCGAGGTACTGAGGCCCTCACTGCCATGCTCCCTGCCCAGGAGGTAGTGAGGCCCACACGCACTCCCGCACAGCACTGGAGGTACTGAGGCGCACACTCCCTCCCTCACAGCCCAGGGGTACTGAGGCCCAAACTCATTCCCTCCCTTGCCTCGTGGTACTGAGAGCCACACTCTCTCCCGCCCTCTCTGCTCTGGGGGTATTGAGCCCCACACTCCCTCCCTCCATCTCTGCCCTGGAGTTACTGAGGCCCACACTCCCTCCCTCTCTGCCCTGGGGGTACTGAGACACACACCCACTACCTCCCTCCCAGCACTGGAGGTAGTGAGGCCCACACCCCCTCTCTCCCACTGCAGGAGGTACTGAGGCCCACACTACCTCCCTCCCAGCACTGGAGGTGCTGAGGTGCAAACTCCCTTCCTACAAGTCCAGAGATACTGAAGCCCACACTCCCTCCCTCCCCGGTCTTGAGGTACTGAGAACGACAGTCCCTTCCTCCCTCCTGCCATGGGGGTACTGAGGCCCAAAATACCTCCCTCCATCCTGCCCTGGCAGTAATGAGGCCCATACGCCCCACATCCCTCCCTAGGGGGACTGAGGCCCAAACTTCCTCTATTCCTCACTACCTTGGTGGTACTGAGGCCCACACTCCCTCCCTCCCTGCTCTGGAGATTCTGAGGCCCAGACTCGCTCCCTCCCTGCCGTGGGGATATTGAGGCCCACAGTCTGTCCCAATCTGCCCTGTGGTTACTGAGATCCACACTCACATCCTCTCGACCCTGGGGGTACTGAGGCTCAGCACCCTCCCACCCTCCCTGCCCTGGGGGTAATGAGGCCCACACTCCCTCCCTCCCCGCCCAAGGGTACTGAGGCCCACACTCCCTCCTTCCCTGCCATGGGGATAGAGGCCCACATTCCCTCCTACCCTGGAGGTACTGAGACCCAAACTCCATCCCTACCGGTCCAGGGAACACTTAGTCCCACACTCCCTCACTCCCTCCGGAAGCGCAGGCCCACACGCCGTCCCTCGCTTCCCGAGGGGTACAGAGGCCCAAACTCGCTCCCTCCCTCCCTGTTCTTGGGATTCTGAGGCCCATACTCCCTCCCCTTCTTCCCTGAGGATACTGAGGCCCACCCCCCACTCCCATTGCTGGTGGTAGTGAGCCCTACATCCCCTCCATCCCTGGCATTGTGGTACTGAGGCCCACACAATCTACCTGCCCTGGTGGTACTGAGGCCCAAACACCCTCCCTTGCTTGTGGTACTGAGGCCCACACTCCCTCCCTCCCTCTCTGCCTGGGGGTATTGAGGACCACACTCCCTCCCTCCCTCTCTGCCCTGGAGATACTGAGGCCGACATTACCTCCCTCTATCTCTGCCCTGGGGGTACTGAACCAACACCCACTACCTCCCTCCCAGCACTGGTGGTATTGTGGCCCACACTCCCTCTATGTCTGCCCTGGGGGTACTGAACCTACACCCACTACCTCCCTCCCGGTACTGGAGGTAATGAGGCCCACACCCCCTCCCTCCCAGCACTGGAAGTACTGAGGCCCACAGATCCTCCCTTCCAGCACTGGAGGTACTGAGGCCCTCACTGCCATCCTCCCTTCCTTGGAGGTACTGAGGCCCACACTCACTCCCTTCCAGCACTGGAGGGACTGAGGTGCACACTCCCTCCCTCCCAGCCCATGGGTACTGAGGCGCACACTCCCTCCCTCCTTTGCCTTGCGGTACTGAGGACCACACTCCCTCCCTCCCTTTCTGCCTGGGGGTATTGAGGCCCACACTCCCTCCCTCCGTCTCTGCCCTGGAGGTACTGAGGCTCAGCATCCACCCTCCCTCTCTGCCCTTGTGTACTGTGGCCCACACTCCCTCCCTCACCGCACTGGGGGTAATGAGGCCCACACTCCCTCCATTCCTGCCCTGGGGATACTGAGGCCCACACACACTCCCTCCCTTCCAGGAGGTACTGAGACCCAAACCGCATCCCTCACTGCCCAGTGAACACTGAGGCTCACACCCCATCCCTCCCTCCACAAACTGAGGCCCACACTCCGTCCCTCACTTCCCTTGTGGTACTGAGGCCCACACTCGCGCCCACCCTCCCTGCCCTGGGGGTTCTGAGGCCCATACTACCTCCCCTCCTTCCATGGGGTACTGAGGCCCAAACTCTCTCTCTCCCTTCCTGGTGGTACTGAGGCCTACACTCCCTCCCTCCCTGCCCTGGGAGTACTGAGGCCCACACTCCCTCCCTCCCTGGCTTTGTGGGACTGAGGCCCACATTCCCTCCCTCCCTCCCTGGAGGTACTGAGGCCCGCACTCCCTACAAGCCCTGGAGGAACTGAGGCCCACACTCCCTCCCTCCATGCCCTGGGTGTACTGAGGCCTACACCCCCTCCCTCCCTGTCCTGGAGGTACTGCGGTCCACATTCCCTCACTCACTGCCCTGGGGTTAATGAGGGTCACACTCATCCCTCCCTTTCTATGCTTGTGGTACTGAGGCCCACACTCCCTTCCTCCCTCTCTGCCTGGGAGTATTGAGGCCCACACTCCCTCCCTCCTTCTCTGCCCTGGAGGTACTGAGGCCCACACTCCCTCCCTCTCTGCCCTGGGGGTACTGAGACCCACACTCCCTCCCTCTCTGCCCTGGGGGTACTGAGACCCAAACCCACTACCTCCCTCCCAGCACTCGAGGTAATGAGGACCACACCACCTCCCTCCCAGCGCTGGATGTACTGAGGACCACACTCCCTCCCTCCCAGCACTGGAGATACTGAAGCCCTCACTGCCACTCTCACTTCCCTGTAGGTACTGAGGCCCACAATCCTTCCCTCCCAGCATTGTAGGTACTGAGCCGCAGACTCCGTCCCTCCCAGTCTGGAGGTACTGAGGCCCACACTCCCAATGTCCCTGGCCTTGAGATACTGAGGCCCACACTCCTTCCCTCCCTCCTGCCCTGGGGGTACTGAGTCCCACACTTTCTCCATCCCTGCACTGGAAGTACTGAGGCCCACACTCCCTCCCTCCCTTGCTTTGTGGTACTGAGGCCCAAACGCCGTCCCTCCCTCCCTGGAGGTACTGAGGCCCGCACTCCCTACAAGCCCTGGAGGAACTGAGGCCCACACTATCTCCCTTCCTGCCCTGGGTGTACTGAGGCCTACAACCCCTCCCTCCCTGTCATGGAGGTACTGCAGACCACATTCCCTCACTCACTGCCCTGGGATTAATGAGGGTCACACTCACTTCCTCCATTTCTATGCTTGTGGTACTGATGCCCACACTCCCTCCCTCCCTCTCTGCCTGGGGATATTGAGGCCCGCACTCCCACCCTTCTTCTCTGCCCTGGAGGTACTGTGGCCCACACTCCCTCCCTCTCTGCCCTGGGGGTACTGAGACCACACCCACTACCTCCCTCCCAGCACTGAGAGGTAATGAGGCCCACACCTCCTCCCTCCCAGCACTGGAAGTACTGAGGCCCACACTCCCTCCTTTCCAGCACTGGAGGTACTGAGGCCCTCACTGCCATCCTCCCTGCCTTGGAGGTACTGAGGCCCACACTCACTCCCTTCCAGCACAGGAGGTACTGAGGCGCACACTCCATCCCTCCCAGCCCGTGGGTACTGAGGCGCACACTCCCTCCCTCCTTTGCCTTGTGGTACTGATGATCATACTCCCTCCCTCCCTCTCTGCCTGGGGGTATTGTTGCCCACACTCCCTCCCTCCGTCTCTGCCCTGGAGGTACTGAGGCCCACACTCCCACACTCCCTAACCTGGGAGTACTGAGGCTCAGCAGCCACCCTCCTTCTCTGCCCTGGGTGTATTGAGGCTCACACACCCTCATTCCCCGCACTGGGGGTAATGAGGCCCAAACTCCGCTTCCTCTCTGCCGTGGGGTTACTGAGGCCCTCACTCCATCCCTCCCTTCCTGGAGGTACTGAGGCCCATACTCCCTCCCTATCTGCCGTGGGGATACTGAGGGCCACAGTCCATCCCACTCTGCCCTGTGGGTACTGAGGCCCAAACTCCCACCCTCTTTACCCTGGGGGTACTGAGGCTCAGAACCCTCCCTTCCTCACTTCTCTGGGGGTAATGAGGCCTACTCCCCCTCCCTCCCTGTCATTGAGGTACTGTGGCCCACATTCCTTCACTCACTGCACTGAGGTTAATGAGGGTCACATTCACTCCCTCCCTGTCTATGCTTGTAGTACTGAGGCCAACATTCCCTCCCTCCCTCTCTGCCTCGGTGTATTGAGGCCCACATTCTTTCCCTCCCTGGCTTTGTGGTACTGAGGCCCACACTCCCTCCCTCCCTCCCTGGAGGTACAGAGGACCGCACTCCCTACAAGCCCTGGTGGAACTGAGGCCCACACTCCCTCCCTCCCTGCCCTGGGGGTACTGAGGCCTGCACCTCCTCCCTCCCTGTCCTGGAGGTACTGCGGCCCACATTCCCTCACTCACTGCCCTTGGGTTAATGAGGGCCACACTCACTCCCTCCCTTTCTATGCTTGTGGTACTGAGGCCCACACTCCCTCGCTCTCTCTCTGCCTGGGGGTATTGAGGCCCACACTCCCTCCCTCCTTCTCTACCCTGTAGGTACTGAGGCCCAAACACTCTCCCTCTCTGCCCTGGGGGTACTGAGACTCAAACCCACTACCTCCCTCCCAGAACTCGAGGTACTGAGGACCACACCCCCTCCCTACCAGCACTGGAAGTACTGAGGCCCACACTCCCTCCCTTCCAGCACTGGATGTACTGAGGCCCTCACCGCCATCCTCCCTGCCTTGGTGGTACTGAGGCCCACACTCACTCCCTTCCAGCACTGGAGGTACTGAGGCGCACACACCTTCCTCTCTTGGCTTGCGGTACTGAGGACCACACTCCCTCCCTCCTTCTCTGCCTGGGAGTATTGATGCCCACACTCCCACCCGTCCTCACTTCCCTGGGTTTGCTGAGACACACAAAGTCCCTCACTCACCGCACTGGGGGTAATGAGGCCCAAACTCCCTTCCTCCCTGCCGTGGAATACTGAGTCCCACACTCCCTCCCTCCCTTCCTGGAGGTACTGAGGCCCAAACCCCCTCCCTCCCTGCCCAGGGAACACTGAGGCTCATAATCACTCCCTCCCTACGGAAACTGAGGCCTACACTCCATCCCTCACTTCCCTTGTGGTACTGAGGCCCACATTCGCTCCCACCGTCGCTGCCTTGTAGGTTCTGAGGCCCATACTCCCTCCCCTCCTTTCATGGGGTACTGAGGCCCACACTCCCTCTCTCCCTCCCTGGTGGTACGGAGGCCCACACTCACTCCCTCCCTGCCCTGTGAGTACTGAGGCCCACACTCCCTCCATGCCTGGCTTTGTGGTACTGAGGCCCACACTCCCTCCCTCCCTCCCTGGAGGTACTGCGACCCACATTCCCTCACTCACTGCCCTGGGGTTAATGAGGCTCACACTCACTACCTCCCTTTCTATGCTTGTGGTACTGAGGCCCACACTCCCTCCCTCCCTCTCTGCCTGGGGGTATTGAGGCCCACACTCGCTCCCTCTCTGCCCTGGGGGTACTGAGACCCAAACCCACTACCTACCTCCCGGCACTCGAGGTACTGAAGACCACAATCCCTCCCTCCCAGCAATGGAAGTACTGAGGCCCACACTCCCTCCCTTCCAGCACTGGAGGTACTGAGGCCATCACTGCCATCCTCCCAGCATTGGAGGTACTGAGGCGCACACTCCCTCCCTCACTTGCCTTGCGGTTCTGAGGACCACACTCCATCCCTCCCTCTCTGCCTGGGGTATTGATGCCTCACTCCCTCCCTCCGTCTCTGCGCTGGAGGTTCTGAGGCCCACACTCCCACCCTCCCTAGACTGTGAGTACTGAGGATCAACACCCACCCTCCCTCTCTGCCCTGGGTGTATTGAGGCCCACACTCCCTCCCTCCCCGCACTGGGGGTAATGAGGCCCAAACTACCTTCCTCCCTGCCGTGGGGATACTGTGGACCACACTCCCTCCCTCCCTTCCTGCAGGTACTGAGGCCCAAACCCCAACCCTCCCTGCCCTGGGGGTTCTGAGGACCATACTCCCTTCCCTCCTACCATGGGGTACTGAGGCCCACACTCCCTCTCTCCCTCCCTGGTGGTACAGAGGCCCACACTCCCTCCCTCCCTGCCCTGTGAGTACTGAGGCCCACACTCCCCCCTCCCTGGCTTTGTGGTACTGAGGCCCACACTCCCTCCCTCCATCCCTGGAGGTACTGAGGCCCGCACTCCCTACAAGCAGTGGAGGAACTGAGGCCCACACACCCTCCCTCCCTGCCCTGGGTGTAATGATACCTACACCCCCTCCCTCTATGTCCTTGAGGTACTGCGGCCCACATTCCTACACTCACTGCCCTGGGGTTAATGAGGGTCACACTCACTCCCTCCCTTTCTATGCTTGTGATACTGAGGCCAACACTCCCTCCTTCCCTCTCTGCCTGGGTGTATTGTGGCACACAATCCCTCCCTCCTTCTCTGCCCTGGAGGTACTGAGGCCCACACTCCCTCCCTCTCTGCCCTGGGGGTACTGAGACCCAAACCCACTACCTCCCTCCCAGCACTCGAGGTACTGAGGACCACACCCCCTCCCTCCGAGCGCTGTATACTGAGGACCACACTCCCTCCCTCCCAACACTGGAGATACTGAAACCCTCACTGCCACCCTCACTGCCCTGGAGGTACTGAGGCCCACAATCCCTCCCTCCCAGCACTGTAGGTACTGAGGCGCACACTCCGTCCCTCCCAGTCCGTAGGTACTGAGGCCCACACTCCCACCGTCCCTGGCCATGTGATACTGAGGCCCACACTCCTTCCCTCCCTCCTGCCCTGGGGGTACTGAGGCCCACACTCCCTCTCTCCCTGCACTGGAGGTACTGAGGCCCACACTCACTCCCTCCCTGCCCTGGCGGTACTGAGGCCCATACTCCCTCCCTACCTGCCGTGGGGATACTGAGGCCCACAGTCCATCCCACTGTGCCCTGTGGGTACTGAGGTCCAAACTCCCACCCTCTTTACCCTGGGGGTACTGAGGCTCAGAAGCCTCCCTTCCTCCCTTCTCTGGGGGTAATGAGGCCGACACTCCCTCCCTCCCAGCCCTTGGGGTACTGAGGCCAACACGCCCTCCTTCCCTGCCATGGGGATAGAGGACCACACACCCTCCCTCCCTGGAGGTACTGAGGCCCAAACTCCCTCCATCCCGGCCCAGGGAACACTGACTCTCACCTTCACTCCCTCCCTCCGGAAACTGAGGCCCAAACTCCATCCCTCATTTCCCTAGGAGTACAGAGGCCCACACTCGCTTCATCTCTCCCTGTCCTGGGGGTTCTGAGGCCCATTCTCCCAACCCTCCATCCCTGGAGATACTTAGACCCACACCCACTCCTTCCCTACCCTGGCGGTACTGAGGTCCACATCCACTCCCTCCCTGGCTTTGTGGTACTGAGGCCCACACTCCCGACCTGCCCTGGTGGTACTGAGGCTCACACTCCCTCCCTTCCTATGCTTGTGTTACTGTGGCCAACACTCCCTCCCTCCCTCTCTGCCTGGGGGCATTGAGGCACACACTCACTCCGTTCCTCTTTGCCCTGGAGATACTGAGGCCTACACTCCATCCCCCTATCTCTGCCCTGGTTGTACTGAGACCACACCCACTACCTCTCTCACTGCACTGGAGGTGCTGAGGCCCACAATCACTCCCTCCCAGCACTGTAGGTACTGAGGCGCACACCCCCTCCCTCTCTGTCCGGAGTTGCTGAGGCCCACACTCCCACCCTCCCTCGCCTTGAGATACTGAGGCCCACACTCCATCCCTCCCTCCTGCCCTGGGGGTACTGAGGCCCACACTCCGTCCATCCCAGCACTGGAGATATTGAAGCCGTCTCTGCCACCCTCCCTGCAGTGGAGGTACTGACACCTACACTTCCTCGTTCCCAGCACTGGAGGTACTGAGGCCCACACTCCCTCACTACCCTGGAGGTCCTGAGGCCCACACTCCCGCCCTGCCCTGGCGGTGCAGATGCCCACATTGCCTCCCTCCCTCCCTGCCCTGGGGTTACTGAGGCCCACACTCACTCCCTCTCTACCCTGGGGGTACTGAGGCTCACACACCCTCCCTCCCTCCTGCCCTGGGGATACTGAGGCGCACACGTTCTACCTCCCTGCCTAGGGGTACTGAGGCCCACACTCTCTCTATGCCGCCCTCTCTGTCCTGGGTGTATAGAGGCCCACACTCGCTCATGACATGGAGTTACGGAGGCCCACACTCCCGTCCTCCATCCCTGGAGTCCACTGAGGCCCTCACTACCTCACAACCCTGGAGGTCCTGAGGCCCACACTCCCTCCCTGCCCTGGGGGTGCAGAGGCCCACACTGCCTCCCTCCCTCCCTGTCCTGGGATTGCTGAGGCCCACACTCCCTCACTGCTTCTCTGCCCTGGGGGTTATGAGGCCCACACGCCCTCCCTACCCACTGCCCTGGGGGTACTGAGGCCCAAACTCTCTCCCTCCCAGCACTGGAGATACTGAAGCCCTCAATGCCACCCTCCCTACCTTGGAGGTACGGACACATACAATCCCTCGTTCCCAGCACTTGGGGTACTGAAGCACACACTCCCTCCCTCCCAGTCCGGGGATACTGAGGCCCACACACCCTCCCTCCCTGGCCTTGAGGTACTGAGGCCCACACTCCCTCCCTCCCTCCTGCCCTGGGGATACTGAGGCCCACACGCCCTACCTCCCTCCCTAGGGGTACTGAACCCCACACTCCCTCTATCCCGCCCTATCTTCCCTTGGTGTACAGAGGCCCACACTCACTCCCTGACATGAAGGTATGGAGGCCCACACTCCCGTCCTCCATCCCTGGAGTCTACTGAGGCCCTCACTCCCTCACTACCCTGGAGGTCCTGAGGCCCACACTCCCTCCCTGCCTTGGAGGTGCAGAGGCGCACACTGCCTCCCTTCCTCCCTGCCCTGGGGTTACTGAGGCCCACACTCCCTCACTCCCTCTCTGCCCTGGGGGTACTGAGGCCCACACACCTTCCCTCCCTCCTGTCATGGGGATACTGAGGCCCACACGCCCTACCTCCCTCACTAGGGGTACTGAGGCCCACACTCCCTATATCCCGCCCTCTCTGCCCTGGGAGTATAGAGGGCCACACTCGCTCATGACATGGAGGTACGGAGGCCCACACTCCCGTCCTCCATCCCTGGAGTCTACTGAGGCCCTCACTCCCTCACTACCCTGGAGGTCCTGAGGCCCACACTCCCTCCCTGCCTTGGAGGTGCAGAGTCCCACACTGCCTCCCTCCCTCCCTGCCCTGGGGTTACTGAGGCCCACACTCCCTCACTCCCTCTCTGCCCTGGGGGTACTGAGGCTCACACACCGTCCCTTCCTCCTGTCATGGGGATACTGAGGCCCACACGCCCTACCTCCTTCCCTAGGGGTAATGAGGCCCACACTCCCTATATCCCGCTCTCTCTGCCATGGGTGTATAGAGGCCCACACTCGCTCATGACATGGCGGTATGGAGGCCCACATTCCCGTCCTTCATCCCTGGAGTCTACTGAGGCCCTCACTCCCTCACTACCCTGGAGGTCCTGAGGCCCACACTCCCTCCCTGCCTTGGAGGTGCAGAGGCCCACACTGCCTCCCTTCCTCCCTGCCCTGGGGTTACTGAGGCCCACACTCCCTCACTCCCTCTCTGCGCTGGGGGTACTGAGGCCCACACACCTTCCCTCCCTCCTGTCATGGGGATACTGAGGCCCACACGCCCTACCTCCCTCCCTAGGGGTACTGAGGCCCATACTCCCTATATCCCGCCCTCTCTGCCCTGGGAGTATAGAGGGCCACACTCGCTCATGACATGGAGGTACGGAGGCCCACACTCCCGTCCTCCATCCCTGGAGTCTACTGAGGCCCTCACTCCCTCACTACCCTGGAGTTCCTGAGGCCCACACTCCCTCCCTGCCTTGGAGGTGCAGAGTCCCACACTGCCTCCCTCCCTCCCTGCCCTGGGGTTTCTGAGGCCCACACTCCCTCACTCCCTCTCTGCCCTGGGGGTACTGAGGCTCACACAACGTCCCTTCCTCCTGTCATGGGGATACTGAGGCCCACACGCCCTACCTCCCTCCCTAGGGGTAATGAGGCCCACACTCCCTATATCCCGCTCTCTCTGCCATGGGTGTATAGAGGCCCACACTCGCTCATGACATGGCGGTATGGAGGCCCACATTCCCGTCCTTCATCCCTGGAGTCTACTCAGGCCCTCACTCCCTCACTACTCTGGAGGTCCTGAGGCCCACACTCCCTTCCTGCCCTGGGGGTGCAGAGGCCACACTGCCTCTCTCGCTCCCTGCCCTGGGGTTACTGAGGCCCACACTAACTCAATCCCTCACTGCCCTGGGGGTACTGAGGCTCACACACCCTCCCTGCCCTGAAGGTACTGAGGCCCACACTCCCTCCCTACCTGCACAGGGTGTACTGAGGCCCACTCTCCTTCCCTGCGCTGCGGGTACTGAGGGCCACACACCCTCCCTGCCTGCCCTCGGGGTACGAAGGCCCAGATCACCTCGCTTCCTCCTTGGAGGTACTGAAACCCACAGTCCCTCGTCCCTGCCCTGGGGATCCTGCGGCTACACACGCCCTACCTGCCCTGGTTGCATTGAGGTCCATATTACCTCCATCCTTGCCCTGGGGGTCCTGAGGCCCACGCTGCCTGCCTCCCTGTCCTGCGGGTACTGAGGCCCACGCTCCATCCCTCCCTCTCTGTCCTGGTGCTGCTGAGGCCCATACTCCATCCGTGACTTGAGGATACTGAGGCCTAACCTTCCTCACTACCAGCCCTCGTGGTACTTAGGCCAAGACTCCCTCCTTCCCTGCCCTGAGTGTACTAAGTTTCACTCATTCTCCCTCTCTACCCTCGGGGTACTGAGTCCCACTCACCTTCCCTTCCTGTGGGGTACTAAGGCCCAAACACCATCCCTACCTCCTTGGAGGTGCTGAGGCCCACACTCACTCCCTCCCTGCCTAGGGGATACTGAGGCCCACACTCCCTCCCTCCCTGCCCTGGGAGTACTGTGTCGCACACTCGCTCCCTGCCCTTGGGATATTGAGGCTCACACTCTCTCCCTCCCTGCCCTGCGTGTACTGAGCCCCACAAATCCCTCCCTACCTGCCCTGGTGTTACTGAGGTCCACACTCCCTCACACTCTGACCTTGGGATACTGAGGCCCACTCTCGCAACATTCCTGCTCTGGGGTGACTGAGGCCCACACTCCCTCTCTCCCTCACTGGGGGTACTGAGTACTGAGGCCCACACATCCTCACTCCCTCCCTGCACTGGGGGTAAGTAGGTCCACACTCCTTCCCACCCTGCCTTGGATGTACTGAGGCCCATAATGGGTCCATCGCAACTCTCCGTTACCTGAGACCCAAACTAACTCCCTCCCTCAATCCCTGGGTGTGCCGAGGCCCACACTCCCTCCCTTCCTTCCCTGGGGGTGCTGAGGCACAACACACCCACCCTCCATCGCTGCCCTGGGTGTACTGAGGCACAAACTCCCTCCCACACTGCCCTGGGGGTAATGTGGGACACACTGCCTCTATCCCACCCTCTCTTCTCTGGGTGTATAGAGGCCCACACTCACTCCCTGACATGGAGGTACGGAGGCCCACACTCCCGTCCTCTATCCCTGGAGTATACTGAGGCCCTCACTCCCTCCCTACCCTAGAGGACCTGACGCCCACACTCCCTCCCTGCCATGGGGGTGCAGAGGCCCACACTCCCTCCCTCCCTCTCGGCCCTGGGGGTACTGAGGACCACACACACTCCCTGCTCTGCAGGTACTGAGGCCCACACTCCCTCCCTACCTGCACAGGGGGTACTAAGGACCAATCTCCCTCCCTGCGCTGCGGGTACTGAGCCCCACACTCCTTCCCTGCCTGTCCTCGGGGTACGATGGCCAAGACACCCTCACTCCCTCCTTGGAGGTACTGAGGCCCACACTGCCTCCTCCCTGCCCTCGTGGTACTGACGCCCACACTCCCTACCTGCCCTGGGTTCATTGAGGCCAAGATTCCCTCCCTCCTTGCCCTGGGGGTCCTGAGGCCCACGCTATCTGCCTCCCTGCCCTGCGCATATTGAGGCTAACACTTCCTCGCTCCCTCCCTGTCCTGGGGCTGCTGAGGCCCATACTCCCTGCGTGCCCTGAGGGTACTGAGGCCCACCCTTCCTATCTACCAGCCCTCGGGGTACTGAGGCCAAGACTCACTCCTTCCCTGCCCTGAGGTTACTGAGGCCCACTCATTCTCCCTCTCTGCCCTCGGTGTACTGAGTCCCACACTACCTCCCTGCCCGTTGGGTACTAAGGCCCAAACACCCACCCTAACTCCTTGGAGGTACTGAGGCCCACACTCCATCCCTCCCTGCCATGGGCGTACTGAGGCCAACACTCCCTCCCTCTCTGCCATGTGGGTACTGAGACCCAAACCCACTACCTGCCTCCCAGTACTGGAGGTACTGAGGCACACACTCCCTCCCTCCCAGTCCGGGGGTACAGAGGCCCATACACCCTCACTCCCTGGCCTTGAGGTACTGAGGCCCTCACTCGCTCCCTCCCTCCTGCCCTGGGGATACTGAGGCCCACACGCCCAACTCCCTCCCTGGGGGTACTGAGGCCCGCACTCCCTCTTCCCCGCCCTCTCTGCCCTGGGTGTATAGAGGCCCACACTCGCTCCCTGACATGGAGGTACGGAGGCCCACACTCTCGTCCTCCATCCCTGGAGTCTACTGAGGCCCTCACTCCCTCAATACCCTGGAGGTCCTATGGCCCACACTCCCTCCCTGCCCTGGGGGTGCAGAGGCCCACACTGCCTCGCTCCCACCCTGCCATGGGATTACTGAGTCCCACACTCCCTCACTCCCTCTCTGCCCTAGGAGTACTGAGGCCCACACATCCTCCCTGCCATTGATGTACTGAGGCCCACACTCCCTCCCTACCTGCGCAGGGTGTTCTAAGGCCCAGTCTCCCTCCCTGCGCTGCGGGTACTGAGGCCCACACTCCCTCCCTGCCTGCCCTCGGAGTACCAAGGTCCAGACTCTCTCGCTCCCTTCTTGGAGGTACTGAGGACCGCACTCCCTCGTTCCTGCCCTGGGAGTCCTGAGGCCCACACTGAGTACCTCCCTGCCCTCATGGTACTGAAGCCCACACTGCCTACCTGCCCTGGGTGCACTGAGGCCCATATTACCTCCCTCCTTGCCCTTGGGGTCCTGAGGCACACGCTTCCTGCCTCCATGCCCTGCGGGTAATGAGGCCCACGTTCCCTCCTTCCCTCCCTGCCTGGCGCTGCTGAGGCCCATACTCCCTCCGTGCCCTGAGTGTACTGAGGCCCACCCTTCCTCACTACCATCCCTCGGGGTACTGAGGCCAAGATTCCCTCCTTCCCTGCCCGAGGTTATTGAGGCCCACACATTCTCCCTTTCTGCCCTCGGGGTACTGAGTCCTACACTCCTTCGCTGCCCGTGGGGTACTAAGGCCCAAAAACCCTCCCTACCTCCTTGGAGGTACTAAGGCCCACACTCCATCCCTCCCTGCCATGGGGGTACTGAGGCCACAAACCCTCCCTCCCTGCCCTGGAGGTGCTGAGGCCCACACACACTCCCTCCCTGCCCAGGGGATAATGAGGCCCATACTCCCTCCCTCCCTGCCCTGGGGGTACTGAGTCGCACACTCCCTCCCTGCCCTTGGGGTACTGAGGCTCACAATCCCTCCCTCCCTGCCCTGTCTGTATTGAGGCCCACAAATCCCTCCCTACCTGCCCTGGTGTTACTGAGTCCCACACGCCCTCGCTCCCTCCTTGGAGGTACTGAGGCCCACACTCACTCGTCCCTGCCCTGTGGGTCCTGAGGCACACACTGACTACCTCCCTGCCCTCGTGGTACTGAGTCCCACACTCCCTACCTGTCCTGGGTACATTGAGGCTCATATGACCACCCTCCTTGCCCTGGGGGTCCTGGGGCCCAAGCTTCTTGCTTCCCTGCCCTGCGGGTACTGAGGCCCACGCTCCATCCATTCCTCCCTGTCCTGGGGCTGCTGAGGCCCATACTCCCTCCGTGCCCTGAGGGTACTGAGGCCCACCCTTCCTCACTACCAGCCCTCGGGGTGACTGAGGCCAAGACTCCCTACTTTCCTGCCCTGAGGGTACTGAGGCCCACTCATTCACCCTCTCTGCCCTCGGTGTACTGAGTCCCGCACTCTTTCCCTGCCCGTGGGGTGATAAGGCCCAAACACCCTCCCTACATCCTTGGAGGTACTGAGGCCCACACTCCATCGCTCCCTGCCATGGGGTTACTTAGGCCCACAAACCCTCCCTCCCTCCCTGCCCTGGAGTTGCTGAGGCCCACACTCGCTCCCTTCCTGCCCAGGGGATACTGAGGCCGACACTCTCTCGCTCCCTGCCCTGGGGTACTGAGCCCCACACTCCCTCCCTGCCCTTGGGGTACTGAGGCTCACACACCCTCCCTCCCTGCCCTGCTTGTACTGAGGCCCACAAATCCCTCTCTACCTGCCCTGGTGTTACTGAGGCCCACACTCGCTCACACTCTGACCTGGGGGTACTGAGGCCCACCCTTACAACCTTCCTGCTCTGGGGTGACTGAGGCCCACACTCCCTCTCTCCCTCCCTGGGGGTACTGAGGCCCACACTTCCTCACTCCCTCCCTGCCCTAGGGGTAAGTAGGTCCACACTCCTTCCCACCCTGCCTTGGATGTACTGAGGCCCATAATCGGTCCATCGCAACTCTCCATTTCCTGAGACCCAAACTAACTACCTCCCTCAATCCCTGGGTGTACCGAGGCCCACACTCCATCCCTCCCTTCCCTGGGGTGCTGAGACGCAACACACCCTCCCTCCCTCCCTCCCTGCCCTGGGGGTACTGAGAGACACACTCCCTCCCTCCCTGCCCTGGAGGTACTGAGGCCCGCACTCTCTCCCTCCCTGCCCTCGGGCTACTGGTTTCCACACTCCCACCCTCCATGCAGTGGGGGTACTGAAGTCTACACTCACTCCCTCCCTTCCTGGAGGTATTGAGGCTCTCACTCCCTTCCTGTCCTGGGGGTACTGCGGCCCAGACTCCCTCCCTCCCTGCCCTGGGAGTACTGATGCGATTGGTTAAAAATGTATGGAGACATTGAAGTTGAGAACGTGGGAATTGTATAGGGACAGTATAAGCTAACAAAGAATTCATGGAGGAATAGGCATGACATCTCAGACTCGAGACTGCAAAATGTTACAACACTAACACATATTGAAACGAAATCCACAGCTTGCAGAATAACCTCAAGGTCTTATTAAATCATGTTATTAACCTGAAACATTAACAGAAGGTCTTTGTTTAAAATCAGACCATACTTAGGTCGGCTTATGAGTGGACAAAGGGAAAGAGGGTTCAAAAGGGATTGGCTGAACTCGGATGTCACTCTAGCCCTATCTTGTTATCTTCAGCCGAAAATGTCTAACCGTCGTGCCTTTACAATGTAACGTCACTTTGTCCGTAGGAAGTGAGTGTGTTCTATCAGAGTTGCATTCCTTCTGCCTGATCAGGTCCCCGATCGGGATTTGCTTTTTAAATAAATGCTTGCTTTGTTTAAAGCACAAACGGTATTCGTTTCAGTAATTTTGCTGAACCAGACTGAGGAAAAAGAATCGGGAAATCAACATTTGGTGTCAGAAGTGGGATCTCAACGCACGACTGCCGAAAACTTGCGAATTAAGAGCCAGACTAGCCTTGGACGAGATGAAGGGAAAGTGGCCACTGGAGTAAGTATACTTTCAATACTGGTCCAGTTTCCCTCGGTTTCAAAAGTCTGAGGAAAGTTTAGCCACTCGCTGGTTCTCAGGTCGTGTCTGAACGAGATCCAGGACAATCTGGTGAATACCTTTCAAACTTAGAATAGGGATCGAGATAGGGAAATTGCGCGGTGACGCAAACCAAGCGGCGACTTGGAAAGATAGGTTAGACTAGGTAAGTCTACCTGGGTTCGTGGCCCAGAGCCGACCTGGGTTCGAGGCCCAGTGTCTGTATGGGTTCGAGGCCCAAGCAAAACCGCGCGGTAAAGCGGAGAGAGAGGGAATAACGTGAACCGCGTAGGGAAACGCAGAGTTTAGGGAATTACGTAAAATTAAGCTGTGGGACTACGCAGGACTGTGTAAATTTTAAATTGTACTTACACGAGGTACAGCGTCGATCTTGTATATCACTTGTTCCATCTAGGCTCTGGGTAAGATAACTGAAACCACCACGGGGCGACGTGGAGACAATCAGGATTAATTAGGACACTGATCCAACGTGCGGCGATACAGGATTGGTAATTTAGATAAAACTACGAATTCCCTGAAAGGTCATGGATCCAAAAATTAATAGGAAAGAAGAGAGATTCTTGTGAACGTCTGTCTTGAATGAGAAATGCTTGTGTGATTTAAACTGTGAAAAAAAAAGCCGCGGTGTTTTGGTTTGTTTTAACTCCACTGACTTTTACAAACAGAATGATTTTTTTTTAACCCTTCGTAGTGTTGTC
Source organism: Pristiophorus japonicus (assembly GCF_044704955.1). Classification (NCBI taxonomy): domain Eukaryota; kingdom Metazoa; phylum Chordata; class Chondrichthyes; family Pristiophoridae; genus Pristiophorus; species Pristiophorus japonicus. The sequence continues at coordinate 11,750,603 of NW_027252779.1, forward strand.
CTGTATGTGGGAAGTTTCAGAGTGTGAACCTTATTGAATTACAAAGTTTGAAACGGGATTTTGAGATATTCAGAGACGGCGCAGAAAATACTGAGATGGATAAAAAAGGATAAAAAAAAAATATTACATTAAATTACACGACCTTGAGGCTGGAACAATTGAGATAACGAAAAGCAGTCCACAGCCTACGTGCCAGACTTCCCTCTAGTTATGGAAAAAACGGAAAAAAAAGACGTAACGTACAAAATAGGTGCTAAAAAGAAATGTGTTTTGAGATTTTAAATTATGAGAAAAATTCCACTGCAGTCTAAAAAATCACTCCTGTCGAGTTGGCAGAAAAACTCCATTAAATTAGGGCTTTCATTGACAGAAGGAGGACATGTTAAAAACCGTAGACGTCTTAAAGAAAGAGTGCACGCACGAGAAACGTACTCAGAGTTCCACTGGGACCTCTGAGAAATGTATCGATAGACTACGAAGTTAAAATGGTTGGCTTTGCATTGACCGAGGCTGATGACGAAATTGAATTTAAGTAAACAAATAGCTATTAAAAATTTGTGGTCTTGTTTTAAATCAATTAAAAAAATATCTTTGGCAAGTACTTGAATAAGAAGTTAAAGAAATATTGGAGTTTAATCAAATGCTCCTTTTCCTGATGAAAATATTTTTTTTTCAGATGGTTACGTGAAGTCACGTAATGACATCAGGTCTTCTTACAAACCTGTAAAGGAGTTAACCCTTTCCATTGACAGCCGTTTCATACTGAACATTATCAATTTGGATTTCTTAATAGAAAAAAGACTCACCGAACAGAGGAATGGTGCGATAGTCAGAATAAAAATAAAAACAGAACTAGCTTATGTAATAATACTTGCCTGATACAATAAAGAAATAGATACTCAAACAAAACAAATTGAAGAGTTCAAAGGCTAAGATAAATAAGCTGAAAGGGATCCACAAACCCAACTTAACCCTGACCTCCGCTTTCACGGAGTGACCTCGACATGCCTGGATATAATGCAGAATCAAGGGACCTGTGGGCCCTGGTAAAGCAAACCCTGAGCCCAACTGAGCATGCCCGATTTCTAACTCACCTAGGACGTGCTACTCATGATGCATTGGTGATTGCTCACCATAACGATGTCCAGGATCGCCGAAACGCTATCTTTAATGCTCTCACCAAGACCCTTCAGAAGCCCATCAATATTGCCGCAGTATTAGAAACTAAACCCAAACGAGAAGAAATTGCCGATGAATTAATGGAAAGAGTTATTAAAATATACGGAAGTCAATCAGGAGATAATGCCTACAGGGCAGGAGATGATTCTCCTCAATTATGCGCTATCCGACTTCAGTGCCTGCCCTATTCGATTGCTCACGCTATCCGGACAAATAATATGAATTGGGCAGATAACAGTAAAGCCCAGATGGAAAGGACAGTTAAATATTATTGGCAGGAAAACAAAGGAGAGTGCGCCCCCAATCCGGGTCAAGACTGAATATGTGACTCGAAAGGAAGTGCCGCCTCGGGTGGAAGGACTGAAACCCGACCCAAGGGGATACCAGGTGGAACCGCAGTATTGCGTGCAGGGTTGGGTGTATAAACAGGGATATGGTTATATCAAACAGCCAAATGGCCCAGGCCCTGCTAATTACGGACCGCCCTACTGTCCCCGGCCTGGTATGGGAAGAGGTCGGGGCTGGGAAAGACGATGCTTTATTTGCGGGCAAGAAAGACATTGGAATAGAAATTGTCCCTCCCGTCAGCACGAAAAAGGAAGAGGAGGAAGAGGAGGGGGGCAAGGGGGTAAGAGGACGTGGATCTTATACTAACTTCTCCCAGAACAAACCCTTTGGCCAACCGTCCCCCGATTCCTATTGACTACGTAGCTTGATTGTGCAGGGACCCTGCCCGGATGATGAACCGATGATCTTGTTAAAAATTCGGAATGAGTGGCAATCCTTCTTGAAAGATACGGGAGCCTTCATGTCTTCTGTACAATCAAAGCTTAAACTCCCCTCCTTCACTGAAACACAGGGACTGTCAGGATTCCTGGGACAAGTCTCTACATTCCCGGTGCCAGAATCGATTAAAATGGGTTACCAGAAAGAATCGGTGGAACATCGATTTGTTATCACAACCAATCTGGACTGTAACTTGATGGCTAGAGACCTCTTCTGCAAATTCCAGTTGCATTTGGAGTGTGGAGATGATGGGATTATTGTAAAACAGGGAACCCTTAAGCGGCAGTATTATACCACTAGAACCCCTCAGTGGTGGTCTGTGGACCTGCCGCAGGCACCCTATCACGTGACCCTAGCATACGATCCCAGTGGAAAGAATCAGGACCTGCAGAGGTTTTATCAGGATCACGAAGGGGAAGTGATGGAAATTCTATTAAGGGCTAGAGTGACTGGACCGGAAGGGAAGGCAGATTTTGTGGAAATGGACAGCCCCCAACTGTGGCACCACATATTACTCGTGAAGTATTACCTCCCCACCACGCTAAAGATTTGGGAGTTATGGTGCGCCAGGCTATAGACGAGGCTGACCCTACCTGCTGGGATGTGCAAATATGGACTGGCCCTCTATCCGACAGTATCCACTTAAATCACAGGCCATACCGAGTATCCACCGAGCTTCGGAGGCTAGCCGAGTCGAACCAATTTGCCAGTTTCCAGTCCCTAGCTCGGCTAAACAAATGCGACAGTGGTTGGGGATGATCAATTACTGCAGAGCCTGGATCCCTAATGTTGCCCTGATGACTAAGCACCTCACCCCGTATACAAATAAGTATGGCAGCTTTGAAATAGAACCGCAGACGTCCAAGCCTTCAAGGAACTAAAGACAGCCCTGCTGCAAGCTCCGGCTTTGGGCAGGACCCTCTCTGACCGGCCCTTTCAGCTGTATTGTACAATTCTGAAAGACTGTGCTACAATTGTCTTAACATCTCTCACTCAATAGCTGCCCTCCTGGGCCAACTGCAGACTCAACATCTTACCATCAGGCAAAGCAGATATGAGATCTACTTACTAAACAATCCTAAGCTGACCCTTCGGCACTTTACTGCAATTAACCCGGCCTGTTTTCTTACTAAGCTGTCCCAAGATGAGGAAGAACCCAGCCATGATTGTTTATCTTGAATTCAAGAGGCCACATCAGTCAGGGAAGATTTCGTTAATGTACCAATGGAAGATCCAGACTGTATTATGTATGTTGACGGAAGTTATTCTATTAATCCAGAAGGTACACGAATCTCAGAATACGCCATAGTAAAACAGGAGAATCAGGTCTTGGAATCTGCCGCATTTGAAACCGCCTATTCTGCCCAACAAGCTGAACTATTCGCCCTCACCCGAGTCTGTATCTTTGCCAAAGATCTCAAAGTCAATATCGATACCGACTCTAGGTATGCCTTTGGTGTGGCTCATGATTTCGGACAATTATGGAAAAATAGGGGATTCCTAACATCACAGGTGAATGAGATATCCCATAGGCAACTAGTATCTGATTTGTTGCAAGCCCTCATGTTCCCCATGCACATTGCCGTTGTTCAATGTACCGCCCACACCACCGGAATATCCGCGGTTGATACAGGGAACCACTGTGCTGAAAAAGAGGCTAAACTGGCCTCTCGTGACCAACAGATGGTAATCCCCGGTTGATGATGAGTCAGACTAAAAATCCTGCAAAGGATAAGTTATCCTCGGAAAAACCAATGCCAACCATCCAAGATGTTATAAAAGCACAGGAGGAAGCTCCTGAAAAAGATAAACTGTTAAGGAAATATTATGGATGTACTTATGACAATGTTTCTAAACTCTGGACTACTCCCGCGGAACAGACTTGCATGTCTGACGAGTTGGCTCTGTGGGTTATTGAATATATGCATTTTGCTACTCATTGTGGAGCAAGGACCACGAGTGATACACTTTTGGCTACTTGGTGGCATCCTAGACTCCAGGCGCTCGCCCAGAACATCAGTAGTCGTTGCCTGGTTTGCCAGCAACATAATCCACGGAAGTGAGTCCCCTGTGATTGTTGTAAAACGCCCCTACACGAAGGTCCCTTTGAGACATTACAGTTGGATTACATTGAGTTGAAAAAAGATCAGTGTTACAAATATGTGTTAGAAATAGTAGATGTGTTTAGCAGATGAATTGAAGCCTACCCTACCCTGGACAATAAGGCTCTCAATGTTGTTAAGGTGTTAATGAGGGAAATTGTTCCTAGATATGGTATCTCATCTCGCCTGATGACCACCTATGTTCTTTCTCTGACTCAGGCTCTGCGACTAGCTCACAACCAGGTTCAAGATGCTCACCTCGACCTCCCTGTTTTACCCGAATTGTCCCTCGTGGCACCAGGGAAGTATGGATTCGGAAGGGATTAGAGCCACAATGGGAGGGGCCTTTTCAGGTGTTACTCACTACCCCCACTGCAGCCAAGGTTGAGGATAAAATTGCCTGGGTTCACCTGCACCACTGCAAGCTCACCACCCTCCAACGAACCTATTTTACTGGTTATTCTAACGTCTGTTTCTGTTCCAGACTTCCTCTTCTCCATAGCTGAACAAGGCCGTTGGCATCCTAATTGGAACGTGGACCCGTTTGAACGTTTACCCGTAGTGATAGACAGCCAGCTACACCGACGGTGACCTGAGAAGAGAGACGGGAAAACTGAACTCTTTTAATCAGCAAAATAATTGGACTATTTATCTGAATCCTGAGCCATAAGATGAAACTTTGTCTGTATGCCACAGTCTGTATAATAGAGTTGATATATGACAGTTTCGGCGCATGGGAGGGGAGACAGAGACGAGAGCTCATGTAAACACCTTTTTGTACAGGTCTTATGTTTATGCGCAAAATGAGAACTTTTCTAGATGTTGGGTGTGTTCACATATCCCTATACATTCCAAAGGGTAATTTCCTTTGCGCCCCGTTCCACTAACGGTAACTGAGAATGTCAGATGGATTCAGAGCCAAACTATCACGAGAGGAGGGGGGCCAATACAATTAGTGAGACGTTCCAGGGATGGTACCAACCAAACTACGACCGTGGAAAGGAACCCTCATTCTTAGCCCTGACCAATACCTCGGGGATTGGGAGGCGAACCGGGGACATATGTCTGACCCGAAATGACACCAGTAACAAGGGACATATCATAGGGTACAGCAAATGCCCAAACAGTCTCAACATCACCACAGGTGCACGAGCCACCATCCTCTCAACTTCTGAATAAAACAGGTGGAGGTTTGTGGACCCAGTCCTGGGACCCGGAAGATGGACAGGGTCCTATTATCTGGGATAGGTGGTGCCACTTGTGCAGCAAGTACGTACCCTGGAGGAAGCACATGCCTCCAGCCGATACAAGCGAGTCATCACCCCCACCGACAAGTTGTTTGGGGTCATGATGTTCCCAATCAGGATAGGGCGTCTCATGGATGAAGTACAGAACCTAGAGTCGATATTGGAACAGATAGCTAACAATACTGCTGAAGCTCTGGATGGCATCACAGCTGAAATGGTAGCAATAAGGATCATAGCATTACAAAACCGAATGGCCCTCGATTACCTGTTAGCTGAGAAAGGGGGAACGTGTGCCCTGATAGGATCTGAATGTTGCACTTACATTTCTGATAGTTCAGAAATCAGAACCAATCTGGCTGATCACATAAGATGGGAGTTGAAGAAGTTATCCACAACAGCAGAAGGATCTAGCTGGTTTGATTAGCTATCAGATGGATCTTGGAGATCCTAACTAATTATTGGTTGTCTTAACCTTTGTTGTAAAGTAATGATGGCAAGGTTAGCAAACCCTCTTGTCGTCAAGGGCTCCCGAGTTATGAACCAACGAACTAAAGAACTACTCGACAATAACAACAATATGGATCAGGAAAGAGAGTGCGAACGGCTGAATGCGATATTCCTGGAATAGTCACCAGGGTTATCATGGAATGATAAAAGGGAGGAATGTGAATGTTTAAAAATGTATAGAGACATTGAAGTTGAGAATGTGGGAATTGTACAGGGACAGTATAAGCTAACAAAGAATTCGTGGATGAATAGCCATGACATCTCAGACTCGAGACTGCGAAATGTTACAACACTAACACATATTGAAACACAACCCACAGCTTTGCAGAAAAACCTCAAGGTCTTATTAAATCATGTTATTAACCTGAAACATTAACAGAAGGACTTTGATTAAAATCAGACCATATAAAGGTCGGCTTATGAGTGGACAAAGGGAAAGAGGGATCAAAAGGGATAGGGTGAACTCGGATGTCACTCTAGCCCTATCTTGTTATCTTTTGCCGAAAATGTATAACCGTCGTCCCTTTACAATATAACGTCACTTTGCCCGTCGGAAGTGGGTGCGATCTATCAGGAAGCATTCCTTCTTTCTGATAACGTCCCTGATCGGGATTTGGTTTTTAAATAAAAGCTTGCTTTGTTTAAAGCACAAACGGTATTCGTTTCACTAACTTTGCTGAACCAGATTGAGGGAAAAGAATCCACATTTACAGATACCAAGTACTGTCTTCACACGAAGGACACTCTGCATCATGTTGTCTGGCACTACTACCGTGCTAAATGGGATAGATTCTGAAGAAATCGGGCAGCTCAAAGCTGGGCGTCCTTGAAGTGTTGAATGGCCGAATCCAATTTCAGTGCAAAATGTTCGTGGGTTTGACATTGCCTTCTCGTCATCGATGCTGCAGGTTTGCGCGACAGAATAGAGTTCTACTGTTCTTCCTCGTGTACTTTGCAACTGATTTGAGGGGTTAATGGACTCCGCCTGTCACAGGCTCTATGTCCTGCTCCTGTTACTGTGCAAATGACTCAGGGCGAACAGATAATTTAGAGGATAATTGGAGTCTTTTTGTAACAGCAAGTGAGGGGCCGCAGTTTCACATCTCTGAAGTATTGATTTGCTACAAATTTTATTGTGCGGCCCAGGAAACATCTTGTAACGTTAGTGTTTGCATTAAAGTTAGACCCCTGATCCAAATGGCCACGCGCCCGCTGCCGTTCACAGCAGCTTAACGGTGAGAATGAAGGATTACACACCGAAATTGTATTTATTTCTGTTTGATATTTTCCACTGTAGACCAATCAGCTGCAGTGAGCCATTCTGTGATTGAACTACGCGACGTAGCACAGCCGCGGATGATATGCAAACGTTCATTAAATGCTGCAAACACGCCGCAGGTCCATGACCTCTCCACAGAACGAATGCTTTGCAGCATTGCTTCAAAGTATTGCAGCTCACGTGTGAGTTCCTTTCCTAAATATTTAAGTTGCTCTAAAATACTTTCACCCTACCACCAAGAATAAAATAAATAGCCAGTATGTGAATAAAACCCGCTACTTTGGCGTGATTCGCATCAGGCTCTAATCAACAGAGCTCACTGGCCTTATCGCTGTGCACTTTTTTCAGATGTTGTGAAAGAAAAAAACTTTCATTTCTACGGCGATTATCACCTCAGGACTTCCCAAAGCAGTTTGCAGTAAATTATGTTCTTCTAAATTGTGATCACTGTTGTAATGTAGGAAATGCAAAAATTGACAGCATGGAAAGAGGACATTTCAGCCCATCATGTAGGTGCTGCAGGACCAAGACATTCCCAGCCTAAATCCCACTTTCCAGATCTATGTCCCCTTTGTAGGTTACTGCAATTTTAAATGCTCATGCACGTATTTTTTAATTGTATGAGGGGTTCTGCCGCTACCAGCAAATCAGGCAGTGAGTTCCAGACTCCCACGATCAACGCATAGCTTGTCGAAACATCCGCAATTCCTCAATAACATTAAATATATTCCCCGTGGTTGTTAACCACTCTGCCAAGGGAAACAAGTCCTTCCTACCCACTCTATCTTGGCCCCTGATAATTTTATACACCTCAATATGGTCCCGCCTCAGCGTCCTCTGTTCCATAGCAAACAGAACAGCATTTCCAATCTTTCCTTAAAACAAAATTATCCAGTCCAGGCACATTTCTTGTAATCTCCTCTGCACCCTTTCCAGTGCAATCAATCTTTCCTGAAATGTGGTGGCCATAACTGAACACAGTACTCCAGCTGCAGCCAAATCAGTGTTTTATATTTCAAGTATCACCTCCTTGCTCTTGTATTCAATGCCGGAAGAAATATAGACAAGTATTCCACATGCCTTCTGAACCATATTATCTGCCTGGCCTGCTACCTTCAGGGATCTGTGGACCTGCACTCCGTGGTCCCTTTTTCCTCTGCACATTGCAGCGTCGTACCAATTAATGTTTATTACCTTGCCTTATTAGACATCCCCAAATATATTACCTCTCAATTATCCGATTTAAATTCCATTTGTCACTGTTCTGCCCAGCTGCCCAGTGCATTTGTATATTCCTGCAGTTTGCAGATTTTGCTTCATTTCCAACGGCACAGAAACAGGTCATTTGGCCCAAGAGTTCCATGCCGGCATTCATGCTCCACTTTATTCTCCTGGAACAGCTCCTGCGGCATGTAAATAGTTACATTTTACGTGGCACAAATCTCTGGAGAAATACCTCCAACGATGTATCCGCAAAATCGTCCAAACGGCCCAGGAGGACAGACGCACTAATATGACTATCCACGATCAGGCCGACATACCCAGCATCGTAGCAATGACCACAGTCGACCTGCTTTATTGAGCTGGCCTCGTTGTTCACATGCCTGAAGCAAGACTCGCAAAGCAAGCGCTCTACTCGGAAATGCCACACGGCAAGCGATGCACAGTTGAGCATAGAAATCGTTTCAAGGACACCCATCAAGCCTCTTGATAAAATGCAACATCTCCACCGAAACCTTGGAGTCCCTGGCGAAAGACCACCCCAATTGAAGAAAGAGCATCCGGGAGGGCGCTCAGCAACACGAGTCTCGTCGCCGAGTGCATGCAGAAAGCAAGCGCAGGCAGTGGAAGGAACGTTTGGCAAACCAGACTCACCACACATCTTTTCCTTCAACGAATGACTGTCCCACCTGTGACAGAGACAGTAATTCCCTTATTGGACTGCTCAATCACCTTACAACTCACTTTTAGATTGAAAGCAAGTCTTCATCGAATTTTGAGGGAATGCCTAAAATGATGATTATCCTGTTATGTTTGTGGTGATTGGTGAGCCCCGAGGATGTTGGTGGTGAGGGATTATCTGATGGTTATTGTTTTGTATGTGAATGTTAATTTCGTGTAAGACTTGCCACCAGAGGGCACACCTGTGGAAGACCTATGGGTCACGTGTGTGTACCCTGGTGCAAACAGGTATTAAAAGGCAGTCCACCACGTTGCTGCCTCACTTTGGGATTATATTAAACAGACCAATTTCGCACTGGTTTAAATCTACAACTCAGCCTCGTGGATATATACCAAACATAACAACTGGCGACGAGTTACAACCACGAACTTTCATGCGGAAATGGCTGCCGTTGGTATTATTTTGAGATTTATTGAGGATGATGATTGGGACGCCTTCGTTCAGTGCATCGACCAGTAGTTCGTGGCCAACAAATTGGTCACGCATGAAACAGGGATCAAGCTCAGGGCGATTCTCCTCACCATATTGGGTTATCGGTATATGGCCTCCGTAAGAACTGGCTGGCACCGGCCAAACTAACGGACAAATCGTACACATAGCTCTGCACGATTGGTAAGGAACATCTGAAGCCCAAAGAGAGCATCCTGATGTCCAGGTACGGCTTTTACACGCAGCGTCGCTCCGTGGGCCACACTGTGGTGAGTTTAATCGTCGACCTTAAACGCCTTCTGGGGAAGTGCGAATTTGCAGGATCCTTGGGTAAAATTTTGCCGGTTTTTTTCGTACTTGGAATTTGCCACGAAGGCATCCTTCGCAAGCTGCTCTCTGCCGAATCCCTGGAACTGAGCAAGGCCATCAAGATAGCGCAGGCCTTCATATCCACGAGCGATAACACGAAGCAGATATCTTCAAGAATCGAGGTACACCGGCAAGTACTATGCATAAACTAATGCCTTCAGCAGGCAGGACTCTACATGATGGAGCTAAGGTGATTCAGAGCCCGCTGGGGAGCGCTGATGTGAATCGATTAACGACATGCTGCTGCTGCGGGGAGAGTCACAGAGACAATCAATATCGTGTTGAGCACTGCGTGTGCAGCGGCTGTGGGGACAATGGGGCACCTTCAGCGATTGTGCGAGCGACCTCGGACTCACCACGTGGCACAATCAGCAAAGAGCGACTGATCCAGTGCAGACCACGCTGAACGGGCAGGAGAGGCCATCTCAGCTGGAGGATGAGAAGGAATTGAATGTGGTACATATCTTCACCACCAAAAGCCCCCCGATAATGTTAAAAGTTAAACTTAACGGCATTCCAGTCTCCATGGAACTGGACACGGGATCAAGCCAATTGATATTCAGCCAGAAGGCCTTTGATAAACTGTGGATTAACAAGATACGGAGACCAAAACTGAGTGCGATTCACACTACACTGTGCATTTACACCAAATAACTCATACCTGTCATAGGCAGTGCGGCAGTGAAAGTGTCATATTATGGAATGGTGCATGATTTACCACTCTGGATTGTACCAGGCGATGGCCCTACGCTGTTTGGCAGGAGCTGGCTGGCAAGTTCCAGTGGAACTGGGATGACATCAATGCCCTTACCTCGGCAGACGCCTTGTGCGAACAGATGCCAAACAAATTCCCGGCAGTATTTGAGCCATGATGCGGCAACTTTACAGTGAAGATCCACTTTTCCTGGGCATGGCCCGTTCATCACAAGGCCCGTGCAGTCCCATATTTTATGCGAGAGAAAGTCCAAATTGTGCTGGACAGACGTAAACAAGAGGGAATCATATTGCAAGTCGAGTTCAACGAGGGCGCCACTCCAATCGTGCCGGTGCTAAAGAGCGATGGGACGGTCCGAATCTTTGGCGACTGCAAGGTGATGATCAATCAAGTCTCGTTACAGGACCAGTATCCACTACTCAAAGCGAAGGAATTATTCGCAAAGCTAGTAGCGGGAAGGTCGTTTTACAAACTAGACCTCACCTCCGCTGACTTCAAGCAGTAGCTGGCTGAACTGTCAAAGATTTTGACTTGCATCAACATGCACAAAGGAGTATTCATGAATCACAGATGCCCCTTTGGAATTGCTCAGCAGCGGCCATCTTCCAGAGGAACATGGAGATTCTGCTTAAGTCGGTTCCATTACAGTGGTAATCAAGGACGACATCTTGATCACTGGTCGAAACACGATCGATCAATTGCACAACCTGGAAGAGGTTCGAAAGCGACCGGACAGAGTGGGACACAGACTGAAACGCTTCAAGTGTGTTTCCTGGCGCAAGGGGTCGAATTTCTGGGGAAAAAAATGCGGCGGACAACATCAGTCCCACGGACGCCAAGATGCAGGCCTTCATGCAAGCAACAAGACCAGAAAACGTGACGTGGAGCTGCGTTCGTTCCTGGGAGTCCTCAACTACTTTGTTAACTTTCTACAGAAGTTGAGTATTTTGCTGGAATGGTTGCATTACCTGCTACGCAAGGGTGACGACCGGGTTTGGCGCACATCTCAAGAAATAGCCTTTCACAATGCCAGACACATGCTATGCTCCAACCAATTATGTGCATTGTATGACCATGTAAACGTTTGGTGCCAGCACGTGACGTGCTATCGTACAGGGTCAAGTATGTGTTAAAGCAAGCAAATGTGTCAGGCAAACTGCAACCAGTTGCATATGCGTCCAGATATTTGTCCAAGGCCAAAAGAGACTATAGTATGGTTGAGAAAGAAGCGCTGATTTGTGCATACGGGGTTAATAAAATGCACAAATAACTATTTGGTCTCCGGTTCGAGATCGGAATCGACATAAACCGCTCACTTCACTGCTCTGATAAAGCAAAGATATCAACACCAATGCTTCGTCCTACATCCAAAGGTGGGCTCTAACGTTGTCTGCATCTGACTTTGTAATCCGCCACAAACCAGGCACAGAAAACTGCGCAGACGCCCAGAATCGGTTGTCATTGCCCACTACCGGCGTGGGAATGGTGCAACCTGCAGACGTGCTTCTGCGAATGGATGCATTTTAGAGCCAGGGTTCGCCCGTCACGACTCGCTCAATCAGGTCCTGGACCAGGCAAGACCCCCTGTTATCACTAATAAAACGATGCATCCGAAATGGGAGCTGGTCGGTGGTTCCCGGAGAAATGCAAGAGTAAATTTAGACTTTTGACCTATGCAAGGACGAACTGTCAGTCCTGTCGGATTGCCTCCTATGGGGAATCGCGTGATTTTGCCCAAAAAAGGCATGGAAATCTTTATACGCGGCCGAAACAGTTCCCACATATGCAGAGTCATGATGAAAGCTATCGCCAGTTTTCACGTATGGTGGCCCGACATCGACTCCGAATTAGAATCATGCATACACCAATGTGACGTATGCTCACAGCTGAGCCATGCACCCACGGATGCCCCACTGAGTCTGTGATCACGACGGTATTTCAATTCATAAACCAGTGTCCACGTATATTTAGCTGACCCCTTCCTAGGGAGGATGTTTCTAGTGGCAGTGGACGCATCAGCAAAATGGATTGTACATATAATAGTATCATAATGAATATCCTCGGCCACCATTGAAAGCCTCAGGGCCACGTTCGCCACCAATGGGTTAACCAACGTCCTTGTCAGCGACAATAGACACTGCTTCACCAGCTCGGAATTCAACGATTCAACACCCGGAATGGCATGAAGCAGGCCAGGTCTGCCCCATTTAAACCGGCATCCAATGGCCAAGCGGATGACCAGTCCAAACCATCAAGCAAAGCTTGAGACGTTCAACGCACAGCTCCTTACAGACCCTGTTATCCAGGTTATCAGCTACCGGACGCACCGCCAATCTCTCACGGGGATCGCCCTGCAGAATTGCGAATGAAGAGTGCGCTCAATATAAGACGCTCCTTAGTCCACCCGGACCTCAATGATCACTTAAAAACCCGGCTGCACAGGCATAATGTGTGCCATGATCTCAAGGCAGTCTCACATGACACTAAATTATGTGCACGGGCCCAACTGGATTGCTGGCATAGGCTTAGCCATGGACGGGAATAGAGTACTTTTTGTGAAATTGTTGAATGGGAAAACGTGTAAAATGCAACTGTATCATACGAACTGCAATTCACGGACTACCAAGAATAGTTTGAGGAACACCCCACCATCTACGATCCACCACACACAACCAACCGGCAAGTGATATCACTGTCAACCAATATAATGAACGCACCTTGCCCGACAGTCCAAGCGGACCAGCCGAGCTTCCATGCAGCGATGACCCGATAAACTCACCCATGCCAGGATGTCAACTCAGGCCATCGACCAGGGAACACGGACTGCCAGATCGCTTCAACCGACAAGTAAATTGTACTCAAGATTTTGGGTGGAATTTTCATACCTTACGTGAAACTGACCTGTTTGTAAGACTTACCACCAAAGGACACACCTGTGGGAGACCCGTGGGTCACCTGTGATTAACCTGGAACCAGCAGGTATAAAAGGCAGGCCACCACATTGCTGCCTCACCATGGAGTTATATTAAACAGACCAAGGTCACAATCGCTTAAGTCCACAACTCAGCCTCGTGGAGTTATTCAGAACATAACAGTCATGACGTTGACAGTCAATTGGCGCTGGATTAACTCTCGCTTGCTGGAGATAGTCATTGCCTGGCACTTGTGTGAAGCGAAAGTCATATTCTGTTGGATGTGGTTATTTGTGGCACGCATGAACATATGCAACATAGTTGCGGATAGGGCAGTGAATGATTGATAACTACAGGCTGTATGCAGAGAGAGGTACATGAAGGATAGTTCCAGGAATTGAAGACGTCGTGGAAATATCAGCCTAGGACACAAAAGTATGTTGAATTTAGCTGCTCAATGTACTGACGGTTACAACAATTGGTTACAGCGTGATGCTGCTAACATCATGTTTGCGGGCTCGACCCCCTTATGGGTGACAACATTTTTTGTGGGGTTGCTGGTATATTATTCATGTTGTTTTTAAGCTGCTTAATGGTTTGGAAGGAAACTCACACACGATCTATAACTTATGGGCCTTAGAGGTTAACCCAGTGTTTCTCTCGCAAACGATGTTCACTGACCTGTTGAGTGTTTCCAACATTTATTGAACAATTCCATATAGCATCTGCTGCACATTGCATTTTATGTTGGTGAAGTGGCCCCCTATCTATTATGAAATAAAATAATTGCATATAAGTTGCAGAGGTTGGAAAGTTAAATTAAGTATAAATCCGAACATTGGTGCTTCAGCAGTAGAATGCTCGCCTACTCATCAATTTGTGCAGTATCCTCTCTCGTAGAATCACACCTTTCTTGTATTGTGGTGAACAGAACTGCAAGCAGTACTCTAGCTGTGGCCCAAATGTTGTTTCATCCAGTTGAAGCATAACCTCCCTGCTCTTATAGACTATGCCTCACCAAATAAATATGTGTTCCGTATGCCTTCTTAACCAACTGCCGTTCCACTTTCATGGATCTGTGAAAATTCACTCCAAGGACACCCTATTATCTTATACATCTCAGTGTCCTTTCATTGATTGTTTATTCCCTTGCCTTTATAGCCCTCGCCAAGTGAATTACCTCATACTTCTCCGGATTGAATTCATGTTTCCACTGTTCACCCCAAAAGTCTCTGGCTGTCCTCTTCATCATCAACTACACAGCCGATTTTAGTATAATCTAAAAGGTCTTAATCTTAACCCCGACAGTTATGACTAAACTATTGATATATAGCAATAAATGCAGGATACCTACTACTGAGACCTGCGGACCCTCATGGAAACAGCCTTCCAATCACGTCTTCATTAGAAGATGAGCATAGAATCAGAAAGGAGGAAAGCACAACCACAGCTGGAAGGTCGAAAATTAGTATGGCAGTTCGAAAGACAGAGCAAAGGAAGATTGGAAAATAGACTGTACATGAGTTTGTCTGTGCATAATGGCATGTTCATAAATGCAAGGAGTATGGTGGATACGGCAGCGGAGCTGACGGCACAGGTAGTTATGTTGAAGCATGATATCTTAGCAATTACTGAAACATGGCATAAAGAGGGGCAGGATTTGCAACTCAACTTTCCTGGTTACAGGTATTTCAAACAAAATAGAAATAGGATGAAGAAGGAGGGGTGGCAATGTTGATTACAAAAAATATTGCAGCTGTGAGAAGGGGTGATATGTCAGAATGATCTTCAAATGAGGCTAAATGAAAATAGGAAAAAATACGTTGCTGGGAGTGTAAAATAGGCCCCCAATCCGAGGGAAATTGAAGAAGCAATGTGTTGGCAAATGTCTGACAATTGCAAGAACATTATACAGTAATATTCGGTGATTTCATTTACTGTAATATTAATTGGGATAATATTAACTGAGATACAATGAGTGTAAAAGGAATAGATGGCACAGAATTCCTCAGTATCATTCAGGAGAACTTTTTTTTTGCCCGTATGTAGCAAGCCCACCAAGGGAGGGGGCGGTTCTTCACTTCGTTTTAGGCAACTAAGCTCGGCAGGTGGAAGGGGAATCAATGGGAGAATCACTGCAGTGACTCCGCAAGACGGAGAACTTCTTGGAAAGCACGTTTCTTGAGATGATCACCCGGCAGCTTCAGAGAGTGAAGGCAGGGAATGGATGTGTGGTCGTCAGACCGAAGGGGAGGAGCAGCCAGGTATTGTAGAAATCCCGAGTGCTTCTCCCTCCCCGATCAGCATTCATTTCTCAGCACTGCTGGGGCGATGGCTCATCCGGGAATCCAGTCAGAGCTAAGTCCACGGTACCACTGCTGGCACAGCTGCACAGTGGCGGGGAGGGGGGTGCGGCGGGAGGGCTGTTGGGGGAGAAGAGTGGAAGCGCAATAATGGTAAAAGATTCGATTGTTAATTGAACAGATACGCCGCAGGCGTTATTCCAGTACGGAATGTTGTCAACATGGTGCAGGGTAAAGCATTGAACTGAGCGGCTGCAGGGGATGCTGGGGGATGTGAATGAAAAGACGAAGGGTGTGGTGCATTATTGTACCATTGATGTCGTTAGAAATATGGGTCAGGCCCTGCAGCTAGATTGTAGGGAGCTCGGAGAGTGATTAAAAAGCAGTACTCCAAAAGTAGTAATTTCCGGATTTCTCCCGATGCCACGTGCCAGTGATGAGTATGATTGTATACTTATTACTGAGACATACCTGAAATAAGGGCAGATATGTTAGCTGAACATTCATGCTTATTTGATTTTTAGGCAGGAGAGAGAGTGGGAAAAACGAGGGCTGGGGATAGGTCGCAGTGTTGATAAAAACAAAATAATTGCATCACAGGAGAGTTAATGTGCATGATGGATCATAAATTCAAGACATATGGGATGAATTGAACAACATAACAACGGTGATCATACTGCTGGGAGTGTACTTTGGACTCCCAAACATCCAGAATGAGAGAGAAGAGCAACATTGTTGGCAAAGTTATAGGGGAGGAATAGAAGTCGTTTTCAACTGCAATAATTTTAACTGGGATAGAATTTGTGCAAACCACATAGAGGGGCGGAATTCGTAAAATCCGTTCAGGAGATCATTATTAGAAGATAAGAACATAACATAGCCATTATATTGCAAGCCAAAGAAGGGAGGGGACGATTTTGATTTTGTTTTATCTATTGAAGCTGAGTGGGTGGAAGGGGTATCAGTGGGAGAGCATTTTGGTATGAGTGATCATAATTCAGTTAGAATTGGTGTAGTTCTGGAAAAATGCAAATGTAGACACGGAATAAATTATCTCATTTGGGGAAAAGCCAATTTTGTTAAGCAGAGATAGGATTTAGCCAATGTTGACTGGAAACAGATACTTGAAGGCAAAACTGTGTCAGAGCATTGGAGACATCCAGGAGCAGATCCTCAACGTTCAGAGCAATTACGTTCCCTTAAAGAAAGAGGGTGGGACTCGCAAATCCAGAGCCGCCCTGAATGCCAAGTGGCTTAAAGGGTAGAATAAAATAAAATATGGAGGCTTATGCCAAAGCGATGCATCAATGCTTCAGAAACTCGAGAAGATTATAGGAAGTGCAAAGGTGAAATTAAAAATGAAATTATTAAAGCAAAGTGAGAGCATGAAAATATTTTTCAAGTAAATTCAAAGAAAACCCAAAGATTTATAAATACATTAAGAGCAAGAGGATATCTAAAGAAAGAATAGGGCTCATTCGAGCCAGTAAAGTAATCTATGAGTGGAGGTGGAATATTTATTTATGGTTCTTAATGAATACTTTGCATTTGTTTTCACAGAAGAGTGCGGCGATGCAGACGTTGCAATTGGGGAGTAGGAACGTGAAATATTAAGTGACATAAACATAGTAAGCGAGGAAGTATTATGGGGTTTAACAGCTTTGAAAGTGGAAATATCCTCAGAGCCACGTGAAATATACCCAGGCTGTTAAGAGAAGCAAAAGAGGAAATAGCAGAGGGTCTGACAATCATAATACTCTGGCTGCAGTTGTGGTGCCAGAGAACTGGAGGACTGCTAAGTCGTATCTTTGTTGAAAAAGGGAGAAAGGGATCGATGATCAATTACAGACCAATCAGCCTAACCTCGGTTGTGGAAAGATTATTCGAAAAATGTTTGAGGAACAGGATAAATATTCATTTAGAAAGGTTCGGTTTGATCAAGCCCAGTCAGCATAGAATGTTTTCAGGGAAGGTCGTGTATGACGAAATTGATTACATTTTCTGACAAGGATTGTCCGTAAGGGTAGTGCATTTTATGTAGTGTATATGGAACTTATCAAGGCTTTTGACAAGGTTACTTAGGGCAGAATTCTCACGAAAGTAAAAGCCCTTGCAATCCAATGCAAATTGGCAAGGTGGATCCAAAATTTTCCTGGAGGCAGGAAGCCAAGTGAAATAGATGTTTTCGCAACTGGAAGGCTGTTCGAGTGGGGATCCTCTTGGCTCCAGTAGAAGGTACATTGCTTTTTGTCGTATATATCAATGATTTAGACCTGAATGAAGGGGGTATGATTAAAAAGCTTTCAGATGACTCAACCATTGGCTGTGTGGATGATAATGAAGAAGAGAGATCCTGAATGCAGCTAGGTAGCAATGAACTGGTCACCTGAGCAAAATTATGGTGAATGAAATTTAATACGCAGAAGTATTATGTTATGTATTTGGGGATGGTTAACAATGCAAAGGAATACACATTAAATGGTAGGGCAGTAAGAAGTGTACAGTAACATAGGGAATGTTGAATGCATATCCACATACCCATGAATGTAGCAGCACAGGCAGAAAAGGGCGTTGGGAAGGCATCAGAAATTCTTTCCTTAATTAGCCGAGGCATAGAATACAAGAGCAGGGAAGTTATTCTTGAACTATAGAAAGCACTAGGCAGGCCACAGCTATAGTACTGCGTTAGGTTCTGGTCACCATATTACAATAAACACGTGATTGCACTAGACAGGGTATATAGGAGATTTACCAAGATGTGGCCTGGAATGGAGAATTTTAGCTATGGGGAAAGATTAGACATGCTAGGTTTATTTTCTCCAGAACGCAGGAGTCTGAGGGGAGAACTTTTAAGTTGTTTAATTATGTGGTGCCGAGATAAAGGGGAGAGGAAGGACCTTTTTCCCTGAGCAGAGGCGGTCAACAACCAGGAGGCATAGCTTTAAATTAATTGGTAGGAGGTTTAGAGCGGAGTGAGAGGAAATTTTTTCACACAGATATTGGTGGCGCGGATTGGGGTAGGTGGGGGTGAGAGGGGGGTTGGCCTGGAACGCATTGCCTGAAAGGATGGTAGGTGCAAAAACGCTCACCATATTTAGAAAGTACTTTGATGTCTATCTGAAGTGCCGGAACCTACAGGGCCGTGGACGAAGAGTTGGAAAGTGGGATTAGGCTGGATAGCTCTTTATTGGACAGTGCAAACACGACGGCCAGAAATGGCCTCCTTCTGGGCTGTAAATTTCTGTGATTCCATGATTCGATGAATAGAAAAATGGACGTGAAACAGCTCACTGAATGTAAATCAGTGTCAGAGCAGTGGGAGATATTCAAGAAGGAGATACAAGTTCAGTGTCAACATGTTCATCGAAAGAAAAACGGCAACATGTGCCAAATCTAGAGCCGTCTAGATAATAAGGTGCACACAGTGAAAGATAAGGCTAAGAGAGGAAGCTTATATCAGCAACCGAGATCCCAGTACTGCAGAAAGCCTCGAGGTGAAATTAAAAATTAATTTTGGAAAGAAAAGAGAAAACATGAAAAATACTGGCACATTGAATCAAAGAAAACCCATGAGATATTTAACAATTGCATAAATAACAAGAGGATAACGAATGGCAGAATAGGGCATTGAGCGACCAAAATGGTAAACTATTTGTGGATGTGGATTATTTAGGAATGGTACTTTACAAAAGTATTGCAGTGGTTTAATAAAGGAGGGCGACGATGCCAGCGTTAAAGGTGAGGAAGAAGGGAATGTAATATTGGATGGGATAAACATAGTAAGGAAGCAAAGATTAAGGGGTTTGGCATCTACGAATGTAAATAAATCTCCAGGACGCAATGAAATATAGCCGAGGCTAATAAAAGAAGCAAGTGGCGAAATTGCGGAGGCTCCAACCATCATTTGAGCAACCTCCATTGGTGCAGGAGAAGTAAAAAAAAACGTTGCTAACTGCTAACGTTGCACCATTATTTAAAAAGGAATATAGTGAAACAGCGAATAATTAAAGACAGTTAGTGTAATCCTGGCGATGGGAAAATTATTGGAATCAACGCTGAGGGACCGTATAAAGCTTCATTTTGAAAGACATTGATTCAAAATAACAGTCAGCATCGAGTTGTTAAGGGAAGGTCGTGTCTGACTTACTACATTGAATTTTTTCAGGAGGTAACAAAGAGGTACGATACGTGGAGTGCATTTGAAGTAATCCACAAGGATTATAACAAGATTTTTTACAAAGTCTCACATGCCAGATTGATCAAAATAGCTAAAGCCCATGGGATTTAATGGAGTGTTGCAAATAGGATCGAAAATTGGCTCAGTGGCAGGAAGAAAATGGTTCATGTATGTTTTTGCGAATGGAAGGCTGTTTGCAATGGGGTTCGTAGGGCTAAGTGCTCGGTCCCTTGTTTTCTGCAGTTTACATTAATGATTGAGACATAAATGGAGGGAGCATGGAAGAGAAGTTCACAAATGATACAAAAATTGTCTGTGTGTTTGACAGTTAGGAAGGAAGTTTAGACTGCAGGAAAATATCGATTGACCAGTCAGTTGGGTAGAAAAGAGAAACATGGCAATCAATCCAGGCAAGTGTGAGCTAATACAATCGGGGAGCTGCAACAAGGCAAGGGAATACACACAAAATAGCAGAATACTGAGATTTGTGGAAGAAAAAGGGATCTTCGAGTGTATGCCCTCAGATCCTTAAAGTTAGAGGATAGTTCGATTATGTAGTTCAAAAGGCATATGGAATCCTTTGCTTTATGAGCCGAGGGACAGAATGTAAGAGCAGGGACGTTATGGAACAACTGCAAAACAATTGTTAAGGTGCAGTTAGAGTATTGCTGCAGTTCTGCTCACGACATGACAGGAAATATTTGATTGCACTCGAGAGGGCACAGTGGACATTACGAGGATGTTGCATAGACTGGAAAATTGAAGCTATGAGGAAAGATTGGCTGAACTATGTTTTATTTTAATTGGAATTGAGGAGGCTGATGGAAGATTGAATTGAGGTGCATGAAATATGAGGGCACTATATAGAATGGGTAGCAAGGACATTAGAAAGAACATTTGCCTTCAGTATGTGGTCAAAAACCAGGCGCATCGAGGCAAAGTAGTTGGTATCATGATTAGAGAGGAGATAAGTGGACTACATTTATCCAAATGATGATGGGTGTCTGGACCTCACTAGCTGAAAGGATGGTAGACGCAGAAGCTCTCACCATGATTTATAACGTACTTCGAAGTGCACTTAAAGAACCGTTTCCTACAGCCCTATGGTCCTCATGTTGGAGGTCGGGTTAGGCTGGTTAGATATTTGTCGGCGGGCAGAGACAAAATGGGACAAATGGCTTCCTTCAGTGTTGTATTATTTCTATTATTCTATGAGGAGAAAGTATTAGAAAGGTTCAGAGATTTCATAAGGGAATTCTAGAGCTACGAGCACGCAGCTGAAGATACGGCCACGCATGGTTGAGTGATTATAATCAGCGGCGCTCAACGAGACAGGTTTAGAGGAGTGAAGATTTGTGAGGGATGTATGGAGTTGAGGAGAAGACAGAGATATGGAGGGGCGAGGGAATGGAGCGGTTTGAAAGCAAGGATGAGATTTTATAATCGATGAGTTGCTAAACCGGGAGTGAATGTACATCAGTGAGCACAGGGGCAATGGGTGAACGGGCTTAGTGCCAGTTAGTACACAGGCAGTCTATTTTCTGAATGAGCACAAGTTTTCATAGTGTAGAACGTGGGTGGCCACCCAGGAGTGCATTGGAATAGTCCAGTCCAGAGGCAACAAATGTATGGATAAGGATTTCAGCAGCAGACGCGCTGAGGCAAGGGTTGAGACGGCTGATGTTACGCACGTGGGATACTCCATAACTCAGAGGTAAAAGGTTGGCAGCCACGGGGAAGGATTTGGTTGCATGCAGTCAGCGGTTTAGATTAATGGACTGTGATTTAAGTTATGGGATTGAGGAGGATTTGGAAGGAATTCAAGAAGCAAAGAAACTTCCTGATGGCAGCAGAAAAGCTGTCGAGGAGGAAGTGCACGGAATGGAGATTAACTTTGGAATTCTCGTTTCTCAATCAGTGAACGGTTCACAGCCGTTGATATGTTTGCAGTGCAAGGAATGTGTACCGTTGGGGTCTCATAACCTCCGGAAGGATAGAGAGGGAGGAAGGAAGGTTCACCAGACTGATTCCTGGGATGTTGCGATTGTTCGATGAGAAGAAATTCAGTAGACCAAGAAAATATTCGCTCGAGTTTAGAATAAAGTGAGGTGAACTCGTTGAAATATATGACATTCTTACAGTGCTTGACAGCACAAATGCAGAGAGTACGTTTACTCTGTCATGGGAGTCTAGAACCAGGGGGAACTGTCTCAGAATGAAATATCTGATCATTAGGACTGAAATCAGGAGAAACCTTTACAATCAGAGGGTGGTGAATCTTTTGAATTATATACCCCAGAGGGCTGTGGAGGCTCAGTCTTTGAGTATATACATGACAGCGATCGATAGATTAGGGGATATCAAGGGCATTAAGGGATATGGGACAGTGCTGGAATGTAGATTTGAGGTAGAAAATCAGCCATAATCTCATTGAATATCGCAGCAAACTCGAGGGGCCGAATGGCTGGCTGCTGCTCCTAATTCTTATGTCTTGTTGAAAGAAGTGGAAATAAAAACTAACACGGTGTTTAATCATTAATTGTTCCCTTTAGTCTCACAATTCATCCTTGCTCACCCTGGACCATGGCCCACGAGCGAACATCAGGCCATCGTTACCAAGAAGGTCACTGATCTCATCTCCTCTGGGGATCTTCCCACAGGGCCGCTAACCTCTTAATTCCCCAACCCCGTGCAGCCAATTACAACCATCGCTTCAGCCTGTTCGCGCCCCATGGAACTGATGTCTCCCTGTCTCAGCTCTATTTTTCTCCTTTTGCTTTACCTGTTCCCAACTACTGGGACGTTTGGAACAGCGTGATGCAGTAAAGCAGAGACGGCATGGTTTTCTCAAAGGGAAATCATGCTTGTCATTTTGAAGGAGTTCTTTGAGGATGTAACGAGCAGATGGATAAGCAGAAACCAGTGCACGTGGTGCAATTAGATTTCTAGAATGCATTCGATAAGCTGCCATATAATAGTTTGCTGTACAAGATGAAGTTGATGGTTTTGGCGTTAATGTATTAGCATTGGCTAAATAACAAAAAACTGAGAGTCGGAATAAATGGGACATTGTACGGTTGGCAACGCCGACTAGTGGGGTGACGCAAGGTCAGGGTAATGAGTCTTCAACTACTTACAGTCTGTATTAATGACTTAGATGAAGAGACCGACTGCAATTTAGCCAAGTTTGCTGATGATACCTAGATGGTATGGAACGCAAATTGTGAGGAGGACATAAAATATCTGCAAAGGCAGATTGACAGGCTAATGAGTGGACAAACCTTTGGCAGGTGGCGAATCATGTGGGATATTGTGAGATTATCCTATTTGACAGAAATACTAGGTAAGCAAATTTTAATTTAAATTGAGAAAAATTGCAACCTACTGCAGTACAGAGAGACCTGGGGAGCCGTGTGCGTGAAACACAAAAAGTTAGTATTCAGGTACAGCAACTAATCAGGAGCGCAAATGGTTTGTTGGCCTTTATTGCAAGAAGGATGACGTATAAAAGCAGAGAAGTCCCGCTACACATATGCAGGGTATTAGTGAGGCGACACGACGAGTACTGCATAGAGTTTTGGTATCCTTAGTTACAAAGATATACTTGCATTGGAAGTTGTGCAGAGAAGGTTCACCAGAATGATTTCGGAGATGAGAACGTTGACTTATGAAGATAGGCTGAGTAGGTTGGACCTATACTGATTGCAGTTCAGAAGAATGAGAGGTGATTATGTTGAAATTTGTGAGAAAATGTGAGGGCTCGAAAAGGTGATGCAGAGAGGAAATTTCCACTCATCGGGGAAACCAAAACGAGGGGACATAGTCTTAGAATAAAGAACCACCCATTTAAAACTGAGATAATTTTTTTTTTGCTCAGAGGGTTGTAAATTTATGGAATTCTCTGATCGAGAGAACTGTGAAGGTTTGGTCATCATATATATTTAAGGCGGGAATGGACATATTTTTGAGCGATAAGAGGGCAAAGGATTACAGTGTGCGTGATAAGAAGTACAGCTTAGTCCATGACCAGATGAGCTATGATCAAACACATTGACAGAGTGGGCTCGAGGGGCCAAATGGCCTACTTTTTCTCCTAATTTTTATGTTCTTATGGTATAAAACGATAATTTGATATCGAGCCACATCAGCAGATATAACAATAGATGAGCAACAGCTTTGTCACAGAGATGGTTTCAAAGCGTCCTGAAGTAGTGGAAATAGGTGGAGAGGTTTAGCTAGGAATTCCAGAGATTAGGGCTCATGCAACTGAAGGGATGACCAGCGATTGTTGAACGATTATAATCAGGGATACTCAAGATGGCAGAATTAGAAGAGTGCCTATATCTTCAGTGGTTATGGGAATGGAGGATATTAATGGCATTGGGAGTGGCGAGGCCACGACGAGATGTAAAAACAACAATGAGAATTTTGAAATCCAAGCATTGCTTCAGCGCGAGCCAATATCGGTGAGCGACCATCAGGGTGCTGGGTGAATGGGATTGATGCGAGTTTGTATACAGCCAGAGAGTTTTGGGACAATCTCAAGTTTACATAGGGTAGATCGTGGGAGGTCAGTAAGGAGTCCGTTGGAGTTGATATGTCAGAGATAACGAAGGCATGGTCACGATTTCAGCAGCTGATGGGTGACGGTAGCGGCGGTGTCGGGCGATGTTATGGATGGGGGACACTCCTCAAGGAGACAGCTCGGGAGCAAAAGTTTGGCACTGAGAGGGGAGTGAGTTGGTGAAATGCCATCTGCGGCTTAGATTAAGAGCCTCAGCTGTGGATTAATTTAATTGAATTAGAAGGTTTTATGTGGAGGTCAAGACTAAAAGAGGTAGCCCAAGGGCAGCAGAAAAGCAGGAAAGGAGGCGGTGAGGAAAGGCTTTGATTGTGGTTCGACATCCCGACTTCTCGTATTTCAATCAGTGAATGGTTCACATCCGCTGTTGGAGTGTGCATAATGGAACTGAAATAAATACAGTCAGAGGCTTTAATCTATCATTATCGTCATTACATGAATGTTAATTGCAGATACGATGTGAATTAAATATAAAGGTGTGTGATTATTGTGTAAATCAGAATGTTATCAAAAGTTTGCAGGTTCGAGTCTTGCCCTAGATGCGCTAGTTAATTATATTTTAACTTGATAAAACCAAACCGCATGTCCAATCATTAGGTTGATGAATGGTTGATGAATAGCTGTGTATATAAAATGAGATATTTCACAACTCTCAAGAAAAATATATTCCACTGAGGAGGAAACGGCGAAAGAGAAAAGATAGCCTTCCATGTCTAACTAATGAAATAAAGGACAGTATAAAATTAAAAACAAGGACATACAATATGGCCAAAACTAGTGGGAGGCAGAAGATTGGAAAGCGTTTAAAAGCCAACAAAGAATTACAAAAAAATGATTAAGAATGGGAAGATAGATTATGAAAGTAACCTAACCCGAAATATAAAAACACATAGCAAGAGTTTCCTTCGGTATATAAAAATGACAATTGGGGCTAGGTTAAAGGTTGGTTCCTAAGAGGACGAGATCGGAGAATTAGTCATGAAAACAAGGAGATGGCATAACCTCTGGACAACATTGTGTTTTAATATTTACGGTAGAGGACACTAATAATATTCCAACAATGGATAGTCAAGGGGCTATAGGGTGGAAGGAACTGAACACAATCAAAATCACTAACGTTGTAGCACTAAGTAAGCTAATGGGACTAAAGGCAGAAAAGTCCTCTGCACCCGACGGCTTGCATCCTAGGGTCTTAAGAGAAGTAGCGGCAGGAATGGTGGATGAATTGTTTGGAATTTTCCAACAGTCCCTGGATCCTTGGATGGTCCCAGCAGATTATAAAACAACAAATATAACACCTCTATTTAAAAAAGGAGGCCGATAAAAACGCAAATAACGATAGACCAGTTAGCCTAACTTCTGTGAATGGGAAGATGTTGAAGTCCATTAAGCAGCAGCAGGAAATTTGGAGAAGCAAAATTAGGTCAGGCAGAGTCAGCATGGATTCAAGCAGGGGAATTCATTTTTGGCACATTGGCTAGAATTCTTTGAGGACGTAAGGAACAGAGTGAATGAAAGGGAACCAGTGGATGTTTTGTATGTGGACTTCTAGAAAGCCTTTGACAACGTGCGAAGTAAAATATTACTGTACAAGTTAAAGTTTCACGTGCTAGGCGGTAATATAGTAGCATTGATGGAGGATTGCCTAATCAACAGAAAACACAGATTAGGAATAAATGGTTCATTCTCAGGATGGCAATCTGTAACCAGGGGGGTGCTGCACGGGTCAGTGCTGGGCTCAAACTATTTACAATCTATATTAACGACTTGGAGGAAAGTAGCGAGTGTAAAGTAGTTAAGTTTGCCGACGATACAAAGATGCAGTGCGTGAAGAGCACACAAAAAATCTGTAAAAGAAAAGAGACAGGCTAAGTGAGTGGGCAGATGGAGTATAATGTTGGAAATTATGTGGACAGCAAAAATTAAGAGCTATTTATTATTTAAATGTAGAATGATTGCAAAGTGCTGCTGTACAGCCGGAACTGGGGGTACTTGTGCATGAAACACAAAAAGCGTAGTGTGCAGGTACAACAAGTGATCAGGAAGGCCAATTGAATCTTTGCCTTTCTTGCAAAGGCGATTGGAGTATAAAAGCGGGGATGTCATGCTACAGTAGTACAGGGTATTTGTGAGGCCACACCTGGAATAATGCGTGCAGTTTTGTTTTCCATATTTACGAAAGGATATACTCGTTTTGGAGGCAGTTGAGATAAGTTTCAAAAGGTTGATTCCAGAGATGAGGAGGTTGACAAATGTGGAAAATTTGAGTCGTGTGGGCGTCTACTCATTGGAATTCAGAAGAATGAGAGGTGAGCTTATCGAAACGTATGAGATTAAGTGGGGGCTTGGCAAGGTGGAAGCAGAGAGGATGTTTCCACTGATAGGGCAGACTAGATCTAGATGGCATAATCTTAGAATCACAGGCGGCCCATTTCAAAATGAGGTGAGGAGAAATGTCTTATTTCAGTGGGAAGTGGATCTGAGGAATTCGCTGCCTCACAGAGCTGTGGAGGCTGGGTCATTGACTAAATTTAATGCGGAAATATACAGAATTTTGAGTGTTAAGGGTTTAAAGGTTGATGGGGAGCTGGCAGGGAAGTGGAGCTGAGACCATAAGTAGAGCAGCCATGATCTTATTGAATGTCGGAGCTGGCTGGACTGGTCAAATGGACTAATCCTGCCCTAATTTCTTATGTACTTACGTTCTCATTTTGTTCATGTTCGAAAGAAACTTCGGAATTCCTTCAGCATCAAACCACAGATTACAACTGAGATAAACGCAGCGAGAGGTAGCTGTAGAATCGAGTCAGATGGCGCAATAGACAAGAGAGATGGTTCGATCCAAAACAGCCTCCGAATCCAAAAGGCAGTGACATGTAGCTGACTGAAATTAGTCAGTGCAGGCGAGCCCGTAAAGTTGTGGTTTGTCTCCGTGGCTTAAGTGGTCAAAACACTTGTCTAATTAACACGACAGTCTTGGGTTCAACCATCGATATGGCCTAACTTTTTTTTCACTACGCACAATGGACGAAATTCTTCCTGCGTGAAAGGGTTTTTAAATATAACTGCCACAGCACCAGTTTCCATTCTGGATGGACACTCCAATCGCTGCAGGGTGTCGGTGGAATTCCACCGGTGCCATAATTTCTGGTGGGGCTAATTTTTGCTTGATCAGTATAATCCAGCAGTGCTGTTTATGACTGTGTTTTTGTCAGAACAAACTTGCAGTAACTGATGTAGGGAGCCGTGAATGTATACTGGTTAATAATCTCCGTTGTGGCCGCAGCAACCTCGCTTCAAATCCGATTTATGGTACAGTTTACTTTTTATCTTTTGTCCTCACCGGCATATGTTGATAGAACACAGCAGCACATCAATCTTTATTTTCTTAAACACGTATTATTTTGTTGCCAGTAGAAACTTGCATACTCTTTCAAACGGGCCTGTTTTCTCAGCTTTTTCTGCCTTCCAGAAACAATAGCCCTTTCCTCAAATTGCTCCCTTCAATAACTGAAAGGGCAGCAGCAGTGGCTGCGTCGGTTAATGGAAAAGGCGCCTGACTTCAATGCCAAAGAAGTTCTGTCGTGGGCATTTAATTCCCCCAGTCAATCGTTTATTTTTCTCTGAATTGAAACTGTTTCACTACATAACATTTCTCGCGCTGCCTCACCTGAATCAAGAAAAGGCCTTTTACTGACAGACGCTAGTTGAACTCTTTCAACATTGTTCCAACTTGGTGCATGGGCAGGACAAGCGTTCAGTTCCGTTTTTCGCGAGGGATTGCTGTTTGGATGCAAAAATCAAAACGCTGAGAGACTGATTACACTCTTGCAGCAAAACGTGGTGGCCGACTGGTTCAGGCAAAGGTCTGCTAATGTATTGTGCGCTAATGCGCGGATGCGAATATAATCCTCGTTGTTATTGTCTTCAACATTTAATGCTTCAGCTTATTTTGTTAATCGCTTCAGCTTAATGTCCATATTCACCTGTTGCTCCAAATATGCTATACTCAGCTCATGTCATTTCTCAAATTACTAATATTTACATTAAAAGGAAAAAAAATTGTACGATTATGGGGAGTGGGACTAATTTGATAGCTCTCTCATGGACACAGCACAGGCAGGATGGGCTTTAAATTTAAATCTTTACCGACAGAATATAAGATTTGAATACGTAATGAGTTGCGTTGTTTCTTTTTATCGGAGGTTCGTTGGTCTACCGATTTGATTCTCGCTTTGGGATTTTCAGCTTTCAAATGCGACAGATCCTGGATGCAATTCCCTGACTATTGTCTCAAGGGTTTAGTCAAAAATCACATTTTCACAGCCGAAATGCACTGCAGAAAAGATTAATAATTTAAATTAAAATGTATGAATTTGCACGTATTTTGTACATCGTCCAAAATCACACAGCTTCACAGGAGCAACGTTAAAACCAACCAATTGAGTAAAGTTATTGGATTCCGGGTGTCTGCGGCTCTGTGTCTCATTGGATGTGTTGCACACGTGGGGGTTGTGAAGAGTCAGAGCGTGATGAGCGGAAGTTCAAAGAGCGGGAGCAGAGAGGATCGGCTGGTTACAGACCGGGAGCAGAGAGGAGCGGCTGTTTACAAAGCAGGAGCAGAGCTGATTGGCAGTGCCTCGTTCTGGACCTGTGAGGTTTTCGAGCAGTTGCTGAAGAAATTATTTTTTACCATCTGAAGTACTTTGCTGTGCATAATTGTGCTTCACGTTGTATTAAAACAAATGCAATGATTAATTGCGCTGGCTCGAAGATTAAATACACAAGCTGCTATGTATATAACTATGTTATACTTGCCATCAGATGACGCGACTGCTTGATTCCTAGTGGTCATCTGCAGACAAGGGCAGGGCCAGTACACAAGATTGGCTGCCATGCTGTTTATGCACTCTGGTGTTGCAATAAAGAATTGTTAATGAAGAATACAAAGAAAAACAGGCTCTCTCTAGTCCACCTGGTCTAATTTATCATGTACAAACCCGGCGACACCGGCAGAACATGTACCACGAACACGTGGCTGTTTAACGTGACATTGATGTAAACGACCCTCGATTTGTCCTGAATTAAGGTCATGGTTCCAAGTGGATTGCTGCCACTTTTTTTGCCAAGGAAGGGAATAGGGTGTTTATACTCAAACTGTTAAATGCCGAAACGTGCAGAAAGCATTTAGATCAGACCAATTTGCGATTTACTGACAGCCAGGTACGACTTGAAGAGGACATCACCATCGACGATCCACCAAAACACACACAACCAGCAATCGAACTCGTTGGCAATCATGAGGATGAATCCACCGTTCCTGACAATCAGGTTAGAGCAGCCGCGTTGCAGCGCAGAAATGATCTGTCCAACTCACACAGGCCAGGGTTTGAACTTAGACAATAAACCAAGGGGCGAAATGCTCTGGATCGCCTCAACTTGTTAATAACTTGTACCGAAGGTGGGAGTGAAGGTATGCATATAACGATGTAATACTTGCCACCAGAGGGTGCGAATTTTGGAGTCCTAATGGTCCTCTGCACACACGTGCAGGGCCAGTATAAAATGTTGACTGGCATGTTGCATACGCACTCTGGAGTTGTAATAAACATAGAAACATAGAAACATAGAAAATAGGTGCAGGAGTAGGCCATTCGGCCCTTCTAGCCTGCACCGCCATTCAATGAGTTCATGGCTGAACATGCAACTTCAGTACCCCATTCCTGCTTTCTCACCATACCCCTTGATTCCCCTAGTAGTAAGGACTTCATCTGACTCCTTTTCGAATATATTTAGTGAATTGGCCTCAACAACGTTCTGTGGTAGAGAATTCCACAGGTTCACCACTCTCTGGGTGAATAAATTCCTCCTCATCTCGGTCCTGAATGGCTTCCCCCTTATCCTTAGACTGTGTCCCCTGGTTCTGGACATCCACAACATTGGGAACATTCTTCCTGCATCTAACCTGTCTAACCCCGTCAGAATTTTAAACGTTTCTATGAGGTCCCCTCTCATTCTTCTGAACTCCAGTGAATACAAGCCCAGTTGATTCAGTCTTTCTTGATAGGTCAATCCCGCCATCCCGCAAATCAGTCTGGTGAACCTTCGCTGCATGCCCTCAATAGCAAGAATGTCCTTCCTCAGATTAGGAGACCAAAAATGTACACAGTACTCCAGGTGTGGCCTCACCAAGGCCCTGTACAACTGGAGCAAAACCTCGCTGCCCCTGTACTCAAATCCCCTCGCTATGAAGGCCAACATGCCATTTGTTTTCACTGGAGTTCAGAAGAATGAGAGGGGACCTCATAGAAACATTTAAAATTCTGACGGGGTTAGACAGGTTAGATGCAGGAAGAATGTTCCCAATGTTGGGGAAGTCCAAAATCAGAGGTCACAGTCTAAGGATAAGGGGTAAGCCATTTAGGACCGAGATGCGGAGGAACTTCTTCACCCAGAGAGTGGTGAATCTGTGGAATTTTCTACCACAGAAAGTTGTTGAGGCCAATTCACTAATTATATTCAAAAAGGAGTTAGATGAGGTCCTTAATACTAGGGGGATCAAGGATTATGGCGAGAAAGCAGGAATGGGGTACTGAAGTAGAATGTTCAGCCATGAACTCATTGAATGGCGGTGCAGGCTAGAAGGGCCGAATGGCCTACTCCTGCACCTATTTTCTATGTTTCTTTGCAACTCCCCTTTTCCTAATCTGTCACATTCAGATAATAGTCTGCTCTCTGTTTTTACCACCAAAGTGGATAACCTCACATTTATCCACATTATCCTTCATCTGCCAAGCATTTCCCCACTCACCAAACCTATCCGCGTCGCTCTGCAGCCTTATAGCATCCTCCTCGCAGCTCACACTGCCACCCAACTTAGTGTCATCCGCAAATTTGGAGATACTACATTTAATCCCCTCGTCTAAATTATTAATGTAAAGTGTAAACAGCTGGGGCCCCAGCACAGAACCTTGCGGTACCCCACTAGTCACTGCCTGCTATTCTGAAAAGTCCTCATTTACTCCTACTCTTTGCTTCCTGTCTGACAACCAGTTCTCAATCCATGTCAGCACACTACCCCCAATCCCATGTGTTTTAACTTTGCACATTAATCTATTGTGTGGGACCTTGTCGAAAGCCTTCTGAAAGTCCAAATATACCACATCAACTGGTTCTCCCTTGTCCACTTTACTCGAAACATCCTCAAAAAATTCCAGAAGATTTGTCAAACATGATTTCCCTTTCACAAATCCATGCTGACTTGGACATATCATATCACCTCTTTTCAAATGCACTGCTATGACATCCTTAATAATTGATTCCATCATTTTACCCACTACCGATGTCAGGCTGACCGGTCTATAATTCCCTGTTTTCTCTCTCCCTCCCTTTTTAAATAGTGGGGTTACATTGGCTGCCCTCCAATCCATAGGAACCTATCCAGCGTCAATGGAATGTTGGAAAATGACTGTCAATGCATCCACTATTTCCAAGGCCACCTCCTTAAGTACTCTGGGATGGAGTCCATCAGGCCCTGGGGATGTATCGGCCTTCAATCCCATCAATTTCCCCAACACAATTTCCCGACTAATAAGGATTTCCCTCAGTTCCTCCTCCTTAACAAACCCTCTGACCCCTTTTATATCCGGAAGGTTGTTTGTGTCCTCCTCAGTGAATACCGAACCAAAGTACTTGTTCAATCGTTCCGCTATTTCTTTGTTCCCCGTTATGACTTCCCCTGATTCTGACTGCAGGGGACCTACGTTTGTCTTTACTAACCTTTTTCTCTTTACATATCTATAGAAACTTTTGCAATCCGTCTTAATGTTCCCTGCAAGCTTCTTCTCGTACTTCATTTTCCCTGTCCTAATCAAACCCTTTTTCCTCCTCTGCTGAGTTCTAAATTTCTCCCAGTCCCCGGGTTCGCTGCAATTTCTGTCCAATTTGTATGCCACTTCCTTGGCTTTAATATTGTCCCTGATTTCCCTTGATAGTCACGGCTGAGCCACTTTCCCTTTTTTATTTGTACGCCAGACAGGAATGTTCAATTGTTGTAGTTCATCCATGCGGTCTCTCAATGTCTGCCATTGCCCATCCACAGTCAACCCCTTCAGTATCATTAGCCAATCTATCCTAGCCAATTCACGCCTCATACCTTCAAAGTTACCCTTCTTTAAGTTCTGGACCATGGTCTCTGAATTAACTGTTTCATTCTCCATCCTAATGCAGAATTCCACCATATTATGGTCACTCTTCCCCAAGGGGCCTCGCACAACGAGATTGCTAATTAATCCTCTCTCATTACACAACACCCAGTCTAAGATGGCGTCCCCCCTAGTTGGTTCCTCGACATATTGGGAAAAAAAAACATCCCTTATGCACTCCAGGAAATCCTTCTCCACCGTATTGCTTCCAGTTTGGTTAACCCAATCTATGTGCATATTAAAGTCACCCATTATAACTGCTGCACCTTTATTTCACGCATCCCTAATTTTATGTTTGATGCCCTCCCCAACATCACTACGACTGTTTGGAGGTCTGTACACAACTCCCACCAACGTTTTTTGCCCTTTGGTATTCTGCAGCTCCACCCATATAGATTCCACATCATCCAAGCTAAAGTCCTTCCGAACTATTGCCTTAAGGGAGTCTAAGGACACACTAAGTTTAGCTCCCTGTACTCAGACTCGTGGAGTTCTTCTGCTCACGACAAAAACAAGGTAAGCTTTGATGATTCAGGGGAAGAATACTCGCCTGACACGCGGGAGACATGGTTATTGTGCAAACAATAAACGTAACACATGCCTTATACATTGTTCAAATATAAACTATAAATTTAAAAAAACTGTTTGCGAAAATCGATAGGAACAGATCACTTGATTCTGAGAATAATTATTTCACCAACAATGGATAGCTCTTCCTTCAAAGTGATGCTGGCCCAATGAAAAAGTGCGATGTGGACGTGATTGGAACCCGCTGTCTGATCTGGAATCAGAATCACTACCATTGCAGCACAAGGTCCAAAGCCGACAAGTGCAACCGCATCTATAGGAAGGGTATAAACAGGACATGATGGCAATTCACAGACGGTCAGGCAATATCCGATGGAAGCAAAACACAGTTTATGTTTCAGGTCCATGATGATCCCTCAGAACATGTCTATAGGCGGGTACAGTGAGGAGCAGCTGTTTAAATATGGAGCAGAGAAGACGCTGGTCCGATACCAGGTCAATCCCGATCCCTGGTTTTACTAATGAATTTCAATAAACAAATTACATTTAAAAAGTTACATGAAGCACTGTGCAAAGAAAACTCTCATTTATGACTCTCAGCCCGTCATATCACGGTCTGTGACGCTGCTCCATGTGCGATGGAATCCCGGTGATGCATATATCGGCCAGACTGGGACGATGTTCATTCTGAAAGAGTTCAGTTGTCGATCTTATGAAAGCTGACTGTTATAATTGCTCAATGCAGCAAAATAATATATATAAAAATCCACTTTTGACGAATCGGCATAACTCGATTCCGAAGCTGGGCATTCTGTGTTTCAATTCTTTCACCGGGTTGTTGGGTTATTGTTCCAACAAGATGACTATGGCATCGTCTGGGCGATGGATCGCATCAACGTCCACATCACCCACGCCATGACAGGAGCTGGTGACTGTTGGATTGGCCACAGCTAATCCACTCTGTTACTTAAATTAATGTAGACTCAAAACAGCAGCGTGAACAGAAACGCTGGCGCAGGAAAACCAAAGCTTGATTACTCAAATACTCTAGTAAGGAAGCTCTATTCAGACAATGCCCCACAACCAGCTTCAGGAATTCCAGTCAACCGGAGGCACAAAGTGTCCATAGTGCCTGGTCTGCGTTCAACGCCTCTCTACTTAACACCTGTGTCGAGACGCTTGGTAAATCCACCAGGAAACATCAAGACTGGTACGACAAGAATAAGCAGGAAATCCAGAAGCTAATAAGCCACACTACAAATGCATGGCATTCTTGAACTGGAAGCAGAAGCAAAACTCGAGAGCAAGAAAGCAGTAATTTAGACATCTGGAGGCCGAGGTCCAAGATAAAACTAGCGAAATAATGAACAGATGAAGAAGAGAAATAACACTGGAGATCCAGCAACTTGCTGATAAACACGGTGTGCATGGCTTCATTAGCGTAGTGAAGACCAATTACGGTCCAAGCAGTGAGGGTTGCACCCCAATGAGGGCCAGGATCGGAACCGTACTTATCAACGACAGAGAAGCAATCAGTGCCCGCTGGAAGGCGTATTTCGAGATCTCTTAACAGAGACTCTTTCTTCGAAATAAGTGTCCTCGATTCCGTCCGACAGCATGCTACCCACCACGAACTCAGTATAACCACAGACCTGCATGAGGTTCCAAAGGCCATCCGATAATTGAAGAACAACGGGGTATCGTGAGCACATGGAATCCCAGCTGCAGCACTAAAGAATGGCGGGGAATGACTGTTGGCGCGAATGCATGAAATAATTTCTCTCATTTGCAATGCGGAGATCATGCCAGGGATCATGGAGACGTTGTAATCATGGCCATCCTCAAGAGAGGTGATAACCCGTATTGCGGTAATTACAGAGGAGTTTCCCTGCTGTCTGCCAAATGGAAAGTCATCCGAAGAATCCTCCTCAATCACATTCTCCAAGTGGTGCTGATTCAGCCCACTAAGGGGCACAGTGGTCATGATCATCACTGCATGCCAAATTAAAGAAAAACGCAGGGAGCAGCATCGAACACTGGACAGGACCTACTTGGACCTCAAAAAGGCCTTCGACATCGTCACAGGTGAGGGATTATGGAGTGTCCTCTACAACTTCAGCTGCTCTCAAATTGTTTTCATTATCCACCATCTGCTTCACGATGACATGCAAGCCATGATGCTGAACAACTGATCCACCACACACGTGCGAACAGGGGTAAAGCAAGGCTGAGTCATCATATCAACGCTCTTCTAGATCTTACTTTCTGCAATGATCTATCTCACTCTCAATATGCTCTCCCCTACTTTTGAGCTAATCTACAGAATAAGTGTAGAATTATTCAAACTCCGTCGCCTCCAGTCCAGATCCAAGTTCGTCCCACAATCTGCGAATTAATTATAGTATGCAGAGGATGCTTGCCTCTGTGCACAGTGGAAGGTCGAACTCCATACATTCCTCAATACCAGCAGTGAAGCGTACCAGGGCATGGGCCTTACATTAACCATCCATAAGACAAAGGTTTTCGACCAACCTGCACCGCCATACAATACGGCCAACTTATTATCAAGAACCATGTCGAGGCCTTGGACAACGTGGACTAATTTGCATACCTCGGAACGCTAATGTCAGCAAGGAAGAAGTCGAAGACAAAGTCCAACACCGCCTTCAGTGTGCCAGTGCAACGTTCTGTCGCCTGAGGAAATGAGTGTTCAATGAACAGGATCTGAAGCCCGGCACCAAGCTCAATGCCTACAGGGCAGTAATGATGTTCCCTCTCCTCCATGCTTCACAGACATAGCCTTTATAGAGCAGGCACTTCAAATCACTGGAGAAGTAGCAGCAATGCTTTCTCGGCAAGTTCCTGCAAATACATTGGCAGCATAGGAACACCAACCGCGTATTGAAATTTCAGATTCTGAAGAAGCTGCAGTATGTTATTCGGCCCATCGTACCTGTGCTGGCTCTCTGAGTGTCCCACACCCCTTGGTCCAACAAAGGTTATCCCTTTAAAGTAAATATTAATAATATGAGTCGTGATATGAGTGGAATGTAGCATGCTTTGGATATGAAGGTGAATTTGGACATGTGGTTTAAGGTGAATGACAAAATACGATATGTATCGAATTTTTGATGTAATAATGACGAAAATGGGATTTCAAGCCACCCGTGCAGAGCACAATGATTTACAGTTCATCGCCTTGAACTCTCAAACTATTCCTCTCCGTGCTCAAGTTTGATTAGCCATCCCGTTTCTTGCTTTTTGCATCTAAACTAAATCAGCTGTGGCAAAGTTTCCTTCGTCGCTTGTCCAGTCCGTGCACCTTGATCGACAATGTTGAAAATCTACAACCAGCTTCTGTAAGTAAAAGGCCTTCCGTTACTCCAGGTGAGGGAGTATCACAAATGGCCGGTTTTGAGACAGAATCGGAAAAGAGAAGAAAAATGTTCGACGGGTGAGTTAAATTATGACGACAGGTTTTCATTAGCATCGAAGTCAGGCGCTTTATCCTTTTGGCCAGGCGGCCGCTGCCGTCGCCAGAAGTATTGTTGTGGAGCGAATCGTGAGTAAAGGGTTACTGATTGTGGAAGGCAGAAAAAGCTGAGGCGGGTTTAAACGAGCAAATAGGTTTTCAACACCAACAAAATACTATTTGTTTCATGCAGTAATGACAAATATTTCGTTGAATTCTATTAGCAGGTTTCACAGTGAACAAAAGTTATAAAGTAAGCAGTGCTGTAACTCGGATTCAAACCAAGGTTGCTCCGGCCGAATACGACGGAGAATACGAACCACTATACGATCACTGCGCCACACATCATCTACTGAAACTCTGCTCTGAACAGAGCAAAGTCTCACAAAACACTTAGAAAACAGCGATTTTTTTTGAAGAGGCCTGAATCAGCCCCGTCAGAAATGATCGCAGCGGTGGAATCCGACCCACGCACCGCAGCGACTGGAGCGTTAATCCAGAATGGGAACTAATGCAGCCGTAGCCCGTTCACTCAGACAGAAATTCGCATATCGTGGGATATAAAGAGAAAAAGTGCAGGAGTTTTGGAAATCGATGCCTGGATCTTTAATTGGCTCAACACGCGCTTCGACCTGTTGAGTCATGGAGTCAAAATCATGCCTTTGATGCATCGCCTCCAGATACTGATATCTATCAGATGCCTGTCACTACCGTTTGAAGTTTGAGACCATTTTTACTTCAATGCATCTCTCTTGTCTAATCCGCCATTTGTGCCGATGCTGGCTGTATCACTCCCTGCTTTTATCTCTGTGTCAATCTCTGAATTGATCTGGAATGTATACCTGAGTTTGTGTCCGACATGAATAAGAAGTGGGGATCACACAATTCCTCCTCTGACGTAGTGGAACTAATTTCCCAACAGTTATAAAAATATATTGTTTATTGTGATTTAGTAAATAAAATATTCCATCTTGAAAGATTTCGGTTCAATTCTGTTCAAATCGACACTGTGACGCCAACATGCTTTAATGAATCCTTTTTATTCGACGAGAGAAGCTCTATCTTTGCACCTTATGGTGATTCATAACTGATAAATACAGGTATCAAGCTGTAAAACCGTTTTTATACAAACTGTGGAAAGCACTGGCCCAGGGCAGCAGATTGAAAACAAGGTTTAAAAATGTCAACGTGTGGGAGGAATTGGAGAGTGAATCAAGAGAACCACGATAAGGTCACACAGCAACTTGGAGAATTTACCTCTGACAATAGATTTGTTGCGGATAGCACGGATTTTTTGCTGTTAAATCTTCATAAAATGCAATGTTTATTTGCAGCTGTTTATATTTCTATCATATTACAGTTATAGGCAATTAGAAACAGGAGGGGGCCAATCAACCCTTAGGCCTATTCTGCCATTTAATTATATCACGGCTGATATATGTGATTTGCCCGTGATAATTCCATAAATTTTAATATTCTCTCCGAACAAAATTCTACAATTCTGTATTTTGAAATTGTCATTTGACTCTCAGCCTCAAAAGCTTAGTAGGGAAGAGAGTTCCAGATTTCCGCTACCCTCTGTGTGAGAAACTGATTCCTCACTCATCACTGAATGTGATCTTTCTAATTTTACAGAATTCCGCTATTGAGCTGGACACTCGCACCAGAGAGAATAATTTATCTCTACCTTACAGCAATTTATCTCGAGCACTTCTTGAAGTCCACTCCCCAGAACATTCACTGTTCCTCTGATCCTGCCTTGCCTCTCTACCTTTTGATTCTTTGCGCCCAATATTAGCAGATGGGTATTTAACCGGGGTATAAA
This sequence comes from Pristiophorus japonicus, assembly GCF_044704955.1. Taxonomy (NCBI): domain Eukaryota; kingdom Metazoa; phylum Chordata; class Chondrichthyes; family Pristiophoridae; genus Pristiophorus; species Pristiophorus japonicus. The sequence goes on from NW_027252779.1 coordinate 11,789,182, forward strand.
TTTAATGTAGTTGGTAGAAGGATTAGATGGGTGATAAGGAAGCAGTTCTTCACCAAGACAGATCTGGGAGTCTGGAACTCACAGTCTGAATGGATGGCAGATGCGGAAACCATCATCACATTTTTTTTAAATTACTTGGATATGCTCTTAAAGAGCAGTCATCTGCCTATCCCTATCCCTACCGCTGTAACCCATCCATGCACCGCCTATTCCTATTGCTATCTTTGTAAACTTTCATGGACAGCCGAACCCCTATGCCTTACGGAGCAACCGATCCACGGAACTCTTATTCCTATCCCTATCGCTATAATCCATCCATGGACAGCCGATCATTATCACTACGGCTGCAACCCATCCATTGATCATGTACCCCTATCCCCATAACTGTTACCCATCCATGGACCGCCGATCCCTATCCCTATCACTATAACCCATCCATGGACCCCCTACCCCTATCCTCATCACTGTCACCCATCAATGGACCGCCTATTCCTATCCCGATCTCTGTAAACTGTCGTTGGACAGCTTGACCCTATGCCTAACGTTTTAACCCATTCTTGGGCCGCCTATTGCTATCCGTAACTATGTAAACAATACATGGACTGCCAACCCCTATCCCTATCGCTGCAACCCTTCCATAGACTGCCTATTGCATTCACTATCTGTAACCCATCCATCGATCAGCTACACCTAACAACATCACTGTAACCCATCCACCCATCCATGGATTGTCTATTCCTAAAGCTAATTCTGCAATCCTTTCATGGACCGTCTATTCCCATCGCTTTCGGTGAGGCCCATTCATGGACTGCATATCACTATCTGTATCTCTGCAACCCATTCATGGAGTGCCTGTCCCTATCCCTATCGCTTTACCCCATCAACGGACTGTCTAATCCTATCCCTAGCGCTGTAATCCAACATGGCCTGCCTATTCCTATTCCTATCTCTGTAACCCATCCAGGGACTCTCTATTCCTATCCTTATCGCTGTGACCCATCCATGGACCGCCTATGCCTATAACTGTTTCTGTAACCCTTGCATGGATAACCTATCCCTCTGCCCTTTCCTTTATCCCATCCATCGACCGTGTATTCCTATCCTTATCGCTGTAACAGAATAGGGCCTGCCCATTCCTATCCCTATATCTGTAACCCATCCATGGACTGTCTATTCCTATCCTGAATGCTGTGACCCATCCATGGACCGCCGCGTCCTATATCAATCTCGGCAATCTATGCATGGATTGCCTATCCCTATGCCTATCTCTTTAACCCATCCATTGATTGTCCATTCCTTTCCTTTTCGCTGTAACGCAACATGGCCTGCCTATTCCTATGCCTATCTCTGTAACCCATCCATAGATTGCGCTCCCTAACGCTATCAATGTAACCAATCAATGGACCCGCTATTCCTGCATTTAATGCTGTGGTCCCTCCTTTTTCGACCGACAACTCTCCCGATCGCTGTAACGCATCCACGGACAGTCTATCTCCATCCCGACTGCTGTCACATATCCATGGATTGACAACTGCTATCCCTATCTCTGTACCTTATCCATGGACCTCCTAATCCTATCCGTATCGCTTACAGCCATTCACAGACTGATGATCCCTATCTCTGTTTCTCATCCATGAGCTACCTGCTCCGATCATTATTCCTGTAGCCCATCCATGGACCGCCTATTCCTATACGTATTGCTGTGACTGATGCAAAGTCTGCCTATCCCTATCACTGTAACCCATCCATGGGTCACCTGACTATATCAATACCTCTGTAACTAATCCAAGAACTGGTTATTCCCATCGCTATCTCTGAAACCCAACGATGGACCGCCTAACACTATCCCTATTGCTGTACCCCATCCATGGGCCAACAGCCCTATCCGTTTCTCTGAAATCCATTCATGCTCCGCCTATGCCTATCTCCATCGCCGCTGTAACCCATAGATGGACCGCCAATACATATCCCTGTCTCTGAAACCCAACAGTGGACTTTGCATTCCAATCCCTGGTTTACGTCATCCATGGACTGCCTATCCCTATCACTTTCTCTGTAACTCATTCATGGACTGTTTATTCCAATCCCTATATTTAACCCATCCATGGACTGCCTATCGCTATCTCTGTAACCCATGCATGGACTGTTTATTCCAATCCATACCTGTAACAAAACCATGGAAACCCTATCACTATTTACATAACCCATCCATGGACTGCCGATCCCTATCCTTTTCTCTGCAACCCACCATCGACTGCCTATCCATATCTAACACATCCATGGACTGCCTATCCCTATCTCTATCTCTGAACCCTTCCTTGGACTGCCTATCCCTATCACTGTAACCCATCCATCGACCACCTATCCCTATTGCTTTAATCTTCTATAACAGTGCTTCCATTAGGCCATCCTTTTGTCATAACAAAATATTCCCCTCCACCATGCTTGTCTTTGACCTCGAACATGTTCGAACTATTTCCCGCAAATCTGCCCTCACGCATTCTCGCCCTCTCACGCAAAAAATAAGGGTTTGACCTTGCACTCTTCTTCCACCCTACCAGCCTACACAATCAATGTAATATACTCCGCCACGTCTGCATCCTCTAGCGTGATTTAACCACCAAATCTTCTTCCCCTCTCTTACCGTTCCCATTCTGAAGAGACTGCTTCTTCCGCGACATCCTGGTCCATTCCGCAGCCATTCTAAGCAGCGCCTTCCCTTCTCAGGACATCTTCCCAGGCAAGCGCAGGACATGCAAGACCGGCTTTGTTATCTCCTGACTACCCACTGTCCAGGCTCCCAAACACACCTTCCAGGTAAAACAGTGTTTAATTGTATTTCGTTCAATGTGTTATACTGTATGCGCTGCTCACCATGTGGTCTCCTCTGCACTGGGGAGACCAGACACAGATTGGGTGATCGCTTTGTGGGGCACCTTGGTTCAGGCGGCAAGCTTGACACTGAGCAGCCAGTCACAAGTTATTTTAATTCTCCGGCGCACTCCCCCACTGAGATCGATGTTTGTGGTGAAATTAAACTCAATGTGAGCTCGAGGAATGGCACCTCATCTTTCGATTCGGTAGTTTCCAAACTTCTGTACTCAAGATTGAGTACAACAACTGAAGGTCTTAAACAATGCTTCAATTTTTTGGACAGTAGCTGCTGTTATTGATTCTGCAGTTCCCATTTAGAGATCCACTGGATCCATCTTTTGTTCTTTAATTGACCAATTTTATCCCTTTTGCTTTGCACAATCAATCCCTTGATTCATTTTATCTCGTGCCTTCCATCCTATCACAGATCTTCCCATTTGTTCCGTCCCCAGCCCCCATCCATTTTACTGCCTCTGAACCTGTTTAAAACCTGCTACAACTCGAACTATTTCCAGTTGTGATGATTCGTCATCAATCTGACACGTTAAATTAACTTAGTTCCCCAGAAATGATTTCTGGCCTGCTGATTATATCTAGCAATCGCTGTTTGAATTTCGGATTTTCAGCACAGCCAGTACTTTCCCTTGGAAATATTAAGATCAGCTCATTGGTTGTGAGGCACAGTGACCAAGCACCAAGGTCTCGTTTTATAAACTGAAAAGCGCAGACTCGTCCCCTCTCCATGCATGCATAAAATGTTGCTTTTCAAACTCCTGTTCATCCTAAAGATCTCGAATTGCAGCTAAATCTGACAATCCATGTGTCTGAAGATCCAGTGAATCTCCTGGATATGTCGGAGATCGACGCTGCTCCATGCATTTATCTTGAACTTGGCGCGTGGTGAAGATCATGTCCATTGTGCACCTCAGTGGGCAGAATCCATGCTACGAATCTGTGACTCGACAGTCTCTGCGTGAAACGGATCAGGAGGCTTCTTCCGATGACTTTCCCTGGCGCAGACAGCAGGGAAGCTCCTCTGTAATTGCCGCAAACGGAATTGTCGCCTTTGCTGGAGCTCGTCACTCTTACAATGTCTCCGGAATCCTCTAGTCCTGCTCTCCTCCTTCCAAATAAAATAAATCAATTCATGGATTCGCGCTAACAGTAATTCCCCGCAATGCTTTAGTGCTTTGGCGGGGATTCCATGTGCTCCTGAGGCCTTGTTGTTCTTCAATTGTCGGGTGGCCTTTTGAACATTGTGCCGGGCTGCGATTTTTCTGAGTTGGTGACGGTTAGCATGCTGTCGAATGGATTCGAGGTCACTCATGTCGAAGACAGTGTCTCTCATAAGCAGATTTCGAAGTACGCATTCCAGCGGGCATTTACTGCTTCTCTCTCCTTGATAATTACACTTCCGTTTCTGGCCCTCGGTTGGGTACAAACTTCACTGCGTGAACGTAATTGGTCTTGAATGCTCTAATTAATGTATGCACGTCGTGTTTGACAGCTCATTACTGGATCTCCTGCGCTATTTCTACCCACCATCTGTTCTTTAAGTCGAGAGTTCTATCTTGGATCGCGGCATTCAGATGTCTAAAGATCTGCTTACTTGCTCTGGAATTGTGCATCTGTTTCCAATACTAGAATGATTCGCATTTTTGGCTGAGTAGCTCCTGGATCTCCTGGTCATTTTTGTCGAACCAGTCTTGATGTTTCCTGAAGGATTTATCAAGCGTCTCTGCACAGCTGCTAACTATAGAGGCCTTGAGGGCAGACCAGGCAATGTGGACACTCTTCAACTCCGGCTGACTGGAATTCCTGATGTTGGTTTCGGGGCGCCGTCGGAATAGCGCTTTCTGATAGGTTCATTGAGTGCTCCAGCGTTGGTTTTCCTGCGCCAGCGTTTCTGTTCCCGTTGCTGTTTGGAATCTACGTTTATTTAATAACAGGATGGATTAGGCGTTGGTTCATCCAGCAGTCATCAGCTACTGTCATGGCGTGGGTGTTGCGGACCTCGTTGAGATCCCTAACCCAGACAATGACGTAGTCATCTTGTTGGATCAGTAAACCAGCCATCTTGTGAATGAATTGAAACATACACCGCCCAGCTTCGGAATCAAGCAATGCCGATTGGTCGATTGCTCATTTTTATCTATATCCTGTTGCTGCATTTTGCAATTCGGGCAGTTAGCTTTCTTGTCACCAGGAAACCAACAACTGTTTTTAGGATGAACATAGTCCCAGGGGGCCGATATCTGCAGCAGCGAGATTGCAAGGCAAATGGAGCAACGTCACAGACCGAGTTATGACGGTCTGAAATCCGCAAATGGGAGTTTTCTTTGTGCAGCGCTTCATGTAAATTTAAATTTAATTTGTTTACTGGAATTCATTAGTAAAACGGGGAATTGCAATTGGTCGGGAATCCAAACCCTGTCTTATCTGCTCCCTCATTTAAGGTGCTGTTCCTCATTGCACCACCCTCTAGACATGTTTTGAGGAACCACCATCGAACTGAAACGTTAACTCTGTTTCGCTCTCCACGGATACTGCCTGACCTTCTGTTTATTTCCAGCATTTCTTTTTATCATCATCGCAGGCAGGCTCTTCAAGCGACGACGACGAGCTTCCATACCAAAAAGCAATGAGTACACAGGTGTATTAATGTATGTCCTATTATTCCAGATCCCGAAATATATCGTGAAGGTTCGAACTTGCCTGTGCTTGGAATTTTTAACGTGTGGTGGCCGTTGCATACCAGAAACCACACAGGTTTGACAGAGGTAGGTCTTGATCCAGTGCAAAGGTATACGCAAGTGAAACTGGAGAACAGCTCAGCTGTCCAAGCCGAGCGCGCACACATATCGTTGTGGGGATCGGCCCATGCTGCCCTTGGGCTCTCGTATCTTCTGAGCCCCAGATTCACGCCGCTCTTGGGCCCCGGCCACTTCCATCTATGGACTCTTGCCGCTCCTTCATCCCTCCTGCTGTGCCTGCCCACACTGCAATCAGTGACCTGGCTTTGTAGCCATCGCCCTCCTGCAGCAGCACGCGCTGCTCCCTGCAACGGCATGCGGTTGCAAGCTTCTACCTCCAAAGGCCCCGGCCTGCTTATGGTCTTGCAAGATGGGACCGCGCCGATTTACAGGCCAAGCCTCTTCATTGTGCTCGATCCTTGCTATAGATGCGGCTGCATTTGTCGACTTTAGACCTTGTGCTGCAATGATAGCGCTTCTCACTTCAGTTAAATGGCAATGGGTTACAATGACGTCCTCATTTACAGAGCGGGAGCAGAGAGAATTGACTGTTTACAGAATTCATTGGGCTAGATTCACTTTGAAGGAAGAGCTGATCATTGATGGTGCAATAAGTATCCTCAGAATCAGTTATCTTTAATTTCGATTTTCGCACACAGTTTTTATTTATTTATATTTTATAACCCAACAATTTTTAAGAGATGTGTTATGTTTAATATTTACACATTATCCATGTATCCCGCGTAGCAGGCGATAATTCTACCCCTGACCCATCAAAGCTTACATTGTTTTGAAATTTAATCTTCATGCCAGCGCAATTAATTATTTCATTTGTTAATACAAAGTGAAGCGCAATAAAACACTGCAATGTTCTTCAGATGCTGAAAAATAATGTATTCAGCAACTGCTCGAGACATGCAACATGTCCAGCGCCAGATACTGCCACTCAGCTGTGCTCCCGCTCTGTAAATAGCCGCTCATCTCTGCTCCCGCTCTGTAAACAGCTGCCTCTCTCTACTCTCGCTGTGTTAACAGCCGCTCCTCCCTACTCCCGCTCTGCAAATAACCGCCCCTCCCTGCTCCCACTGTGTAAACACCTTCTTCCCTCTTTTCCCGCTCTGTAAACAGTCACTTCTCTCTGCTCCCGCTCTGTAAATAGCCGCTTCTCTCTGCTCCCGTTCTATAAACAACCGCTCCTCTCTGCCCCCGTTCTGTAAGCAGCCGCTCCTCTCTGATCTCGCTCTGTAAATAGCAGCCCCTCCCTGCTCTCGCTTTGCAGATAGCTTCTTCTCTCTTTTCCTGCTCTGTAAATAGTCACTTCTCTCAATCCCGCTCTGTAAATAACCGCTCCTCTCCACTCGTGCTCTGTAAACAGTCGCTCCTCTCTGCTCCCGCTCTGTAAATAGCCGCTCCTCTCTGCTCCCCCTCTGTATATAACCGCTTCTCTCTGCTCCCGCTCTGTAAACAGCCGCTGCTCTCTGCTCCTGCTCTGTAAACAGTCGCTACTCTCTGCTCCCGCTCTGGAAACAGCCGCTGCTCTCTGCTCCCGCTCTGTAAACAGCCGCTCCTCAGGCTCTGCCGCTTTACACAGCCGCTCCTCTCACCTCCCACGTGTTTAAAATGTGCAATGAGACACAGAGCCGCTCAAACCCGGAAACCTATAACTTTACTCAGTTGTTTCATTTTAATGTTGCTCCTGTGAAGTTCTGTGATTTCGTACGATGTACAAAATATGGCGCAAATTCACAAGTTTTTAATTTAAATTATTGATCTTGTCTGCAGTGTCTTTCAGCTGTGAGAAGGTGATTTTTTACTAAACGCTGGCGACGACAGTCTGGGATGTGCACCCTGGATCTGTCTCATTGCAACACTGATAATCCTAAAGTCAGAATCGAATCACTAGTTCAATGAGCTTCCTACAAAAAACAACGCAACACATTGCATATTGAAATCCCATCGAATGACAGTAAAGCAGAAAGTGTGAACTCCCTCCTGCCTGTATTGTGTCGTTGAGTGAACTATCAAATTAGTCCGCCTCCCCATAATCTTACACATGTTTTCCATTAATATACATGTTAATAGTTTGAGACATGACATGAGCTGAGTGTAGCATACTTGGAGTAAAAGTTTAATTTGGACATGAAGCTTACGGTGATTAACAAAACAGACAGAGGCATCAAATGGTCAGCACAATAACAATGAGGATTATATTCGAATCTGCACGTGTAGCGCACAATGGATTTGCAGTCTTTCGCTTCAACCATTCGGCTACCTCGCATTACTGGTACGTACACTAAATCTGCTTTCTGATTTTTTAACCAAAACTGAAATCCTCTGCTACAAACGGTACTCACCGCTAGTGCTGCCCGTGCACCCAGTTGCAACAATGTTCAAAGTGTACAATTAGTGTCTGTCAGTATAAGGCCTTCCGTTGCTTCAGGTGAGGGAGTGCCAGAAATGTTCGATTTTGAAACAAATTCAGAACAGAGAAAAACAAATACGTTCGACCACGCCAGGACTTTCTTAGTATCGACGTCCGGCGCCTTTTCCTTCAGCCCATGCAGTCACTGCTGCCACCACAATTGTGGTGAGGCGAATTGTAAGCAAAGGGCTATTTCTTCCTGGAAAGCAGGAAAAGCTGAGACAAGAGGCGCGTTTGAATTAGTAAAAATATATCTACTGCCAACAGTATAATATTTGTTTCATATAGTGCAGATTGATGATTTGCTGTGTTCGATCAGCAGGTGCCGCAGATGACAAAAGATAAAAAGCAAACTGTGCCGTAACTCTGATTAGAACCGAGGTTGCTGCGGCCACAACACAGAGTACTAACCTCTATACGATCACGGCTACGCACAGCAGCTGTCGCAAGGCTGCTCGCACCACAGCAAGGTCACACGCAGCACTTCTTAGAAAAGATGGATTCTTTTCATGAGGCCAAAATCAGCCCCGCCAGAAATAAGAGCAGCAATCGAATTCGATCCACACACGAAAGCGACTGGAGCGTTAATCCAGAATGCTGCAGCCATCGGCAAATTTAAAAGGATTGTAGCCCTTTCACCTGGGAAGAAATGAGCCTCTTGAGCGTTGTGAAAAAAAGCCTAGGGAGTGGAGGCTGGGTCCTTGAATATATTTAAGGAGGCGACATAGAGATTTTTGAGCGATAAGGGATTAAAGGCTCACGGGGAGTCGAATGGAGATTCTATTGTTGACTCGACAGGCGCTTTGATCAGCTGAGCCACCCAGCCAAACCACGCTTTTACACGCTAACCTTCACTGAGTCCACTGTCATTGCATTTTGGAGTGTGAGGCATTTTTGGATCGAACCATCTCTCTTCTCGATTCCGCCATCTGTCCCGATGCTGCTGCTATCACTCACTTTGTTTATCTCAGTTTCAATCTCTGGTTGATCTGAAGGAAGTCCAGTATTTGTTTCGAACATGAACCTAATGAGAACATAACAACCTAAGAAATTGGAGCAGGATTAAACCACTTGGCCACTCGATGCTGCTTCGACATTCAATTAGAACATGGCTGATCTACAACTGTACATGGAATTGCGAAGACCACACCTCGAGTACTGCATACAGTTCTGGACTCCCTATATTAGGAAGGATATATTTGCATTGGTGTCTGTTCAGAAAAGCTTCACTACGTGGTGAAGAAAGATTGAATAGGTTGTGCCTCCTACTCATTCGAATTCAGAAGAATGAAAGGTATTCTTATCGAAACATATAGGTTAATGAAGGTGCTCGAAAAGATGAATACAGAGAGGATATTTGCAAACGTAGGGAAAGTGAAACTAGCGGACATAGTCGCAGAATAAGCGGCAGCACATTTAAAATAGAGAAGAGGGGGAATGTATTCTATCTAACAATATAAGGAAATAAGAACATAAGTAATAGGAGCAGGAGTAGGCCATTTGGTCCATAAACCTGTTCCACCGTTCAATAAAGTCGGGGCTGATCTGATCATGGATTCAGCTGCATTTATTTGCCCACTCCCCACAACCCTTTACCCCGCTAATCGCACAATATTCTCTATATCTCCGCCTGAAATGTATTCAAGCAGACTCCACAGCTCTCTGGGGAAGATATTTGCAAAAATTTACAACCTTGTGAGAGAAGCAATTCCTCCTCATCTCAGTTTTAAATAAGTGGCGATTTATTGTGAGACTATCTCCCCTAGTTTTCTTTTCCCCATATAAGCGGAAACATCCTCTCTGCATCCACCTTGTCGAGCTGCCTCATTATATTATATGTTTCAATAAGTTGACCTCTCATCCTTCTGAACTCCAATGTGTACAGGCGCAACCTACTCACCCAAATTGTACGCAGTACTCCAGGTGTCGCGTCACCAATACCATGTATACTTGTAGCAGGGCTTCTCTGCTTTTATATTCAATACCCATTCAATAAATGCCAAAATTCCATTTGCATTCCTGATTACCTGCTCTATCTGCATACTAAATTTTGTGCTCGTGCACACGGACACGCAGGACCTTCTTTACTGCAGCGTTTTGAAATTTTCCTCCATTTAAAACGAATTTGCTTTTATACATTTCTACCAAAGTGGATAACCTCACATTTTCCCAAATTATACTGTTCCTGCCAAATGTTTGCTCAGTCTCTTAGCCTGGCTATATCTCTTTGCAAATTATTTGTGTCCACCTCACAACTTGCTTTCCCACCCTTCTTTTTTTCATCAGGTAAATTGGCGACATTGCACTCGGTTCCTTCAGCCAAATCAATAATATAGATTGTAAGTTGTTGAGGTCGCAGCACCTATCACTGCGGCACCCCACGGGTTACTGTTTGAACACGGACAATGAACAATTTATCCCGACACCGCATTTTCTTTTAATTAACTAATCTTCCATCAATGTTAATATATTACCCCGAACCCAAGCCCACGGATTTATGTTGTGCAGCAACCGTTTATGTTGCATGTTATAGAATGCTTTCTAGGACGCTAAATTTACCACATCCAATGGTTACCTCTTATTCACCCTGCTCGTTACATCCTCAAAGAACTCCAGCAAATTTGTCAAACATGGATTCTCTTTGATAAAACCATGATTGTTTAAATTGTGCTTTTCGAAATGATCTGCTACTGCTTCCTTAATAATGGACTCCAGCATTTTCCCAACGGCAGTTGTTAGGAAAACTGATCTATAGTTTCCTGCTTTCTGTCTGCCTCCGTTTAAACACAGGGGCGTTACATTTTCGGGTTTCCAATACGCTGGGAGCTTCCCAGAATCCAGCAAAATTTGTCAGATTACAACCAATGCATTCACTATCAATTTAGCCATTTCTTTTAAGATCCAAGGATGCAAGCCGTCAGGTCCAGGAACTTGTCTGCCTTTATGCCCATTATTCAACCGAGTACTATTTCTTTCCTGATAGTGATCCATCCCTCCCTAAAGCCCATTGACTATCCGCAATTGTGATATGTTCGTGTCTTCTACCGTGAAGCCCGTAACAAAATATTTGTTCAACGTCTCTGCCATTGCCGGGCTCCCCATTATTAATTACCGAGTCTCGCCCTCTAACTGACCAATATTTACTTTTGCCATAGTTTTCCTTCTTTTGAACCGGAAGAAACTCTTGTTATCTGCCAGTTTACTTTCAGTTGGACAGGAGCATGGCAAAGGGAATTTATTCCGAAGAAGTTTGTGTAATGCGTTTGGAGAGGGCTAACAGGGGAAGGGAATGCACATTAAATTTAGAACATTTGGAAGTGTAGAGCAATAAAGGGAGCATTGAGCGCAGGTTAACACATGCCTGTAGGTAGCAGACAACACCAGCCCTGATCTTATACAATCAAGGTGCCAAATGGCCTACTCATGCTCATATTTCATATTTTCTCATGTTCTGACAATTTGTTTTAATGGCATCTGGAACACATGGGCCAAAACTAGAAAACTGTTTGTAGTTCTGCTCATTTCCTTACAGGGACGAGGTGATTTCCGTAGAGCTGGTCGAGAGCAGATTTACGAGGATGTTGCCTGGATAGGAGGATATTATCTATCAGGAATGATGACATGGGATGGATTCATTCTTTTCAGAATAGCAGATGCTGAGAAGTGAACTCATTGTGGTGTATACAATTATGTGGGTTTAGATAAAATGACAGTAACGACCTATTACCCTAAGGATATGGGTCAGCAACAAGGGGAAATAAATGGACTTAATCAGTTGGGTCTCAGAGTGGATTTTTTCACCCATAGAAAGGTGGAAGTGTGAAACCCACAGCCTGAAAAGGTGGTCGAGGCAGAAGACTGTACCCTATCTAAAAATGACCTGGATGTGCAAAAGAACTGTTTGAACGTACAGGGCTACGGACCCAGTTTTTGAAAGAAGGATTCGGCTGGAACCAACAAGGGGGCGGCCATCTTAGACTGGGTGTTGTGTAATGACAGCGGATAAGTTAGCAATCTCGTTGTGCGAGGCACCCTGCGGAAGAGTGACCATAATATGGTGGAATTCTACATTATTCAGAGACCATGGTCCAGAACGTAAAGAAGGTTAACTTTGAAGGTATCAGGCGCGAATTGGATAGGATATGTTGGCGAATGATACTTAAGGGGTTGTCAGTGGATGGGCAATGGCAGACATTTAGAGACTGCATGGATGAACTATAACAATTGTACATCCCTGTCTGGCATAAAAATAAAAAATAAGGGAATGTGATGCAACCGTGGCTATCAAGGGAAATCAAGGATAGTATTAAAGCCAAGGAAGTGGCGTACCAATTGGCCAGAAATAGCAGTGAACGGGGGACTGGGAGACATTTAGAATTCAGCAGAGGAGGACAAAGGGTTTGATTATGGCAGGGAAAATAGATACGAGAGGAAGCTTGCAGGGAACATTAAATCGGACTGAAAATGCTTCTCTATATATGTGAAGAGCAAAAGGTTCGTAAAGTCAAACGTAGGTCCCGTGAAGTCAGAATCAGGGGATGACTTAACGGGGAACAATGAAATGTCAGACCAATTGAACAAGTACATTGGTTCGGTATTCATGAAGGAGGACGCAAACAAACTTCCGGATATAAAAGGGGTCAGAGGGTCTAGTAAGAAGGAGGAACTGAGGGAGATCTTTATTAGTCGAGAAATTGTGTTGGGGAAATTGATGGGATTGAAGACCGATAAATCCGCAGCGCCTGATGGTCTGCATCCCAGAGTATTTAAGGAGGTGGCCTTGGAAATAGCGAATGCATTGACAGTCATATTCCAACATTCCATAGAATCTGGATCAGTTCCTCTGGATTGGACGGAATCCAATTTAACCCAACTTTTTAAAAAAAGGAGCGAGATAGAAAACAAGGAATTATACACCGGACAGCATGACATCGAAAGAGGGTAAAATGATGGAATCAATTATTAAGAATGTCATAGCAGCGCATTTAGAAAGACGTGACATGATAGGTCCAAGTCAGCATCGATTTGTGAAAGGAACATCTTCTGGAATTTTTTGAGGATGTTTCCAGTAGAGTGGACAAGGAAGAACCAGTTGATGTGGTGTATTTGGATTTTCAGAAGGCTTTCGCCAAGGTCCCAACAAGAGATAAATATGCAAAGTTAAAGCACATGGGATTGGGGGTACTGTGCTGACATGGATTGTGAACTGGTTGGCAGACAGGAAGCAAAGAGTAGGTGTTAATGGGGATTTTCAGAATGGCAGGCAGTGACGTTTGTGGTACCGCAAGGTTCTGTGCTGAGGCCCCAGCTGTTTACATTGAACAATAATGATTTAGACGAGGGGATTAAATGAAGTATCTCCAAATTTGCGGATGACACTAAGTTGGGTGGCAGAGTGAGCTGCGAGGAGGATGCTATGAGGCTTCAGAGTGACTTGGATAGGTTGGGTGAGTGGGCAGTTGCTTGGCAGATGAAGCATAATGTGGATATATGTCAGGTTATCCACTTTGGTGGTAAAAACAGAGAGACAGCCTATTATCTGAACGGTGACAGATTATGAAAAGGGGAGGTGAACTAAACCAGGGTGTCATGGTACATCAGTCATTGAGTGTTGGCATGCAGGTACAGCAGGCGGTTAAGAAAGAAAATGGATTATTGGCCTTCATAGCGAGGGGATTTGAGTATCGGGGCAGGGCGGCGTTACTACAGTTGTACAGGCGCTTGGTGAGGCCACACCTGGAGTATTGTGTACAATTTAGGCTCCTAACTTGAAGAAAGACATTCTTGCTATTGAGAGAGTGCAGCGAAGGTTCACCAGACTGATTCCCTGGACTGACATATCAAGAACGATTGGATGAACTGGGCTTTTATTCACTGGAGTTCAGAGGAATGAGAGGGGATCTCAGAGAAACGTTTTTAAATTCTGACGGGTTTAGACAGGTTAGATGCTGGAAGAATGTTCCCAATGTTGGAGAAGTCCAGAACCAGGGGTCACAGTCTAAGGATAAGGGGTAAACCATTTAGGACCGAGATGAGGAGAAACCTCTTCACCCAGAGAGTAGTGAACCTGTGGAATTATCTACCACACAAAGTTGCTGAGGCCAATTCACTAAATCTATTCAAAAAGGAGTTAGATGTAGTCCTTACTAATCGGGGGATCCAGGGGAATGGCGAGAAAGCAGGAATGGGCTACTGATGTTGCATGTTCAGCCATGAACTCATTGAATAGGCTCGCTGGGCTGTATGACCTACTCTTGCACCTATTATCTGTGTTTGTACTCCTGCAGCCACGTATTCTTCTCATTTATCCTACGATTCCTGCTCTGTCTTACACGTGACACTGTTAACAATTCTGAGATTAGTATTTTGAGGTACTACATTTTAACTTAGCTCCTTGCTCCCTAATTGTGTCTCATAGGACTTCATCACGTTTTTTACCAATATCCTTGGTAACTATATGTACCCCGACAAGTAGCTGTTCACCCTCACTTTTCAGAATGTCCTTCACCCGCTCCGAGAAATCCTCGACCTTTGCACCAGGGAGCCAACATACCATCTTTGAGTCTCGGCTGCGGTCTCCTTCCAATTGAATCCTCTATCGCTATCGCTCTCCCACTCTATTTCCTGCCCTCCTGTGCAGCAGAGCCAGACATGGTGCCTGGAACTTGGCTGCTGCTGCCTTCCCCTGAAGATTAATCCGCCTCAACCGTACCCAAAGCGGTGTATCTGTTTTGCAGGGGGATGAACGCAAATGACCACTGCAATACCTTTCGTGCACTGATCTTCCTGTCGGTCACCCGTTCCCTATCTGTTTTTTCCTGCTGTGCGACCAACTCGCTAAAAGTGCTATTCACGTCATTCTCTGCATCGTGGATGCTCCAGACTGAATCCACCGCAACTCTCGTGCTGCAATGCGGTCTGTTATGAACTGCAGACGGATGCACTTCCCGAGCATAAAACTTTTCCGAGCTCTCCTGCCATGACTTAACTCTTGGATTAACTTAATTGGGCAAAAACAATGTTAAAAGGTTACTTACTGATAAAGAAAGAAAAATAAGAACTCATTACCAATCACCAGTCAATCACTTACCCCTTTGGCTGTGACGTCACCTTTCAATTTCTTTCTACATCTTCTTTGCCTTCTCAGTGTAGCTGCACCAGATGGCCTCAGCGATGCGTTGAGCCTTTTTTTGCACCTCTCCGATGCACCTCGCGACCATCCCCGACTCCCCACGACCTCCCCAGCCTCAGCTACGTGTTGGGTCTTTTTGTGGACCTCTCCGACGCACCTCTGGAGCCTCTCTGACTCGCCACCAATTCCAGAGCCTCAGCGGGACGTGGGGCCTTTTTATAAGCCTCTCCGACTCACCTCTGGAGCGTCTCCGACTCACCACGAATTCCAAGCCTCAGCGACGCGTTGAGACTTTTTATAGGCCCCTCCGACGAAATTCCCGTGCCTCCACGTCTCACTACGAACTCCGGAGTATCAACGTCGTGCAGAACGTTTTTTAGGCTTCTCCGATCAGCTCTCCAATTTCTCCGACTCACCACGAACTCCCGAATCTCAGCGACGCATTGTGCTTTTTTATAGGACCCCCTGACGCACTTCCCGAGCCTCTCTGACCCACTACGACGTCCCGAGCCTCGGCGACGCGTTGGTTCTTTTTGTAAGCCTCTCCGACGCATCTACCGAGGCTCTCCTTCACAACACGAACTCCCGAGCCTCAGCTACGCGCTGCGCCATTCTATAGGCCTCTCCGACTCAACTTCCGAGCCTCAGCGATGCGTTGGTCCTATTACTAGGCCTCTCCAAATCACCGTGAGCTCCCGCAAATCAGCGACGCGTTGGGCCTTTTGATAGGGCTCTCCGACGCATCTCCCCAGCCTCTCCGACTCACCATGAACAACATACTTATCTGTTTCATAATGGAAACGGCTCACCCCTTCAAAAATAAACAAGTAAATACCAAAGCGCTGTCAAAGAACTGTCACCTGACCCTGAATCATTGTGGCTATTTGGAATCTAAATGCTCACATGGAACCACTAGTAAGTGGATAAAATGTGAGGGAAACACCAATTATCATTTCAACGTCGAATCATTGCCTAATCTTAGCGAGGATTGAACAAACTTGGCGTTACATTTGCCTGCACTATCATACACGTACTTCACGCTATCCCGTTGTGCCTCGAGAGCCACACTATGGTACTGTGAGGCATCAGTGCTCCCAAGTTACAGCTGCATTTTCCACCGATCTTATATACTAGTGTGCATAGAGTCATTCCGCTAAAAATACGCCATTAATTCCATCGTCTCTGTGCCACACTCAGAAAAATGTTTCAAATTATTCCCACGTCAGAGATTTTGCGCCAAGCCCTGCTTTATATTTCTGTGTTTCTGTTTATTATTTACAATGCAGGAAGGATATATTCACCTTGGAGTAAGTGCAGCGTAGGACTTTCTAAATCCAAGGCGAGATTACAAAATTAGAGTTATATTCGATTGAATTTAGAAGGATAAGGTGTGATTTGACCAATCAATTCAAGATATTAAGGGGAAATGTTAGTATAAGCAGAGATAAATTTTTCCCGCTGTCTGTGGAATCTCGGATTAGGGGATATAGTCTACAAATTAGAGCCAAAAGTGAACTTAGCCAACACGTCTGCTCAAAAAGGATGATTAAGTTTGGAACTCTCTTCTGCAAACTGATATTGATGATCGATGAACTGTTAATTTTAAATCTCACGTTGAAATATTTGTGTCAATGAATGGTAGGATATGGGCCAAAGGAAGCCAGATAAAGATCAGCCATTTTCTCATTGAGTGGCAGAACAGGCTCGATGTGCTCAATGGTCTACTCCTGTTCCTATGTACACATCCTCTCGTCTGTGCATTTGTACACATTTAGGGAGTAGGCAGATGTGAATGACTTCCAGGGAAAAATTCAGATCATATCTTCAAGTCTACCACTCACACATAATGATGCACAGACTCACGGATTCATTCATTCAGAATCAACCGAGATATAGAGAATCCGAGATAAACACAGCCAGACGGACCTGCAATACTCTCAATGATCAAAATGCTGTTATCAGAGATTTCAGGTACATGTCCTGCGGCTGCCTTTTTATACATTGGTCAAAAGCTTTCGCTATATGCACAGGATCCACTTTACATCCGACATTGCTAAATCAGTGTACTTCGTCCATCCGGATTCTATGGTAGCCACTGGCGTGAGCTGCTTTCCAGTGAAGTTTACTGACAAAAGATTATCCTACATTTTCACCATTGTCGAGTGGTACTTTCCTCAAAGAACGAAGCCAAACAGAATGAGGGTTATACCTTGAATTAACAATCAGGAATCTATGGCTCCCTGGCGAAATCTCCGTTTGAACCCGACAACCACAGCCTTGTGAGGTAGAGAGTTTATCTAAGAGAAGTCATGTTTCCATAAATGTGTTAGAGTTTTTGAGTTTACAACTAGTCGAATAAGTAAGGGGAACTAGTGAATTTGTGTAATAGAGTTTTCAGAAGGCATTCAATAAGCTGCCACTTAAGAGCGTATTAATGAATATAGTGCTCAATGGATTGGGGTTATTATACTAACGTACATTGAGGATTGGTTAACGGTGAGTACAAAAGAATTTTGGTTAGCTGTAAATTGTGGGGTTCCGCAATGTTCGGTGCTTGGGCCTCAACAATTCTTACAATATATCAATGATTTGATTCAGGGGACAAAGTGTAGTCTACTGAAGTTTGCCAATGATATAAAGTTAGGTGGGAATTTAAGTTGTGTGAACGATGCAAAGATGCTTCAAGGGAATATAGACAGGCTAAGTTAATGGGCAAGAACGTGGCAAATGGAACATTGTGAAGAGAAATGTCATGTTTTCCACTTTTGCCGAAACAATACAAAAGCAGAGATTTACTAAATGGTGAGAGAGTGGAAACTACTGGTCTCCAGAGGGACCTGGGTGTCTTTGTACACGAATCACGGAAAGATAAAACGCATGTCGAGCAAGCAATGACAAGGGCAAAAGGTATGTTCGCCTTTATTACAAGAGGACTTGAATGTAAGAGTGAAGAAGTCTTACTATAATTATACAGGGCACTGGTGAGTGCACAGCTGGAGAATTGTGTACAATTTTGGACTCCTTATCTAAGTCATGGCGTGAGTGTTCCTACAAGGAACGATTAAGTAGACTGGGGTTATATTCTCTCCAGTTTAGAATAACTAGATGTGATCTCATTTACTAATACACAATTCTTACTGGGTCAGATGTGGGCTGTTAATCCTGACTAGAACGAGGGATCACATTTCCTGAATTTAGGGTCATCTATTGACGACAGTGATGAGGAGAAATATCTAAACTTAGAAAGTTGTGAATATTTAGAATTCTCTATCGGCGAGTGATGATGAGGCTCTGTCATTGAGCACATTCAAGACGGAAATCAATAGATTTTTGAAATTAAGGGAATCAAGGGATATGGCAATAGTGCGGACAAATTAAATTGTGGCAGAGATTCAGTCATAATCTTGATCAATGCCGGAGCATGCCAGAGGATCCGAATGGCGTGCTCGTGTTCCTATGACTCATATTCTTATGTTCTTATGTTCCAGAATCTGGAATCCAGATGAACATTCCCATTCTATGAAAACGTGCTCAACGATTTTGCTCCTGGAAGTCATCGTTCTAATGTTAAGGAGAAGTGTCCTTTCTTCTTCATTCACCAAACATAGAAACATAGAAATATAGAAAATAGTTGCAGGAGTAGGCCATTCGGTCTTCGAGCCAGCAGCGCCATTCAATAAGATAATGGCTGATCTTTCCCTCAGTACTCCTTTCCTGCTTTCTCTCCATACCCCTTGGTCCCATTCGCCGTAAGAGCCATTTCTAACACGCGCATGCATATATCCAATGAACTGGCATCAACAACTCACTGTGGCAGAGAATTCTTCAGGTTAACAACTCTCTGAGTGAAGAAGTTTCTCCTCATCTCAGTCCTAAATGTCCTACATCTTATCCTTAGACTATGTCCACTGGTTCTGGACTGCCCCAACATCGGGAACATTCTTCCTGCATCTAACCTGTCCAATCCCGTCAGAGTTTTATATGTTTCTATGTGATCCACTCTCATCCTTCTTAACTCCAGCAAATACAGGCCCAGTCGATCCAATTTCTCCTCAGATGTCAGTCCTGCCATGCCGGGAATAATTCTGGTGAACCTTCGCTGCAATCCCTCAATAACAAGAACGTCCTTCCTCAGCTTAGGAGACCAGAACTGAACACAATGTCCCATGTGAGGCCTCACTAAGGTCCTGCACAACTGCATAAGATATCCCTGCTCCTATAATCAATTCTCCAAGCTAAGAAGGCCATTTTACTTCTTCACCGCCTGCTGTAACTTAATGCCGAATTTCAGTGACTGATGTACTATGACACCCAGGACTCGTTGCACCTTCCGTTTTCCTAATCTGCCGCACGCAGATAATATTCTGCCTTGGTGCTTTTGCAGCCAAAGTGGATAACCTCACATTTATCCAAATTATATTGCATCTGCCATGCGTTTGCCCACTCACCTAATCTGTCCAAGTCAACCTGCAGCCTTTTAGCGTCCTCCTCACAGCTCACTCCATCACCCAGCATAGTGTCATCTGCAAACTTGGAGATATTTCACTCAGTGGTTTCATCGAAATCATTAATGTATATTGTAAATAGCTGGGGTCCCAGCACTAAGCCCTGCTTCTCTGAAAAGGAACCGTTTGTCCCGACTTTTGCATCCTGTCTGCCAAACAGTTCTCTATGCGCGTCAGTACATTAGTCCCACTACCTTGTGCTCTAATTTTGCACAACAATTTCTGGTGTGGGACCATGTCAAAGCCTTTTGAAATTTCAAATATCTACATCCACTGGTCCTGCCTTGTCAACTCTACCAGTTACATCCTCAAAAAATTATAGAAGATTTGACAAGAATCAATTCCCTTTCATAAATTCATGCTGACTTGGAATTATCCTGTCACTGCTTTCGAAATGCGCTGCTATTTCAACTTTAATATTTGATTCCAACATTTCCCCATCACTGACGACAGGCTAACCGGTCTATAATTAACCTTTTTGTCTTTCCCTCCTTTCTTAAAAGGTGGTGTTACATTAGCTACCTCCAGTCCATAGCAACTGATCTAGATTCGATAGTTTGCTGGAAAATGATCACCATGCATCCACTGTTTTTAAAGCCAAAGCCTTAAGTACTCTGAGGTGCAGACTTTCAGGCACCGGGGAATTATCGACCTGCAATCCTACCAATTTCCCCAACACAATTTCTTCTCTGTTAAAGATTTCCTTCATTTCATTCTTCTCACTTGACACTCAGTCCCTAATATTTCCGGAAGGTTATTTGTGTCTTCCTTCGTGAAGACAGAGCCAAAGTATTTGTTTAACTGGTCCGCCATTTCTTTGTTCCCATTATAAATTCACCAGAATCTGACTGTAAGGGACCTACGTTTGTCTTCACCAATCCTTTTTCTCTTCACATGTCTATCGAAGCTTTTGCAGTCGGTTTTTATGTTCCCAACAAGCTTCCTCACATACTCGGTTCTCCCCCTCCTAATTAAATCTTTTGTACTCATTTGCTGAATTATAAAATCTCTCAGTCCTCGGATTTGCTGCTTTTTCTGGCCAATTTATATGGCTCTTCCTTGAATTTAATACTATAATGAATTTCCCTTGTTAGTTACGATTAATCAATCTTCCCCATTTTATTTTTACTGCAGACAGCGATGTACCATTGTTGAAGGTCACCCATGTGATCTTTAAATATTTGCCATTGTCTATCCACCGTCAACCCTTTCAACATGACTCGCCAGTCTATTGTGGCCAATTCAAGCCTCATACCAACTGGAAAGTTACTTATTCTTAAGTTCAGGTCGCTAGTCTCTGAATAAACTGCATCACTCTCCATCGTAATAATGAATTCTTCCCTATTATGGTCACTCTTCCCCAAGGGACCTCGCAGAGCAAGATTGCAAAGTTGTCCTTTCTCTTAGCCATGCAGTCCAGGATGGCCAGCCCTCTAGTTGGTTCCTTGAAATATTGGTCTCGAAAATCATCCCAAATACGCTCCAGAAGATCCTCCTCTGCCGCATTGCTACCAGTTTGGTTTGCCCAATCAACATACAAATTAAAGTCGCCCATGATAACGGCTGTACCTTTATTGCACGCATTCCTAATTACTTGTTTGATGCTATCCGCAACCTCACTGCTATTGTTTG
The DNA here is from genome assembly GCF_044704955.1 of Pristiophorus japonicus. Taxonomy (NCBI): domain Eukaryota; kingdom Metazoa; phylum Chordata; class Chondrichthyes; family Pristiophoridae; genus Pristiophorus; species Pristiophorus japonicus. Next base: position 11,810,500 of record NW_027252779.1, read on the forward strand.
TTGGTCTATACACAAGTCTTACTAGCGTTTTCCCTCCTTTGGTATTCGGCAGCTACAACCATACGGATTCCACATCATCAAAGTGAATGTTCCTCCTTGCTATTACTTTAATTTCCTCTATAACAAACAACGCCGCCGCCTCCGCCTCCTTTTCCTTTCTGTCTATCCTGGCTGACTGTTGAATGCATCTGGATGTTCCGTTCCCAGCCGTGATCACCCTGGAGCCATGTCTCCATGATGCCAATTACATCATATCCGTTAACAGCAATCTGCGCAGTTAATTCGACCACCTTATAACAAATACTCCTCCATTGAGGCACAGAGCCTTTAGGCGTGTCTTTTTAAAACAGTTTACCTCTTTAGAAACTTGCTGTAATGTGGCCTTTTTGATTATTGCCTTGGGTTTCTCTGCCTTCTACTTTTCTTTTTTTTCTTTTTATCTTTTGCTCCTGCCCCTATTCTACTTTCCTCTATCTCCCTGAATAGGTTCCCATTCCCCTGCCATATTAGTTTAAACGCTCCGCATCAGCACGAGCAAACACTCCCCCAAGGATATGGGTTCCAGTGATTTCCAGGTGCAAACCGTCCAGTTTGTACTCGTCCCACCTCCCCCAGAACCGGTTCCAAATCCCCAGGAAGATAAATCCCTCCCTTTTGCACCACTCCTCAAGCCACGTATTCATCTGAGCTTTCCTGTGATTCCTACTGTGACTAGCACGTGGCACTGCTCGCAATCTTGAGATTACTAATTTTGATGTCCTACTTTTTAATTTAGCTCCAGCTCCTCCAATTAGTCTTGACCGCCCTCATTCCGTTTTTTACCGATATCGTTTGTACCTATATGCACCGGATAACCTTCCCGCACATGAAGCGTTCCTGCCTTCCCACATATCACAGGAGCAGCATGACACGGGTCTGTGCTCTGTTGCCATGACTTACTTATGATTCTGTAGATAATCAACATATTTCTAGACGTAATTTTGCAACAGCAATGCTAAAACTTACCGACTGATAAAGAAAAAGAAGAACTACTTGTCAATCACCAGCCAGCCGCTTACCCGCTTGGCTGTGACGTCAGCCTTCTATTTCTTTCTACTTCTTCTTCGCTTTCACAACCTGCAGCTGCACCAACTGGCCTATCCGACGCTGCCACCTCCACGAAATCCTCGCTGGCCGCCCGGCTGGATGTTAGGCATTTTGTAGGCCTCTGCGACGCTGCCCCACCTCCTCAAACTCTCCACTGCTTCGCGACTTATCTCTGGGACTTTTGTAGGCCTCTCTGACGATGCTCCGCCTTCTCGAACTCCCCGCTGCCTCCCGACTCGTCGCTGGGCCTTTTTCACGCCTGTCCGACGCTGCTACAGCTCCTCGAAATCCCCGCTGCCTCACAACTCGTCGCTGGGCATTTTCTGGCCTCGCCAACGCTTCTCCGTCTCATCGAACGCCCCGCTGCCTCCCGACTCGATTCTCGGCATTTTGTAGGGCTCTCCGAAGCTGCTCCGCCTCCCCGAACATCCCGCTGCCTCCCGATCCGTCGCCGGTCCTTCGTATGGGTTCTGTGATGCTGCTCTGCCTCCTCGAACTCCCCGCTGCCTGCTGACACGACGCTGGGCCTTTTCTCGCCTCTCGGGCGCTTATCCTCCACCTCGAACTCCCAGTTGCCATCCAACTTAATGCTGGGCCTCCTGTAGTCCTATCTGACGTTGCCCCACTTCCTCGAACTCCCCGTTGCCTACCGACTCGAAGCATGGACTTTTGTATGCCTCTCCGATGCTGCACAACATCCTCGAACTCTCCGCTGCCTCCCGACTCAAAGCTGGGCCTTTCGTAGGCCTCTCCGACGCTGCTCCGCCTCCTCGAACTTCCCTGAGTTGTTTTTAGAGCTCCTAATTGTCCGTTTCCTGAAACTCCAAATTGCGCTGTTGATGAAGCAGCAATTTCCTATTTAAGTGTCTTCTCATTCAATATATATTGCTTAAATGTCCTGTTTATGGTACGATCTCCTAAATCTCCCGAGTCAAAGCTGGGCCTTTTGTAGGCCTGTCCTCTGCTGCAAGGGAAAACTAAGTCACCTCTTTGTAGAGCTAACTCTGTTCTTTCTAAATCAATTCCCCTGTTTGTGGAGCAAATTGTGCTATTTCTAGAGCTAATTCCAATGTTCTTGTGGCTGAAAATTTCCCAGTCTGTGAAGCTCCTAATTCAACTGTTTCTCGAGCAACTTTCCCTCTTCCTGGAGTTAATCGCCTTTTATCGGTAGCTGAAAAGCCTTCTGTTTTTAGAGCACCTGACTCTCCCTCTTTCAGTAGCTAATCAACATATTTCTAGACATAATTACTCTCTTTCTGGAGCACCAAATTTTGATGATTCTGGAGCACTTAATTCCCCGATTTACGGAATTAATTCCACTAATGAATAATAACCTATTCTCCCTGTTTCTGGAGATATTTCCCTTATTCTGGGGTTAGTTTCAATGTACTTGGAGCTGCTAAATCCCACCTTACGGCAGCGCCAATTGACGATGTTGCTGGAGCTCGTACTACCTGAGGTTATGCAGGTCGTAGTTCCACTTTTTCTGGAGCTATTTCAGTTGTTTGTGGAGATAATAATTCCCCTGTTTCCAGAGCGTCAAACTGTGCTGTTTATGAAATATCAAATTGTGCTTATTTATATGTCTGCCATTTCCCGATATATTTATCTCTGAATTATTCTGCTTTTTGTGCGCTCTACTAATTACCCTACTACAGGAATAAATAGTTTACCTGTTTCTTGAGCCTAAACTTATCTTTTTAAATGTAATTTATTTTGTTTCTGGAGCTACTTCCTCTGTACTTAACAAATTCCTGTGTTTCTTGAGCTCCTAATTCCTCTGTTTCTCCAGTGCCCAAATCTCTAGTTTCTGCATCTGATAATTCTCATCTTTCTGGACCCAAGTCCCCTATTTCTGGAGCTAATACTCATTTTTCTGAAATAATTCCGATATTCCTGGAACTCCGAATTCCCCTCTCTGCAGCTCCACATACGCGGGTCCTGGCGCTAATTTCCTTGTATCTGGAGCTAATTCCCCTGTTTCTGGAGCTTATCTTTTTTCTTGGGTTCCAAATATCCCAGATTGTGAATCTCCTAATCCTTCTATTTCTGGAGGTAACTCCCCTGAATCTGTTGCTAATTGAACTGTTTCTGGAACTAATACATTTTTGTCTGGGGAAAATTAATGGAGATAATAATTTCCCTTTTTGTGGAGCTCCATATTGTGTGGTTTGTGAAGCAAAAAAATTGTCCTTTTTACATGTGCAGTAGATTGCCGATATCTATGGCTCCGAACTGTCCTGTTTATGGTGCGCTCTCCTAATTAGCCTCAAACATGAACAGAAAATTCACCTTTTCTCGAGGTAACTCTCCTCTTTCTAAACATGATTCTCCTGTTTCTAGAGCTAATTGCGCTGTGCTGTGATTATCCCTGTGTACCTGGAGATCGCAACCCGTGATTCTGCAGCTACCCATTGCCCTGTTTCTGGAGCGAATTCAACTCTTTCTGGAACTGGTAATTTACCAGTTTCAGTCATTTCTACGTTTCAACTTTCAAGACCTAATTCCACAGTTTGTAGACCTAATTCCCCTGTTTCTGGCGCTTATTCCCTTGTTTCTGCGCTAATTCCCGTGTTCCTGGCGCTCCTACTTGCTTTCTCTCAGCGACTGCTACTTTTCCTGTGCCTGTAGGGAATTCTCCTATTTTTCTAACTAATTCAGCTGTTTCTGGAGTTAATATTACTTTTTTCCAGAGCAAATTCCATCGTTGCTGAAAGTCCAAGTTGCCCTCTTTCTGGAGAATCTGAGTTGTTTGTGGAGCTTCCAGTTGTCCTTTTTCTGTAGCTCCAAATTAAGCTGTTTATGAAGCACCTAATTATCCTACTTAAGTGTCTACATCTACTAGTTATATATATATATATATATATTCTACAAAAGTCCTGTTTATGCTGCACTCTCCGAAATTCGCTGCTGCAGAGCCAGCTAAATTTGGAGATTCTAAGTTGTTTGTGGAGTTCCTAATTGTCTTTTTTCTGGAGCTCCAAATTCCACTGTTGATGAAGCACCCAATTGCCCTATTTAAGTGTCTACTAGTTGTATATATAGCTCCAAAATTTGCTGTTCAAGATGCGCTATCCTAAATCCACTGCTGCATAGACACCTCTTTCTCGAGGTATCCCTATTCTTTCTAAACATAATTTCCTATTTCTGGAGCTAATTGCGCTGTTTCTGGCGCTAATTACACTGTGCCTGGGGCTGCTAATATCCCAATCTGCGAGCTCCTAATTCCGCTGCTTCTGCTGCAATTTCCCCTCTTAATCGAGATAAGCACCTTGTATCTGCAGCTGAAAATCCTCTTTTCTGGAGCACCTGATTCTCCCACTATCTGGAGCTCATCACAATTTTTCTGGACATAATTTGCCTGTTTCTGAGATTACACTTCTGGTGTTTCGGGAGCACTTAATTCCTCATTTTACAACGTTAACTCCAATATTTCTGGAGCTAATTCACCACTTTATGGCATTATTTCGTGTAATTAAGGATATCCCAGTCCCCCTCTTTCTGCAGCTATTTCCCTGGCTCTAGGGTTAGTTTCAATTTTCTTGGAGCTGCTGAATCCCATCTTATGGGAGCCCCAAATGCCGTTATTGCTGCAGCTCCAGCTACCCCCGGTTATGCAGGTAATTTCCCTCTCTGCAGCTTCCAACTCCCTGCTCCCTGAGCTAATTCCCCAGTTTCTGGAGCTCAGTTTTTTCTGGAGTCCCTAATATCCCATCTGTTTCTGGAGGTAACTCCCTTGTTTCTTTTGGTAATTCAACGGTTTCTGGAGCTGTTAATATACCAGTTTCTGTAACTCCTACTTTTCATCATTCTAAACATAATTCCACAGTTTCCAGAACTAATAATCCTCTTTCTAGCGCTAATTCCCTAGTTTCTGCGCTAATTACCGTGTTCCTGGAGCCCCTACTTACCCTCTCTGCGACTCATAACGTCCCTGTTCCTGGAGGGAATAATCCTGTTTTTGTAGCTAATTCAGCTGATTCAGCAGCAAATACTTTTATTTCTGGAGAAAATGCCACTGTTTATGAAGGTCATATTTCAGCTGTTTGTGGTGCTCCTAATTCCACTGTTTCTGGAGCTCCCGACAGTACTGTATATGAAGCAACTAATTGTCCTTGTTACGTAACTACTAGTTTGCCCATATATATAGCTCCGAATTATCCTGTTTATCCTCCGTGTTCCTAATTCCCCTGCTACAGGAAGAGTTAATTCAACTCTTTCCGGATGTAAATATCCTATTTCTAAACACAACTCCCTGTTTCTGGAGCTAATGGCACTGTACTGTGATTATTCCCATGCTCCTGGAGTCCTGCTTCCCCAGTGTGTACAGCTCCCCATTGCCCTGTTTCTGGAGCCAGTTCCATTTTTCTTGGAGTTGTTAATCCACCAGTTTCTGTAACACTTTATTTTCATCTTTCTAGAGCTGATTCTACTGTTTCTGGAGTTAATGGCTCTATTTCTGGAGCCAATCGCCTTGTTGGTGACCTAATTCCCGTGTCACTGGAGCTACAACCTCTCCTCTTTCTGCAGCTCAAAATTCCCCTGTTCCTAAAGTTAATTCTGCTGTTTCTGGAGGCGACTCCCGTATTTACGTAGATAATTCAACATTTTTTGGAGCTAATGCCTATTTTTCTGGAGTTAATTCCGCAATATTCGAAGGTCCCAGTTCTCTTGCCCCTGAAACTCCTAATTCCTTTGTTTATGAGCTAATACCTATGTTTCTGGAGCTAATTTATAAATACCTGAAGGTCCTCGATCTCCTGTCCCTGCAGCTCCTAATTCCTGTTTCTGGAGCTAATACCTATGTTTCTGGAGCTCATGACATAAATCTGAAGGTTCCAGTTGTCCTGTTCCTGCAGCTTCTAATTCCTCTGTTTCAGGGGCTAAGAGTTTCTGCAGCTAATGACATAATATTTGAACGTTCCAGTTCTACTGTTTCTGCAGATCCATATGTATCTGTTTCTGGAGCTAATACCTGTTTCTGGAGCTAATACCTATGTTTCTGTAGCTAATTCCACATTATCTGAAGGTCCCAGTTCTCGTGTCCTGGCAGCTCCGAATTCCTCTGTTTCTGGTGCAAATGCCGATTATTTCTGGAGCTAATTCCAAAATATCTGAAGGTGTCAGTTCTCATGTTCCTGCAGCTCCAGATTGCTCTGTTTCTGGAACAAATATCTGTTATTTCTGGAGCTAATTCCCATATCTGAAGTTCCAGTTCTCCTGTCTCTGCAGCTCCTACTTTCTCTGTTTCCAGAGCTAAAACCTATGTTTCTGGAGTTAATTCTCCAATATCTGAAGGAACTGTCGAATTAGCAGCTCCAGAAACAGAGGAATTAGCTCCAGGAGCAGCAGAATTAGCGCCAGAAACAGTGGAATTAACAGCTACAGAAACAGAGGAATTTGCAGCTACAGAAACATTGGAATTAACACCGGAAACCGTGGAATTAGCTCAAGAAACAGTGGAAGTAGCTCCAGAAACAGTGGAAGTAGCTCCAGAAACTGGAACTCGCAGCCAGAAACAGTGGAATTAGCTCCACAAATAGAGGAATTAGCTCCAGAAACAGTGGAATTGGAGGAACCAGAAATAGAGTAATTAGCCCCAGAAACAGTGGAAAAGGAAGGACTAGAAATAGAGGAATTAACCCCAGATACAGGGGAATTAGCAACAGAAACAAGGGAATTAGCTCCCGAAACTGTGGAATTAGCTCCAGAAACAGTGGAATTGGAGGAACCAGAAATAGAGTAATTAGCCCCAGAAACAGTGGAAAAGGAAGGACTAGAAATAGAGGAATTAGCCCCAGAAACAGGGGAATTAGCAACAGAAACAATGGAATTAGCTCCCGAAACTGTGGAATAAGCTCCAGAAACAGTGGAATTAGCTCCAGAAACAGAGGAAATTGTTCAGAAAGAGGGGAATTAGCGCCAGAAACATTGGAATTAACCGCAGAAACAGTGGAATTAACTCCTGAAACTGTGGAATTAGCTTCAGCAAGAGTGGAATTAGCTCCAGCACCAGTGGAATTTGCTCCAGAAAGAGGGGAGTTAGCCCCAGAAACAGTGGAATTAGCCACAGAAACAGTCGAATTAGCGCCAGAAACAGAGGAATTAGCTCCAGAAATATTGGAATTAGCAGCCACAGGAACTGTGGCATTAGCAGCGCCAGTAACAATCTGAGGAAGAACATTCTTGCTTTTGAGGGAGTGCAGCGAACGTTCACCAGAAATATTGCGATACACTCCAAAGACTGGGGAATTAAGTGCTTCTGAAATACCGGAATTAGGAGCTCCAGAAAGAGGGGAATTATGTCCAGAAAAATCGCGATTAGCTCCATAAAGAGGGAGAATCTTGGGCTCCAGAAGCAGAGGACTTGTCAGCGACAGATAAAAGGAGATTAACTCCAAAAGTTATGGAGCTAATTCCCCGGTCTCTGGAATTAATTCCTGTAATTAAGGATATCCCATTTCAACTGTTTCTGGAGCTATTTCTCTTGTTCCGGGGTTAGTTTAAATGTTCTTGGAGCTGCTAACTCCCATCTTATGGGAGCTCCGAATGCCGCTCAAGCTGAAGCTCATTGTACCCCAGGTTATGCAGGTCGTTGTTCCCCTGGTTCTGAAATATTTTACTTCTTTGTGGAGAACCTAATTGTCCTTTTTCTAGACCATCAAATTACCCTGTTTATGAAACACCGATTTGTGCTTTTTATGTGGCTATCATTTCCCCAAGATATTTAATTCCGAATTATTCTGCTTTTTGTGCGGTCTCCTAATCACCCTGCGACAGGAATATCTAGTTTGCCTGTTTTTTGAGCCAACTCTTCTCTTTCTAATTCCTTTGTTTCTGGAACTACTTCCGCTGTCCAGAATAATTTCCCGTGTTGTTGGAAATCCGAATTCCGCAGTTTCTGCAGTGCCCAATTCGGCAATTTCTGTAACTCCGAATGCTCATCTTTCTAGACCTAATACCCCTGTTTCTGGAGCTAATACACATTGTCCTGAACTAATTCCAGTATTTCTGGAACTCTTAATTCCCCTCTCTGTAGCTCCTAATTCCACTGTTCCTGGAGCTAATTCCCCTGTTTCTGGAGCTAATTTTTTTCTGGCGTTCTAAATATCTCATCTGTTTCTGGTGGTAAATCCTCTGTTTATGTTTGCTAACAATGCGGTAGAGGAGGGTCTTCTGGAGTGTATTAGGAATGATTTTCCAGACCAATATTTCAAGGAACCAACTATAGAGTGCTGGCCATCCTGGACTGCATGATGTGTGAAGACAAAGGACTAATTAGCAATCTTGCTCTGCGAGGCTCCTTGGGGAAGAGTGACCATAATAGGGATGAATTCGTTATTAAGATGGACAGTGGTGCAGTTCATTCAGAGACTAGGGACCTGAACTTAAGGAAAGGTAACTTCGATGGTATGAGGCATGAATTGGCCAAAATAGACTGGTGAGTCATGCTTAAAGGGTTGACGGTGGTTGGACAAATGCAAATATTTAACGATCACATGGGTGACCTTCAACAATTGTACATACCTGTCTGCAGTAAAACTAAAACGGGGAAGATGGATTAAATCTGGCTAACAATGAAAATTAAGTGTAGTATTACATCCAAGGAAGAGCCATCTAAATTGGCCAGAAAAAGCAGGATAACTGAGGACTGGGAGATTTTATAATTCAGCAAAGGAGTACAAAGGGTTTAATTAGGAGGAGGAGAACAGAGTATGGGAGGAAGCTTGCTGGGTACATAAAAACTGACTGCAAAAGCTTCTATAGACATATGAAGAGAAAGAAGATTAGTGAAGACAAACGTAGGTCCCTTACAGTAAGATTCTGGTGAATTTATAATGGCAACAAAGAAATGGCGGACCAGTTAAACAAATACTTTGGTTCTGTCTTCACGAACGAAGAAATAGCCTTCCGGAAATATTAGGGACCGAATGTCCAGTGTGAAGAAAGAAATGAAGGACATCTTTAATGGGGGGGAGATTGTGTTCGGGAAATTGATGGGATTGAAGGTCGATAATTCCCCGGTGCCTGAGAGTCTGCATCCCAGAGTACTTAAGTCTGTGGCTTTAAAAATAGTGGATGCTTTGGTAATCATTGTCCAGCAAACTATCGAATCTAGATCAATTGCTATCTATTGGAGTGTAGCTAATGTAACACCACCTTTTAAGAATGGAGAGAGATAGAAATCGGGTAATTATAGACCGGTTAGCCTGACGTCAGTGATGGGGAAATGTTGGAATCAATTATTAAAGATGAAATAGCAGCGCATTTGGCAAGCGGTGACAGGATAGGTCCAAGTCAGCATGAATTTATGAACGGGAATTGATTCTTGACAAATCTTCTAGAATTTTGTTAGGATGTAACTGGTCGAGTGGACAACGGTAGACCGGTGGATGTGGTGTATTTCAAATTTCAACAGGCTTTGAAACGTTCCCACACGCGAGATCGTTGTGTAAAATTAGAGCACAAGGTATTGGGAATAATGTACTGATGTGGATAGAGAACTGCTTGGCAGACAGGAAGCAGAAGTCGGGAGAAACGGGTCCTTTTCAGAATTACAGGCAGTGACTAGTGTGGTCCAGCAGGGCTTCGTGCTGGGACCCCAGCTATTTATAAAATATATTCATGATTTCGATGAAGAATTGAGTGTAATATCTCCAAGTTTGCAGATGACACTAAGCTGGGTGGTGGAGTGAGCTGTGAGGAGGACGCTAAAAGGCTGCAGGTTGACTTGGACAGATTAGTTGAGTGGGAAAAAGCATGGCAGATGCAGTATAATGTGGATAAATGTGAGGTTATCCACTTTGGCCGCAAAAGCACGAAAGTAGAATATTATCTGATTGCGGCAGATTTGGAAAAGGGGAGGTGCAACGAATCCTGGTTGTCATGGCACATCAGTCTTTGAATTTCGCTATGCAGGTAAAGCAGTCGGTGAAGAAGGCAAATGGTATGTTGGCCTTCATAGCTAGGAGATTTGATTATAGCAGCAGGGATATCTTATGCAGTTTCTACAGGGCCTTAGTGAAGCCTCACATAGGATATTGTGTTCAGTTCTGGGCTCCCAAGCTGAGGAAGCACGTTCTTGTTATTCAGGGATTGCAGCGAAGGTTCACCAGAATGATTCCCGGCATGGCAAGACTGACATCTGAGGAGAAACTGGATCGACTGGGCTTGTATTTACTGGAGTTAAGAAGGATGAGAGGGGATCTCATAGAAAAATATCAAAATCTGAAGGGATTGGACAGGTTAGATGCAGGAAGAATGTTCCAGATGTTGGGGCAGTTCAGAACCAGGGGACATAATCTCAGGATAAGATGTAGGAAATTTAGGACTGAGATGAAGAGAAACTTCTTCACTCAAAGAGTTGTTAACCTGTAGAATTTTCCACCACAGTGAGTTGTTGATGCCATTTCATTGGATATATTCAGGAGCGGGTTAGATATGACCTTTACGGCGAATGGGATCAAGGGGTATGGAGAGAAAGCAGGAAAGGGGTTTTGAGAGAAATATCAGCCATTATCTTATTGAATGTTGGTGCTGGCTCGAAGACCGAATGGCCTACTCCTGCAACTATTTTCTATGTTTCTATGTTTCTATCTTGGGTTAATGAAGAAAGGACACTTCTCCTTAACGTTAGAACGATGACTTCCTGGAGCAAAATCGGTGAGCACGTTTTCATAGAATGGTAATGTTCATCTGGATTCCAGATTCTAGAACATAAGAACATAAGAATATGAGAAATAGGAACACGAGTACACCATTTGGATCCTCTGGCAGGCTCCGGCATTAATCGAGGTTGTGGCTGAACCTCTACCACAATTCAACCTCCCAGCACTATAGCCATATCCCTTGATTCCCTTAATTTCAAAAATCTATTGATTTATTTCAGAATAAGCTCAATGACAGAGCCTCCACATCACTCGCCGATAGAGAATTCTCAATATTCACAACTTTCTAAGTTTAGATATTTCACCTCATCACAGTCCTAAATGGATGACCCTAAATTCAGGAAATGTGATCCCTCGTTCGTGACAGGAGTAACATTCCACATACAAAAACACTCGCTGTCCCAGTAAGAAGTGTGTATTAGAAAATGAGATCACATCTAATTATTCTAAACTGCAGAGAATAAAACCCTAGTCTACTAAATCGTTCCTTGTAGGAACATTCACGCCATGTCTTAGACAAGGAATCCAAAACTGTACACAACACTCCAGCTGTGCACTCACCATTGCACCGTATAATTATAGTAAGACTTCTTTACTCTTACATTCATGTCCTCTTGTAATAAAGGCGAACATACCTTTTTCTCTCTTCATTGCTTGCTCTACTTGCATATTATATTTCCATGATTCGTGTACAAGGAAACCGAGGTCCCTCTGAAGACTAGTTGTTTCCAATCTCTCACCATTTAATAAATCTCTACTTTTCCATTGTTTCTGCAAAAGTGGAAAACATAACATTTCTCCTCACTCTATTCCATTTGCCTCGTTCTTGCCCACTCACTGAGCCTGTCTATATTCCCTTGAAGCATCTTTGCATCCTGCTCACAACTTAAATTCGCACCTAACTTAATATAATTGGCAAACTTCAATACACTACACTTTGTTCCGTGAATCAAATCATTGATATATTTTGTGAATTGCTGAGGCCCAAGCACCGAACATTGCGGTTCCCCAAAATTTACAGAAAACCAAAATTCATTTGTACTCACAGTTAACCAATCCTCAAAGCATTTTAGTATAATAACCCCAATCCATTTAGCACTATATTCATTATTACTCTCTTAAGTGGCAGCTTTTTGAATGCCTTTTGAAAACCCAAATACACACATCCAATAGTTCCCTTAACTGTTCTACTAGTTGCATCCTCAAAAACTCTAACACATTTAAGGAAACATGAATTATCTTATAGAGAACTCTCTACCTCACAAGGCCAGTGACACATAGATTTCTGATTGTTAATTCAATGTATAACCCTCATTCTGTTTGGCTTCATTGTTTGAGGAAATGGACACTCGACAATGGTGAATATGTAGGATCATCTTCTGTCAGTAAACTTCACTGGAATTGCAGCTCACGCGAGTGGATACCATAGATTACGGATGGACTAAGGACACTGATTTAGTAATGTCTGGTGTCAAGTGGATCCGGAGCAGAAAGCGAAAGCTATTGACCAATGTATAAAAAGGCAGACGCGGGACTTCTACCTGCAATCTCTGATAAAAGCATTTTCATCATTGAGAGTATTGCGGGACCACCTGGCAGTGTTTATCTCGGATTCTCTGTATCTCGGTTGATTCTGAATGAATGAATCCGTGAGTTTGGCTTCATTATGTGTGAGTGGAAAACTTGAAGATATGATCTGAATTTTTCCCTGTAAATCATTCACATCTGCCTACTCCCTAAATTTGTACAAACGCACAGACGAGAGGATGTGTACATAGGAACAGGAGTACACCATTGAGCCCATCGAACCTGTTCTGCCACTCAATGAGAAAATGTCTGATCTTTATCTTGCTATCTCTGGCCCATATCCAACCATTCGTTGACACAAATACTTCAACGTTAGATTTGAAATTAACAGTTCATCTATTATCAATTTCAGTTTGCAGAAGAGAGTTCAAAACTTTATCATCCTTTTTGAGCAGACGTATTGATAAATTTCACTTTTGGCTCTAATTTGTAGACTATGCCCCCAAAACCGAGATTACACAGATAGCGGGAAAGTTTTTCTCCGCTTATACTAACATTTCCCCTTAATATCTTGTATTTATCGGTCAAATCACACCTTGTCCTTCTAATTTCAATAGAGTACAACTCTAATATTGTAATCTCGCCTTGGATTCTGGCTATCATTTGGAAAGTCCTTCGCTGCCCTCACTCCAATGTGAATATATCCTTCCTGCATTGTAAATAATAAGCAGAGACACAGAAATATAAAGCAGGGCTTTGGCGCAAAATCTCTAACGTGGGAATAATTTGAAGCATTTTACTGAGTGTGGCACAGAGACGATTGAATTAATGGCGTATTTTTGAGCGGAATGACTTTGTGCAGACTTGCAGACAAGATCGGTGGAAAATGCAGCTGTATCATGGAAGCACTGATGCCTCACATCAACGTAGCGTGGCTCTAGTCGCACAATGTGTTAGCGTGAAGTACTTGTACGATAATGCAGGCAGACGCAAAGCCAAGATTGTGAGTACGATCCTCGCCAAGATCAGGCAATTATGCAACATCGAAATGATAAATGGTGTTTCCTTTGCCTTTTATCTACTTATTAGCGGTTCCATGTGAGCATTGAGAATCCAAAGAGCAACAATGATTCAGGGGCAGGTTACAGTTCTTTGACAGTGCGTTAGTATTACTTGTTTATATTTGAAGTAGTGAGCCGTTTCCATTATTAAACCAGTAAGTATGTTGCACGTGGTGAGTCGGAGAGGCTCGGGAGGTGCGTCGGAGAGGCCGACAAAAATATCCAAAGCGTGCCTGAGGCTCGGCAGTTGTGTCGCAGAGGCCGAGATAAAAGCCCAACGCGTCGCTGCGGGTCATGAGTTCGCGATGCGTGGGAAAGGTTCGGGAGTGCGTCGGATAGGCTTATAAAAAGGCCCAACACGTCGCTGCGTCCCGGGAGCTCTGGTGAGTCGGAGAGGCCTATTAACAGGACGAAAACATTGCTGAGGCTCGGGAGCTCGTGGTGAGTCGGAGATGCTCGGAAGTTGCGTCGTAGAGGCCTATCGAATGGCGCAGCGCGTAGCTGAGGCTCGGGAGTTCATGGTGTGTCGGAGAGGCTCGGTAGTTGCGTTGGAGAGGCCGACAAAAAGACCCAAAGCGTCGCTGAGGCTCGAGAGTTCGTAGTGAGTCGGAGAGGCTCGGGATATGCGTCAGAGAGACTTATAAAAAGGCACAACGCATCGCTGAGGCCAGCTGGTGCAGCTACACTGAGAAGGCAAAGAAGAAGTAGAATGAAATCGAAAGGTGACGTCACAGCCAAAGGGGTAAGTGATTGAATGGTGATTGGTAAGTTGTTTTTCTTTTCCTTTCTTCATCAATAAGTAACCTTTTAACATTGTTGTTGCTTAATTAAGTTAATCCAAGGGTTAAGTCGTGGCAGGGGAGCTTGGACACGTGTTGTGCTTTTCCTGTACTATGTGAGAACTCAGCGACGCCTCTGGTGTCCCTGACGACTATGTCTGCGGGAGGTGCATCCATCTGCAGATCATAACGGACCGCATTGCAGCACGTGAGTTGCGGCTGGATACAGTCTGGAGCATCCACGATGCTGAGCATGACGTGAATAGCATGTTTAGTGAGTTGGTCGCACCGCAGGAAAAGGGTACACAGCCAGATAGGGAACGGCTGACCAACAGGAAGAGCAGTGCAAGGAAGGTAGTGCAGTGGTCATTTGCGGTCATGCCCCTGCAAAACAGATACACCGCTTTGGGTACTGTTGAGGCGGATGACTCTTCAGGGGAAGGCACCAGCAGCCAAGTTCATGGCACCATGTCTGGCTCTGCTGCACAAGAGGGCAGTAAAACGAGTGGGAGAGCGAAAGCGATAGGGTATTCAATTGTAAGGAAAATAAAAAGGCGTTTCTGCGGCCGCAACCGAGACTCCAGCATGGTAAGTTGGCTCCCTGGTGCAAGGGTCGAGGATGTCTCGGAGCGGGTGCGGTACTTTCTGAAAAGGGAGGGTGAACAACCAGTTGGCGGAGAGCATAGAGTTACCAACGATATAGGTAAAAAACGTGATGAAGTTCTACGAGACGCAATTAGGGAGCTAGTAGCTGAATTAAAAAGTAGTATATCAAAACTAGTATTCACAGAATTGCTATCAGTGCCCCATGTTAGACAGAGTAGGACTCGCAGGATAAATCAGATGAATATGTGGCTTGAGGAGTAGAAACATAGAAAATAGGTGCAGGAGTCGGCCATTCGGCCTTTCGAGCCTGCACCGCTATTCAATGAGTTCATGGCTTAACATGCAACTTCAGTACCCCTTCCTGCTTGCTCGCCATACACCTGGATCCCCCGACTAGTAACGAAAACATCTAACTCCTTTTTGAATATATTTTATGAATTGGCCTCAACAACATTCTGTGGTAGAGAATTCCATAAATTCACCACTCTCTGGGTGAAGAAGTTTCTCCTCATCTCGGTCCAAAATGGCATACCCCTTATCCTTAGACTGTGACCCCTGCTTCTGGACTTCTCCAACATTGGGAACATTCTTCCAGCATCTAACCTGTCTCAACCCGTAAGAATTTTAAACGTTTCTATGAGATCCCCTCTCATTTTTCTGAACTCCAGTGAATAAAAGCCCAGATGATCCAGTCTTTCTTGATATGTCAGTCCCGCCAGTCTGGAAATTAGTCTGGTGAACCTTCGCTGCACTCCCTCAATAGGAAGAATGTCCTTCCACAAGGTAGGAGACCAAACTGTACAAACTACTCCAGGTGTGGCCTCACCAAGGCTCTGTACAACTGTAGTAACACTTCCCTGCCCCTGTACTCAAATCCCCTCGCTATGAAGGCCAATATGCCATTTTCTTTCTCAACCGCCTGCTGTACCTGCATACCAACCTTCAATGACTGATGTACCATGAGACCCAGGTCTCGTTGCACCTCCCCTTTTCCTAATCTGTCAACATTCAGGTAATAGTCTGTCTCTCTATTTTTACCACCAAAGTGGATAACCTGACATTTATCCACATTATACTTCACCTGCCATGCTTTTGCTCACTCACCTAACCTATCCAAGTCACTCTGCAGCCTCATGGCATCCTCCTCGCAGCTCACACTGCCACCCAACTTAGTGTCATCCGCAAATTTGGAGATACTACATTTAATCACCTCGTCGAAATCATTAATGTACAATGTAAACAGCTGGTGCCCCAGCACAGAACCTTGCGTCACCACAAATGTCACTGCCTGCCATTCTGAAAATTATCCATTTACTCCGACACTTTGCTTCCTGTCTGCCAAACATTTCTCAATCCACGTCAGCACACTACCCCCAATCCCACGTGCTTTAACTTTGCATATGAATCTCTTGTGTGGGACCTTGGCGAAAGCCTTCTGTAAGTCCAAAAACACCACATCAACTGGTTCTTCCTTGTCCACTCTACTGGAAATATCCTCCAAAAATTCCAGAAGTTTTGTCAAGCATGATTTCCCTTTCGCAAATCGTTGCTGACTTGGACCTATCATGTCACGTCTTTTAAATGCGCTGTTGTGACATTCTTAATAATTGATTCCATCATTTTACCCTCTACTGATGTCAGGCTGTCCGGACTATAATTCCTTATTTTCTCTCTCTCTCCTTTTTTAAAAAGTTGGGTTACATTGGCTATGCTCCACTCCATAGGAACTGATCCAGAGTCTATGGAATGTTGGAATATGAATGTCAATGCATTCGCTATGTCCAAGGCGACCTCCTTAAATACTCTGGGATGCAGACCATCAGGCCCTACGTATTTATCGGTCTTCACTCACATCAATTTTCCCAACACAATTTCCCGACTAATAAGGATCTTCTTCAGTTCCTCCTTCTTACTAGACCCTCTTACCCCTTTTATATCCGGAAGGTAGTTTGTGTCCTCCTTCGTGAATACCGAACCAAAGTACTTGTTCAATTGGTCTGCCATTTCATTGTTCCCCTATATGAATTCCCCTGATTCTGACTGCAGGGGACCGACCTTTGTCTTTCAGAACTTTTTTTATTTGCCAATTTTTGAAGCATTTGCAGTCCGTTTTAATGTTCCCTGCAGGCTTCCTCTCGTACTCTAATTTCCCTGCCCGAATCAAGCCCTTTGTCCTCCTCTGCTGAGTTCTAAATTTCTCCCAGTCCATGGGATCGCTGCTATTTCTGGGCAATTTGTATGTCACTTCATTGGCTTTAATGCTATCCCTGATTTCCCTTGATAGCCACGGTTGAGCCACCTTCCCTTTGATCATTTTTACGCCAGACAGGGATGTACAATTGTTGTCGTTCATCCATGCAGTCTCTAAATGTCTGCCATTGCCCATCCACTGTCAACCCTCAAGTATCATTCGCCAATCTATCCTATCCAATTCACGCTCATACCTTCAAAGTTACTCTTCTTTACGTTCTGGAATATGTTCTCTGAATAAACTGTTTCATTCTCCATCCAAATGTAGAATTACACCATATTATGGTCACTCTTGCCCAAGGGGCCTCGCACAAAGAGATTGCTAACTAATCCTCTGTCATTACACAACACCCAGTCTAAGATTGCCTCCCCCGAGTTGGTTCCAGCCGAATCCTTCTTTCAAAAACTGGGTCCGTAGCCCAACGTAAGGGCACTTCTATTGCACATCCAGGTCATTTTTAGATATGGTGCAGCCAACTGCCTCTACCACCTTTTCAGGCTGTGGGTTCCAAGCCACCACATGTCTTGAAAAAAGCCACTCTAATTCCCCATTGATTATCTTAAATTATTCCCGCTGTTGTTGAGCCATATCCTAAGGGTGATATGTCGTTACTATCCATTTTATAACAACCCTCATAATTGTATTGACACCTGAATGAGTTCACTTCTCAGCATTTGCTATTCTAAAAAAAATGAATCCATCCCATGCAATCTTTCCTGATAGCTAATATCCTCCAAGCCAAGCAACATCCTCGTCAATCTGCTCTCTACCAGCTCTACGGCAATCACATCGTCCCTGCAATGAAATGAGCAGAACTGCACGGAGTTTTCTAGTTTTAGCGTATGTGTTCCATATTGCCATTAAAACAAATTGTCAGAACATGAGAAAATAAGAAATATGTCCAGGATTAGGCCATTTGCCCCCTTCATTCTGTAAGATCATTTCTGATCTGGTCTGCTAACTGCAGGCATGGGTTTAACTGCGCTAAACGCTCCCTTTATTCCTATACACTTCAAAATGTTCTTATATTAAATGTGCAATCACTTGCGCTGTTAGGCCTCCCCAAACGCATAACCTAAACTTCTTCGGGATAAATTCCCTTTGCCATGCTCCTGTCCACCTGAAAGTAAACTGGCAGATAACAATACTTTCTTCCGGTACAAAAGAAGGAAAACTATGGCTAAAGTAAATAAAGTAAATAGAGGGTGAGACTCGGTAATTAATAATCGGAAGCCGGGAAATGGCAGAAACGATGAACAAATATTTTGTCATGGGCTTCACGGTAGAAGATACAAAAATATCCCAATTGCGGATACTCCGTGGGCTTTTGGGAGGGATGGATCACTATCACGAAAGAAATAGTACTCGGTTAAATAATGGGCATAAAGGCGGAAAGGTCCCTGGACCTGACGCCTTGCATCCTAGGTCTTAAAAGAAATGGCTGAATTGAGAGTGAATGCATTGTTTGTAAGCTGACGAATTTTCCTGGATTCTGGGAAGCTCCCAGCGTATTGGAAACCCGGAAATGTAAAGCCCCTATGTAAAAAAGGAGGCAGACAGAAAGCAGGAAATTATAGATCAGTTTTCCTAACATCTGTAGTTGGGAAAATTCTGGAGTCCATTATTAAGGAAGTAGTAGCAGGTCATTTCGAAAAGCATAATTTAAACAATCATGGTTTTATGAAAGGGAATCCATATTTGACAAATTTGCTGGTTCGGGTTAATATATTGGCTTTGAAATAGGATAGGTTAAGTAAAAGAAAATAGAGCGTCGGGATCAATGGTTCATTGTCCGTTTGGCAAACAGTAACTCGTGGGGTGCCTCAGGGATAGGTGCTGCGAGCTCCACAACTTGCAAACTATATTATTGATTTGGCTGAAGGAACCAAGTGCAATGTCGCCAAGTTATCTGATGAAAAAAAAGATGGGTGGGAAAGCAAGTTGTGAGGTGGACACAAATTATTTCCAAAGAGACATAGCCAGGCAGGAGCAGTATAATTTGGAAAAATGTGAGGTATCCACTTTGGCAGAAGATGTATCAAAGCAAATTAGTTTTAAATGGAGAAAAATTTCAAAATGCTGCAGGACAGATGGTCCTACGGGTCCGTGTGCAGAAAACACAAATATTTAGTATGCAGGTAGAGCAGGTAATCAGGAAAGCAAATGGAATGTTGCCATTTATTGAATGGGTATTGAGAAAAAAGCAGAGAGGTCCTGCTGCAAGTATACATGGCATTGGTGAGGCGAAAGCTAGATTACTGCATACATTTTGGGTCAGTAGGTTGCGCCTGCACGCATTGGAGTTCAGAAGAATGAGACGTCAACTTATTGAAACACATAATATAATGAGGCGGCTCGACAAGATAGGTGCAGAGAGGACGTTTCCGCTTATATGGGAAAAAAACTCGGGGACATAGTCTCAGAATAAGTCGCCGCCCATGTCAACTTAGATGAGGAGGAATTGCTTCTCTCACAAGGTTGTAAATCTTTGCAATTTTCTGCCCCAGAGAGCTGTGGAGGCTGTTTGAACACATTTAAAGCGGAGATATACAGAATATTGTGCGATTAGTGGGTAAAGGTTTGTGGGGTGCGGGAAAGGAAGTGCAACCGAATCCATGATCAGATCAGCCATGACTTTATTGAACGATGGAACAGGCTTGATGGACTAAATGGCCCACTCCTGCTCCTATTTCTTATGTTCTTATTGTTAGGTAGAATAAATTCCTCCTCGTCTCTATTTTAAATGTGCTGCCGCTTATGCTGAGACTATGTCCGCTAGTTTCACTTTCTCTACGTTTGCAAATATCCTCTCTGCGTTCATCTTTTCGAGCAACTTCATTAACGTATATGTTTCGATAAAAAAAACTTTCATTCATCTGAATTCCAATGAATATAGGCGCAACCTATTCAACCTTTCATCGCAACTTGGTGAACCTTCTCTGAACAGCCACCAATGCAAAAATATCCTTCTTAATATATGGAGTCCAAAACTGTATACTGTATTTTAGGTGAGGCCTTCGCAATCCAATGTACAGTTGTAGCAGCAGCTCTCTGCTTTTATACGTTATCCTCCCAGCAATTCCATTTGCCTTCCTGATTACTTGATGTATCTGCACACTAATTTTTGTATTTCATGCACAAGGACCGCAAGGTCCCTCTGTACTGCAGAATTTTGCAATTTTTCTCCATTTGAATTAACATTCGTTTTTCTTTTTTTTCTGCCAAAGTTGATAAATACACATTTTTCCACATGATACTCAATCTGCCAATATTTAGTGTCCTCTTCACATTTGGTTTCTCACTCATCTTTCCATCATCAGCAAACTTGGCTACATTACACTCGGTCCCTTCATCCATATCAATCATGTAGATTGTAAATATTTGAGGACCAGCACTGATCCTTGCGGCACCCGACTCGTCACTGTTTGCTAACAGGAAAATTAACCATTTATAGCGCCTCTCCGTTTTCTGTTAGGTTGCCAATTCTCTCTCCATGCTAATATATTACACCAACCCGCTCAACTTTTACCTTGTAAAGAAACCTCTTATGTGAACCTTTATTGCAAGCCTTCCGGAAATCCAAATAGATCACATCGACTGCTCCCCCCCGCTTATCCATCCTGCTCGTTACAACTTCATGGACTCCAGCAAATTTGTCAAGCAATATTTTCCTTTCATATATCCATGCTGATTATGCTTGATTGATTCATTACTTTCCGAAAATCCCGCTATTGCTTCCTTTACAATGGACTCCAGCATTTTCGCAATGACAGATGTTAAGCTAACTGGTCAACATTTTCATGCTTCTTGTCTGCATCATTTTTTTAAAATAGGGGCGTTATATTTGCGCTTTTCCAATTCGTCAGGACAGGGAATTATGGTGAATGAATTCACTATCTCTGCAGCCCCTTCTTTTGAGACCCTAGGATATAAGCAAGTAGGGGCAGGGGTCTTGTCCAACTTTAGTCCCATTATTTTACCTGTAACAATTCATTAGTGACAATGATTGTATTAAGTTCTTCCTTCCCAATAGCCCCTTGATTATCCACTATTAGCATATTAGTGTCTTCTACCTTGAAGACCGATACAAAATATTGGTTCAACCTCTCTGCCATTTTCCTGTACTCCATTATTAATTCCCCAATCTCATCCTGCAGGGAACCAATATTTACTTGAGCCATTATTTTCCTTTTTATATGCCTTTACAAACTCTTAATATCTATTTTTATATTTCGTGCTCGTTTACAGAGCGTTGTACATCTTTGGAATTGTATGCTCCAGAGAGCTGTCGAAGTTGGGTACTTGAATATATTTAAGACGGTGGTAGACAGATTTTTGAACGATAAGGCAATAAAGGGGAGAGGACAAGGAAGTCGAGATGAATCCATGAGCAGATCAGCTATGGTCTTGTTAAATGGTGGAGCAGGCTCGAGGGGACAAAGGGCCGAGTCCTAGTTTTTATGTTCTAATGATGTTATTGATATATTCCCGCAATCTACGGTTTTCTTCTTCATTATCAACCAGCCAGCAATTTTTTGTATTCTATGCGAACTTCTTAATCATACCCCGTCGTTCCAAGTCGAAATTGTTGATATATACCGCAAAAAGCAAGGGGACTAGTCCTGAGCCGTGTGGGACCCAACTCGGAACTGCCTTCTATTCACACAATTGCCCTTCACACATTATCATTTGCGTCCTGCTTCTGAGCCATTTTTGGGGATGCAACTTGGAACTTGCATTTGATCACATTCGCATTTAGTTCCAAAAAAATTTAGAAAAAGAGCAGGAATAGGCCTTTTGGACCCTCCGATATTTAATGTGGCCATGCCTGATATTTTACCTCAAATCCACGTTCCTGTACAATGCCCATATTATTCTGAGAACCCTGGTTCCAGACTTCCCAGCCAGATAAAAAATCCTCCTTGAATTTACTCTGTCAAGCCCTGTAAGAGATTTGTATGTTTCAATATGATCAACTCTCATTCTTCTAAAGTCTGGAGAATATAGGCCTAGTCTATTAAATCTCTCCACATAGGGCAACCCCCCTATCGAAGGAATCAGTCCAGCGAATCTTAGCTGCACTTGCTCAAAGGCAAGTATATCTTCCTTAGGTAAGGAGATCAAACTGTACGAAGTGTTGCAGGTGCGGTGTCATCAGTGGCCAATATAATTGCAGTAAGATATATTTCCTCTTGTACTCAAATCCTCTTGTAATAAAGGCCGACATACGTTTTGCTTTCTTAATTGCTTGCCGGCCCTGCATGTTATCTTTCAATGATTCGTGTAGCAGTTCCCTCTGAACACCAAAATTTCCAACTCTCTCACCATTTTAAAAAATAATCTTCTTTTCATTATTTCCTACGAAATTCGATGGAATCACATTTCTCCACATTATATTCAATTGCCATATTCCTGCCGATTCAATTTCCATATCTACATCCCCTTGAAGTCTCTTTGCATCCTCCAGACAACTTACATGCCCATCTAGTTTTGTATCATCAGTGAACTTGAGTATATTTCGTTAGGTCCCCTCATCTAAATCATTTATACAGAATGGAAATTGCTGAAGCACCACTGCTTGCGGCAACCCACTAGTTAACACCTGCTAACCCAAAAATGGTACAGTTTATTCCGACACTGTGTTTAATATCCATTAACCAATCTTCAGTTCCTGCTAATAAAAACCCCAATCATATGAGCCCTAATTTTGTCCAATTATCTTTTGTGTTGTTCCTCAACGAATGCGATCACATGAATCCATTTGCTTCACGTCTGCTACTCCCTATTTAACTATTCTGCTAGTTATAACCACAAAAAATTCGAACAGATTTGTTGAAATGATTTCCAGTAAATGAATACATGTTGATTATTCCCAATTCCCAATGTTATGTTCTAAGTACTCTGTTACCATGTCCTGAATAACAAATTCAACATTTTCCCTAATACTGATCTCAGGCTATCTGATCTGTCGTTCGCAGTTTTCTCTTTCCCTCCTTTCCTAAATCGTGCGATTTTACTAGCAACATTCCAATCTGCGGGAATTATCCCAGAATCTATGGATGTATTTCGTGACAAATCTGTTTTTTGTGGGACCTTATGAATATTCCTTGCTAAAATTCCTATGCACTGCATTAAAAAGCGTTACCTTCATTGACCCTCTTCGTGACGTCCTCAAAAATCAATCAAGTTAGTAAGACATGACATGGTCTAAATATCTCCATGCTGACTCGCCTTGATTTATACGTGTCTTTCTCAATGAAGATTTATCCTGCCCTCAGAAGGTTTTGCAATAATTTTCCCTACACCAAGTTTAGGCTTACTGGCCTGCAATAATCGATCTATCCCTCTATCCTTTTTTAAACTAAGGTACAGCGTTAGAAGATTTCCAGTCCCCCGGCACCACACGTGTGGCCAGAGAGGATTATAAACTGATGACCCGAGTCTATGCGATTTCCCCTTTTCCTCCACTTAACACTCTGGGATACATGTTAGCCGGGCCTGGGATTTATCCACATTCAATGCCGCTACATCCCTAAATACTTCCAATCTCACCATATTTATTTCATCAAATAATTCAAACTCCTCCTCCCTGATTGTAATGGCTGGATCGCCTCTATCTTTTCTAAAATTAGACGCAATGTATTTTCAAGAAGATGCATAACCAAGTCTTCCACTTCCACACACATATTATCTTTATGGTCTCTAATAGCCCCTACACATCATTTACTTAATGTCTTGCTCCTAATATACATACAAAACATGTTCTGGGTTTGATTGATAATACATACAAACATTTTTTTCATGCTGTCTCTTTGTTTTCCGAACTTACTTTTTTAATGTTAGCGCTGTACTTTCTATATTCTTTGAGATTTCTTTAGAATTGAGCCTTCGGTGCTGTCAAAAATCTCCCTTTTCTTTTTATTACCCTGTATGCCACTTCAAATCCAATGGCTCTAGATTTGTGCTTAGCACTATTTTTCATCAAGCGAAATTACTTGCTCTGGACCCTCAATTTCTCCTCGTTAATTGCATCCCACTGGTTTGACACGGATTTACCTTCAAATCGTTGTTTCCTGTCGAATTTAGCTAAATCAGATTTCAGCTCAGTAAAATTGGCTTTCGCACAAATGAAACCATTTATTCCTGGTCTTTCCTTGTCCTTTTCTATAACTGCACAACATCTAACTGAGTAATGATCACTAGCACCAAAACATACTCTCATTGTTACCCCTTACACGAGCCCAGCTTCATTCCCTAAATCCATGTCCAGAACCATGCACTCCATTATTGGGCTTTCTACATACTGTGGTGGAAAATTCTACAGGTTAACAACTCTTTGAGTGAAGAAGATTCTCCTCATCTCAGTCCTAAATTTCAAAAGCTTATCCTGAGACTATGTCCCCTGGTTCTGGACTGCCCCAACATCGGGAATATTCTTCCTGCATCTAACTTGTCTAAACCCGTCAGATTTTGATATTTTTCTATGAGATCCCCTCTCATCCTTCTTAACTCCAGTGAATACAAGCCCAGTCGATCCAGTTTCTCCTCAGATGTCAGTCTTGCCATGCCGGGAATCATTCTGGTGAACCTTCGCTGAAATCCCTCAATAACAAGATTGTCCTTCCTCAGCTTGGGAGACCAGAAGTGAATACAATATCCTATGTGAGGCCTCACTAAGGCCCTGAAGAAACTGCATAAGAATATCCCTGCTCCTATAATCAAATCTCCGAGCTATGAAGGCCAACAGACCATTTGCCTTCTTCATCACCTGCTGTACCTGCATGCCGAATTTCAATGACTGATGTGCCATGACAACCAGGACTCGTTGCACCTTCCCATTTTCCGAATCTGCCTCAATCAGATAATATTCTACTTTCGTGCTTTTGCCGCCAAAGTGGATAACCTCACATTTATGCACATTTTACTGCATCTGCCATGCGTTTGCCCACTCACCTAATCTGTCCAAGTCAATCTGCAGCCTTTTAGCGTCCTCCTCACAGCTCACTCCACCACCCAGCTTAGTGTCATCTGAAAACTTGGAGATATTACACTCAATTCCTTCATCGAAATCACTAATGTATTTTGTAAAAAGCTGGGGTCCCAGCACTATGCCCTCCTGGACCCCACTAGTCACTGCCTGTAATTCTGAAAAGGACCCGTTTATACCGACTTCTGCTTCCTGTCTGCCAAACAGTTCTCTATCCACGTCAGTACATTATTCCCAATACCTTGTTCTCTAATTTTGCACAACGATCTCGCGTGTGGGAACGTTTCAAAGCCTTTTGAAATTTGAAATGCACCACATCCACCGGTCTTCCCTTGCCCCCTCTACCAGTTACATCCTAACAAAATTCTAGAAGATTTGTCAAGAATCAATTCCCTTTCATAAATTCATGCTGACTTGGACCTATCCTGTCACTGCTTTCCAAATGCGCTGCTATTTCTTAATTTATAATTGATTCCAACATTTCCCCATCACTGACGTCAGGCTAACCGGTCCATAATTACCCGTTTTCTATCACTCTCCTTTCTTAAAAGGTGGTGTTACATTAGCTACACTCCAGTCCATAGCAACTGATCTAGATTCGATAGTTTGCTGATAAATAATCACCAATGCATCCACTATTTTTAAGTACTCTGGGATGCAGTGTATCAGGCACCGGGGAATTATCGACCTTCAATCCCATCAATTTCCCGAACACAATGTCCCTCCTATTAAATATGTCCTTCAGTTCCTTCTTCACAGTGGACATTCGGTCCCTAATATTTTCAGAAGTCTATTTCTTCCTTCGTGAAGACAGAACCAAAGTATTTGTTTAACTGCTCCGCCATTTCTTTGTTCCCATTATAAATACACCAGGATCTGACTGTAAGGGACCGACGTTTGTCTTCACTAATCTTCTTTCTCTTCACATGTCTATCGAAGCTTTTGCAGTCAATTTTTATGTTCCCAGCAATCTTCCTCTCATACTCTCTTCTCCTTCCCTTAATTAAATCCTTTGTACTCCATTGCTGAATTATAAAATCTCCCAGTCCTCAGGTTTGCTGCTTTTTCTGGCCAATTTATATGGCTCTTCCTTGGATTTAATACTACACTTAATTTCCCTTGTTAGCCACGTTTAATCCATCTTCCCCGTTTTAGTTTTACTGCAGACAGGTATGTACAATTGTTGAAGGTCACCCATGTGATCGTTAAATATTTGCATTTGTCTAACGACCGTCAACACTTTAAGGATGTTTCACCAGTCTATTGCAGCTAATTCATGCCTCATACCATCGAAATTACCTTTCCTTAAGTTCAGGTCCCTAGTCTCTGAATAAACTACGCCACTCTCCATCTTAATAAAGATTTCATCCCTATTATGGTCACTCTTCCCCAAGGGGCCTCGCAGAGCAAGATTGCAAATTAGTCCTTTCTCTTTACACATCATGCAGTCAAGGATGGCCAACCCTTTATAGTTGGTTCCTTGAAATATTGGTCGGGAAAATCATGCCAAATACACTCCAGAAGTACCTCCTCTACCGCATTGTTACCAGTTTGGTTTGCCCAGTCAATATGTAAATTAAAGTCGCCCCATGGTAACTGCTGTACCTTTATTGCACGTATCCCTAATTACTTGTTTACTGCTGTCCGCAACATCACTGCTGTTGTTTGTTGGTCTGTACACACATCTTAATAGCGTTTTCTGCCCTTTGGTATTCCGTAGCTCCAACCATATTGATTCCACATCATCCAAGGGAATGTTCCTCCTTGCTATTACTTTAATTTCCTCGATAACAAAAAGTGCCAAACCGCCTCTCCCCGCCCCCGCCGCACCGCCTCCTTTTCCTTTCTGTCCATCCTTCCTGAATGTTTAATACACCTGGATGTACAGTTCCCAGACGTGATCACCCTGGAGCCATCTCTCCGTGATGCTAATTACATCATATCCGTTGACAGCAATCTGTGCAGTTAATTCATCCACCTTATAATGAATACTCCTCGCATTGAGACACAAAGCCTTCAGGCTTGTCTTTTTAATACAGTTTGCCTCTTTAGAATCTTGGTGTAATGTGGCCTTTTTGATTTTTGCCTTGGGTTTCTCTGCCCTCCACTTTTACTTTTCTTCTTTTTATCTTTTGCTCCTGCCCCTATTCTGCTTTCCTCTGACTCCCTGCATAGGTTCCCATTCCCCTGCCATATTAGTTTAAACGCTCCCCAAAAGCACTATCAAACACTCCCCCAAGCACATTGGCTCCGGTCGTTTCCAGGTGCAAACCGTACAGTTTGTAGTGGTCTCACCTCCCCCAGAACCGGTTCCAATGCCCCAGGAAGGTAAAACCCTCCCTTCTGCACCGCTGCTCAAGACATGTATTCATCTGAGCTGTCCTGCGATTCCTACTCTGACTAACACGTGGCACTGGTCACAATCCTGAGATTACTAATTTTGATGTCCAATTTTAATTGAGCTCCTGCTCCACAATTTAGTCTTGTCCGCCCTCATTCCATTGTTTACCTATATCGTTGGTACCAATATGCACCGGATAATCTTCCCGCACATGAAGCGTTCCTTGCTTCCCACATATCACAGGAGCAGCATGACACGGGTCTGTGCTCTCTTCCATGACACCCTTAGATTTACGTAATTTGGCAACAGCAATGCTAAAGGGTACCTACTAATAAAGAAAAAGAAAAACAACTCACCAATCACCAGCCAGTCGCTTACCCCCTTGGCTGTGACGTCAGCCTTCTATTTTTTTCTACTTCTTCTTTGCTTTCACTCCCTGCAGCTGCACCAACTGGCCTAGCCAACATTGCGGCCTCCACGAAATCCCCGCTGTCCGCCCTGCTGGACGTTAGGCATTTTTTAAGCCTCTGCGACGCTGCCCCTCCTCTTCGAACTCTCCACTGCTTCGCGACTCGTCTCTGGGACTTAATTAGGCCTCTCTGACGATGTCCCGCCTCCTCGAACTCCCCGTTTCCTCCCGACTCGATGCTGGGCTTTTTTCACGCATGTATGACGCTGCTACACCTTCTCGAACTCTCCACTGCCTCCCAACTCGAAGCTGGGCCTATTGTCGGCCTATCTGACGCTGATCCCCTTCCTCGAACACCCCGTTGCCTCCCGACTCGAAGTCTGGTCTTTTGTATTCCTCTCCAACGCTGCTCCACCTCCTCGACCTCTCCCTTGCCTCCTGACTCAAAGCTGGGCCTTTTGTAGGCCTCTCCGACGCTGCTCCGCCTCCTCTAACTCCCCTGAGTTGTTTGTCGAGCTCCTAATTTTCCGTTTACTGAAACTCCAAATTATGCTGTTGATGAAGCAGAATTTCCTATTTAATTCTCTACTCGTTCTAGATATATTGCTGAAATGTCCTTTTTAATGTGCGATCTCCTAGATCCCCTGCTGCAGGGAAAACTAAGTCACCTCTTTGTATAGCTAACTCTGGTCTTTCTAAAAGCAATTACCCTGTTTATGGAGCAAATTGTGCTGTTTCTGCAGCTAATTCCAATGTTTATGGTGCTACTAATTTCCCAGTCCGTGCTGCTCCTAATTCAACTGTTACTGGAGCAACTTCCCCTGTTCCTGGAGCTAATCGCCTTTTATCTGTAGCTGAAATGCCTTCTGTTTTTAGAGCACCTGACTCGCTCTCTTTCTGTAGCTAATCATCATATTTCTAGACATGTTACTCTCTTTCTGGAGCACCACATTCTGGTGATTCTGGAGCACTCAATTACCCAGTTGGGGGAGTTAACTCCAGTATTTCTGGAGCTAAGTCCCCGTTGATGGAATTAATTCCACTAATGAAGGATAACCATTCTCCCTCTTTCTGGAGATATTTCCCTTATTCCGGGGTTAGTATCAATGATCCTGGAGCTGCTAAATCCCATCTTACGGCAGCTCCGATTGACGCAGTTGCTCGAGCTCGTCCTACCCCAGGTGATGCAATTCCTAGTTCCACTGTTTCTGGAGCTATTTCAGTTGTTTGTGGAGATAATAATTCCCCTGTTTCTGGAGCGTCAAACTTTGTTGTTTATGAAATATCAAACTGCGTTTATTTATGTGGCTGTCTTTTCCGGATATATTTGTCTCCGAATTATTATGCTTCTTGTGCGCTCTCCTAATTCCCATGCTACAGGAATACATAGTTTACCTGTTTCTAGAGCCAACACTTAGCTTTTTAAATGTAATTTCCTTCTTTCTGGAGCTACTTCCTCTGCACTGAATAAATTCCTGTGTTTCTTTAGCTCTTAATTCCTCTGTTTCTCCAGTGCCCAATTCTCTAGTTTATGTATCTGATAATTCTCATCTTTCTAGAACTAAGTCCCCTGTTTCTGGAGCTAATACCCATGTTTCTAAACTAATTCCAGTATTCCTGGAACTCCGAATTCCCCTCTCTGCAGCTTCTAATTACACGGGCCTTGGTGCTAATTCCCTTGTATCTGGAGCTAATTCCCCTGTTTCTGGTGCTCATCTTTTTTCTGGTGTTCCGAATATCCCAGATTGCGAAACTCCTAATGCTTCTATTTCTGGAGGTAACTCCCCTGTTTCTTGCGATTTGAACTCTTTCTGGAACTAATACATTGTTGTCTGGGGAAAATTACTTGGAGATAATAATATCCCTTTTTGTGGAGCTCCAAATTGTGTGGTTTGTGAAGCAAAAAAATTGTCCTTTTTACATGTGCAGTAGTTTGCCGATATCTATGGCTCCGAATTGTCCTGTTTATTGTGCGAGCTCCTAACTAACCTCAAACATGAACAGAAAATTCACCTTTTCTGGAGGTAACTCTCCTCTTTCTAAACATAATTCTCCTGTTTCTGTAGCTAATTGCGCTGTACTGTGATTAATCCTGTGTTCCTGGAGATCGCCTCCCGTGATTCTGCAGCTCCCCATTGCCCTGTTTCTGGAGCGAAGTCAACTCTTTCTGAAACAGCTAATTTACCAGTTTCTGTCATTTCTACGTTTCAACTTTCAAGACCTAATTCCACAGTTTGTAGACCTAATTCCCCTGTTTCTGGCGCTTATTCTCTTGTTTCTGCGCTAATTCCCGTGTTCCTGGTGCTCCTCCTTGCTTTCTCTCTGCGACTACTGCTTTTCCTGTGCCTGTAGGGAATTCTCCTATTTTATAACTAATTCAGCTGTTTCTGGATTTAATATTATCTTTTTTCCAGAGCAAATTCCATCGTTGCTGAAAGTCCAAGTTGCTCTCTTTCTGGAGAATCTGAGTTGTTTGTGGAGCTTCCAGTTGTCCTTTTTCGGTAACTCCAAATTAAGCTGTTTATGAAGCACCTAATTATCCTACTTAAGTGTCTACGTCTACTAGTTATATATATATATATATATATATATTCTACAAAAGTCCTGTTTATGCTGCACTCTCCTAAATTCGCTGCTGCAGAGCCAGCTAAATTTGGGGATTCTAAGTTGTTTGTGGAGTTCCTAATTGTCTTTTTTCTGGAGCTCCAAATTTCACTGTTGATGAAGCACCCAATTGTCCTATTTAAGTGTCTCCTAGTTATATATATATAGCTCCGAAATTTGCTGTTCATGACGCTCTATCCTAAATCCCCTGCTGCATAGACACCTCTTTCTCGAGGTATCCCTGTTCTTTCTAAACATAATTGTCCTGTTTCTGGAGTTAATTGCGCTGTTTCTGGCGCTAATTACACTGTGCCTGTGGCTGCTAATATCCCAATCTGCGAGCTCCTAATTCCGCTGCTTCTGCTGCAATTTCCCCTCTTAATCGAGATAATCACCTTGTAACTGCAGCTGAAAATCCCTCTTTTCTAGAGCACCTGATTCTCCCACTATCTGGAGCTCATCACAATTTTTCTGGACATAATTTGCATGTTTCTGGAGCTCATTTTTCTGGTGTTTCGGGAGCACTTAATTCCTTATTTTACGGCGTTAACTCCAATATTTCTGGAGCTAATTCACCGCTTTATGGCATTAATTCGTGTAATTGAAGATATCCCAGTCGCCCTCTTTCTGCAGCTATTTCCCTTGATCTAGGTTTAGTTTCAATTTTCTTGGAGCTGCTAAATCCCATCTTATGGGAGCCCCGAATGCTGTTATTGCTGCAGCTCCAGCTACCCCCGGTTACGCAGGTAATTTCCCTCTCTGCAGCTTCCAACTCCCTTGAGCTAATTCCCCAGTTTCTGGATCTCAGTTTTTTCTGGAGTCCCTAATATCCCACATTGTGGACCTCCTAATGCATCTGTTTCTGGAGGTAACTCCCTTGTTTCTTTTGGTAATTCAACGGTTTCTGGAGCTAGGCTTTTTCCTTTGAAAAATTACTGTGGTGCTCCTAATTTCCCTTTTTTGTGGAATTCGAAATTGTGAAGTTAATGCAGCACATAATCGTCTTTTTTCCGTATCTAGTATTTTGCCAATACACATGTTTCTGAACTAATTCCAGTATTCCTGAAACACCGAATTCACCTCTCTGCAGCTCCTAATTACGCGGGTCCTGGAACTAATTCCCTTGTTTCTGGAGCTAATACCCCTGATGCTGTAGCTCCGAATTGTCCTGTTAATGATGCGCCCTCCTAATTACCCTGCCACATGAATAGAAAATTCACATCTTCTGGAGGAAACTCTCCTCTTTCTAAATTTAACTCCCCTCTTTTTGTGCTAATTGCGCTGTACTGTGATTATTCATGTGCTCATGGAGCTTGCTTCCCCTGTTTCTGCAACTCCCCATTGACCTGTTTCTGGAGCGAATTCCACTGTTTCTGGAGCTGTTAATATACCAGTTTCTGTAACTCCTACTTTTCATCTTTCGAAACAGAATTCACAGTTTCCAGAAATAATAATCCTCTTTCTAGCGATAATTCCCTAGTTTCTGCTCTGAAGCCCGTGTTCCTGGAGCCCCTACTTCTCCTCTCTGCGATTCATAACGTCCCTGTTCCTGGAGGGAATAATCCTGTTCCTGTAGCTAATTCGGCTGATTCAGTCGCAAATACTTTTATTTCTGGAGAAAATGCCACCGTTTCTGAAGGTCATAGTTCCCTTCTTTCTCGACATATTTCAGTTGTTTGTGGAGCTCCTAATTCCACTATTTCATGAGCTCCCGACTGTACTGTATATGAAGCAACTAATTGTCCTTGTTACGTGTCTACTAGTTTGCCCAGATATATAGCTCCGAATTATCCTGTTTATCCTCCGTGTTGCTAATTCCCCTTTACAGGAAGAGTTAATTCAACTATTTCCGGATGTAAATCTCCTATTTCTAAACATAACTCCCTGTTTCTGGAGCTAATGGCACTGTACTGTGATTATTCCCATGCTCCTGGAGCTCCTGCTTCCCCAGTGTCTGCAGCTCCCCATTGCCCTGTTTCTGGAGCTAAATCTATTTTTCCTGGAGTTATTAATCCACTAGTTTCTGTAACTCTTCCTTTTCATCTTTCTAGAGTTAATTCTACTGTTTTGGAGTTAATGGCTCTATTTCTGGAGCCAATCCCCTTGTTTGTGACCTAACTCCAGTGTCACTGGATCTGCAACTTCCGCTCTTTCTGCGGCTCAAAATTCCCCTGTTCCTAGAGTTAATTCCGCTGTTTCTGGAGGCAACTCCCTATTTACGTAGAAAATAGAACAGTTTTTGGAGCTAATGCCTATGTTTCTGGAGTTAATTCCGCAATATTCGAAGATCCCACTTCTCTTGCCCCTGAAACTCCTCATTGCTTTGTTTATGAGCTAATACCTATGTTTCTGGAGCTAATTCCTAAATACCTGAAGGTCCTCGATATCCTGTCCCTGAAGCTCCTAATTCCTCTTTCTGGAGCTAATACCTATGTTTCTGGAGCTAATGACAATATCTGAACGTTCTAGTTCTTCTGTACCTGCAGTTTCTAATTCCTCTGTTTCAGGGGCTAAGAGTTTCTGGAGCTAATGCCATAATATTTGAACGTCCCAGTGCTACTGTTCCTGTAGATCCTAATGTATCTGTTTCTGGAGCTAATACCTATGTTTCTGTAGCTAATTCCACATTATCTGAAGGTCCCAGTTCTCGTGTCCTGGCAGCTCCGCATTCCTCTGTTTCTGGAGCAAATGCCTATTATTTCTCAGGCTAATTCCCAAATATCTGATGGTGCCAGTTCTCATGTTCCTGCGACTCCAGATTCCTCTGTTTCTGGAACAAATATCTGTTATTTCTGTAGCTAATTCCCCAATATCTGAAAACCCCTGTTCTCCTGTCTCTGTAGCTCCTACTTCCTCTGTTTCTGTAGCTAATACCTATGTTTCTGGAGTTAATTCTCCAATATCTGAAGGAACTGTTAAATTAGCAGCTCCAGGAAAAATGTAATTAGCTTGAGAAATAATGAAATTAGCAGCTACAGGAAGAATGGAATTAGCAGCTCCAGAAATAGAGGAATTAGCGCCAGAAACAGTGGAATTAGCAGCTCCAGGAACAGCGGAATTAGCGTCAGAAACAGTGGAATTAGCAGCTACAGAAACAGGGGAATTTGCCACAGAAGCATTGGAATTAACACCGGAAACAGTGGAATTAGCTACGGAAACAGTGGAATTAGCTGTAGAAACAGTGGAATTAGCTCCAGAAACAGAGAGGAATTAGCAGCTGCAGAAACACTGCAACTAGCTCCTTAAATAATGGAATTAGCTCCAGAAACCGTGAAATTAGCAGCTCCAGGACCAGCGGAATTAGCCCCAGAAATCGAAGAATTAGCCCCAGAAACAGAGGAATTAGCTCCAGAAACAGTGGAATTAGCTCCAGAAACTGGAATTCGCAGCTTCAGAAACAGTGAAATTAGCTCCACAAACAGAGGAATTAGCTTCAGAAACAGTGGAAATGGAAGGACCAGAAATAGAGTAATTAGCCGCAGAAACAGTGGAAATGGAAGGACTAGAAATGAGGAATTAGCCCCAGAAACAGCCGAATTAGCAACAGAAACAATGGAATTAGATCCAGAAACAGTGGAATTAGGTCCAGAAAGAGTGGCGTTCGCAGCTTCAGAAACAGTGGAATTAGCTCCAGAAACTGTGGAATTAGCTGCAGAAACAGTGGAATTAGCTCCAGAAACAGGGGAATTTGTTCAGAAAGAGGGGACTTAGCCTCAGAAACATTGGAATTAGCAGCAGAAACAGTGGAATTAACTCCTGAAACTGTGGAATTAGCTTCAGAAAGAGTGGAATTAGCTCCAGCAACAGTGGAATTAGCTCCAGAAAGAGGGGAGTTAGCCCCAGAAACAGTGGAATTAGCCGCAGAAACAGTGGAATTAGCTCTAGAAACAGTGTAATTAGCTCCAGAAATAGAGGAATTTGTTCGGAAAGAGGGGAATTAGACCGAGAAACATTGGAATTAGCCGCAGAAACAGTGGAATTAGCGCAAGAAACAGAGGAATTATCTCCAGAAATATTGGAATTAGCAGCCACAGGAACTGTTGAATTAGCAGCTCCAGTAACAATAGTATTAGCTTCAGAAATATTGTAATTAGCAGCTTCTGGAACAGCAGAATTAGCGCCAGATGCAGTGGAATTAGCAGTTCCAGAAACAGCGGAATTAACTCCATAAACAGTGGAATTATCTCCAAAAACAGTGGCATTAACTCCAGAAACAGTGGAATGAGCTCCAGAAATCGTGGAATGAACTCCAGAAACAGTGGAATTAGCTCCAGATACAGTAGAACTAGCTCCAGAAACAGTGGAATTAATTCCAGAAACAGTGGAATTAGCTCCAGAAATAGTAGAATTACCTCCAGAAACAGTTGAATAACCTCCAGAAAAAGTAAAATTAGCATCTTCAGAAACAGTGGAATTATTTCCAGAAGCAGTGGAATTAGTAGTTCCAGAGACAGTGGAATTTGCAGCCACAAGAATTGTGGAATTAGCAGCTCCAGGAACAATGGAATTTGCTTCAGAACTATTAGAATTAGCAGCAACAAGAAGAGTGGAATTAGCTGCTCCGGAAAATGAGCAATTAGCTCCACAAACAGTGGAATTATCAGTTCCATGAACAGCCGAATTATCGCCAGAAACTGGAATTAGCAGCTCCAGAAACAGTGCAATTAGCTCCAGAAACAGTGGAATTAGCAGCCCTAGAAACAGGGGAATTAGCCCCAGAAACAGTGGAGTTATCTGCAGGAACATCGGAATTAGCAGTTGCAGAAACAGGGAGAAATTAGCAGATCCAGGAACAGTGGAATTAGCTTTAGAAACAGAGGAATTAGCTCCAGAAACAGGGAAATTAGCTCCAGAAACTGAGAACACAGCAGCTCCAGAAAGAGTGGAATTACCAGCTTCAGACAAAGGGGAATTATATTCAGAAATCGTGGAATTAACTTCAGAAGCAGGGGAATTAGTTTCAGAACTAGCGGAATTTGCACCACCAAGAAAAGGTGGAATTAGCAGCTCCAGAAACAGAGGAATATGATGCATAAATATTGGAATTACCAGCTCCAGAAATAGTGGAATTAGCCCCAGAAATAGTGGAATTAGCTCAAGAAACAGTGTAATTAGCAGCTCCAGAAACAGTGGAATTATCAGCTTCAGACACAGGGGAATTAGCTCCAGGAACAGTGGAATTAGCAGCTCCAGATTGAGTTGAATTAGATCCATAAACAGAGAAATTAGCTCCCAGAACAGTGGAATTAGCTCCAGAAACAGTGGAATTCGCAGCTCCAGGAACTTTGGAATTAGCAGCTCCAGAAAGAAGGAGAAATTTGCTGCTCCAGGAACAGTGGAATTAGCGCCAGAAATAGTGGAATTAGCTCCAGAAACGGAAGAAGCAGGTCTAGAAAGAGGTTAATTAGAAATTAAAGGAACTGGTGATTAGCAGCTCCAGACACAGTGGGATTATCTCCAGAAACTGAAGAATTGTGCGCTGCATAAACAGGGGAATTAGGAGCACAGGAACAGACGACTTCGCTCAGTACAGTGGAACTATCTGCAGAAACATGGTAATTCGGTTTGACAGAGAAGAGTTAGCTCAACAAATAGGAAAATTAGCTGTTACTGTAGCAGGAGAATTCGGGCAGCGCGCCACAAGCAGAACACGTCAGAGCGATATAATTCGGGAGAACAGAAGCAACATGAATACAGAATTAGACGCTGCATAAACAGTGCATTTGTAGCTCCAGAATCATAGGAATTAGAATCTCCACAACAAGTGAAATAACTACAGAAACAGGGAACTAGGCCCTACATAAGATGTGGTATTAGAAGGTACAGCAACATGGGAATTAGCAGCTCCCAGAACAGATAAATTAGCCCCAGAATGAGTGAATTAGCTCCAGAAACAGGGGGAATAGTATCTCCTTAAATATACGAATTAATTCCAGAAATAGGAAAAATAGTTGCACAAAAACTGGAATTTATTCCACAAACCAGTGAATTATGTGCTTCAGAAACGTCCGAATTAGGAGCAACAGAAAGATGTATTATGGCTTAAAAAACGGTAATTATCTCCAGACATTGGGAGAATCGGGTGCTCCAGTAACAGATGGAATTTCGGCTACACAAACAGGGATACTTGAGATCCAGAAACAAGTGAGTTGTGGATCAGTAAACAACGTAATTCGGAGCAAATTAAACAGAATATTTATGAGATCCAGATAGAGCAGGATTAGGGGTGCACCACATCTACATGGAATGTAGCTCCAGGAACTGGGAAATTGGGGCGCAGCTCCATAAAAAGGCGTCTTAGATTTTCCTTTAGCAGAGGAATTAGGAGAGTGCACCTTAATCAAGACAATCCGGTGCTATATATATATATATATATCGGGGAAATAATAGCCACATAAATTAGGTGTTCCACAAACAGTGTTGTTTGCAGCTCCAGAAATTGTGCAATGATGGGCTCCACAAACAAGGAAAAGTTGGAACTCTAGAAATTCGGTTGTTAGGAACTCCAGAAACATTGACGACAGCAGATCCAGGAATAGAAGGATTAGCCCCAGAACAAGATAATTAGTTGTAGAAACACTGGAATTAACTCCACAAATCGTGGAATTAGGATGTCCATAAACACAGGTATTAGCAGCTCCCGAAACAGGGGAATTGTCCTTAGAAATCTGGGAATTAGCTCGATCAAGGGGCAGAATCAAGTGGTCTGGAAACAGTAGGCGTTGCAGCAAAAAAACAGGGTGTTTAGCTTCAGCAGCATGAGATTACGATATCCAGTAACAAGGCAATTATGGTTCCATAAAGAATTTGAAGCAAAAGATACAGGAGATTTAGGAGATCCAGATGCAGGGAATTTGGGAGAGGGTTCCATCAACATGGAACATAGTGGAGGGCACAAGAAAGTGGGAAATGTGGAGACAGTTCCGGAAAAAGGCAAATTAGCTGTTCCTATAGCAGGGGTAATTGGAGTGCGCACCATTAACAGGACAATTCGGATTTATAGGGGAACATGTAGCTACAAGAAAACGATAATGATGTGCTCCATGAACTGCGAAATATGGAACTCCATTGTCAGCGACTTTAGAAACTCCACAAAAAAATAAATCATTTCCAGAACAGAAACTGGGGAATCAGCACCAGAAACAGAGTATTACCTATGAAACAGTTGAATTAGCTACAGAAACATGGGAGTTACCTCCAGAAACAGAGGAATTAGGATCTCCTCAAACTGCGATATCAGGAGCTCCAGAAAAATATAAATTACCGCCACAACCAGGGGATTAGATTCAGAATCAGGGGAATTGGCAACTGCAGATTGAGGAGCTCCAGTAACACGGGAATTAGATCGGAAATAAAGGCATTAGCTTCAGAAACAGGGAAACTAATTCCAGAAAAATTCCTGAATCTGGGGAAATATAAGTTCCAGAAACAATGGAAGTGTGGTTCCATAAACAAAGTTGGAGAAAAAAGATACAGGAGTTTTTGTAGAGACAGATACAGGGAAATTAGCAGAGGGCTCCATCAACATGGAACTGAGGAGCAGGCTACAGAAAGTGGGACATTTGGAG
Organism: Pristiophorus japonicus; assembly: GCF_044704955.1. NCBI lineage: Eukaryota > Metazoa > Chordata > Chondrichthyes > Pristiophoridae > Pristiophorus > Pristiophorus japonicus. Next base: position 11,848,387 of record NW_027252779.1, read on the forward strand.
CCAGCTCCAGACACAGGAGTATTCGCTGTTCCTGTATCAGGGAGTTTGTAGAGTGCACTATAAATAGGAAAATGCGGAGCGATATCTATAGGGGAACTAGTAACCACGTACGAACACAATTACGTGCTCCAAAAACAGCGCAATTTGGGGTTCGAAATACGTTTTTTTGGGAGCTTCACAAGCAACTGATACATCTGCTGTAATAATGGAACTAGTGCTTGCAGAATCTAGGGATTTAGCTCAAGAGGCAGAATTATTAGCCCCTGAAACAGGAAAAATAGCTGCAGAAACAGGGGCTTTCCCTGCAGAAACTGAGGAATTCGGAGCTTCACAAACTGGGATATTAGGATCTGCAGAAAAAAGAAGAATTAGCTCCGGAAACATTGGAATTAGCACCCGGAACACCGGAATTAGCTCAGAAATAAGGAAATTAACTCCATAAACAAGGGCTCAACTCCAGAAACAGTGCTATCATCTCAGAATCAGGGAAATTAACTCCAAAAACAGGGGAATTATACGATCTAGAAAGAAGTTAAGTATGGTTCCATAAACAAATTCATTTGGACCAAAAGAAACAGGAGATTTAGGAGATCCCAATACAGGGTAATTAGGAAAGGGGAGTATCACCGTGGAACGTTGATGCAGGCTCTCGAAAGTGGGAAATTTGGAGCCAGCTCCAGAAACAAGTGAATTAGCTGATCCTGTCGATTTGGAATTAGGATAGCGCACCAAAACCAATACAATTTGGAGCTATATATATCGGAGAACTAGTGGCCTCATGAAAAGGGCAATTAGGTGCAATATAAACAGGGCAATTTCGAACCACAAGAAACAGAAGAATTAGGAGCTGCAAGAACAGGAGAACGAGGAACTACAGATATAGGGGAATTAGCTCCAGAAACAGAGGTTCTGGAGAAACATTAGCTCCAGCAACATTAGCTCCACAAACAGCTGAATTAGCTACCAAAACAGGGGTATTAAATCTAGGAACAGGGTAATTTGGAGCCGCAGAAAGTGGGGAAGTTTGAGCTCCTGGAACACGGGTATTCGCGCAGAAAGAAGGGAATTAGCTGCAGAAATAGAGCGATTGACTCAAGAAAGAGTGGAATTAGCTCTAGAAGGAAGAAGATAAGAGTTACAGGAAGTGGTGAATTATCAGCTCCAGAAACAGTGGAATTCGCTCCAGAAACAGGGCACTGCGGAGCTGCAGACACAGGGAAGCATGGGCTCCAGGAGCACGGGAATAATCACAGAGCAGCGCAGATAGATCCAGAAACAGGGAGTTGTGTTTAGAAATAGGATAGCTACATTCAAAAACAGAGAATTAGCTCTTCCTCTAGCAGGTAAATTAGGGGAGCGCACCATAACAGGGTAATTCGGAGCCATATATACCGGCAAACTACAGAGGTATAAAGGGCAATTACGTGCTTCATAAATTGTCCAATTTGGAGCTCCACAAAAAGCGAAATCATGATCTCCACAGGTATTTCCCCAGGAAAAAACGTATTCTCTTCAGAAACAGTTGAGTTAGCAGCAGAAACTGGGGAGTTACCTCCAGAAACAGATGCATTAGGAGATACACAATCTGGATATCTGGAACTCCAGAAAAAGATGAGCTCCAGAAACAGGGGAATTAGTTCCAGGAACAGGGGAATTAGGAGCTGCAGAGAGGGGAATTACTAGTTCCAGGAATACTGGAATTAGTTCAGCAACAAGGGCATTAGCTCCAGAAACAGAGGAATTCGGTCTAGAAAGATGTGAATTCGGAGTTACAGAAACTGCCGAATTGGGCACTGCAGAAATGGGAATGAGGAGCTCCAGAAACATGGGATTTTAATCGGTAAAGCGAAAGTTGCTCCAGAAATAACTGAATTACATTTAGAAAGAGAAGTGTTGTCTCATGAAACAGATGAACTAGTTTTTCCTGTAGCAGGGAATTAGGAGAGCGCACCATAAGCAGAATACTTCAGAGCTCAATATAGCGGGAATTGGAGCCACATAAAAAGCACACTTAGGTGCTTCATAAACATCGCAATTTGAAGCTCCAGAAACAGGGGAATTAATTTCTCCACAAACAACTGAAATAGCTCCAGAAACAGGGGAACTAGAACGTGCACAACCTGGGGTAGTCGGAGCTCCAGCAACAGCGGCATTGTGAGCTCTCGTAAGATTTGATTTAGCAGCTCTAAGAACATTGAAATTAAACCTAACAAGAGAAGTAGCTCCAGGAATAGTGGGAATGGGATATTCTTAGTTACCGGAATTAATTCCAGAAAACGGGGATTTAGCCTGCCTCAAACAACAACGGAAACCTGCTCAGAACCTGGCCACATAAGGCATAGTCGGTGGACGAGAGCGCTCGGATGTCATCCCAGTTCCAGTGGATTTTCACAGCCAGCTTCTGCCGAACAGTGTGGGCCCAATCCTGCTACAATCCTTAGTGGGAGTTCGTGCACTGCTCCATCATAGGAGACTTTTACTGCTGCGCTGCCAGTTACAGGGATCAACTCTTTAGTGCAAGTTCTTAGCTTGGTATGAATGGAGCTAAGTTTGGGCCTGTGTGCATTGTTGCACCACAGCGTGTCGAAGACCTTTTTGCTCATGATAGACTGGCTCGCACCCATGTCCAGTTCCATGGATACTGGAAATCCATCCAGTTCGACTTTTAGCATGATCGGTGGACATTTCGTGGTGAAGGTGTGTACCCCGTACAGTTCTGCCTCCTCGGTTCGAGTCTCTAGTGGAGCCTGATCCACCATGGATCGATCCTCCTCTGCAACGTGGTGGTTAGCAGAGTTCGCAGCTCGTCTGCACATTCGCTGGAGGTGTCCCATTGTTCCACAGCATAGTGTTTGAAGCGGCATTCATGGGCTCGATGATCACCTCCGCAGCGCCAACAAAGGTGTTAACTGCCTCGCATTAACATTTGATGGTAGACTCTGGGTCATCTGAGGTCGTGCAGCTGCAGGTGTGTACATTCTGCAATATGCATTCCTGTCTGGAAACGACGTTACTTTGTGTACAGTACTTGCCAAAACCTCTATGTTGCAAAATTTGTTTCATGTTATCGCAGGTGAACATAATGCCTGGGCTATCGTTATGGTTTTGCTCAGGTTCGGTGTTTCAACAGTCAATAGTTTGCGAAGGATAACCTCATGGCCAATGCCAAACCTCAAAGAAGTCTCTTAGCATTTGCTCAAGGAATCCATCGAATTCGCAATGTCCTGCAAGGCGCCTTAGACGAAGCTCACCACTTCCTGGCCTTCAGACCGTTGATATGTGTAAAATCGATACTTTGCCATCAGAACGCTTTCCTTCAGATTTAGGTGCTCCTGGACCAGCATACACTGTTCTTCACACAATTTGGTTGTTGGTTTCACCGGAGCTAGAAGATTCTTCATGAGGCCATAACTTGTTGACCCACAGACGGTGCGGAGGATCGCCCTTCGTTTGGAAGCATTTTCATCCCCTTCCAGCTCGTTGGCCACGAAATAATGGTCGAGTCGCTCCAAGAAGGCCTCCCAATCGTCCCCTTCTGAGAATTTCTCCAGGATACCAACAATTCTTTGCATTTTCGCGCGATTGTTCGTTATCTCATTGCTTTATTATGAACATAAACACTGGCAATGTAACTGAGTACTGTAGCCATGAGTAAGTGTGACCTTAGCTACTTTATTCAAACTCGAGTGGTGGTACAGCATGGGAGGCTTGCTTCGGTGCTCCCAAGGGATGCTCGGACCCCACCAGTTACTGCCTGCCAACACGAAAATTACCTGTTTATTCCTCCTCTCTGTTTTCAAATCCTTAATCCTTGCAAGTATTTCACACCCAATCCCATGAGCCATAATTTTGTTTAATAATCTCTTGTGTGGCACCTCATTGAATTGCTTCTGTAAATCTAAACATACCACATCCAGTGGCTTCCCCCTTATCTATTCTGCTAGCTACCACAAAAAATGTTAACAGATTTTCAAGGACAATTTCCCTTTCATAAATCCGTGTTAATTCTGCCCAATCCCGTTATTAATTCCGAAATGCCCTGTTACTACGTACTTAATAATAGATTTTAGCATTGTCCTGACTACCGATATCAGGACGACCGGTACTGCAAGGGTTTGATGCAAAGTAAATTCCATTCCATCATGTCCCAAACACTACCAGGGTTGATCCAGAGTAAATCTCAGTCTGCAGTATCCCAAACACTCACAGGGCAGTTACACACGGGTTAGATCCAGAGTAAAGCTCCCTCTACACTGTCCCATCAAACTCTCCTAGGGCAGGTACAGTACAGGTTAAGTTCAGCATAAAACTCTCTCTGAACAGTCCCATCAAAAGTCACAGGGCAGCTCCATCACGGGTTAAATGCAGAGTAACTTCTCCCACTACACTGTTCCATCAAACACTCACAGAACAGGTACAGCATGGGTTAGATACAATGTAAAGCTCTCTCAACACTGCCCCATAAACAGTCCCAGGGCAGGTACTGCATTGGTTAGATACGAAGTAAAGCTCCCTCTACACTGTCCAAATAAACACTCCTAGGGCAGGTACATCACAATTACGATACAATATAATTATTTCTCTAACTTCACTCTACAACTGTACAGGGCCTTGATGAGACCACACCTGGAGTACTGTGCACAGTTTTGGTCTCCTTTTCTAAGGAAGGATATACTTGCCTTGCATAGATACAGAGTAAAGCTCCCTTAACATTGCCTCCCCTGACATTCCAAGGGCAGGAATAGGCCACTTGGCCCCTCGAGCCTGCTCCGCCATTTAAAAGAATCCTGGCTGATTTGATCATGGACTCCGCTTCACTGCCCTGCCTGCTCCCCATAACGATTTATTCCCTTATCGATCAAAAGTCTGTCTATCTCGGCCTTAAATGTATTCAGTGACCCAGCCTCTACAGCTCTCTGGGGCAGAGATTTCCAAAGATTTACAACCCTCAGAGAAGAAATGGGCGGCCTCTTATTTGGAGACTCTGTCCCCTGGTTTTGGTTTCCCCTATGAATGGAAATATCGTATCTGTATCCACCATGTCGAGCCCCCTCATTATCATATGTGCCAACTTATCTTCATAAGTCAACCGCCTCGTCTCCAGAATCAATCTAGTGAACCTTCTCTGAACAGCCTCCAATGCAAGTCTATCTTTCCGTAAATACAGAGACCAAAACTGGAAGTAGTACTCTAGGTGTGGCCTCACCGATACCGTGTACTGTTGTCGAAGTACTTCTTTGGTTTTATACTCGATCACCCTTGCAATAAAGGCCAACATTCCATTTGCCTTCCTGATTATTGCCATACCTGCATACTATCTTTTATAGCACTGTAGCACTTTGCAATTTTTCTCCATTTATATTATAATCTGCTTTTCTGTCTTATCTGCCAAGGTAGATAACCTCACATTTTCCCACATTTTACACCATCTGCCAAAATTTTGCCCACTCACTTAGCCTGTCTATACCCCTTTGCAAATTTTTAGTGTCCTCACTATTTTCTTTCCCACCCATCTTTTTATCATCAGCAAACTTGGCTGCATTACACTTGGTCCCTTCATCCAGGACATTAATATGGATTGTAAATAGTTGAGGACCCAGCACCGATCCCTGTGGCACCCCACTAGTCACTGTTTGCCAATAGAAAAATTATCCATTTTTCCCGACTCAGATACAAAGTAAAGCTCCATCTCCACTGCCCCATCAAACACTCCCAAGGCAGGTAAAGCACGGGCTAGAAAAAGAGTGAAGCTCCCTCGACACTGTCCCATGAAACACTCCCAGGGCAGGTACAGTACAGGTTAGATAAACAGTGAGGATCGCTATACACTTTCCCACTGGACATTCCCATGGCGGGACTGCACAGGTTCGATACAGAGTAAAGTTTCCTCTACACTGTCCTATCCAGCACTCTCAGGGCAGGTACTGCTTTGATTAGATACAGAGTAAAGCTCCCTCTACACTTTCCAAATAAACACTCCTAGGGCAAGTACAGCATAATATAGATAAAGGGTAACCCTCTCAAACCTCACGCTATAATTGTACAGGGCCTTGGTGAGACCACACCTGGAGTACTGTGCACAGCTTTGGTCGCCTTATCTAAGGAAGGATATCCTTGCCTTGCTTAGATATAGAGTAAAGCTCCCTCAACATTGTCCCACCAGACATTCCATGGGCAGGTACAACACAAGCTAGATATGTAGTATATCTCCCTCTACCCTGTCACAAGCATTCTAGAGTAGATACTGCATTGGTTAGCTACAGAATAAAGCTCCCTCTACACTGACCCATAACCTACTCCAGGGCAGGTACAGAATAAATCTTCCTTTACATTGTCACATCAAACACTCCCAAGGCAACTACAGCACGGGATAGATAGAGAGTAAAGCTCCCTCTACTCTGCCGCATCAAACACTCCCAGAACAGTTACAACATGGTTTAAATATTGAGTAATTCTCCCCCCATTCTGTTCCGCCAGACATTCCCAGGGCAGGTACAGCATGCGTTAGGTACAGAGTAAAGTTCCCTCAACACTGTCCTACCAGACATTCCAAGGGCAGGTACAACATTGGTTAGGTATGGAATATTTCTCCCTGTACACTGTGCAAAGCATTCCACGGTAGATACAGAATTGGTTAGTTCCAGAATAATGCTCCATCTACACAGTCCCATCAAACACTCCCAGGGCAAGTACAGCACGGGATAAATACAGAGTAATCTCTCCCTCTGCATTGTCCCAACATACAATCCCAGGGCAGGTACAGCACGGATTACATACAGAGTAAAGCTCTCTCTACACTGTCCCCACAGACAAGCCCAGGGCAGGTACAGCACAGGGTAGATTATAATATAAGAAATAGGACCAGGAGCAGGCCACTTGGTACCTCGAGCCCACTCTGCCATTTAATAAAAGCTTGACTGATCTGATCTTGGGCTCAACTCCAGGTCACTGCCCGCTTCCCATAACACTTTAATCCTTTATCCCTCAAAAATCTGTCCATCTACGTCTTTAATATATTCAATGGCCCAGCCTCCACAGCTCTCTGGGGCAGAAATTCCATAGATTTACAACTCTCAGAGAAGAAATTCCATCTCATTTCAGTTTTAAATGTGTGGCCTCTTATGCTGAGACTATGTCCCCGAGTTTTAGTTTTCCCTATAAGTGCAAACATTCTCTCTGCATTCACCTTGTCGAGCCCCCTCATTTTCTTATGTGTTTCGATAAGATCACCGCTCATTCTTCTGAACTCCAATGGGTACAGGCCCAACCTATCTTCATAAGTCAACCCCCTCATCCCCAGAATCAACCTAGTGAACCATCTCTGAACAGCCTCCAAAGCAAGTATATCCTTCGTTAAATAGAGAGAACAAAACTGCATGCAGTACTCGAGGTGTGGCCTCGCCAATATCCTGTACAGTTGTAGCAGGACTTTCCTGCATTTATACTCTATCCACCCTGCAATAAAGGCCAAGATTCCATTTGTCTTCCTGATTACTTGCTGTACCTGCATAGTAACTTTTTGTGTTTCATACACAAGGACCCCAAGTTGTGACTGTATTGCAGCACTTTGCAATTTTTCACCATTTAAATCATAATTTGCTTTTCTATTTTTTTCTGCCCCAGTGGATAACCTCACATGTTCCCACATTACACTCCATCTGCCAAATTTCTGCCCACTCACTTAGCCTGTCTATATCCCTTTGCAGATTATTTTGTCCTCTTCACATGTTTCTTTACCACCCATCATTGTATCATCAGCAAACCTTGCTAGATTACACTCGGTCCCTTCAGCCAAGTCATTAATATAGATTGAGGACTGAGCACTGATGCCTATGACAATGCTGGAGCTAGTTTGCCAAGAGAACAATTACCGATTTATCCTGACTCAGATACAAGTAAAGCTCCATCTACATTGTACCATCAAACACTCCCAGGATAGGTACTGTATTGGTGAGATACGAAGTAAAGCTCCTTCTATACTTTCCAAATAAATACTCCTAGGGCAAGTACAGCTTAATTTAGATAAAGGGTAACCCTCTCAAATCTCACTCTACATTTGCACAGGGCCTTAGTGAGACCACACTTGAAGTACTGTGCACAGTTTTGGTCTCCTTATCTCAGGAAGGATATACTTGCCTTGCTTAGATACCGAGTAAAGCTTCCTCAAAACTGTCCCACCATACATTCCAAGGGCAGGCACAACACAGGTTAGATACGGTGTATATCTCCCACGACCCTGCCCCAAGCATTCCAGAGTAGATACTGCATTGGTTGGATAAAGAGTGAAGCTCCTCCTACACTGTCCCATTAACGATTGCCAGGGCAGATGCAACACAGTTTAGATGCTGTCTCACAGGACATTCCCAGGCAGATGCAGCACAGGTTACATAAAGATTAAATCTCCCTCTAGCGTTTCCCAAGCACTCCCAGGTTAGGTACTGCTTTGATTAGGTACAGAATGAATCTCGCTGTATGCTGTCCCATCAAACATTGCAGAACATGTACAGCACGAGTTAGATACAGAGTAAAGCTCCCTCTGGACTGTTCCATCAAATCTTATTGAATAGGGAGCAGGCTCGGGGGGCCCGGTGGCCCACTCCTGCTCCTATGCCTCATGGTCTTATGTATCCAGCATGCTCCGCGGGGGAGAATGTGCCACACCCAGACTACAGGAGCTCAATGCGCAGGCGCGGGACCTGGCAGTGTTTGGAGCATGCCCGGTGCGTGTAATGGCGGAGGAGACAAGATTTGGATGGGCTCCTCAGAAGTATCCTTTTTAGGAGGGCGGAGGGGACTAATGGGTCAGCGGGGAGTCGGAGAGGCTTCATAAACAACCGGTGCCTGCCGCAAGCCCGGAACAGTAACCGGAATATTGGCGGTTGCAGCTTCGGGGCTTTCTCCCGGTCACAGGCCCAGGCTAACGATGGCCATCTTCATACAGGAAGGCTGGTTCAACGCTCCACAATCTTGATTCACTGAGTAGCACAGCGCATGCGCGGCCATCTTGGTGCAGGAACAAAGTCAATGATGTAAGTGTCTGCAATTGAACCCAGCCAGATCAGCACCTTCAGGGGAAGAGAACCAGTGAGTGTAGAACTGAACCCAGCCAGTGTCAGTACCTTCAGGGGAGGGGAACCAGTGAGTGTAGAACTGAACCCAGCCAGAGTCAGCACCTTCAGGGGAGGGGAACCAGTGAGTGCAGAACTGAACCCAGACAGTGTCAGTACCTTCAGGGGAGGGGAACCAGTGAGTGTAGAACTGAACCCAGCCAGAGTCAGCACCTTCAGGGGAGGGGAGCCAGTGAGTGCAGAACTAAACCCAGCCAGAGTCAGTACCTTCAGGGGAGGAGAGGGGAACCAGTGAGTGTAGAATTGAATCCAGCCAGAGTGAGCACCTTCAGGGGAGGGGAACCAGTGAGTGTAGAACTGAACCCAGCCAGAGTCAGCACCTTCAGGGGAGGGGAACCAGTGAGTGCAGAACTGAACCCAGCCAGATTCAGCACCTTCAGGGGAGGGGAACCAGTAAGTCTAGAACTAAACCCAGACAGAATCAGCACCTTCAGGGGAGGAGAGGGGAACCAGTGAGTTGAACTGAATCCAGCCAGAGTCAGGACTTAAGGGGAGGGTAACATAAGAACATAAGAAATAGGAGCTCGTGTAGGCCATACGGTCCATCGAGCCTGCTCTGCCATTTAATAGGATCATGGCTTAATAGGACTCGGTTCCACCTCCCTGCCCACTCCCCATAACCCTTTAATCCATTATCGGTTAAGAAACTGTCTATCTCTTAAAGTTATTCAATGGCCCAGCTTCCACAGCTCTCTGAGGCAGTGAATTCCACAGATTTACAATGCTCTGGGAGAAGAAATGTTTCCTCATCTCAGTTTTAAATGGGATGTCCCTTATTCTAAGATTATGCTTCCTAGTTCTAGTCTCCCTCTCTGCATCGACCTTGGCAAGCTGCTTCAATAGCTTATACGTTTCGATAAGATCACCTCTCATTCTTCTGAATTCCAATGAGTAGAGGCCCAAACTCCTCAAACGTTTCTCATCAGTCAACATCTCATCTCCGGAATCAACTTAGGGACCTTCTCTGAACTGCCTCCAAAGCAATTATATCCTTTCGGAAATGTGGAAATCAAAATTGCACGCAGTATTCTAAGTGTGGCCTCAATAATACCCTGTATGGCTGTGGCAAGACTATCCTGCATTTATATTCCATCCCCTTTGCAATAGAGCCCAAGATTCCATTGGCCTTCCTGTTCACTTGCTGTACCTACATGCTAAACTTTTGTTTCGTGCACAAGTACCCCCAGGTCCCACTGTACTGTAGCACTTTGCAATTTTTCTCCATTTAAATAATAATTTGATCTTTGATTTTTTTTTCTGCCAAAGTGCATGACCTAACACTTTCCTACATTTTACTCCATCTGCCAAATTTATGGCCACTCACTTAGCCTGCCTATGTCCTTTTGCAGATTTTTTGTGTCCTCCTCACACATTGCTTTTCCTCCCATCTTTCTATCATCAGTGTAGTGGGAATTTTTAGAAACCCCGCGTTATGCATTCTGGCGATGTTAAAATGTTCAAATAAAGTCTGCTGATTCTGAGTCATGGGGAAAGAACAAGTTGGACAAAGTATGGTTACAGTGCAAACAGATGTATGCATGTTTCATTTCTGATAAGGAGGGACCGAATGCACTAAACGCTGACATCAGGGTCCCATGTACTTTATTGTGAAAGGTATTTCTTCTTCCATTGTAACCACAATGATGCACGTGCTTGTGGGTTGTGAGATTAAATATGGAACGGCCGGGCCCAGCCTTTTGACTGAGCTTTTAGACTGATCTCCAACTCGGCCGAGTCTCTCTATACATATAATAAACTTGTGTGTTTTCCACTTGACCAGATGGGTGTCTGAGTCATATTCTTTAATATAGATTCCACCCCAACAATTTGGCTACATTACACTCGGTCCTATCTTCCAAGTCGTTAATGTAGAGTGTAAATAGTTGTGGTCCCAGCACTGATCCCTGTGGCATTCCAGTAGTTACTGATTGCCAACCCGAGAATGAACCATTTATCCCGACACTCTGTTTTCTGTTAGTTAGCCAATCCTCTATCCATGCTAATATATTACCCCCAAACCCATGTTTTTTTTATCTTGTGTGGTAACCTTTTATGTGGCACCTTGTCAATGCCTTCTGGAAGTCCAAATCCACCACATCCACTGGTTCCGCTATATCCACCCTGTTTGTTACATTGGTGGAGCCCAGATGATATTGGACAGGAGACGGTCGGTTGTCGGTGTGGGGCAGGAATTCGAGCCGTAATTGGGCTGGTGATCCTCATAAACACTTGCTTTAGGTCCCAGGCCCCAATCACAGGCCACAGGCCCTGGGATGGCCCCGTGGTGACAGCCCCGGGTCAGCGGGGTCACTGGCCGCCATCTTAGACGGTTCATGGCGCATGTGCGGCCACCTTGTTGCAGGAAACAAGACATTTAGCAAAACATTAAATGCTAATATTTTTGTGCTGGGGTCCGGCCAAATATCAGCCAAAGCTCCCCATACACCTCTGCAGGGAATTCCACAGGTTAACAACTCTCTGAGTGAAGAAGTTTCTCCACATCTCCTTCCTAATTGGCCTACCGCTTATCCTAAGACTATGTCCCCTGGTTCTGGACTTCCCCAACATCGGGAACAATCTACCCGCATCTAACCTGTCTAGTCCCATCAGAATCCTATACGTTCTATGAGATACCCTCTCATCCTTCTAAACTCCAGTGAATATAGGCCCAGTTGATCCAGTTTCTCCTCATATGACAGTCCAGCCATCCCGGGAATCAGTCAGGTGAACCTTCGCTGCACTCCTTCAACAGCAAAAACGTCCTTCCTCTGAATAGGAGACCAAAACGGAACACAATATTCCAGGTGAGGCCTCACTAAGACCCTGTACAACTGCAGTAAGAACTCCCTGCTCCTATACTCAAATACCGAGCTATGAAGGCCAAAATACCTTTTGCCTTCTTCACTGCCTGTTGCACCTGTACGCCAACCTTCAATGACTGATGAACCATGACACCCAGGTCCAGTTGCACCTCCCCTTTTCTTAATCTGCCGCCATTCAGATAATATTCTGCCCCAGTGTTTTTGCCCCCAAAATGGATAACCTCACATTTATCCACATTATACTGCATCTGCCATGCATTTGCCCACTCACCTAACCTGTCCAATTCACCCTGCAGCCTCTTAGCGTCCCCCTAACAGCTCACACCGCCACCCAGTTTAGTGTAATCTGCAAACTTGGAGATATTACACTCAATTCCTTCATCCAAATCATTGATGTATATTGTAAAGAGCTGGGGTCCCAGCACTGAGCCCTGCGGCACTCCACTATTCACTGCCTGCCATTCTGAAAAGGATCAAGGGGTATGGCGAGAAAGCAGGAATGGGGTACTGAAGTTGAATGTTCAGCCATGAACTCATTGAATGGCGGTGCATGCTAGAAGGGCCGGATGGCCTACTCCGGCATCTATTTTCTATGTTTCTATGACCCGTTTAACCCGACTCTCTGCTTCCTGTCTGCCAACCAGTTCTCTATCCACGTCAGTACATTACCCCAAATACCATGTGCTTTTACTTTGCACACCAATCTCTTGTGTGGGACCTTGTCAAAAGCCTTTTGAAAGTCCAAATACACCACATCGACTGGTTCTCCCTTGTCCACTCTGCTAGTTGCATCCTCAAAAATTCCAGAAGATTCGTCAACCATGATTTCCCTTTCACAAATCCATGCTGACTTGGACCAATCCTTTCACTGCTTTCCAAATGCCCTGCTGTTTCATCTTTAATAATTGATTCCAACATTTTCCCCACTACTGATGTCAGGCTAACTGGTTTATAATTACCGGTTTTCTCTCCCCCTCCGTTTTAAAAAGGTGGTGTTACATTAGCTACCCTCCAGTCCATAGGAACTGATCACGAGTCGATAGAATGTTGGAAAATTACCACCAATGCATCCACTATTTCTCGGGCCACTTCCTTAATATTCTGGAATGCAGACTATCAGGCCCTGGGGATTTATCAGCCTTCAATCCCATCAATTTGCTAACACAATTTCCCGCCTAATAAGGATATCCTTCAGTTCCTCCTTCTCACTAGATCCTCGGTCCCCGAGTAAATTCGGAAGGTTATTCGTGTCTTCCGTCGTGAAGACAGAACCGAAGTATTTGTTCGATTGGTCTGCCATTTCTTTGTTCCCCATCATAAATTCACCTGAATCCGACTGCAAGGGCCCTACGTTTGTCTTCACTAATATTTTTCTCTTCACATATTTATAGAAACTTTTATGTTCCAAGCAAGCTTCCCCTCCTAATGAAACCCTTAGTCCTCCTCTGTTGAATTCTAAATTTCTCCCAGCCCTCAGGTTTGTTCCTTTTTCTGGCCAATTTATCTGCCTCTTCCTTGGTTTTAACATTATCCTTAATTTCCCTTGTTAGCCACGGTTGAGCAACGTTCTCCGTTCTATTTTTACTCCAGACAGGGATGTACAATTGCTGAAGTTCACCCGTGTGATATTTAAATGTTTACCATTGCCTATCCACTGTCAACTCTTCAAGTATCCTTGGCCAGTCTATTCTAGCCAATTCACACCTCAGACCGTCAAAGTTCCCTTTCCTTAATTTCAGGACCCTAGTTTAAGAATTAACTGTGACACTCTCCATCTTAATGAACAATTCTACCATATTATGTTACACTTCCCCAAGGGGCCCCGCACAACAAGATTGCTAATTAGTCCCTTCTCATTACACATCACCCAGTCTTGGATGGCCAGCTCTCTTATTGGTTCCTCAACATATTGGTCGAGAAAACCATCCCAAATACACTCCAGGAAATCCTCCTCCACCACATTACAACCATGTGGTTAGCCCAATCAATATGTAGAATAAAGTCACCCAAGATAACTGATGCACCACCACTGCACACATCCCTTATTTCTTGTTTGATGCTGTCCCCAACCTTACCACAACTAAACAGTGAGACAGACATTGCAGCAAAGAGTCTGGTTATTGCGAAACAACACTTCTAGAAGAACAGTGACCCCGACATGATTTGAACAAGCAGCCCTTTGATCTCGAATCAGACGCACTACCGTTGAACCACGAGGTTTACACAGTAGTTAAGGGATGTTCGTCTATATGAAGGTTCTCCAATACAAGGGGCTTTAAAATCCACGCCCATTAAAATACAGTGAGTAAAATGGGATATGGTTCAACAGTCACATGCAAAGTGTCATGTATTGATGCTTGGGGTCACTAGACACCAGGGGCCGCCACTGTCGGAGGTCATCGGACTGTACACGCGTGTGCGCGTGCCCTTGTATATAAGTGCGAGTACCATGTCACGTGGGCACTTTGGGAGTAAATAAAGTTGAACCAGGTTGACAGCCGAGTGAGTTTACAGTTACAAGTCTGTCGAGTCATTCGAAACATTACAAAAAACACAGGACAAATGATTGAAGTATGGAGTGTCGCTGAGTTAGCATTTGTTTGATTGTGCAAAAGATGGTGAAGGGTTAATTAATGATGCTTTCCCGTGAAAGCAAGACAAAAGGTTAAGAAAAAAACCATACGGTGACTGTCAGGTGAGCGCTGCTTGTGATACCTGGTGGGAATGAGCGGGGATTTTAAAGCCCCTTGTATTGCAGAACCTTCATATAGACAAACATCTCCGACTCACCGTGTAGGCCTCGTGGCGCAACAGTAGCGTGTCTGAATCCAAAAAAGAAAGTTGTCTGTTCAAATCACGTAACTGTTCTTTTGGATATTGTTCTTCCAGAATTAATATTTCATTTGCTGTTTGACAATAAACAGACGCTTGCTCCAAGGTCTGTCTCACTGTTTATTTGGTGTCAGGCAGAGATACGCCTGCTGTCCACATTTATTTCATACGACAGGACACACAAGTTCAAAATCAACATTCAGGTGGCCACACCCAGCACTGAATATTCAGGATGGCCGAGCGGTCTAAAGTGCTGTGTTCAGTTCAAAATCTATCTTGAAGACAAGGGTTCAAATCCCACTTCTGGTGTTTATTGTTTTTAATCATTAAGCAGAAACAAACACCAACTTTCTTAATATTGAACCATTAATATCAATTAATTCATTTTTTCTCATCTTTAATTGAACAATGTTCACGCCCGGTTTCAAACCGGGGACTTTTCACGTGTCACGCGAATGTGATAACCACGACACAACGGAAACACTGCAATTGACACAATGCTCGGAACATAACCAGAGCTTTAACCTACACAGCTGGCCGATACTTCAGGAGCTGGTTTTACGAGAATAGAATGACGGTGCTCTCTTTAGGAAGGCTGTGAGTGTGGTAGGAATTGATCTCGTGTTTCCCAGACTTTACACATCGGAACAGGAGCTGGCCATTTAGCAGCGAGTAGTTAGGATCAGTAATGCACGGCTTGAGACTTTCTGGCCTCAGGTAAGAAGGTGGTGCTCAGGAATAAGGTGAAAGGTTGAATCTTCTGCACTGACTCTCTTTAACAAACTCCAGCACCAGCTCAGACGGAAATGTTAAGCGAGCAGCTGAAACCGACTTTGAAGGACTTGGCCGTGTTGTCAAACAAATGTGTTCCGTTTAATGATAATAATTATCAGAATTGTAATTCAAGCTGAACACACGTGCAGAGGAGACAGTGACTTGAACACAGCACCTTCGACCACTCGGCCATCCTGACTATTCAGTGCTGTGTGTGGCCACCTGCAGGTTGATTTTGAACTTTTTTGTCCTGTCACATGAAATAAATGAGGGCAGCAGGCGTATCTCTGCCTGACACCGGGGAAAATAGGAGGTGGGTGGGGTGGCTTGACCCATGACCCACCGTCTACCTCCATGGCACGAATCTGGTATTGCATTACTTCCAGGAACGGTGCTTTGGTTCTCGGCCTTTTGGCTTAGAGCATTGGCGCAGAGTGATCCTTGAATGGGCCCAAGGTGACATCTGGCGTTTGTAATCTGACAAGATGATCTGCCAAAGAATTGGAAAGATTGGCAACGAATAAATAAATACATTTTTTTTTGGAGCAAGTGTCTGGTTATTGCCAAACAGCAAAGGAAATATTAATTCTGGAAGAACAACAACCCCGACATGATTTGAACAGCACAACCTTCTGATCGGGAGTCAGACACTCTACCGTCGCACCACGAGGCCGATACAGTGAGTTGGAGATGTTCGTCTATATGAAGGTTATGCAATACAAGAGGCTTGAAAATCCTCGCCCATTCCCACCAGGTACCACAAGCAGCGCTCACCTGACAGTCACCGGATGGTTTGTTCGAAAACTTTTATCTTGCTTTCACGGGAAACCATCATTAATTAACCCCTCACCTTCTTTACACAATCAAACAAATGCTAACTCAGGGACACAACATACTCTAATCATTTGGCCTGTGCTTTGGGGATCGGGCAGAGAAGTGGACCTGAGTCCATGATCAGATCAGCCATGATCGTATTAAATTGCGGAGCAGGCTCGACTGGCCGTATGGCCCTTTCCTGTTCCTATTTCTTATGCTCTTATGCATGTTAACCCATTTTACTCACTGTATTTTAGCTTTCTGGTTCAAAGTGTTCATTGCCGATGACAC
This sequence comes from Pristiophorus japonicus, assembly GCF_044704955.1. Classification (NCBI taxonomy): domain Eukaryota; kingdom Metazoa; phylum Chordata; class Chondrichthyes; family Pristiophoridae; genus Pristiophorus; species Pristiophorus japonicus. Next base: position 11,865,050 of record NW_027252779.1, read on the forward strand.
CACGAATCTGGGGCAAATTTTATCAAATTTATCAGCACCGATTATTCCTACCGTGAACACAAAATACAATCAGTCGTGAAGATAAAATCCCACCGTGTGTATTTTCAGATTCAACACAGTAGCATTTCAAATAAAGTGAAAGAATTTTACACTGAAAAGATTTGCGAGTGTTACTTGTATTGGTGACTTGAATTAAACTTTTTGTGGCGTCTGACTCCCGTTCATGCCACTGCTGAATAAGAAAGGAGGGTTTGACATTGACCAGACTGCACTGCCCCTGATATTTGTCAGCTCATCCTTTATATTCAGTGATTCCTCGCCGTTTGATGGGCTGCAGTGTTGCGGATATCACGTTGGCCTCACACGCAAAAGGACCCCGGTGGATCCGTTTTCTCTCACTCAAAGTTATCTATTTATTGGTGAAATAAAGAGCAATTAATGAATAAGGGAGCCCTTTTGCCAGGAGAGTAAATAGCAAATAAAAACAGCAAATGCTGGAAATCACAGCAGGTCAGGCAGCGTTTGCATGGAGACTAAACTCGCCTCCGATTGTTCATCCACAGCAAGTTTAAACATAATATTTCTGCCTGGGATTGAACCAGGGACTTTTCACGTGTAAACAAAACGTGATAACCAATACACTACAGAAACCTCAGGGACAACCGCCCCCACAGCGAAGAGCTGACCAGTGAGCTCCCTCTGTGCTGTTCGGGAATGTGTTGGCTCACCTTAAACAACTTCTGTCCCACACTGAAAGTTCTCTATCATTCTCCTCCGCTGCCTTTTACAGAAATGTCATGGATCACCCAGCCACCGTTTTCACTTCCACATCCTCACAGTGGGGCCACAGAGGCTCCTATCGTCTCCCCGCGATCAGAGTACTCACCCAGTTTACAAAATTAAACCCCGAACACGTGCCCGGCAAAGGACAGGAGAAGCCAGATAGGTCGGTCTATCACAGAAAGTATTGGTATTCATGGTGATTACAGCAATTATTAATCGTCTCACAGACCTCAATTATTTTTATGCGATGAATTGATTGAGGATTGAATCCATTTCATCTTTTGTTCCCTTTTAAACGCTAGAAACTGTACAGTACTTGCCGGGTTTGAGTCCTGAGGATGAGTCATCCGCCTAGAGCCACAGGTCGAGGTCATGAATGCTTGGCTCACGGAGATGGCCTTCTGCAGTGTGACTGTGGTATCCGCTGACAGTATCTTATGAAGGAGGTCTTCGTGGCCGATTCCGATGACAAAGATATCCCGCAGTGCTTTGGAGTTGTTCTTGGATCAGTGTTACAAGCTCCTCGTACATCATGGTCATTGTCTTCGCTTGTGCCAGCAAGTCCCTGACGAGGCCATAGACGGTGGGCCCACAACTGGTGAGCAGGATAGCTCTGCACTTATCAGCCAGTGTGGCCGGGTTGTCACCTGCCAGATCGTTTGCTGTGAAGAAATGGTCGAGCCTCTCCACAAAGGCTTCCCAATCATCACCATCGGCGAACTGCTGCAAAATACCAAGGTTAGCCATTTTCTTGTGAAGGTCCGTAATCTCGTCGCCAATTGTTATACCTTCAGATGCTCTGATGATGACTCCACGAGACAATGTGTCGTGCTTGAACTGTAGTGACCTTAGACCTTTATTGATAACCACAGAGTGAGGATCACACCCTCACAAATATCAGGGGCAGTGCAGTCTGGTCAACGTCAAACCCTCCTTTCTTATTCAGCAGTGGCATGAACGGGAGTCAGACGTCACAAAGTTTAATTAAAGACACAAATACAAGTAATGCTTCCAAATCTTTTCAGTGTAAATTTCTTCCACATTATTTAAATTCCTACTGCGTTGAATCTGAAAATACGCACAGTGGGATTTTATCTTCACTACTGATTGTATTTTGTGTGCACGGTAGGAATAACCGGTGCTGTTAAATTTGATAAAAGTTGCCCCAGATTCGTGGTGTCATCGGCAATGAAGACTTTGAACCAGAAATCTAAAATACAGTGAGTAAAATGGGATATGGTTTAACAGTTAACATGCAAAGCACAGGACAAATGATTGAAGTATATAGTGTTCCTGAGTTAGCATTTGTTTGATTATGCAAAAGAAGGTGAGGGGTTAATTAATGATGCTTTCCTGTGAAAGCAAGAGAAAAGTTTTCGAACAAACCATCCGGTGACTGTCAGGTGAGCGCTGCTTGTGATACCTGGTGGGAATGGGCGGCGATTTTAAAGCCCCTTATATTGCAGAACCTTCATATAGACGAACATCCCTTAACTACAGTGTAGACCTTATGGTGCAACGCTAGAGCGTCTGACTCTAACTCAAAGGGTTGCGTGGTTCAAATCATGTCGGGGTCACTGATCTTTTAGCAATTGCTGTTTCACAACAACCAGACCCTTGCTGCAATGTCTGTCTCACTGGTTCGTAGTGGTAAGGTTGGGGACAGCATAAAACAAGAAAGAAGGGATGTGTGCCTTGGTGCGACAGCAGTTATCATGGGTGACTTTAATCTGCATAGTGATTGGGCTAACCACATGGTAGTAATGTGGTGGAGGAGGATTTCATGGAGTGTATTATGTATGGTTTTCTCAACCAAGAAGAGAGCTGGCCATCCTTGACTGGGTGATGTGTAATGAGAAGGGACCAATTAGCAATCTTGTTGTGTGAGGCCCCTTGGGGAAGAGTAACATAATATGGTAGAATTCTTCATTAACATGGAGAGTGTCACATTTAATTCAGAAACTTGGGTCCTGAACTTAAGGAAAGGTAACTTTGACGGTATGAGGTGTGAATTGGCTAGAATAGACTGGCCAAGGATACTTAAAGGGTTGATGGTGGATAGGCAATGGCAAACATTTAAAGATCACACGGGTGACTTCAGCAATTGCACATTCGTGTCTGGAGTAAAAATAGAACGGAGAACGTTGCTCAACCGTGGCTAACAAGGGAAATTAAGGATAGTGTTAAAACCAAGGAAGAGGCAGATAAATTGGCCAGAAAAAGGAACAAACCTGAGGACTGGGAGAAATTTAGAATTCAACAGAGGAGGACTAAGGGTTTCATTAGGAGGGGGAAAATGGATTAAGGGAGGAAGCTTGCTTGGAACATAAAAACTGACTGCTAAAGCTTCTGTAAATATGTGAAGAGAAAAAGATTAGTGAAGACAAGTGTATGTCACTTGCAGTCGGATTCAGGTGAATTTATAATGGGGAACAAAGAAATGGCAGACCAATTGAACAAATACTTCAGTTCCATCTTCACGAAGGAAGACACGAATAACCTTCCAAAAGTACTCGGGGACCGAGGGTCTAGTGAGAAGGAGGAACTGAAGGATATCCTTATGAGGTGGGAAATTGATGGGATTGAAGGATGATAAATCCCTGGGGCCATATAGTCTACATCCAAGAGTACTTAAGGAAGTCGTCCGAGAAATGGTGGATGCATTGGTGATCATTTTCCAACAGTCTATTGACTCGGGATCAGTTCCTATGTACTGGAGGTTAGCTAATGTAAAACCACTTTTTAAGAAGGGAGGGAGAGAGAAAGCTAGTAATTATAGACCGGTTAGCCTGACATCAGTCATGGGGAAAATATTGGAATCAATTATTAAGGATGAAACAGCAGCGCATTTGGAAAGCAGTGACATGATCGGTCCAAATCAGCATGGATTTATGAAAGGGATGCATTTATGCTTGACAAATCTTCTGGAATTTTTGAGGATGTAACTAGTAGAGTGGACAAGGGAGAACCAGTGGATGTGTTGTATTTGGAATTTCAAAAGGCTTTTGACAAGGGTCCACACAAGAGATTGGTGTGCAAAATCAAAGCACATGGTTTTGGGGGTAATATACTGATGTGGAAAGAGAACTGGTTGGCAGACAGGAAGCAGAGAATCGGGATAAAAGGGTCCTTTTCAAAATGGAAGGCAGCGACTGGTGGAGTGCCGCAGGGCTCAGTGCTGGGACCCCAGCTCTTTACAATGTACATCAATGATTTGGATGAAGGAATTGAGTGTAATATCTCCATGTTTGCAGATGACACTAAACTGGGTGGCGGTGTGAGCTGTGAGGGGGACGCTAAGAGACTGCAGGCTGACTTAGACAGTTTAGGTGAGTGGGCAAATTCATGGCAGATGCAGTATAATGTGGATAATATGAGGTTATCCACTTAGAGGGCAAAAACGTGAAGACAGAATATTATCTGAATGGTGGCAGATTAGGAAAAGGGGAGGTGCAACGACACCTGGGTGTCATGGTTCATCAGTCACTGAAAGTTGGCATACATGTACAGCAGGCAGGAAAATGGTAAATGATATGTTGGCCTTCATAGCTAGGGGATATGAGTATAGGAGCAGGGAAGTCTTACTGCAGTTGTACAGGGCCTTGGTGAGGCCTCACCTGGAATATTGTTTTCAATGTTGGTCTCCTAATCTGAGGAAGGACGTTCTTGCTACTGAGGGAGTGCTGCGAAGGTTCACCAGACTGATTCCCGGGATGGCTGGACTGACATATGAAGAGAGACTGGATCAACTGGGCCTTTATACATTGGAGTTTAGAAGGATGAGAGGGGATCTCATCGAAACATACAAGATTCTGATGGGACAGGACTGGTTAAATGCGGGTAGATTGTTCCCTATGTTGGGGAAGTTGGAGCAGGCTCTCGAGGGGCTAGATGGCTCACTCCTGTTCCGAATTCGTATGTTCTTATGTTCTTATAGCAATTCTGGAAGAATAACATTGAAACGAAATGTGACCTGACACCCAGAATGAAGTGTTAAGGCAGAAGGTTAAATGCTGCATCCCTTTCTGCAAAAAATTCCTTTCACAAACATTTCTCTGAACGAAAAGGTACAAAACAAAAATGTTCCTTTCAAAGTCATTAAACTCCCGAATTTCCGCGCCCCGCGAATCTCCTGAATCAGAGGCCTCTAGTTTTGCCGACTCAATCCATGTCCCTTTGCAATGTTCTGCTCCCACCCACACTATGAAATGTGCCACTAATTTATCGAGTTATGGAATGGTTACAGCACGGAAGGCCATTCGGCCCATCGAGCCCGTGCCGACTCTCAGCGTCTCCCACTCCCCCGCCCTTTCCCCGTAGCCCTGCAATTGTTTTTCCTTCAGACATTTATCCAACTCCCATCTGAAAGATAAGATTGAGTCTGTCTCCACCGCCCTTTCAAGCCATGCATCCCAGATCCTAACCACTCGCTCCTGTTCCTATGTGTAAAGTCTGGGAAACACAAGATCAATTCCTGCCACACTCACAGCTTCCTAAATACAGCACCGTCATTCTATTCTCGTAAAACCAGCTCCTGAAGCATCGGTCAGCTGTGTAGGTTAAAGCTCTGGTTATGTTCCTAGCACTGTGTCAATCGCAGTGTTTCTGTAGTGTAGTGGTTATCACCTTCAAATAACACGCGAAAATTCCCCGGTTTGAAACTGGGTGGAAGCATTTTGAACATTGTTCAATTAAATATTAGAAAAAATGGATTAATTAACGTTAATGGTTCAATATTAACAAAGTTGTTGTTTGTTTCTGCTGATGTTAATAACCTTTCAACTAGGCTGGAGTTTAATATTTTGATATTTCAAATAACAGTGTTGATATTTGATGTGCAAATAGATGTTAACAAATATGATGTGATTGGGTTACGGAGACGTGGCTCCAGGATTATCAGGGCTGGGAACTCAAAATCCAGGGGTATTCAACATTCAGGAAGGATAGAATAAAAGGAAAAGGAGGTGGGGTAGCATTGCTGGTTAAAGAGGAGATTAATGCAATAGTTAGGAAAGACATTAGCTTGGATGATGTGGAATCATTATGGCGAGAGCTGCAGAACACTAAAGGGCAAAAATCGTTCGTGAGAGTTGTGTACAGACCTCCAAACAGGAGTAGTGATGTTGGGGAGGGCATCAAACAGGAAATTAGGAGTGCATGCAATAAAGGTGCAGCAGGTATAATGGGTGACTTTCAGATGCACATAGATTGGGCTAGCCAAACTGGAAGCAATACGGTGGAGGAGGATTTCCTGGAGTGCATAAGGGATGGTTTTCTAGACCAATATGTCGAGGAACCAACTAGGGGGGAGGCCATCTTAGACTGGGTGTTGTGTAATGAGAGAGGATTAATTAACAATCTCATTGTGCGAGGCCCCTTGGGGAAGAGTGACCATAATATGGTGGAATTCTGCATTAGGATGAAGAATGAAACAGTTAATTCAGAGACCATGGTCCAGAACTTAAAGAAGGGTAACTTTGAAGGAATGAGACGTGAATTGGCTAAGATAGATTGGCGAATGATACTGAGGGGTTGACTGTGGATGGGCAATGGCAGACATTTAGAGACCGCATGGATGAATTACAACAATTGTACATTCCTGTCTGGCGTAGAAATAAAAAAGGGAAGGTGGCTCAACCGTGGCTATCTAGGGAAATCAGGGATAGTATTATAGCCAAGGAAGTGGCATACAAATTGGCCAGAAATAGCAGCGAACCTGGGGACTGGGAGAAATTTAGAACTCAGCAGAGGAGGAGAAAGGATTTGATTAGGGCAGGGAAAATAGAGTAAGAGAAGAATCTTGCAGGGAACATTAAGGCGGATTGCAAAAGTTTCCATAGGTATGTTAGGAGAAAAAGGTTTGTAAAGACAAACGGAGGTCCCCTGCAGTCAGAATCAGGGGAAGTCATAACGGGGAACAAAGAAGTGGCAGACCAATTGAACAAGTACTTTGGTTCAGTATTCTCTAAGGAGGACACAAACAACGTTCCGGATATAAAAGGGGTCAGAGGGTCTAGCAAGGAGGAGGAACTGAGGGAAATCTTTATTAGTCAGGAAATTGTGTTGCGGAAATTGATGGGATTGAAGGCCGATAAATCCCCAGGGCCTTATGGACTGCATCCCAGAGTACTTAAGGAGGTGGCCTTGGAAATAGCGGATAAATTGACAGTCATTTTCCAACATTCCATTGAATCTGGATCAGTTCCTATCGAGTGGAGGGTAGCCAATATAACCCCACTTTTTAAAAAAGGATGGAGAGAGAAAGCAGGGTATTATAGACCGGTCAGCCTGACCTCAGTAGTGGGTAAAATGATGGAATCAATTATTAAGGATGTCATAACAGCGCATTTGGAAAATGGTGACATGATAGGTCCAAGTCAGCATGGATTTGTGAAAGGGAGATCATGCTTGACAAATCTACTGGAATTTTTTGAGGATGTTTCCAGTAAAGTGGACAAAGGAGAACCAGATGATGTGGTATATTTGGACTTTCAGAAGGCTTTCGACAAGGTCCCACACAGGAGATTAATGTGAAAGGTTAAAGCACATGTGATTGGGGTTAGTGTGCTGACGTGGATTGAGAACTGGTTTTCAGACAGGAAGCAAAGAGTAGGAGTAAATGGGTGCTTTTCAGTATGGCAGGCAGTGGCTAGTGGGGAACCGCAAGGTTCTGTGCTGGGGCCCCAGCTGTTAACATTGTACATTAATGATTTAGACGAGGGGATTAAATGTAGTAGCTCCAGATTTGCGGATGACACGAAGTTGGGTGGCAGTGTGAGCTGCGAGGAGGATGCTATGAGGCTGCAGAGTGACTTGGATAGGTTCGGTGAGTGGGCAAATGCGTGGCAGATGAAGTATAAATGTCGATAAATGTGAGGTTATCCACTTTGGTGGTAAAAACAGAGAGACAGACTATTATCTCGATGGTGACAGATTAGGAAGGGGGAAGGTGCAGCGAGACCTGGGTGTCATGGTACATCAGTCATTGAAGGTTGGCATGCAGGTACAGCAGGCGGTTAAGAAAGCAAATGGCATGTTGGCCTTCATAGCGAGGGGATTTGAGTACAGGGGCAGGGAGGTGTTGCTACATTTGTATAGTGCCTTGGTGAGGCCACACCTGGAGTATTGTGTACAGTTTTGGTCTCCTAACTTGAGGAAGGACGTTCTTGCTTTTGAGTGAGTGCTGCGAAGATTCACCAGATTGATTCCCGGGATGGTGGGACTGACCTGTCAAGAAAGACTGGATAAACTGGGCTTGTATTCACTGGAGTTCAGAAGAGTGAGAGGGGACCTCATAGAAAAGTTTTAAATTCTGACGGGTTTGGACAGGTTGGATGCATAAAGAATGTTCCCAATGTTGGGGAGGTCCAGAACCAGGGGTCACAGTCTAAGGATCAGGGGTAAGCCATTTAGGACCGAGATGAGGAGAAATTCTTCACCAGAGAGTGGTTAACCTGTGGGATTCACAACCACAGAAAGTAGTTGAGGCCAATTCGCTAAATATATTCAAAAGTGAGTTAGATGAAGTCCTTATTACTCGGGGTATCAAGGGGTATGGCGAGAAAGCAGGAAGGGGGTACTGAAGTTTCATGTTCAGCCATGAACTCATTGAATGGCGGTGCAGGCTAGAAGGGCTGAATGGCCTGCTCCTGCACCTATTTTCTATGTACTATGTTTCTATGTCTCCAAGATAAGAGAGACTAATTGATGTCCTGTTTCTGACTGCTCCATTTTTGATCGGGACGGTGGAGCGGTGAGAGATCGGGGCCCAGGAGCGTCCTGATCAGGGCTCAGGAGAGCCGAGGTCCCAGGGACAGCACGGGCCAGCCCACACTGCGATCTATGGATAGTCGGCGCATGTGTACACACTAGGTCCATGCAGCAGAGCTTGGCCAATGGTCGTCTTGGGTAATCCTTACCACTGGACCAAGACCTAGCTCTGTCAAGCCCGTGTGGTGGCTGGTGTGCAACGGTCACCCCACGTTAAAACAATCCACCCCCAGGCATCTTGCTCCCTTCAGGATGTAGTTCGGGACCTAGATTGTCAGGTCCCTCATCGAAACACCTGTAAACCCATCCCTTTTTATTGTGGAAACAAATCATCCCCGATACGAGGGACTGCCTAATACTATACTATTAACAAAATGCAGTGTCTCACAGCCCTGTTACATGGGCTAGTTTCTCTGTACAGTTCTGTGCACACTCAAACTCTACACAGTGTCTCTCACTCCCTCCCGTTTCCAGCCCTGAGGGGGCAGAAAGGCCCTCTCAAAGCTGCACATTCCGTCTGCTTTCAGTTGAGTTGTGAGAAATTATTAAAGAATCCTGCATCTCCTCCTCACTACACAACATCAGATCGAAGCCGCAAACAACCCATCGACTAATCGCTCGTCCCCAGCTCCAGAGTGAATGAGGCCGGGACTGTCATATATTCAACCAGCATTGTAACCCATGTATAATCTGACCTCAGTTGTACACTGTGAGAACAATGACCACTATGTGGTGAACTTGTGGGAGACACTCCTAACCTGGACCTTCAGGTATAAAAGGGGAAGCTGCACCCATATCCATCACTTGAGTGCTAAGGAATAAAGGAGAGGTCACAGACTGAACTTCTCTGAAGCATGGGCCTCGTGTGCATTTACACTGTATAGTAAGGACGTATAAATGGCGACGAGAAACTAGGATTTTAACCACGCGAGCATGGCCACTAGCAGAACAGACGAGAGGTAATGTGTTAAGCAATGGTTGGGACTGTGATTCAACATTGTTAAAGCATCACACAGTTCTCTAGGCAGCCAAGGGCTGTCAGGCATGCCCCAATATGTAGCCGAACCCAGAGGTGGAGTTCGACAGAGAAAATGGCAAGCTGAACGGCGATTCACGTCATTGCAAGCGACAATGCGGCCAGTAATGGGGCCATCAACAAATGTTCATGGTGCACTCAAGGACAATCACGGGGCAGTCAGTGACGATCGACTTGCAAGAGACATTTTGTTTCCAACAGCAGCTCATGTTGGAGGCGTGGAGGCACACAATCAGCCGGAGTTTGCAGAGATTAGCAAAATACCTGCAGAAATTGCAGAAATGGACACTGGGGGAAATCGCTGGAAGCTGAAATTCAGCGAGTTCATGTGGAGCACGTATACAGTTCATACACAAGGACGCCACCAATAATGATGAAAGTGCTCCTCAATGGCATCCCAGTATCAGTGGCGTTAGACACGTGGGCCAGCCAGTCCCTGATGGGTATCAAATAGCTCAAAAAGTTGTGGGCGTCCAAGGCCAGGAGGCCAAAATTATCGCCGATTGACGCACAGCTACGAACATACACAAAGAAGATCATTCCGGTGCTAGGCAGCGCCGCGGTAGTCGTGACCCACAAAGTTGGATTGCTGTCATGAACTGGAAATGGGGCGATGTCAATGCAATTTCCTCTGTGGAGCGAGTATCATGCTCTCACATCCTGGACAAATTTGACTCATTATTTCAACCCGGCATTGGCAAATTCATGGGGGCCAAGGTAGTGATTCACATAAACCCGGACGCCAGGCCAGTACACCACAAGGTCAGGGCGGTGCAGTACGTGATGCGAGAAAAGATAGAAGGCGAATTGGACCGCCTGCTGAGAGAAGGCATCATCTCGCCAGTCGAATTCAGTGACTGAGCGAGCCCGATTGTGCGGTGCGCAAGGCGGATGGGTCGGTCAGGATATGTGGTGATTACAAGGCCACCATCAATCGGGTGTCACTCCAAGACCAGTACCCGCGACCGAGAGCGGAGGACCTCTTTGCGACGCTATCCGGTGGCAAACTTTTTTCAAAATTAGACCTGACCTCAGCTTACATGACCCAGGAGCTGGCGAGTGAGTCGAAGAAGCTGACCAACATCATGACACACAAGGGGTTGTTTGAGTACAACAGATGTCCGTTCGGGATTCGCTCGGTTGACGAGATCTTCCAATGAAATATGGAAAGCCTCCTCAAGTCGATTTCAGGGACAGTGGTTTTTCAGGACGACATCCTCATCACGGGTTACGATACTGAAGAACACCTCCACAACCTGGAGGAGGTGCTACGCAGACTGGACCGGATAGGGCTGCGACTGAAAAAGGCGAAGTGCGTCTTCCTAGCTCTAGAGGTAGAATTCCTGGGGAGGAGGGTAGCAGCAGATGGGATCAGCCCTACTGCCTCCAAAATGGAAGCGATCCAGAGAGCGCCCAGACCCCGTAACACGACGGAGCTGCATCCGTTCCTGGGGCTCCTGAACTATTTTGGTAACTTTCTTCCCAAATTGAGCACGCTGCTAGAGCTGCTACACGTGCTCCTATGCAAAGGTCGCGAATGTGTCTGGGGGGACAGCCAGGAAAGGGCTTTTAATAGAACACGCAATTTGTTATGTTCCAACACTCTGTTAACGCTATATGACCCATGTAAGAAACTTGTGTTAACGTGCGATGCGTCGTCCTATGGTGTCGGGTGTGAATTGCAGCATGTCGACGCCAAGGGTCAGTTACAGCCGTTAGCTGAGGCCTCCAGAACTCTGTCCCAGGCAGAAAGGGGCTCCGGGATGGTAGAAAAGGAGGTGCTCGCAAGTGTATATGCGGTAAAGAAAATGCACCAGTACCTGTTTGGCAGGAAATTTGAGCTGAGGACAGACCACAAACCCCTAACGTCCCTTTTGGCTGACAACAAGGCCATAAATGCAAACGCATCGGCCCGCATACAGAGGTGCGCACTCACGTCAGCCACCTATGACTACACAATTCGGCACAGACTCGGCACCGAAAACGGCGCTGATGCACTCAGCAGGCTCCCACTAGCCACCACTGAGGGGGCTACCGAGCATGGTGCTGAGATGGTCATGGCTGTCAGAAGCGAAGGCTCACCCGTGACAGCCCGTCAGATTAAAGTCTGGACAAATAGAGACCCGCTATTGTCTCTAGTCAAGAAATGTGGCCTGAATGGGGACTGGGCAGCCACGTACAGGGCATGCCCTGAGCAAGTTAAACTATTTCACAGGGGCAGGGATAAACGCTCGATTCAGGCCGATTGCCTAATGTGGGGAAACCGCGTAGAAACCAGATGGGCAGAGAGGTGTTCATCAGAGAACTCCACAATGAGCTCCCGGGCATTGTCATGAGGAAGGCAATTGCCAAGTCACACATTTGGTGTCCAGGAATAGACGCAGATCTGGAACTTTGTGTTCGCAGGTGCAACACGTTTGTCCAGCTGGGTAATGCACCCAGGGAAGCCCCCCTTAGCCCCTGGTCCTGGCTCACCAAGCCTTGGGCACGCATCCATGAGGACTACGCAGGTCCTTTCAAAAATATTTTTGGTTGTAGTAGACGCCTACTCCATAAGAAACATAAGAAACATAAGAATTAGGAACAGGAGAAGGCCATGTAGCCCCTCGAGCCTGCTCCGCCATTGAACAAGATCATGGCTGATCTGGCCGTGGACTCAGCTCCACTTACCCGCCCGCTCCCCGCAACAGTTAATTCCCTTAGTGGTACAAAATCTATCTATCTGTGACTTGAATAAATTCAATGAGCTCGCCTCAACTGCTTCCTTGGGCAGATAATTCCACAGATTCACAACCCTCTGGGAGAAGAAATTCCTTCTCAACTCGGTTTTAAATTGGCTCCCCCGTTCTTTGAGGCTGTGCCTCCTAGTTCTCGACTCCCCTACCAGTGGAAGCAACCTCTCTGCCTCGATCTTGTCTATCCCTTTCATTATTTTAAATGTTTCTATGAGATCATCCCTCATCCTTCTGAACTCCAACGAGTAAAGACCCAGTCTACACAATCTATCATCATAAGGTAACCCCCTCATCTGCGGAATCAGCCGAGTGAATCGTCTCTGTATCCCCTCCAAAGCCAGTATATCCTTCCTTAAGTAAGGTGACCAAAACTGCACGCAGTACTCCAGGTGCGGCCTCACCAATACCCGATACAGTTGCAGCAGGACCTCCCTGCTTTTGTACTCCATCCCTCTCGCAATTAAGGCGAACATTCCATTCACCTTCCTGATTACCTGCTGCACCTGTAAACTAATTTTTTGTGTACCATGCACAAGGACCCCAGGTCCCTCTGCACCGCAGCATGTTGTAATTTCTCCCTATTCAAATAATATTCCCTTTTACTGTTTTTTTTTACCAAGATGGATGACCTCACACTTTCCGGCATTGTATTCCATCTGCCAAACCTTAGTCCATTCGCTTAACCTATCCAAATCTCTTTGCAGCCTCTCTGTTTCCACTCCACAACCCGCTTTCCCACTAATCTTTGTGTCATCTACAAATTTTGTTACACTACACTCTGTCCCCTCTTCCAGGTCATCTTTGTATATTGCAAACAGTTGTGGTCCTAGCACCGATCCCTGTGGCACAACACTAACCACCGATTCCCAACCTGAAAAGCACCCATTTATCCCGACTCTCTGCTTTCTGTTCGCCAGCCAATTCTCGATCCATGCTAACACAAATCCTCTGACTACGCGTACCTCTATCTTCAGAAGTAACCTGTTGTGTGGTAACTTATCGAATGCCTTTTGGAAATCTAAATACACCACATCCATCGGTACACCTCTATCCACCATGCTCGTTATATCCTCAAAGAATTCCAGTAAATTATTTAAACATGATTTCCCCTTCATGAATCCATGCTGTCTCTGCTTGATTGCCCTAAGCCTATCTAGATGTCCCGCTATTTCTTCCTTCATGAGAGTTTCAAGCATTTTCCCCACTACAGATGTTAAACTAACCGGCCCTTAGTTACCTGCCTTTTGTCTGCCCCCTTTTTTAAACAGAGGCGTTACATTAGGTGCTCTCCAATCCGCTTGTACCTCCCCAGAGTCCAGAAGATTTTGGAAGATTATAACGAATGCATCTGCTATAACTTCCGCCATTTCTTTTAATACCCTGGGATGCATTTCATCAGGACCACGGAACTTGTCTACCTTGAGTCCCATTAGCCTGTCCAGCACTACGCGCCTAGTGATAGTGATTGTCTCAAGTTCCTCCCTTCCCACATTCCTGTGAGCAGCAATTTCTGGCATGGTTTTTATGTCTTACACTGTGAAGACCGAAGCAAAATAATTGTTTAAGATCTTAGCCATTTGCACATTTCCCATTATTAAATCCCCCTTCTCATCTTCTGAGGGACCAACATTTACTTTAGTCACTCTTTGCCGTTTTATGTATCGGTAAATGCTTTTACTATCTGTTTTGATGTTTTGCGCAAGTTTAATTTCGTAATCTATCTTTCCTTTCTGTATTGCTTTCTTAGTCATTGTTTGCTGTCGTTTAAAATGTTCCCAATCTTCTAGTTTCCCACTAACCTTGGCAACCTTATACGCATTGGTCTTTAATTTGATACTCTCCTTTATTTCCTTGGTTATCCACGGCTGGTTATCCCTTCTTTTACTGCCCTTCTTTTTCACGAATATATTTTTGTTGTGCACTGTGAAAGAGCTCCTTAAAAGTCCTCTGCTGTTCCTCAACTGTGCCACCGTTTAGTCTGTGTTCCCAGTCTACATTAGCCAACTCTGCCCTCATCTCACTGTAGTCCCCTTTGTTTAAGCATAGTACGCTCGTTTGAGACACTACTTCCTCACCCTCAATCCATATTACAATTTCAACCATACTGTGATCACTCATTCCGAGAGGATCTTTTACGAGGAGATCGTTTATTATTCCTGTCTCATTGCACAGGACCAAATCTAAGATAGCTTGCTCCCTTGTAAGTTCTGTAACATATTGTTCTAAGGAACAATCCGGTATGCATTCTATGAATTCCTCCTCCAGGCTACCCCGTGCGATTTGATTTGACCAATCGATATGTAGGTTATAATCCCCCATGATTACTGCCGTTCCTTTTTCACATGCCTCCATTATTCCCTTGATTATTGCCCACCCCACCGTCAAGTTATTATTTGGGGGCATATAAACTACGCCCAACAGTGACTTTTTCCCCTTACTATCTCTAATCTCCACCCACAATGCTTCAACATTTTGTTCATTAGAGCCAATATCATCTCTCACAACTGCCCTGATATCATTCTTTATTAACAGAGCTACGCCACCTCCTTTCCCTTCTTGTCTATCTTTCAGAATTGTCAGCTACCCCTGTATGTTTAATTCCCAGTCTTCGCCACCCTGCAACCACGTTTCTGTAATGACCACCAGATCATACCCATTTGTCATGATTTTTGCCGTCAACTCATTTACTTTAAATTTGAATGCTGCGTTCGTTTAGGTAGATTGTTTAATACTAGTTTTTAAACCATGATTTTTAGTTTTGACCCCTCCTGCAGCCCCTTTATATTCATACATATTGTCCCTTCCTATTACCTTGTGGTTTACACTTACCCCAGTGCTACTCTGCTCTGTTGCCTCCTGCCTTTTGCATTCTTTCTTGGGGTCCTGTTTATCTGCGCTCTCACCCACTCTAACTAGCTCAGAGCCCTCTCCTGCGTTCTGAATACTCCTCGCATTGAGGCACCGAGCTTTCAGGCTTGCCTTTTTATTACACTTTGACCCGTTAGAATTTTGCTATACAGTGGCCCTTTTTGGTTTTTGCCTTGGGTTTCTATGCCCACACTTTTACTCATCTCCTTTCTGTCTTTTGTTTCTGTCTCCATTTAGTTTCCCTCTGTCTCTCTGCTTTGGTTCCCATCCCCCTGTCATATTAGTTTAACTCCTCACCAACAGCACTAGCAAACACTCCCCCTAAGACATTGGTTCCGGACCTGCCCAGGTGCAGACCGTCTGGTTTGTACTGGTCCCACCTCCCTCAGAACCGGTTCCAATGCCCCAGGAATTTGAATCCCTCCCTGCTGCACCACTGCTCAAGCCACGTAATCATCTGAGCTATCCTGCGATTCCTACTCTGACTAGCACGTGGCATTGGTAGCAATCCCGAGATTACTAATTTTGAGGTCCTACTATTTAATTTAGCTCCTAGCTCCTTAAATTCATCTCGTAGGACCTCATCCTTTTTTTTACCTGAATCTGTGGTACCAATGTGCACCACTACAACTGGCTGTTCACCCTCCCTTTTCAGAATGTGCTGCACCCGCTCCGAGACATCCTTGACCCTTGCACCAGGGAGGCAACATACCATCCTGGAGTCTCGGTTGCGGCCGCAGAAACGCCTATCTATTCCCCTTACAATCGAATCACCGATCACTTCCGCTGTCCCACACTTTTTCCTGCCCTCCTGTGCAGCAGATCCAGCCACGGTGCCATGAACTTGGCTGCTGCTGCCCTCCGCTGATGAGTCATCCCCCTCAACATTACTCAATGTGAGGCCAACGTGACATCCGCTACACTGCAGCCAATCAATGGGCGAGAAACAACTGAATATAAAGGATGAGCTGAAAAATATCAGGGGCAGTGCAGTCTGGTCAATGTCAAACCCTCCTTTCTTCTTCAGCAGTGGCATGAACGGAAGTCAGACGCCACAAAGTTTAATTAAAGACACAAATACAAGTAACACTTGCAAATCTTTTCAGTGTAAAATTCTTTCACTTTATTTGAAATGCTACTGCGTTGAATCTGAAAATACGCACGTTGGGATTTTATCTTCACTACTGATTGTATTTTGTGTGCACGGTAGGAATAACCGGTGCTGTTAAATTTGATAAAAGTTGCCCCAGATTCGTGGTTTCATCGGCAATGAAGATTTTGAACCAGAAAGCTATAATACAGTGAGTAAAATGGGACATGGTTTTCGAGTTAAGATGCAAAGCAAAGCACAAATGATTGAAGTATGGACTGTTCCTGAGTTAGCATTTGTTTGATTGTGCAAAAGAAGGTGAAGGGTTAATTAATGATGGTTTCCCGTGAAAGCAAGTGAAAAGTTGAAGAACAAACCGTACGGTGCCTGTCACGTGAGCGCTGCTTGTGATTCCTGGTGGGAATGGGCGGGGAATTCAAAGCCCCTTGTATTGCAGAACCTTCCCCGCCGTGCCTTTGCGGCAACGACACCAATTTTAATTGCGTCCCTCAGCACTTAATCCTGGATCTTGGATTGCGCCAGTCTGCAACACGCAGACATGGACATCTCCTTGCTTTGGAAGACCAGCAAGTTTCGGCAAGACCAAAGAGCGTCTTTGACCGAGTTGATGGCCCGCTAGCAGCAGATGATGTCTGTCCCGGTGTGTGTCCCTGGGAAAAGCCCACAGAGCACAGAGTCCTGTGTTACGGAGCTGCTCGGGATGAACCTCGACACAACCACTGCATCGCTTTCCAAATCAGGTTCCCTGATGGTCTAGTGGTTAAGATTTGGTGCTCTCACCGCCGCTGCCCTGGTTCGATTCCCGTTCAGGGTAATTGTACTTTTAATTCAAAACCTTATAAAAAAATAGTTCATCTATTTTACATATCTTTGTGCATCTCCTGTGCAAGAAAAAAAGAAGCATTGATTTAAACATCATTAATTATTTCATAAAATTCTATTGTCATATGATATATTTTGCCCTGAGCATATGAGGAACTGTTCTCCCGATCCCATTGGGTTTAATTCTGGTAATCTGGTGCTGGAAGTGGAGATGTTTCCGCAATGTCGCGGTTAACACGTTCGCCTCACATGCAAATCATAGACAACATCAGAGGCAGTCCCTCGGGATTGAGGAGGACTTGCTTCCACTCCCAAAGTGAGTCCTTTGATAGCTGAACAGTCTGATATGAGAGCCACAGAACCTGTTACAGGTGGGACAGACATACGTCGAGGGAAGCGGTCGGTGGGACTGGTTTGCCGCGTGCTCCTTGTGCTGCCTGCGCTTGGTCTCTTCATGCTCCTTGCGTCGAGACTCAAAGAGCTCAACGCCCTCCCAGATGGACTTTCTCCACCTCGGGCGGTCTGCGGCCACGGTCTGCCAGGTGTCAGTGCTGATGTCGCTCTTTACCAGAGATGCTTTGAGGGTGTCCTTGTAACGTTTCCGCCGTCCACCTTTGGCTCGATTACCCAGAAGGAGCTCCGCATCAACACGTAAGGATTAGGGGCCGGAGATGGCCATTCGGCCCCTCGAGCCTGGTCCACCATTCAAGAAGACCCTGGCAGTTACTCAACAGCAAGTTTAAACATCTGGGGCGGAGCCAACAGGCGCCTGGCTGCAATGAGTGATAAAAACCTATGCTGGACAGAAGCCCGGCTAGCTCAGCCTGTAGAGCATGAGACTCTTCATCTCAGGCTCGTGGGTCAGAGCCCCAGGTTGGGCGATTGCATTTATTTTCATTTAATGTTGCTTTCATAGAAAACCTCTGATGAAACGGCACAAAACAAAAATGTTCCTTTCAAAGTCATTAAACTCCGAAATTTCCGCGCCCCGTGAATCTCCTGAAACAGATGCCTTTAGTTTTGCCGACTCAATCCGTGTCCCTTTTCAATGTTGTGCTCCCACCCACACTATGAAATGTGCCACTAACTTATCGAATCATGGAATGGTTACAGCACGGAAGGCCATTCGGCCCATCGAACACGTGCCGACTCTCAGCGAGTCCCACTCCCCCGCCCTTTCCCCGTAGCCCTGCAATTGTTTTTCCTTCAGACACTTATCCAACTCCCGTCTGAAAGATAAGATTGAGTCTGCCTCCACCGCCCTTTCAAGCCGTGCATTCCCGATCCTAACCACTCGCTGCTAAATGGCCAGCTCCTGTTCCTATGTGTAAAGTATGGGAAACACGAGATCAATTCCTGCCACACTCACAGCCTTCCGAAATATAGCACCGTTATTCTATTCTCGTAAAACCAGCTCCTGAAGTATCGGCCAGCTGTGTAGGTTAAAGCTCTGGTTATATACATAAGATTTCTTTAATCACAATGTTTCAGGAGTATAGTGGTTATCACGTTTGATTCACACGCGAAAGGTCCCAGGTGAACACATTATTTTGGAGACTATTTTTGCTGTGAAATAAATTGAACAAAAGTCGCCCCAGGTTCCTTGTCACATGAGCAATGAACATTTTAAACCAGTCTCCTAAATACAGAGTGTGTAAAGTCAGATAGCGGAGAAAACTTAATCAATGATTCAAAATCCTTAAATAATTAAAGTTCAGTAATTGAAGTTTCCACTGTCCCTCAGTAACAATTCTACAAAACAACGCTGTCGGTTAATGAATGCGGAATAAAACAAATAATCTTCACCCACCCCCATCCCCCGACACAGAATTTGATTAGTTGCATGTCATTATTTTAAAGATTTTGAATGAAAGAGTTACTTTCTGTATCCGGGCTCCGTCTGTGAGCACCGCAACACTAAACGAGCAGGAAACACATTAAAGACTTTGCCACAATTGCTGATATTTATTCGCTTTTTTCTTGTGTTTTTTCAGCTCTTCGTCCTTTTCAGCTCCTGACTGCGGATATTGCTGTGATTAAACCTGAACACAATGCAATGTCTGTCTCACTGTTTCCCCGGTGTCAGGCAGAGAGACACCTGCTGCCCTCATTTATTTCATGAGACAGGACACAAAAGTTCAAAACCAACCTGCAGTTGGCCACACACAGCACTGTATAATCAGGATAGCCGAGCGGTCTAAGGTTCTGTGTTCAGGTCAATGTCTTCTCTGGAGATGTGGGTTCATGTCCCACTTCTGGTACTATTTTTGAACCAAAAACGAATGTGCGATAAAATTGAACAAGTGCAGTCTGGGGCACATTGTCACATGATGCAAGCTATCTCGGACCCGGACCAAAGCTCCCCGTACACCGAGCACAGGCTCAGGAAAACCCTGGGGGAGAGGACACTCCGGTCACTGGGCCTTCCAGTAACACTGAATAAGTGCCTGGTCTGAAACTTTCCAGTGTAATAACTTGTAACTGGAACATCTCACAGTCAGTATTGCTGAGCAGTCTAAGGTGCTGCGTTCAGGTCGCAGTCTTGTATGGAGGCGTGGTTTCAAATCCCACTCCTGACATTCAGTGTTTTTAATTACAAACTCATTTGTTTGGACACCACTCTGAAGTGCTTTGGGACATCCATCGAACTGAATAAAATGACCCCACTTCAAATACAAACGGTGATATCAAAGTTACTTCTCAAACCGGGAATCGATCCCGGGTGGCTGCAACGAAAGGAATGGTTTTGTGAAGCATTCAAATGTGCCCTCTAAATATCTCGCACTGCTCATTTAAAAACACGGTTATAATTTGTTTCAGTGCAAAAGAAGGCAGGCTCGAAGGGCCAAATGGCCGACTCCTGCTCCTGGTTCTTGTGTTCTTATACAGAGCACAGAATAAATGATTAAATGATCAACTCTCCCTCCGTTCGCATTTCTTTCATTGTGCAAAAGAAGATTATGGGTTCATTGATGATGTTTTCCTGTGAAAGCACCATAAAAGTGTAAGGAAAATAATTCACCAACATGAGGCTCGAACCCACGACCCGGAGATTAATAGGCTTATACTCTACCGACTGAACTAGCCGGGCCTGCTTAAGTTGCATCTCCCAGTCGCTGATTGCTGCCAGGCACCTGTTGGCATCGTCCCGTGGGTTTATCTCGAGCTTCAAACGACGAAACAAGTTCTCCTGAATTTCAAGGTGTGTACGGAGATCAATCTTCAAAAGCCGTGTCATTAAGCACAGCTGGGCCGTCAATCTTCTGATCGCAAAGTGCTTTCAGTCCTTGTCAATATCTCTTGTCTATTTGCCGGTGTTTCCCGATTCTGTCAGTCTCTCTGGCTCTCTTTAATCTATGTGTGGTGACCTGCAGGTTGATTCTCGATGAATGCCTGTGTTTGTGTCTTCAACAACAACAGAAAATGTTTCTTATATATTTCTTACGTTCTCTCCAATGCCTTGATATCCTTCCTAAATTGTGGTGCTCAGAACTGTAAACAGGTCGCCAACTGAGGCCTAAACCGGGATTGAAAAGGTATGGTATAACTTCCTCGCTGGTGTCCTCTATTTCACTACATATAAAGCCAAGGGCCCTGTATTCTTTTTAAACAACTGAGCAACTTATCTACCCAGCTTCAAAGATTTCTCTGTGTAAATCACTCAATCCTTCTGCTTCCCTTTTAACACAAGACCATTTAGTTTTTGTTTTCTCATATCACCTCCCTTTGTTTCCCAGACCTTACACACAATTACAGGAGGAGGCCCATTCAGCCCCTTGAGCCTGTTACACAGGAACAGGAGGAGGCCCATTCAGCCCCTTGAGCCTGTTACACAGGACAGGAGTAGGTCCATTCAGCCCCTCGAACCTGTTGCACAGGAACAGGAGGAGGCCCATTCAGCCCCTCGAGCCTGTTACGCAGGAACAGGAGGAGGCCATTCAGCCCTTCGAGCCCGTTACACAGGAACAGGAGGAGGCCCATTCACCCCCTCGAGCCTGTTACACAGGAACGAGAGGAGGACAATTCAGCCCCTTCAGCCTGTTACACAGGAACAGGAGCAGGCCAATTCAGCCCCTCGAGCCTGTTACACAGGAACAGGAGGAGGCCCATTCAGCCCCTCGAGCCTGTTACACAGGAAGAGGAGGAGGCCATTCAGGCTCTGGAGCCTGTTATACAGGAACAGGAGGAGGCCATTCAGCCCTTCGAGCCCGTTACACAGGAACAGGAGGAGGCCCATTCACCCCCTCGAGCCTGTTACACAGGAACGAGAGGAGGACAATTCAGCCCCTTCAGCCTGTTACACAGGAACAGGAGCAGGCCAATTCAGCCCCTCGAGCCTGTTACACAGGAACAGGAGGAGGCCCATTCAGCCCCTCGAGCCTGTTACACAGGAAGAGGAGGAGGCCATTCAGGCTCTGGAGCCTGTTATACAGGAACAGGAGGAGGCCATTCAGCCCCTCGAGCCTGTGACACAGGAACAGGTGGATCCATTCAGCTGCTCGAGCCTGTTACACAGGAACAGGAGGAGGCCATTCTGCCCCTCGAGCCGGTTCCGCCATTCAATGTGATCATGGCCGATCTGTGACCAAACTCCATATACCCACCTTTGGCCCATATTACTTAATACCTTTGGTCAAAATGCGATGTAAAATGAACAACTGACCCCGCACCAACTGCCCTTTGCAGAAGGGAGTCCCAAACCTCTCACACCCTGTGTGTGTAGGAATGTTTCCGAATTTCACTCCTGAAACGTCTGGCTCTAATGTTTAGACTATGGCCCCAAGTCTGGGACTCCCCAACCAGCGGGAATCATTTCTCTCTATCTACTCTATCTGGTCCCTTATTATCTTGACAATTTTGATCAAATCACTGCTCGACCCTCTAATTTCCGGTGGGTGTAATCTCATATCTTAACTTAAACCTTGGAATCCAGGTATCATTCTGGGAAACCGACACAGTGCTCCCTCCAAAGCCAATATAGCCTTCCTAAGGCAAGATCAGTGAAAACTGAATCAAGGGACGGGTCTTATCGATTTAATCTGATGGTTTTCAGCAGGCATTTGGTAAGGTCCCACACATCATCATCATCATCATCATAGGCGTATCCTCCAACGAGGAAGGCTTACTTCCACATGGGTTCACAGGTGTTTCAATGAAGGACCCGATGTTCCAGTCCTGAACTCCAATCAAAGGGAGGAAGATGCCTGTGGGTGGATTGTTTTAACGTCGTGTGACCATTGTACACCAGCCACCACACGGGCTTGACAGAGCGAGGTCTTGGTACAGTGGCAAGGGTTAACCAGGACGGCTGAAGACCTGCTCTGCCGCACGTCATCAAAATACAGGTCGCCGTTTGGTGCATGGGCAGGAACATCGGCGGGACCGAGGTACAGCGGAGGAGCAGGAAGGTCAGTGTGGAGGAGCGGTGAGAGATCGTGGTGGAGGAATGGTGAGAGATCGTGGTCGTGGAACGGTGAGAGGTCGTGGTGGAGGAACGGTGAGAGATCGTGGTGGAAGAATGGTGGGAGATCGTGGTGGAGGAACAGTGAGAGGTCGTGGTGGAGGAGCGGTGATAGGTCGTGGTGGAGGAGCGGTGAGAGCTCGTGGTGGAGGAGCGGTGAGAGATCGTGGTGGTCGAACGGAGAGAGGTCGTGGTGGAGGAGTGGTGAGAGGTCGTGGTGGAGGAGCGGTGCGAGGTCGTGGTGGAGGAGTGACGAGAGATCGTGGTGGTGGAACGGTGAGAGGTCGTGGTGGAGGAGTGATGAGAGATCGTGGTGGAGGAACGGTGTGAGATTGTGGTGGAGGAACGGTGAGAGGTCGTGGTGGAGGAACGGTGAGAGATCGTGGCGGAGGTGCGGCGAAGGTTAAACACGAGGGATGTTGGCAGAAATCAAAGTTGAGGCAATGTATGTGTTGTGTATCTGTAAAGCATGCACTCCCATGTCCGCAACCAGGAAGCTCATCCCCTGAAGTCCCAAGGGATCCCAGCACCCCTTGGGATCACTGAATTTAAGCCGGCCCCTCAGGCCAGTTTCTCACTCTGGAGTATCTTATGAAAGACTGAGGTCACTGTTACTTTAATCTCCCTGTATGCAGCATCATCTGTGTTAGGATCACAATAACTGGCGACGAGTATACGAATCCAACACAAACTTACAGCAAACTGTAGGCATCATGGAGAAGTTCTCGGAGGGTGAGGACTGGGAAGCCTATGTCGAACAGCTAGACCAGTGCTTTGTAGCCAATGAGCTGGACGAAGAAGGAAGTGCTGCAAAAAAGAGAGCGGTCCTCCTCACAGTCTGAGGGGCACCGACCTACAGCTTCATGAAGAATCTTCTGGCTCCAGTGAAACCCACAGATAAGTCGTATGAGGAGCTGTGTACACTGGTTTGGGAACATCTTAACCCGAGGGAGAGCATGCTATGGCGAGGTATCGGTTCTACGCGTGCCAGCGATCTGAAGATCAGGAAGTGCCAAGCTACGTCGCCGAGCTAAGGCGACTTGCAGGATAATGTGAGTTTGATGGCTACCTGGAGCAAATGCTCAGAGACTTTTTTGTACTGGTAATTGGCCACGAGACTATCCAACGGAAGCTTTTGGCTGCAGAGACACCGACCCTCAGTAAAGCCATTGCGATAACACAGGTATTTATGTCCACCAGTGATAACAGCAAACAAATCTCTCAGCACACAAGTGCTTGCAATGTTCATAAATTAACTGGAACTGTGTTTGTGAGCAGACATGTACAGGGCAGAAACCACGAGTCTGCAACCGCCAGCAGGCCTCAGGTGACCCAGATGACTCAGAGTGCCCAACAAAGGATGAATGCAAGGCAGTTCACACATTGTTGGCGTTGTGGAGGCTTCCATTCAGCCGCTTCAAAGGGTATGTTTGCAAGAGCTGTGGAACAATGGGGCATCTCCAACGGGCTTGCGAATGAGCTGCAAGCTCTGCAAAATCTGCTAACCACCATGTGGCAGAGGAATATCGGTCCATGATGGATCAAAGCAATTTAGAGCCTCAGATTGAGGAGGCAGTAGCTGAAGTACACGGGGTGCACACATTTTCGACGAAATGTCCACCTATAATGCTAAATGTAAAATTAAATTGCTTACCCACAACCATGGAACTGGACACTGGCGCTAGCCAATCCATCGTGAGTAAAAAGATGTTTGAGAGACTGTGGTGCAACAAGGCATTCAGACCAGCCCGAAGCCCCATCCACACGAAACTGAGAACGTACACCAAAGAGCTTATCACTGTCCTGGGCAGCACCATGGTCAAGGTCACCTACGAGGGCACGGTGCACAAACTGCCACTCTGGATTGTCCTGGGCGATGGCCCCACACTGCTTGGAAGGAGCTGGCCGGGCAAAATCCGCTGGAACTGGGATACCATCCGAGCGCTATCACATGTCGATGAGGCCTTATGTACCCAGGTTCTGAACAAATTTCCTTCCCTTTCTGATCCAGGCATTGGAAACATTTCCGGGGCGAAGGTGCGGAACCACTTGGTCCCGGAGACACGACCCATTCAACACAAGGCGCGAGCGGTACATCACATGATGAGGAGAGAGTGGAAATCGTGTTGGACAGGCTGCAACACGAGGCATCATCTCCCCAGTGGAATTCAGCGAGTGGGCCAGCCCGATTGTTCCAGTACTCAAAAGTGATGGCACGGTCAGGGTTTGTGGCGATTATAAAGTAACTATTAATCGTTTCTCGCTGCAGGACCAATATTCGCTACCTAAGACAGACGACCTATGTGGCGCGCTGGCAGGAGGCAAGGCGTTCACCAAGCTTGACCTGACTTCGGCCTACATGACGCAGGAGCTATAGGAGTCTTCGAAGGGCCTCACCTGCATCAACACGCTCAAGGGACTATTCATCTTCAACAGATGCCCGTTTGGGATTTGGTCGGCTGCAGCGATCATCCAGAGAAACATGGAGAGCCTACTCAAGTCGGTACCACACATGGTGGTCTTTCAGGACGACATATTGGTTATGGGTCGGGACACCGCCGAACACATACAAAACCTGGAGGAGGTCCTCCAGCGACTGGATCGTGTAGGGCTGCATCTGAAGAGGTCGAAATGTGTCTTCATGGCAAAAGAAGTGGAGTATTTGGGTAGAAAGATCACGGCGGACGACATTCGACCCACTGACGCCAAGACAGAGGCTTTCAGGTATGCGCCCAGGTCACAGAACGTCACGGAGCTGCGGTCGTTCCTGGGACTCCTCACCTATTTTGGTAACTTCCTATCGGGGTTAAGCACCTTTTAGAGCCCCTACATGTGTTATTGCACAAAGGTGAGAACTGGGCTTTGGGAAAAATAACAAGTAATTGCTTTTGAGAAAGCCAGAAACCTTTTATGCTCCAACAAGCTGCTTTTATTGTATAACCTGTCTAAGGCCGAGAGAACCTACAGCATGATTGAGAAAGAGGCAGTAGCATGTGTGTTCGGGGTAAAGAAAATGCATCAGAACCTGGTTGGCCTCAAATTTGAGCTGGAAACCGATCACATGCCCCTCACATCCCTGTTCGCTGAAAACAATGGGTTAAATACTAATGCTTCAGCCCGCATACAAAGGTGGGCACTCATCATCCGCCACAGACCAGGCACTGAGAACTGTGCGGATGCTCTCAGTCGGCTACGATTGCCCACCACGGAGGTGGAAATGGGGCAGCCTGCAAACTTGTTGATGGTGGCGCAGCCCACTGACTTGTTGATGGTCATGGAAGCGTTTGAAAATGATAAATCAACTGTCACGGCACACCAGGTTAGGACTTGGACCAGCCAAGATCCTCTGCTATCCCAAGTAAAAAACAATATACTGCATGGGAGCTGGGCCAGCATTCCCGTTGAAATGCAAGAGCCAATCAAGCTGT
Source organism: Pristiophorus japonicus (assembly GCF_044704955.1). Taxonomy (NCBI): domain Eukaryota; kingdom Metazoa; phylum Chordata; class Chondrichthyes; family Pristiophoridae; genus Pristiophorus; species Pristiophorus japonicus. The sequence goes on from NW_027252779.1 coordinate 11,891,064, forward strand.
TCCAGCGGCGAAAGGATGAGCTGTCCAGTCAGGCAGACTGCCTATTGTGGGGTAACCGCATAGTGTTACCAAAAAAGGGCAGGGAGTCGTTCATCTGGGATCTCCACCGCACACACCCGAGTATAGTAATGATGAAAGCGATAGCCAGATCCCACGTATGGTGGCACGGTCTCTACTCTGACTTCGAGTCCTGTGTACGGCAATGCAGCGTATGTGCTCAGTTGACCAACGCGCCCAGAGAGGCACCATTGTCGAGGATCCATATCAACTATGCGGGGCCATTTCTTGGTAAAATGTTCCTGGTGGTGGTGGATGCTTTTTCAAAACGGATTGATTTTGAAATAATGTCGGGAAGCACCGCCACCACCACCATTGAAAGCCTGAGGGCCATGTTTGCCACCCACGGCCTGCCTGACATACTGGTCAGTGACAACGGGCCATGTTTCACCAGTGCCGAATTTAAAGCATTCATGACCCGCAATAGGATCAAACATATCACCTCGACCCCGTTTCAACCAGACTCCAATGAGCAGGCAGAGCGGGCAGTACAAACCATGAAACAAAGCCTTCAACGAGTCACAGAAGGCTCACTCCAAATCCGCCTGTCCCGAGTACTGCTCAGCTATAGCACGAGAACCCATTCGCTCACAGGGGTGCCCCCGGCTGAGCTACTAATGTAAAAGACAATTTAAAGCAGACTCTCGCTGGTCCACCCCAACCTGCATGATCAGGTAGAGAGCAGTCGTCAGCAACAAAATATAAATGATGGTCGCGCCACTGTGTCACGAGAAATTGATCTGAATGACCGTGTATGTGCTAAACTATGGACATGGTCCCAAGTGGATCGCGAGCACGGTGATAGCCAAAGAAGGGAGTAGGTGTTTGTATGTCAAACTAGACAATGGATAAATTTGCAGTAAGCATCTGGACCAAACGAGGCTGCGGTTCACAGACTGCCCTGAACAACCCACAGCAGACACCACCTTTTTCGAACCCACAATACACACCCAAAGATCAACGACACCATGCCGGACCAGGAAATTGAACCCAGCAAACCCAACAGCCCAGCAAGGCCAGGCTCACCCAGCAGCGCTGCAGGGCCAACAACACGCCAGCCCAGCGAGGACACAGCCAACACACTAGAACAGACATTTGTACCGAGGCAGTCCACCAGGGAAAGAAAGGCTCCCGACCGCCTCATCTTGTAAATAGTTTTCACATTGACTTTGGCGGGGGAGTGATGTTGTGTCTCTGTAAAGCATGCACTCCCATGTTCCACCACCAGGGAGCGCATCCCCTGAAGTCCCAAGGGATCCCAAGGGACTGTTGGATGCTCTAGTTACAAGTCTTTACTCTGGCAAGTTTCAGACCGGGCACTTGTTCAGTGTTGCTGGAAGGCCCAGTGACCGGGATATCCTCTACCCGAGGTTTTCCTGAGCCTGTGCTCGGTGTACGGGGAGCATTGGTCCGGGTCCGAGTTAGCTTCCATCATGTGACAATGTACCCCGGACTGCTCTTGTTCCATTTTATCGTCACACGTTTTCATTTCAAAAATGTTTCTGCCAACAGGCAATCAATCCCTCTCTCTGCAAAAAGATCCTTTCACAAACATTTCTCTGACCGGAACTGCACCAAACAACAATGTTCCATTCAAAATCATTAAACTCCCCAATTTCCACGTCCGCAATTTTAATGAGAAGGACTGAAAGCGCATTGCGATCAGAAAATTTTCGGAGCCCCTGTTGTTAATGACAGAGCTTTTGATGGTTGATCTCTGTACACACCTTGGAATTCAGGAGAAACTTTTTCGTGGTATGAAGTTGGAGCTAAACCCACTGGGCAGAGCCAACAGGCGCCTGGCAGCAATCAGCGACAGGAAGATGCAACTTAAGCAGGCTCGGCTATCAGCGGCATTACCATCGCTGAATCCCCCGCCATCAACAGCCTGGAAAGTTTCAGACCGGGCACTTGTTCAGTGTTACTGGAAGGCCCAGTGACCGGGATATCCTCTCCCCCGGATTTTCCTGAGCCTGTGCTCGGTATTCGGGGAGCTTTGGCACGGGTCCGAGGTAGCTTACATGTGTAGACTGCTTGCTGGCTTTAGGTGGTCTCTTACCAATGTGCTCAATTCTTCAAACGACTTGCTTGCTAGTTTCTCGGGTGCCAGCAGATCCTTCATTAAAGCGTATGTTTTCGAGCCACAGCTGGTCAAGTTATGGGCACTTCTCTTGTCTGCCTTATTGTCGTTAACCAGTCTTTGGTTACAAAGGTTTGCTGGAGCCTTTCTATAAAGTCCTCCCAATTCTCTCCAGCATTGTTTTTTTCATCTGAGCCGTTGGTCGCCATTCTGTGGATTCTTTAATCCCGTAACTCGTCACCACTGTAAAGTCATGACCCTGCAGTACAGACTCACACGAGGCACATACTGAAGTCAAGGTCACTCAGGACCTGCACCTTTATTTCAGAGCTCTCGAATGCCACACTTGCCTGACACCTGTCCTTATATACCTTTCTGGGAAAGGTATCCAGTGTCTCCTGCAAATGCACCCTTGGTGGTAAGGTAAGCTTGTGGTTACAGGTCATCTCTGGTTGCAGTCATGTATGGCATGGTAAGGTACAGTTATGTACAGTAGCTTGAGATACATGACAGTATTGGTATTCATGGTGATTAAAGCAATTATTAATTGTCTCACAGACCTCAATTATTTTTATGCGATGAATTGATCAAGGATTGAAACCAGGTTAGTGCGCCAGATCTTAACCGCTCGACCACCAGGGAACAGTTACGATACATGTCGATATATTTATATATATTTATATATGAACCTGAATATCAACGGCTACCTACCTAGACCTCATGGTGCAACGGTAGTGTGTCTAACTTTTAGTGAGAGAAATTGGTCCACAGTGACACCCATTTCATCTTTTGTTCCCTTTTAAACACCAGAAAAAGAGACAGGGGAATAAATAGAGAAACCAAAGCACAGGGATAAAGAAAAGAGGGAGAGAGAAGGGGAAAGATACTGTTCCCACCCAGAACTAATGCAGAAACCCCTCTGCTGCGCTCGGGGTGACCACCCACAGCCTGGATACACTAACGTCCCAACAGCTCATTGACTGTCGGATTGGGACCGTGCGGTGCTTCAGAAGACAGGTCGAAAAAGCAAAGTCACTGATTCAGTCCCATGTGCTCGTCCGATCAAGAATAGCAACACACTAAAAAGGCTTCAATAATGGTTACACCTTATCTCCGCATTTATCAAGCGGTTGGCTCGTTGGTCTAGGGGTATGATTCTTGCTTCGGGGTTGTTACTTGAAATTTGCGAGAGGTCCCGTGTTCAAATCCTGGACGAGCCCTCAGTTTAACCAAGAATTTTGAATTTGCATCGAACTTTTGCAAAGAAGGACTTGCATTTCTACAACCCCTTTCAGGAACGCATGACGCCCCAAAGCGCTTTTCAGCCGTTGAGTTATGTTTGAAGTGTTGTAGTGTGGGGAAAGATGTGCCCAAATCACCCCACACGAACCGCAACTCTTTGAGAAGGAGTTCGGTGCAACTAATCAGGTGCCTCATGGACTTGGACTTTTTATGAATGAGTTCTGCTTGTACCTGCATTCAAGCTTGAAACAGTAACTGGGCTTCCAATTCACGGGAGCAGTGTCTAGCGGTTAGTGAGTAGGTGACCAGGTTGATGTGCGCTGCTTTCAATTTTTGAAATTTCACCAAACAAAGAAACGGTGAATCCAACTGTCCCTGTAAGCGACGGATTGAAGGGATCGGTGCTCCAAACGGAGCTGGAACACGCGCAGTGCAGGAATAGGGTCCGCAACATTATATGTCAGAGTTGTTAAGCAGACAATAATTAAACATACACTTAACAACAGTACTTACACCCAAGCCATGCGAATGTTAGCCGAAGAACTCAAACACGTTACAGTTCCCAGCTTGGTGTACAAATTGGTCAAACATTAATCTGATTCTAAACTATCTGTTCCAAATGCCACATTTTAAATATTTTCCTTACCCCTGCTACGTGACAATTGAAACTTTTAATCGTATTACCTAACACAACTGCCCAACTTCTGATGGAAGGTCATTAACCTGAAACGTTAACTCTGTTTCTCTCTCCACAGATGCTGCCTGACCTGCTCAGTGTTTCCAGCATTTACTCGTTTTATTCTCCAAAATTACAATCAGAATATCACTTCCCATGTCATCTCACTACACTCCTTCCTGATATGTAGCCTAGTCCTACAAACCAGGCTCCTTTCTGATGATTCAGGCATTCATTGGAATTATAACTTCTTAACGATAACAATTATTTGAAGTATGTAACTATGTAATACTTTCCACCAGAGGGCGCGACTGTTGGAATCCTCATGGTCACCTGCCCACACGGACAGGGCCAGTATAAAAGGTTGGCTGTCATGTTGTTCAGGCACTCTGCAGTTGTAATAAAGAAGACTAAGGTCACACTAAGTTTAGCTCACAGTACTCAGCCTCGGGGAGTTCTTTTGTGCACAACAATAGGCGACGAGGAACAGAATTCGAACCTTCACACAACCATGGCTGCTGTTGGAATATTACAGAGATCCATGGAGGGTGATGATTGGGAAGCCTTCGTCGAGCAGCTCGACCAGTACTTTGTGGGCAACGAGCTGGAAGGAGACACTAACGTGGCCAAGCACAGGACGGTTCTCCTAACTGTCTGTGGGCCTAAAATATACAGGCTCATCAAGAATCTGCTCACACCGACAAAACCAACGGAGAAGGAATGTTCAGAGCTGTGCACACTGGTTTGGGACTACCTCAAGCCGAAGGAGAGTATCCTCATGGCCAGATATCGTTTTTGCACGCACCATCGCTCCGGGACAAGGGTCTGGCGGATTATGTCACCGACCTGAGAGACCTCGCGGGACCTTGCTGCGTTGGGGCAAATGCTGTGGGGCTTTTACGTGCTGGGCATCAGCCACGAGATAATTCTTCGAAAGCTGCTGGCTGCTGAAACCCGAGACCTGAGCAGGGCCACCGCGATCGCCCAGGCATGCATGGCCACGGACGATAACACCAAACAGATAACTTCTCAACATCGAAGCTCACCGGCAAGTACTGTGCATAAAATGATGTCGCTAGCAGTCCGAACTGCATATGGCAGGGCCAATACGTCTGTGGCTGCAGGACCTGTGATGCCTCAGAGTGCGGCATCGGGGCTGAATGTGAATCTATTAGCACCGTGTTGGTGCTGCGGGGGTAATCTTCGTGCCCATCAAGGTCGATTCAAGCACTACCTGTGCAAAGGCTGCACAACGATGGGGTACCTCCAGTGAATGTGCAAACGTGTTGTGACATACCACGTGGCTGAGGATGATCGATCCGGCACGGATCACGCAGCACAGGCAACTCAACCCGAGGAACAAAGATATCAGGTGCCGGTGGGGATGTTGCATTTTATCAGGGAGGCTTTGAGGGTGTGCCCGAAACGTTTCCTCTGCCCACCTGTGGCTCGCTTTCCGTGTCGGAGTTCTGAGTAGAGCGTTTGCTTAGGGAGTCTCGTGTTGTGCATGTGGACAATGTGGCCCGCCCAGCGGAGCTTGTCCAGTGTGGTCAGTTCTTCAATGCTTGGGATGTTGGCCTGAGCGAGAACACTGATGTTGGTGCATCTGGCCTCCCAGGGGATTTGCAGGATCTTGTGCAGACAGCCCTGGTGGTATTTCTCCAGTGATTTGAGATGTCTGCTGTATATAGTCCATGTCTCGGAGCCATACCGCGGGGCAGGTATCACCACCGCCCTGCAGACCATAAGTCTGGTGCCAGATATGAGGTCCTGGTCTTCAAACACTCTCCTCTTCAGGTGATCGAAGGCTGTGCTGTCACACTGGCGGCGGTGTTGGACCTCGTCGTCGACGTCTGCCCTTGCTGAGGCGTGGAAAATGTTCCCGAGGCGTGGAAAAGGCACTTACAGCCTTCCTAAATATAGCACCCTTATTCTATTCTCTTAAAACAAGTTCCTGAATTCTCGGCTAGCTGTGTAGATTAGAGCTGTGGTTTTATCCTAAGATAGATTCGATCTCAGTGTTTCCGTAGTGTAGTAGTTATCACATTCGCATCACACACGAAAGGCCCCCGGTCCGAAACCGGGCGGAAAGATCTTGGAAACTTCAAAATGGGCCGAATACCTGACTCCTGTTACTAACTCTACGTTCTTATGATCGCTTGAATTATCACAGAAGAACAATCTCTCCTCTGAACATGCATGAGAAAGCTCCAGAAAATATTTCCCCCCGAGGTACTTTCGCGTGTGAGGCAAACATGTTAACCGTTACACTGCTGAAACATCTCCACTTTCAGCACCAGATTACCAAAATTAAACCCAATGAGATCGGGATAAAAGTTCCTCACCTGCTCAGGGCAAAATATATGATTGATGGTCTGCAAAAGAATGAACAAACTTCAGCACCAGGTCAGACGGAAATGTTCAGCGAGCAGGCAAATTGCTGAATTGTACTTTTAAGGAGTTGGTCGTGACAAAACAAATGGGTTCCGCTTAATGATTAAATGGGATATGAACCCACAACTCCAGAGTCGACAGTGACCAGAACAAAGCACCTTAGACCGCTCTGCCATCCTGACGATTCAGTGCTGTGTGTGGCCACCTGCAGGTTGATTTTGAACTTTTGTGTCCTGTCACATGAAATAAATGAGGCCAGCAGGCGTATCTCTGCCTGACACCGGGGAAACAGTGAGACAGGCCTTGGAGCAAGGGTTTGGTTATTTCGACACAGCAAAGGAAATATTAATTCTGGAAGAACAATATCCAAAAGTACAATGACCAGTGAGCTCCCTCTGACCTGATCGGGAATGTGTTGGCTCACCTTAAACAACTTCGGTCCCACACTGAAAGTTCTCAATCCTTCTCCTCAGCTGCCCGTTACAGAAATGTCACCAAACACCCAGCCACCGTGTTCACTTCCTCACAGTGGGGACACAGAGGCTCATACCATCTCCCCGCGATCAGCGAACTCACCCAGTTTACAAAATTAAACCCCGAACACGTGCCTGGCAAAGGGCAGGAGAAGCCAGATAGTCTGTAAGCTCGGTCTATCACAGAAAGTATTCGTATTCATGCTGACTACAACAATTATCAATCGCCTCCCAGACCTCAATAATTTTTACGCGATGAATTGATCGAGGATTGAAACCAGGTTAGTGCGTTCAATCTTAACCCTTGACCACCATGGAACAGTTACGATACATGTCGATATATTTATATATATTTATATATGAACCTGAATGTCAATGGCTACTACCTAGACATCGTGGTGCCCATGCTAGTGTGTCTAACATTGAGTGAGAGAAACGATTCCACAGTGAAACCTCTCATGTGTCCGACATGGTTATTGCTTGTACTATGAGAAGTTGTGCACCAGAGGGCACTGCAGTGGGAGACTTGTAGCTTACCTGTACAGTGGTGCCTTGCCTCGTATAAAAGGCAGGCCACCAGGTGTGATCCTCACTCTGTGGTTATCAATAACGTACTAAGATCTCTACCGTTCAATCACCACGCATTGTCTCGTGGAGTCAGTATCAGAGCATCTGAAGGTACAATTGGTGACAAGATTACGGACCTTCACACGAAAATGGCTAACCTTGGTACGTTGCAGCAGTACGCCGATCGTGATGATTGGGATGCCTTTGTGGAGAGGCTCGACCATTTCTTCACAGCAAACGATCTGGCAGGTGACAACCCGGCCACACTGGCTGATAAGTGCAGAGCTATCCTGCTAACCAGTTGTGGGCTCACCGTCTATGGCCTCGTCAGGGACTTGCTGGCACAAGCGAAGACAATGACCATGATGTACGAGGAGCTTGTAACATTGATCCAAGAACAACTCAAGCCCAAAGAGAGCATCCTCACAGTCAGACACCGGTTTTATACACATCGACGGCCCGAAGGCCAGGAGATCACGAAATATGCTGCAGACCTCAGGAGGTTGGCGGCACCGTGGGATTTTGGTGACCACCTCACCGAAGCACAGCGGAACATCTTTGTCATCGGAATCGGCCACGATGGCCTCCTTCATAAGATACTGTCAGCGGATATCTCAGTTACACTGCAGAATGCCATCTCCGTGAGCCAAGCATTCATGACCTCGACCTGTGGCTCTCGGCGGATGACTCATCCTCAGGACTCAAACCCGGCAAGTACGGTAAACAGAGTGGTGCCTTTTAGAGGCTGGACTGTAGAACGTGAACCTTCTCAGGGGAGAGAGAACAGGCCCCCGAGTCCCTTAACTCAGAGTCCATGGTCAGATCAGTCATGATCTTCGTGAATGGCAGAGCAGGATCGAGAGGCCGAATGGCCGACTCCTGTTCCTATTTCTTATGTACTTCTGTTAAACATTTAAGGATCTTGAATCATTGATGAAGTTTTCTCCCCTATCTGACTTTATACACTCTGTGTCTAGGAGACTGGTTTAAAATATTCACTGCTCATGCGACAAGGAACCTTGGGCGACTTTTGTTCAATTTATTTACAGCAAAAATAGCCTCCAAAATAATGTTACCGCCTGGGCTTGAACCAGGAACTTTTCACGTGTGAGGCGAATGTGATAACCGCTACACTACAGAAACGTTGTCGTTAAAGTAATTTTAGGAATATAACCAGAGCTTTAACCTACACAGCGGGCCGATACTTCAGGAGCTGGTTTTACGAGAATAGAATGACGGTGTTGGAGTGGATTTTCAGACATAGCTCAGCATGATGGGGTAAGCCACCACGAAATGAACTTATACCAAGAAGCCTATCTGCTGTCCCTGATATGAACTCTGCAGCAACAAGTGACTCCTGGCCAGGTGCAGGCCACTGTTTCATCGAAAGCTTTGCAACAGAATAACTAACCACAAAAGAAGATAAAGAGGAAGGGCCCCCAAACTCGCACCATGCTGTCAGGTTTCAGTAGGACTAAAAAGTTGAATGTAAATGAATTGCGTTGCTATATGGATCGATTGGTTGGATGTAGATGAATTTAAATGATTGTATTCCACCCCCTGTAAACTGCTTATAACCCCGTGGCACAAGGCACTCGGGGAGATCGCTGCATCTCAACTCTTCTCCCAGAGCTCTGTTAGCAATAAAGTTGTCTCTCTTACCTTACCAGAGTCTATGTGAATTTATTTTCACTCACAGTGGATGCAGAGAGGATGTTTCCACCGATGGTGGAGACTAGAACTAGGGGCATGATCTTAGAATAATGGGCCGCCCATTTAAAACTGAGATGAGGAGGAATTTCTTCTCTCAGAGGGTTGTAAATCTGTGGAATTCACTGTCCCAGAGAGCTGTGGAAGCTGGAAAATTCAATATATTTAGGACAGAAATAGACAGTTTCTTAAACAATAAGGAGTTAAGGGGTTATGGGCAGCGGGCGGGGAAGTGGAGCTGAGTCCATGATATGATCAGCCATGATCTTATTAAATGGTGGAGCAGGCTCGAGGGGCAGTATGGCCGACTCCTGCTCCTATTTCTTATGTTCCTTTGACTAATACACATCAACATCCTAGGCGTCACCATTGACAAAGGAAATGTGGGCAAGCCTGGCTACCTCAGTCTGTGGAACATGAGATTTTTAATTTTAAGGTCATGCATTCGAGCCCCACCTTGCGTCAATTATTTTCCTTAAACTTTTATGTTACTTTCACGGGAATTAACCCACACATTCAAAAAGGAGTTAGATATGTCCCTTATGGCTAAAAGGATCAAGGGGTATGGAGAGAAAGCAGGAAAGGGGTACTGAGGGAATGATCAGCTATGATCATAGTGAATGGCGGTGCAGGCTCGAAGGGCCGAATGGCCTACTACTGCACCTATTTTCTATGTTTCTATCTTTCCCCTTGTAGGGGAATCTAGACCTTGGGGACACAGTTTCAGAAAAAGGTGTCATAAGAACATAAGAAGTCGGAGCAGGAGTAGGCCACATGGTCCCTCGAGCCTGCTCCACCATTCAATACGATCATGGCTGCTCCCCATAACACCTTATTCCCTGAACGTTTAAGGGTCGCCCATTTACAACGGAGATGAGGAGGAATTTCTTCTCTCAGAGGGTGGTGAATCTTTGGAGCTCTCTGCCCCAGAGAGCTGTGGAGGCTGGGTCATTGAATATATTTAAGGTGGAGATAGACAGATTTTGGAACGAGGCCATATGGATTGAATTGGAGAAAAGAAAAGGGGCAATCACACGACTGGGAATGTACGAGAGACCCGCGAACATACAGAGGGAGATATAGGGTCTGGTTATTGTGATTCAGCAAGGAAACTATCGATCCTGGAGGACAAATACTCTGTTCCAAAGGAAACGGACCCAGCCTCTCTAATTGATCAGTTAATTAATGATGTTTTCCCGTGAAAGCAACATAAAGGTTTAACACAACTTATTCGCCCAACGTGGGGCTTGAACCCACGACGCTGAGATTAAGAGTTTCATACTCTACCGACTGAGCTAGCCGAGCTTGGCAAATGTGGGATCCTTGACGTATGTCAAATGTTGTGGGTGGATTAATGATTATAGAAATCATGATTGAGTATCTCACAGACTTGAATTATGGAGTTCCTTCAGTTTGCAAATCTTTAATTGTGCAAAAGAAGATTGTGGGTTAATTGATGATGTTTTTCCATGAATGCTGCATTAAATTAAAAGAAATGCAATCACCCAACGTGGGGCTCGGACCCACGACCCTGAGATTAAGAGTCACATACTCTATCGACTGAGCTAACCGGTCTTCTGTCCAACACAGGTTTTTATCGCTTATTGCAGCCAGGCGCCTGTTGTCTCCGCCCCAGATGTTGAAACTTGCTGTTGAAACTTGTGTCGTGTTTATCACATTTGCTTTACACGCAAATGGTCCCTGGTTCAATCCCGGGCAGAAACATTATGTTTAAACTTTCTGTGGATGAACAATCGGAGACGAGTTTAGTCTCCCGGCAAATGCTCCCTGACCTGCTGAGATTTCCAGCATTTGCTGTTTTTATTTGCTGTTTATTTTCCTGGCAAAAGGGCTCCCTTATTCCTTAATTGCTCTTTATTTCACTTCAATAAATGGATAACTTTGACTGCGAGAAAACGGATCTCCCGGGGACCTTTTGCGTGTGAGGCCAACATGATATCCGCTACACTGCAGCCCATCAAAGGGCGAGAAACCACTGAATATAAAGGATGAGCTGACAAATATCAGGGGCAGTGCAGTCTGGTCAATGTCAAACCCTCCTTTCTTATTCAGCAGTGGCATGGACGGGAGTCAGACGTCACAATGTTTAATTAAAGACACAAATACAAGTAACACTTCCAAATCATTCCAGTGTAAAATTCTTTCACTCTATTTGAAATCATATTGCGTTGAATCTGCAAATACGCACAGTGGGATTTTATCTTCACTACTGATTGTATTTCGGGTGCACGATAGGAATAACCGGTTCTGTTAAATTTGATAAAAGTTGCCCCAGATCCCTGAAGACTTCGAACCAGAAAGCTAAAATACAGTGAGTAAAATGCGATATGATTTTCGAGTTAAGATGCAAAGCACAGGACAAATGATTGAAGTATGGAGTGTCCCTGAGTTAGCATTTATTTGATTGTGCAACAGAAGATGAGGGGTTAATTAATGATGGTTTCCCGTAAAAGCAACAGAAAAGTTTAAGAAGAAATCATACGGTGCCTGTCAGGTGAGCGCTGCTTGTGATACCTGGTGGGAATGGCCGGGGATTTTAAAGCCCCTTGTATTGCAGAACCTTCATATAGACGAACATCTCCAACTCACTGTGTAGGACTCATGGTGCAACGGTAGTGTGTCTGACTCCAAATCAGAGGGCTGTGTGTTCAAATCACTTCGGGGTCACTGTTCTCTTGGATATTTTTCTTCCAGAATTATTATTTCCTGTTTTGTTTGGCAACAGCCAGACCCTTGGTCCAAGGTCTGTCTCACTGTTTCCCCGGTGTCAGGCAGAGATACGCCTGCTGACCTCATTTATTTCATGTGACAGGACGCAAAAGTTCAAAATCAACCTGCAGGTGGTCACATGTAGCACTGAATAGTCAAGATGGCCGAGCGGGCTAAGGTGCTGTATTCAGGTCACTGTTTCCTCTGGAAATGTCGGTTTATGTCCCATTTCTTATATTTAATCATTAAGCGGAACCCATTTGTTTTGTCACCACAACTCCTGAAAATTACGATTCAGCAGTCCACCTGCTCGCTTAAAATTTCCGTCTCACCTGGTGCTGAAGTTTGTTCATTCATTTGTCGACCGGCAATCATATATTTTGCCCTGAGCATGTGAGGAACTTTTATCCCTATCTCATTGGGTTTAATTTTGGTAATCTGGTGCTGAAAGTGGAGATGTTTCTGCAGTGTAATGGTTAACACGTTCGCCTCACACGCGAAAGCACCCCGGGGGGAAATATTTTCTGGAGCTTTCTCATGCAGGTTCAGAGGAGCGATTGTTCTCCTGTGAAAGGTCGAGAGATCATAAGAACGTAAGAGTTAGGAACAGGAGTCAGCCATTCGTCCCATTTTCAAGCTTTCAAGATCTTTCCGTTCGGTTTCGGAGCGGGGTCCTTTCGTGTGTGAGGCGAATGTGATAACTACTACACGACGGAAACACTATGATAGAATCTATCTTATGATAAAACCACAGCTCTAAACCGAAACAGCTAGCCGAGAATTCAGGAACTTGTTCTAAGAGAATAGAATGAGGGTGCTATATTTAGGAAGGCTCTAAGTGTGGCCTTCGACAGCGTTGACCTTCCACGCCTCGGGAACCTACTTTCAGCAAGGGCAGACATCGATGACGAGGTCCAACACCGCCTCCAGTGTGCCAGCACAGCCTTGGATCACCTGAGGAGGAGAGTGTTTGAAGACCAGGACCTCAAATCTGGCACCAGGCTTATGGTCTGCAGGGCGGTGGTGATACCTGCCCCGCAGTATGGCTCCGAGACATGGACTATATACAGCAGACATCTCAAATCACTGGAGAAATACCACCAGGGCTGTCTCCGCAAGATCCTGCAAATCACCTGGGAGAACAGACGCACCAACATCAGTGTTCTCGCTCAGGCCAACATCCCCAGCATTGAAGCACTGACCTTACTCGACCAGCTCCGCTGGGCGGGCCACATTCTCCACATTCCCGACACGAGACTCCCTAAGCAAGCGCTCAATGCAGAACTCCGACACGGTAAGCGAGCCCCAGGTGAGCAGTGTCATTTATTTCACACTACTGTATATAACTGTACCTTACCAAGCTATACATGACTGTAACTAGATATGACCTGTAACCACAAGGATACTTTACCACCAGGGGTAAACTTACAGGAGACACTGCATACCTGTTCCACACAGGTATATAAAGGCAGGTCTTAGGCAAGTGTGGCACTCAAGAGCTGTGAAATAAAGGTGCAGGTCCAGGGTGACCTTGACTTCAGCATGTGCCTCGTGTAAGTCTGTACTGCAGGGTCAGGACTTTACAGTGGTGACGAGTTACGGGATCACAGAATCCGCAGAATGGCTACCAACGGCTCAGATGAGAAATATAATGCTGGAGACAATTTGGAGGACTTTATAGAAAGGCTCCAGCAAAGCTTTGTAACCAAAGACTGGTTGGGCGATGATAAGGCAGACAAGAGAAGAGCCCATCTTTTGACCAGCTGTGGCTCGAAAACATACGCCTTAATGAAGGACCTGCTGGCACCCGACAAACCAGCAAGCAAGTCGTTTGAGGAGTTGAGCACACTGGTGAGATACCACCTGAAGCCAGCGAGCAGCCTACATATGGCCAGACACAGGTTCTACAACTACAGACGCTGTGTGGGCCAGAGCATACCCGACTTTGTGGCGGAACTTCGGACGTTGGCGCATTTATGTGAGTTCTCCAATGAACTCAGGAGAGAAGTACTGAAATCATTTTTTATTGAAGGAATAGGCCACGCAGGCTTATTCCAAAAGCTTATAGAGACCAAGAACTTGACCCTAGAGGCAGCAGCACTGATCACACAGACATTCTTGGCAGGAGAAGAAGAAACAAGGTTGATCTACACTGCGATTACAACCACTAACGAAACATCGGAACAAGCGGTTCACAGCGTGAAACAAGCCGCTACCCCCACACGCAGACAAAGGCAGGAGAGCAGGCCTTCAACAGCAGGCAGTGGCGCCAGAAGCCATGAAGGGCCAAATGAACGGCCATTCACACCTCATCAACCCACAATGCGAGCAATCAACTACAGACTGAGAGAAGCTCAAGAGAGATCAGCCAGATGCAGCTCATCCTTCGGAAACAATGGAAGCGGTCTGTGGTAGCGATGTGGGGGAAGACACTCAACAAGGTGCGTCGATTTCAGCATGCTGTTTGCAGAAACTGCAACTGTACAGGACATCTGGCTCACGTACAAACAAACAGCAGCTCGGCTGGTATACGAATCAGAAGGGTCGGAAAGCGTACCAGAAGACGGTGAGGACAGTGCCCGGGAGACCGAGGTACAGCGGGTCAACACGATCAATGTCCACTGTTCTTACAACAAGACGCCTCCAATAATGATGAGGGTCCTACTCAACGGGATACCCGTCAACATGGAACTAGGCTCGGGAGCTAGTCAATCTCTGATGAGCTTGCAACAATTTGAACAGCTGTGGCCGCACAAAAGCAACAGACCAAAACTCACAAGGATCGACACCAAACTAAGGCTCTATACCAAATAAATCGTCCCAGTCCTTGGCAGCGCCATGCTCTCTGTCACACACAAAGGGACAGTGAACCGATTTACATGTGAATTGTCCCCGGAGATCTCCCAGCATTGTTGGGAAGAAGCTGTCTGGCAAAACTAAATGGGAAATGGGTTTGATGTTCACACCATGTCGTCAGAGAAACGGACCTCCTGCTCAACAGTTCCAAGTCGTTTTGAACATCTCTCTCAGCCTTCAAAGGGGCGAAAGTTAAAATCTACGTCACACAGGATGCCAGACCAGTCCATCACAAGGCTAGAGCTGTGCCTTATGTGATTAGGGAAAAGTTTGAATACGAACTGGACCGGCTTCTGCGGGAAGGCATTATCTCACCCGTGGAATTTAGCGACTGGGCAAGTGCCATCGTCCCCGTCATGAAGCCTGATGGATCCGTACGAATCTGTGGGGATTATAAGTCTACCATAAACAGAGTCTCCCTACAGGACCAGTACCCGCTGCCCAGAGCGGAAGATCTATTTGCCACATTGGCTGGAGGAAAACCTTTCTCGAAACTAGATCTAACATCTGCGTATATGACGCAAGAACTGACCAAAGAGACTAAGCTACTCACCACCATCAACACACATCGAGGCCTTTTCATGTACAATCGATGCCCATTCGGCATCAGGTCGGCAGCTGCTACGTTCCAGCACAACATGGAGAGTCTGCTGAAGGCCATTCCGGGGACGGTTGTATTTGAAGACGACATACTTATCATGGGCAGGGACACCGACTCCCATCTCTGCAATTTGGAGGAAGTACTAAGTCGATTGGATCGGGTAGGCCTAAGAGTTAAGCAATCCAAGTGTCTGTTTCTCGCGCCCGAGGTTGAATTTTTGGGCAGAAGGATTGCCACTGATGGAATCTGCCCAACACAATCCAAAATAGAAGCAATTCGCCTGTCACCCAGGCCCCGGAAAGTCTCAGAACTGTGCGCCTTTCTCGGGCTACTCAATTACTTTGGGAAGTTTATGCTGAACTTAAGCACGCTGCTGGAGCCTCTCCATGTGCTACTCAGCAAGGGGTGCGATTGGTTTTGGGGGACACCCAGGAACGCGCCTTCAATAAGGCATGCAACCTTCTATGTTCCAACAGTGTTTTGGTTTTCTTTGATCCAGGTAAACAGCTAGTTCTCGCATGTGATGCGTCAGCGTATGGTGTCGGGTGCGTTTTACAACATTTCAATGATGCGGGTGAATTACCACCCATAACTTATACCTTCAGGTCACTTTCGCGGGCGGAGCGCGGGTACTGTATGGTTGAGAAGGAGGCGCTCGTGTGCGTGTAGGGTGTCAAAAAGATGCACAAATACCTTTTCGGGGCCAAGATCGCGTGAGAAACTGACCACAAACCCCTCACGTCCCTACCATCCGAGTGCAAGGGGAAACGCCAACGCCTCAGCGCTTTCAGCGGTGGGCACTCATGCTAGCATCTTACGACTATACAATAAGGCACAGACCAGGCACAGACAACTGTACCGACGCGCTTTGCAGGCTATCCCTGGCGACCACGGCAGGGTCCGACGAACAGGACTATGAGATGGTCATGGCAATCAATGCCTTTGAATCCACAGGTTCATCCATGAAGGATCGCCAAATCAGAGAGTGGACGACCAGCGAAGCCACGTTATCCTGAGTCAAAAGATGTGTTTTAACTGGTGACTGGGCAGAGACTCGTGATGCCTGCTCCGAGGAGATCAAACCTTTCCATAGGCGCATGCATGAACTATCGCTACAGGCAGACTGCCTGAGTAGTTATGCCCTTGCGAGGTAGAGAGGCGTTTGTCCGGGAGCTCCACCGCGAGCACCCAGGGATCGTCCTGATGAAGGCCATATCCAGATCCCACGTCTGGTGGCTTGGCATTGACGCGGACTTGGAGCTCTGCGTCCGGCGGTGCACCATTTGTGCCCAATGCAGTAATACCCCCAGGGAGGCCCACCTAAGCCCCTGGCCCTCGCACACCAAACCGTGGTCGCGGGTGCATGTAGACTATGCGGGCGCATTCATGGGCAAAATGTTCCTCGTAGTCGTCGAAGCATTTTCAAAGTGGATCGAATGCACCATTTTAAACTCGAGCACCACCTCCACCACTGTGGAGAGCCTTCGAACCATGTTTGCAACGCACGGAATCCCTGACATATTGCTCAGTGATAATGGTCCGTGCTTCACCAGCGCAGAATTTCAAGATTTCATAGTTGACCACGGCATAAATCACGTTAAGACGGCACCGTCCAAGCCAGCCTCCAATGGATAGGTGGAGCGAGCAGTGCAAATCCTGAAACAAGGTATGCTAAAAATCCAAGGTCCTACGCTGCAGAGCCGCCTGTCGCGACTGCTGCTGACATACAGACCTCGTCCGCATTCGTTGACTGGGGTTCCCCCGCGCAACTATTGATGAAACGAACCTGATAGACGAGACTCCCTTTAATCCTCCCAGACATGCATGAAGCGCCGGAAGCTAACTGAGTACAATGACCGAAATTCGAGGGGGAGGTGGAATGAGATAGAGGACAAAGTGATTGTGATAAATTATGGCCGAGGTCCGAAATGGTTTGCAGGGACAGTAACAGATAAGGAAGCAAACAGGCTACTGTGGTACAAATGGACAATGGACAAACCTGCCGGAGGCATGTAGACCAAGTAAAAAGTAGATTCACTGATAACACTGCAGAACCAGAGGCAGACTACATTGTGGAACTCACACCACACCTGGTGGAAAGACAGAGGGAACAACCTGAGAAAAGGGCAGTCTCAACAGACAGCCCAGGCGAGATACCAGCAATCACACCGAAAGAAAAACAGGCACCAAGGCAACAACTGAACGACAACTAAGACGCTCCATGCAAGAGCATAGACCACCTGAGAGACTGAACCTATAAAGACAAGAAGACCTTGGGGGAGGGTTATGTCATGTATCTCACACTACTGTATATAACTGTACCTTACCATGCTATACATGTCTGTAACTAGATATGACCTGTAACCAAAGCGTACTTTACCACCAGGGATGCACTTGCAGCAGACACTGCATATCTGTTCCACACAGGTATATAAAGGCAGGTCTCAGGCAAGTGTGGCACTTGAGAGCTGTGAAATAAAGGTGCAGGTCCAGAGTGACCTTGACTTGAGCATGTGCCTCGAGTAAGCCTGTACTGCAAGGGTCAGGATTTTACAGGCAGAGGAAACGTTTTGGGCACACCCTCAAAGCCTCCCTGATAAAATGCAACATCCCCACCGGCACCTGGGAGTCCTTGTTCCTCGGGTTGAGTTGCCTGTGCTGCGTGATCCATGCCGGATCGATCATCGTCTGCCACGTGGTATGTCACAGCACGTTTGCACATTCACTGGAGGTACCCCATCGTTGTGCAGCCTTTATACACATAGTGCTTGAATCGACATTGATGGGCACGATGATCACCCCCGCAGCACCAACACGCTGCTAATAGATTCACATTCACCCCCGATGGCGGACTCTGAGTCATCACAGGTCTTGCAGCCACAGAGGTATAGGCCCTGCCATATGCAGTTCGGCCTGCTAGCGACATTATTTCATGCACAGTACTTGCCGGTGAGCTTCGATGTTGATAAGCTATCTGTTTGGTGTTATCGTCCGTGGCCATGCATGCCTGGGCGATCGCGATGGCCCTGCTCAGGTCTCGGGATTCAGCAGCCAGCAACTTTCGAAGAATGACCTCGTGGCTGATGCCCAGCACGTAAAAGTCCCACAGCATTTGCCCCAACGCAGCAAGGTCCCGCGAGGTGTCTCAGGTCGGTGACATAATCCGCCAGGTCCTGGTTCCCCGGAGCGATGGTGCGTGTAAAAACGATATCTGACCATGAGGATACTCTCCTTCGGCTTGAGGTAGTCCCAAACCAGTGTGCACAGCTCTGAACATTCCTTCTCCGTTGGTTTTGTCGCTGTGAGCAGATTCTTGATGAGGCTGTATATTTTAGGCCCACAGACAGGGAGGAGAACCGCCCTGTGCTTAGCCACGTTAGTGTCTCCTTCCAGCTCGTTGGCCACAAAGTACTGGCCGAGCCCTCGACGAAGGGTTCCCAATCATCACCCTCTACGGATCTCTCTAATATTCCAAAAGCAGCCATGGTTGTGTGAAGGTTCGTATTCTGTTACTCGTCGCCAATTGTTGTGTATAGAAGAACTCCCCGAGGATGAGTCCTGTGAGCTAAACTTAGTGTGACCTTAGTCTTCTTTTTTACAACTCCAGAGTGCCTGAACAACATGGCAGCCTACGTTTAATACTGGCCCTGTGTGGGCAGGTGACCAGTAGGACTCCAACAGTCGCGCCCTCTAGTGGCAAGTATTACAGAGTTACATACATCACATAATTCTTATCGTTAAGAAGTTATAATTCCGATGAATGCCTGAATCGTGCGAAAGGAGCCTGTTTGTACGACAAGGCTACATATCAGGAAGGAGTGTAGTGAGATGACAAGGGAAGTGATATTCTGATTATAAGTTTGGGGAGTAAAAAGAGTAAATGCTGGAAACACTGAGCAGGTCAGGCAGCATCTGTGGAGATAGAAACAGAGTTAACGTTTCAGGTTAATGACCTTCCATCAGAAGTTGGGCAGTTGTGTTAGGTAATACTATTAAAAGTTTCAATTGTCACGTAGCAGGGGTAAGGAAAAGATATAAAATGTGGCATTTGGAACAGATAGTTTAGAATCCGATTAATGTTTGATCAATTTGTACACCGAGCTGGGAACTGTAACGTGTTTGAGTTCTTCGGCTAACATTCGCAAGGTTTGGGTGTAAGTACTATTGTTAAGTGTATGTTTAATTATTGTCTGCTTAATAACTCTGACATTTAATGTTGCGGACCCTATTACTGCACTGCGTGTGTTCCAGCTCTGTTTGGAGCACCGATCCCTTCAATCCGTCGCTTACAGGGACAGTTGGATTCACCGTTTCTTTGTTTGGTGAAATTTCAAAGATTGAAAGCAGCGCACATCAACCTGGTCACCTACTCACTAACCGCTACACACTGCTCCCGTGAGATGGAAGCCCAGTTACTGTTTCAAGCTTGAACGCAGCTACAAGCAGAACTCATTCATAGAAAGTCCAAGTCCCTGAGGCACGTGATTATATGCACCGAACTCCTTCGCAAAGAGTTGCGGTTCGTGTGGGGTGATTTGGGCACATCTTTCCCCACACGACAACACTTCAAACATAACTCAACGGCTGTAAAGTGCTTTGGGGCGTCATGAGTTCCTGAAAGGGGTTGGAGAAATGCAAGTCCTTCTTTGCAAAAGTTCGATGCAAATGCAAAATTCGCAGATATACGGAGGATTCGAACCCAGGACCTCTCGCAAACTTGAAGCACCAACCCCGAAGTAAGAATCATACCGCTAGACCAACGAGCCAACTGCTTGATAACTATGGAGATAAGGTGTAACCATTATTGAAGCATTTTTAGTGTGTTGCTATTCCTGATCGGAGGAGCACTTGGGACGGAATCAGTGACTTTGCTTTTTCGACCTCTCTTCTGAAGCACCGCACTCTGACAGTCAATGAGCTGTTGGGATGTTAGTGTATCCAGGCTGTGGGTGGTCACCCCGAGCGCAGCAGAGAGGTTTCTGCATTAGTTCTGGGTGGGGAGAGTATCTTTCCACTTCCCTCTTCCTCTTTTCTATATCCCTGGGCTTTGGTTTCTCTATTTATTCCCCTGTCTCAGTTTCTAGTCTTTAAAAGGGAACAAAATATGAAATGGGTGTCACTGTGGAACAATTTCTCTCACTCAAAGTTAGACACACTAGCGTTGCACCATGAGGTCTAGGTCGGTAGCTATTGATATTAAGGTTCATATATGAATGTATATAAATATATCGACATGTATCGTAACTGTTCACTGGTGGTCGAGGGGTTAAGATCTGGCGCACTAACCTGGTTTCAATCCTCGATCAATTCATCACATAAAAATAATTGAGATCTGTGAGACGATTAATAATTGCTTTAAACACCATGAATACCAATACTGTCATGTATCTCACACTACTGTACATAACTGTACCTTACCATGCCATACATGACTGTAACCAGAGATGGCCTGTAACCACAAGCTTACCTTACCACCAGGGGTACATTTGCAGAAGACACTGGATACCTTTCCCAGACAGGTATATAAGGACAGGTCTCAGGCAAGTGTGGCATTCGAGAGCTGTGTAATAAAGGTGCAGGTCCTGAGTGACCTTGACTTCAGTATGAGCCTCGTGTGAGTCTGTACTACAGGGTCAGGAATTTACAGTGGCGACGAGTTACGGGATTACAGAATCCATAGAATGGCAACCAAAGGCTCAGATGCAAAATACAATGCTGGAGATAATTAGGAGGACTTTATAGAAAGGCTCCAGGAAAGCTTTGTAACCAAAGATTGGTTAGGCGACAATAAGGCAGACAAGAGGAGAGCCCATCTCTTGACCAGCTGTGGCTCGAAAACATACGCTTTAATGAAGGACCTGCTGGCACCCGAGAAACCAGCAAGCAAGTCGTTTGAAGAATTGAGCACACTGGTAAGAGACCACCTGAAGCCAGCAAGCTGCCTACACATGTAAGTTACCTCGGACCCGTGCCAAAGCTCCCCGTATACCGAGCACAGGCTCAGGAAAACCCGGGGGAGAGGATATCCCGGTAACTGGGCCTTCCCGTAACACTGAACAAGTGCCCGGTCTGAAACTTTCCAGGCTGTTGATGGCGGGGGATTCAGCGATGGTAATGCCGGTGATAGCCGGGCCTGCTTCAGTTGCATCTTCCTGTCGCTGATTGTTGCCAGGCGCCTGTTGGCTCCGCCCTCGTGGGTTTACCTCTAACTTCAAACCACGAAACAGGTTCTCCTGAATTCCAAGCTGTGTACAGAGATCAACCATCAAAAGCTCTGTCATTAACCACAGGGGATCCGGCAATTTTCTGATTGCAATGCGCTTTCAGTCCTTGTCCTTAAAATTGCGGACGTGGAAATTGGGGAGTTCAATGACTTTGAAAGGAACATGGTTGTTTGGTGCAGTTCCGGTCAGAGAAATGTTTGTGAAAGGAACTTTTTGCAGAGAGAGGGATTGAGTGACTGTTGGCAGAAACATTTTTGAAATAAAAACTTGTGGACGATAAAATTGAACAAGAGCAGTCCGGGGTACATTGTCACATGATGCAAGCTATCTCGGACGCGGACCAAAGCTCCCCGTGCACCGAACACAGGCTCAGGAAAACCCCGGGTAGAGGACATTCGGTCACTGGGCCTTCCAGCAACACTGAACAAGTGCCCGGTCTGAAACATTCCAGAGTAATGACTTGGAACTAGAGCATCCAACAGTCCCTTGGGATCCCTTGGGACTTCAGGGGATTCGCTCCCTGGTGGTGGAACATGGGAGTGCATGCTTTACAGAGACACAACATCACTCCCCCTCCAAAGTCAATGTGAAAACTATTTACAAGGTGAGGCGGTCGGGAGCCTTTCTTTCCCTGGTGGACTGCCTCGGTACAAATGTCTGTTCTAGTGTATTGGCTATGCCCTCGGTGGGCTGGCGTGTTGTTGGCCCTGCAGGGCTGCTGGGTGAGCCTGGCCTTGCTGGGCAGTTGGGCATGATGGGTTCGATTTCCTGGTCCGGCGTGGTGTCGTTGATCCTTTGGGTGTGTGTTGTGGGTTCGAAAAAGGTGGTGTCTGCTGTGGGTTGTTCAGGGCAGTCTGTGAACCGCAGCCTCGTTTGGTCCAGGTGCTGTCTGCAAATTTGTCCATTGTCCAGTTTGACGACAAACACCCTACTCCCTTCTTTAGCTATCACCGTGCCCGCGATCCACTTAGGACCATGTCCATAGTTTAGCACATACACGGTCATTCAGATCAATTTCCCGTGACACAGTGGCGCGACCATCATTTACTTTTTGTTGCTGACGCCTGCTCTCTACCTGATCGTGCAGGTTGGGGTAGACCAGCGAGAGTCTGCTTTTAAGTATCTTATTCATGAGTAGATCAGCCGGGGGCACCCCTGTGAGTGAGTGGGGTCTCGTGCTATAGCTGAGCAGTACTCGGGACAGGCGGGTTTGGAGTGTGCCTTCTGTGACTCGTTGAAGGCTCTGTTCGATGGTTTGTACTGCACGCTCTGCCTGCCCATTGGAGGCTGGTTTAAATGGGGTCGAGGCGACATGTTTGATCCCATTGCGGGTCATGAATTCTTTACATTTGGCACTGGTGAAACATGATCCGTTGTCACTGACCAGTATGTCAGGCAGGCGGTGGGTGGCAAACATGGCCCTCAGGCTTTCAATGGTGGTGGTGGCGGTGCTTCCCGACATTATTTCACATTCAATCCATTTTGAAAAATCATCCACCACCACCAGGAACATTTTACCAAGAAATGGGCCTGCATAGTTGACATGGATCCTCGACTATGGTCTGGAGGGCCAGGACCACAAACTAAGTGGTGCCTCTCTGGGCGCGTTGGTTAACTGAGCACATACGCTGCATTGCCGTACACAGGACTCGAAGTCAGAGTCGATACCGGGCCATCACACGTGGGATCTGGCTATCGCTTTCATCATTACGATACTCGGGTGTGTGCTGTGGAGATCCGAGATGAACGTCTCCCTGCCCTTTTTTGGTAGCACTATGCAATCACCCCACAACAGGCAGTCTGCCTGAATGGACAGCTTGTCCTTTCGTCGCTGGAACGGCTTGATCGGCTCTTGCATTTCAACGGGCATGCTGGCCCAGCTCCCATGCAGTACATAGTTTTTTAATAGGGACAGCAGAGGATCTTGGCTGGTCCAAGTACTAATCTGGTGGGCCGTGACAGGTGATTTCTCATTTTCAAACGCTTCCATGACCATCAACAAGTCAGCGGGCTGCGCCACCATCAAGAAGTTTGCAGGCTGCGCCATTTCCACCCCCGTGGTGGGCAATGGTAGCCGACTGAGAGCATCCGCACAGTTCTCAGTGCCTGGCCTGTGGCGGATGGTATAGTTATACGCTGAGAATGTGAGTGCCCACCTTTGTGTGCGGGCTGAGACATTAGTATTTAACCCCTTGTTTTCAGCGAACAGGGATGTGAGTGTCATGTGATCGGTTTCCAGCTCAAATTTGAGGCCAAACAGGTACTGATGCATTTTCTTTACCCCGAACACACATGCTAATGCCTCTTTCTCAATCATGCTGTAGGCCCTCTCGGCCTTAGACAAGCTCCTGGAAGCATAGGCGACAGGTTGCAACTTCCCCGCAATGTTAGCTTGTTGTAATACACACCCGACTCCATACTACGACGCATCACATGCTAGCACAAGTCTTTTATACGGGTTATATGATACAAGCAGCTTGTTGGAGCATAAAAGGTTTCTGGCTTTCTCAAAAGCAATTACTTGTTTTTTTTCCCCATGCCCATTTCTCACCTTTGTGCAATAACACATGTAGGGGCTCTAAAAGGTGCTTAACCCCGGTAGGAAGTTCCCAAAATAGTTGAGGAGTCCCAGGAGCGAACGCAGCTCCGTGACGTTATTTGACCTGATAGCATTCCTGATAGCCTCTGTCTTGGCATCTGTGGGCCGAATGCCGTCCGCCGTGATCTTTCTCCCCAAAAACTCCACTTCTGTTGCCATGAAGACGCATTTCGACCTCTTCAGCCACAGCCGTACACGATCCAGTCGCTGGAGGATCTCCTCCAGGTTTTGTATGTGTTCGGCGGTGTCCCGACCCATAACCAATATGTCGTCCTGAAAGAACGCCATGTGTGGTACCGACTTGAGTAGGCTCTCCATGTTTCTCAGGAAGATCGCTGCAGCCGACCGAATTCCAAACGGGCATCTGTTGTAGATGAATAATCCCTTGTGCGTGTTGATGCAGGTGAGGCCCTTCGAAGAATCCTCCAGCTCCTGCGTCATGTAGGCCGAAGTCAGGTCAAGCTTGGTGAACGCCTTGCCTCCTGTATGCGCGCCAAATAGGTCGTCTGTCTTAGGTAGCGGGTATTGGTCCTGCAGCGAGAAACGATTAATAGTTACTTTATAATCGCCACAAACTCTGACCGTGCCATCACTTTTAAGTACTGGAGCAATCGGGCTGGCCCACTCGCTGAATTCCACTGGGGAGATGATGCCCTCGTGTTGCAGCCTGTCCAGCTAGATTTCCACTCTCTCCTCATCATGTGAGGTAACGCATGCGCCTTGTGGTGAATGGGTCGTGCCTCTGGGACCAAGTGGATCCACACCTTCGCCCCAGAAAAGCTTCAAATGCCTTTGTTCAGAACCTGGGTACATAAGGCCTCATCTGCATGTGATATCGCTCGGATGGTGTCCCAGTTCCAGCGGATTTTGCCCAGCCAGCTCCTTCCAAGCAGTGTGGGGCCATCGCCCGGGACAATCCAGAGTGGCAGTTAGTGCACCGTGCCCTCGTAGGTGAGCTTCCACCATGGCGCTGCCTCGGACAGTGATAAGCTCTTTGGTGTACATTCTCAGTTTCGTGTGGATGGGGCTTCGGGCTGGTCTGAATGCCTTGTTGCACCCACAGTCTATCAAACATATTTTTACTCACGATGGATTGGCTAGCGCCAGTGTCCAGTTCCATGGTTACGGGTAAGCCATTCAATTTTACATTTAGCATTAGAGGTGGACATTTCGTCGAAAATGTGTGCACCCCGTGTACTTCAGCATCTGCTTCCTCTCTCTGAGGCTCGAAATTGCTTTGATCCACCATGGACCAATCTTCCTCTGCCACATGGTGGTTAGCAGGTTTTGCAGAGCTTGCAGCTCATTCGCAAGCCCGTTGGAGATGCCACATTCTTCCATAGCTCTTGCAAACATAACATTTGAAGCGGCATGAATAGGCTGAATGGAAGCCTCCACAACGCCAACAAGGTGTGAATTGCCTTGCATTCATTCTTTGTTGGGGTCTCTGAGTCATCTGGGTCACCTGAGGTCTGCTGGTAGTTGCAGACTCGTGGTTTCTGCCCTGTACATGTCTGCTCACAAACACAGTTCCAGTTAATTTATGAACATTGCGAGCACTTGTGTGCTGAGTGATTTGTTTGCTGTTATCACTGGTGGACATAAATACCTGTGTTATCACCATGGCCTTACTGAGGGTCGGTGTCTCTACAGCCAAAAGTTTTCGTAGGATGGTCTCGTGGCCAATGCCCATTACAAAAAAGTCTCTGAGCATTTGCTCCAGGTCGCCATCAAACTCACATTATCCTGCAAGTCGCCTTAACTCGGCGACGTAGCTCGCCACTTCCTGATCTTCAGATCGCTGGCACGTGTAAAACCGATACCTCACCATAGCACGCTCTCCCTCGGGTTAAGATGCTCCCGAACCAGTGTACACAGCTGCTCATACAGCTTATCTGAGGGTTTCATTGGAGCCAGAAGATTCTTCATGAGGCTGTAGGTCGGTGCCCCACAGACTGTGAGGAGGACCGCTCTCCTTTTTGCAGCACTTCCTTCTCCGTCCAGCTCATTGGCTACAAAGTACTGGTCTAGCTGTTCGACATAGGCTTCCCAGTCCTCACCCTCTGAGAACTTCTCCAGGAGGCCTACAGTTAGCTGCAAGTTTGTGTTGGATTCGTATAATCGTCGCCAGTTATTGTTTTCCTAACACAGATGATGCTGCATACAGTGAGGTTAAATTTACAGTGACCTCAGTCTTTCATAAGACACTCCAAAGTGAAAAACTGGCCTTAGGGGCCGGCTTAAATACAGTGCTCCCAAGGGGTGCTGGGATCCCTTGGGACTTCAGGGGATGAGCTCCCTGATGGCGGAATATGGGAGTGCATGCTTTACAGATACACAACACAGACATTGCCTCAACTTTGATTTCTGCCAACATCCCTTGGGTTTAACCTTTGCCGCACCTCCACCACGACCTCTCACCGCTCCTCCACCACGACCTCTCACCGCTCCTCCACAACGACCTCTCACCGTTCCACCACCACGATCTCTCACCGCTCCTCCACCACGACCGCTCACCGCTCCTCCACCACGACCTCTCACCGTTCCTCACCACGATCTCTCACCTTTCCTCCACCACGATCTCTCCCCGTTCCTCACCACGATCTCTCACCGTTCCTCCACCACGATCTCTCACCGTTCCTCCACCACGACCTCTCACAGTTCCTCACCACGATCTCTCACTGTTCCTCCACAACGATCTGTCACCGTTCCTCCACCACCATCTCTCACCGTTCCACCACCACGATCTCTCACCGTTCCTCCACCACCATCTCTCACCGTTCCACCACCACGATCTCTCACCGTTCCTCCACACTGACCTTCCCGCTCCTCCGCTGTACCTGCGTCCCACCGATGTTCCTGCCCATGCACCAAACGGCGACCTGGGTTTTGATGATGTGCATCAGAGCAGGTCTCCAGCCATCCTGGTTAACCCTTGCCACTGGACCAAGACCTCGCTCTGTCAAGCCCGTGTGGTGGCTGGTGTGCAATGGTCACACCACGTTAAAACAATCCACCAACAGGCAACTTCCACCCTTTGATTGGAGTTCAGGACTGGAACATCGGGTCCTTCATTGAAACACCTGTGAACCCATGTGGAAGTAAGCCTTCCTCGTTCGAGAACCCACCTATGATGATGATGATGATGATGTGTGGGACCTTACCAAATGCCTGCTGGAAACCATTAGATTAAATCTAGTAAGACCCGTCCCTTGATTCAGTTTTCACTGACTTTGCCTTAGGAAGGCTATATTGGCTTTGGAGGGAGGACGATATCGCTTTCCCAGAATGATACCTGGATTCCAAGGTTTAAATTAAGATATGAGTTCAAACCCACTGGAAATTAGACGGTCGAGCAGTGATTTGATCAAAATTTTCAAGATAATAAGGGAACAGATAGAGTAGATAGAGAGAAATGCTTCCAGCTGGTTGGGGAGTCCCAGACTAGGCGCCATAGTCTCAACATTAGAGCCAGATGTTTCAGGATTGAAATTCGGAAACTTTCCTGCACACACAGGGTGTGAGAGGTTTGGAACTCCCATTCTGCAAAGGGCAGTTGGTGCGGGGTCAGTTGTTCATTTTACATCGCATTTTGACCAAAATTATTAAGGAATATGGGCCAAAGGTGGCTATATGGATTTTCGTCACAGATCAGCCATGATCACATTAAATGGCGGAACAGGTTCGAGGGGCTAAATGGCCTCCTCCTGTTCCTGTTTAACTGGCTCGAGGGGCTGAATGGCCTCCTCTGTTCCTGTGTCACAGGCTCGAGGGGCTGAATGGCCTCCTCCTGTTCATGTGTAACAGGCTCTAGGGCCTGAATGGCCTCCTCCTGTTCCTGTGTAACAGGTTCGAGGGGCTGAATGGCCTCCTCCTGTTCCATTGTAACAAACTCGAGGAGATGAATTGGCCTCCTCCTGTTCCTGTGTAACAGGCTCGAGGGGCTGAATGGGCCTCCTCCTGTTCCTGTGCAACAGGCTCGAGTGTCTGAATGGGCCTCCTCCTGTTCCTGTGTAATAGGCTCGAGGGGATGAATGGCCGCCTCCTGATCATGTGCAACAGGCTCGAGGGGCTGAATGGCCTCCTCCTGTTCCTGTGCAACAGGCGCGAGGGGCTGAATGGGCCTCCTCCTGTTCCTGTGTGATAGGATTTGTTGGCTGAATGGCCGCCTCCTGTTCCTGTGCAACAGGCTCGAGGGGCTGAATGGCCTCCTCCTGTTCCTGTGTAACAGGCTCGAGGGGCTGAATGGCCTCCTCCTGTTCCTGTATCACAGGCTCGAGGGGTTGAAGGGCCTCCTCCTGTTCCTGTGTAAAAGGCTCGAGGGCCTGAAAGGCCTCCTCCTGTTTCTGTTTAACAGGCTCGAGGGGCTGAATGGGCCTCCTCCTGTTCCTGTGTAACAGACTCGAGGAGCTGAATGGGCCTCCTCCTGTTCCTGTGTAATAGGCTCGAGGGGCTGAATGGCATCCTCCTGTTCCTGCGCAAGAGGCTCGAAGGGCTGAATGGGCCTCCTCGTGTTCCTGTGTAATAGGCTCGAGGAGCTGAATGGCCTCCTCCTGTTCCTGTGCAAAAGGCTCGAGGGGCTGAATGGGCATCCTCCTGTTCCTGTGTAATAGGCTCGAGGGGCTGAATGGCTTCCTCCTGTTCCTGTGCAACAGGCTCGAGGGGCTGAATGGGCCTCCTCCTGTTCCTGTGTAATAGGTTCGAGGCGCTGAATGGCCTCCTCCTGTTCCTCTACAATAGGCTCGAGGGGCTGAATGGCCGCCTCCTGTTCCTGTGCAACAGGCTCGAGGGGCTGAATGGCCTCCTCCTGTCCCTGTGCAATTGGCTCGAGGGGCTGAATGGCCTCCTCCTGTTCCTGTGTCACTGGCTCGAGGGGCTGAAGGGCCTCCTCCTGTTCCTGTGTAACAGGCTCGAGGGGCTGAATGGGCCTCCTCCTGTTCCTGTGTAACAGGCTCGAGGAGCTGAATGGGCCTCCTCCTGTTCCTGTGTAATAGGCTCGAGGGGCTGAATGGCCTCCTCCTTTTCCTTTTGCAACAGGCTCGAAGGGCTGAATGGGCCTCTTCGTGTTCCTGTGTAATAGGCTCGAGGGGCTGAATGGCCTCCTCCTGTTCCTGTGCAGAAGGCTCGAGGGGCTGAATGGGCATCCTCCTGTTCCTGTGTAATAGGCTCGAGGGGCTGAATGGCCTCCTCTTGTTCCTCTACAACAGGCTCGAGGGGCTGAATGCCCTCCTCCTATTCCTGTGCAACAGGCTCGAGGGGCTGAATGGGCCTCCTCCTGTTCCTGTGTAATAGGCTCGAGGGGCTGAATGGCCTCATCCTGTTCCTGTGCAACAGGCTCGAGGGGCTGAATGGGCCTCCTCCTGTTCCTGTGTAATAGGCTCGAGGTGCTGAATGGCCTCCTCCTGTTCCTCTACAACAGACTCGAGGGTCTGAATGGGCCTCCTCCTGTTCCTGTGTAATTAGCTCGAGGGGCTGAATGGCCTCCTCCTGTTCCTGTGCAACAGGCTCGAGGGGCTGAATGGGCCTCCTCCTGTTCCTGTGTAATAGGCTCGAGGGGCTGAATGGCCTCCTCCTGTTCCTGTGCAACAGGCTCGAGGGGCTGAATGGGCCTCCTCCTGTTCCTCTGCAATAGACTCGAGGGGCTGAATGGCCTCCTCCTGTTCCTGTGCAACAGGCTCGAGGGGCTGAATGGGCCTCCTCCTGTTCCTGTGTAATAGGCTCGAGGGGCTGAATGGCCTCCTCCTGTTCCTCTACAACAGGCTCGAGGGGCTGAATGGCCTCCTCCTGTTCCTGTGCAACAGGCTCGAGGGGCTGAATGGGCCTCCTCCTGTGCCTGTGTAATAGGCTGGATGGGCTGAATGGCCTCCTCCTGTTCCTGTGCAACAGGCTCGAGGGGCTGAATGGGCCTCCTCCCATTCCTGTGTAATAGGCTCGAGGGGCTGAATGGCCTCCTCCTGTTCCTCTACAACAGGCTCCAAGGGCTGAATGCGCCTCCTCCTGTTCCTGTGTAATAGGCTCGAGGGGCTGAATGGGCCTCCTCCTGTTCCTGTGTAATAGGCTCGAGTGGCTGAATGGCCTCCTCCTGTTCCTGTGCAACAGGCTCGAGGGGCTGAATGGGCCTCCTCCTGTTCCTGTGTAATAGGCTCGAGGGGCAGAATGGCCTCCTCCTGTTCCTGTGCAACAGGCTCGAGGGGCTGAATGGGCCTCCTCCTATTCCTGTGTAATAGGCTCGAGGGGCTGAATGGCCTCCTCCTGTTCCTCTACAACAGGCTCGAGGGGCTGAATGGGCCTCCTCCTGTTCCTGTGTAATAGGCTCGAGGGGCTGAATGGCCGCCTCCTGTTCCTGTGCAACAGGCTCGAGGGGCTGAATGGGCCTCCTCGTGATCCTTTGTAATAGGCTCGAGGGGCTGAATGGACTCCTCCTGTTCCTGTGCAACAGGCTCGAGGTGCTGAATGGGACTCCTCCTGTTCCTGTGTAATCGGCTCGAGGGGCTGAATGGCCTCCTCCTGTTCCTCTACAACAGGCTCGAGGGGCTGAATGGGCCTCCTCCTGTTCCTGTGTAATAGGCTCGAGGGGCTGAACGGCCTCCTCCTGTTCCTGTGCAA
Organism: Pristiophorus japonicus; assembly: GCF_044704955.1. Classification (NCBI taxonomy): domain Eukaryota; kingdom Metazoa; phylum Chordata; class Chondrichthyes; family Pristiophoridae; genus Pristiophorus; species Pristiophorus japonicus. Next base: position 11,921,879 of record NW_027252779.1, read on the forward strand.
TAGGCTCGAGGGGCTGAATGGGCCTCCTCCTGTTCCTCTGTAATAGGCTCGAGGGGCTGAATGGCCTCCTCCTGTTCCTCTACAACAGGCTCGAGGGGCTGAATGGCCTCCTCCTTTTCCTGTGTAATAGGCTCGAGGGGCTGAATGGCCTCCTCCTGTTCCTCTACAACAGGCTCGAGGGGCTGAATGGCCTCCTCCTGTTCTTGTGCAACAGGTTCGAGGGGCTGAATGGGCCTCCTCCTATTCCTGTGTAATAGGCTCGAGGGGCTGAATGGCCTCCTCCTATTCCTGTGCAACAGGCTCGAGGGGCTGAATGGGCCTCCTCCTGTTCCTGTGTAATAGACACGAGGGGATGAATGGCCGCCTCCTGTTCCTGTGCAAAAGGCTCGAGGGGCTGAATGGCCTCCTCCTGTTCCTCTACAACAGGCTCGAGGGGCTGAATGGGCCTCCTCCTGTTCCTGTGTAATAGGCTCGAGGGGCTGAATGGCCGCCTCCTGTTCTTGTGCAACAGGCTCGAGGGGCTGAATAGCCTCCTCCTGTTCCTCTACAACAGGCTCGAGGGGCTGAATGGGCGTCCTCCTGTTCCTGTGTAATAGGCTCGAGGGGCTGAATGGCCTCCTCCTGTTCCTGTGCAACAGGCTCGAGGGGCTGAATGGCCTCCTCCTGTTCTTGTGCAACAGGCTCGAGGGGCTGAATGGGCCTCCTCCTGTTCCTGTGTAATAGGCTCGAGGGGCTGAATGGCCTCCTCCTATTCCTGTGCAACAGGCTCGAGGGGCTGAATGGGCTTCCTCCTGTTCCTGTGTAATAGACACGGGGGGATGAATGGCCGCCTCCTGTTCCTGTGCAACAGGCTCGAGGGGCTGAATGGCCTCCTCCTGTTCCTCTACAACAGGCTCGAGGGGCTGAATGGGCCTCCTCCTGTTCCTGTGTAATAGGCTCGAGGGGCTGAATGGCCACCTCCTGTTCTTGTGCAACAGGCTCGAGGGGCTGAATAGCCTCCTCCTGTTCCTCTACAACAGGCTCGAGGGGCTGAATGGGCCTCCTCCTGTTCCTGTGTAATAGGCTCGAGGGGCTGAATGGCCGCCTCCTGTTCCTGTGCAACAGGCTCGAGGGGCTGAATGGCCTCCTCCTGTTCCTCTACAACAGGCTCGAGGGGCTGAATGGGCCTCCTCCTGTTCCTGTGTAATAGGCTCGAGGGGCTGAATGGCCGCCTGCTGTCCTTGTGCAACAGGCTCGAGGGGCTGAATGGCCTACTCCTGTTCCTCTACAACAGGCTCGAGGGGCTGAATGGGCCTCTTCCTGTTCCTGTGTAATAGGCTCAAGGGGCTGAATGGCCTCCTCCTCTTCCTGTGCAACAGGCTCGAGGGGCTGAATGGCCTCCTCCTGTTCCTCTACAACAGGCTCGAGGGGCTGAATGGGCCTCCTCCTGTTCCTGTGTAATAGGCTCGAGGGGCTGAATGGCCTCCTCCTGTTCCTGTGCAACAGGCTCGAGGGGCTGAATGGCCTCCTCCTGTTCCTCTACAACAGGCTCGAGGGGCTGAATGGGCCTCCTCATGTTCCTGTGTAATAGGCTCGAGGGGCTGAATGGCCGCCTCCTGTTCCTCTGCAACAGGCTCGAGGGGCTGAATGGCCTCCTCCTGTTCCTCTACAACAGGCTCGAGGGGCTGAATGGGCCTCCTCATGTTCCTGTGTAATAGGCTCGAGGGGCTGAATGGCCACCTCCTGTTCCTGTGCAACAGGCTCGAGGGGCTGTATGGCCTCCTCCTGTTCCTCTACAACAGGCTCGAGGGGCTGAATGGGCCTCCTCCTGTTCCTGTGTAATAGGCTCGAGGGGCTGAATGGCCGCCTCCTGTTCTTGTGCAACAGGCTCGAGGGGCTGAATGGCCTCCTCCTGTTCCTCTACAACAGGCTCGAGGGGCTGAATGGGCCTCCTCCTGTTCCTGTGTAATAGGCTCGAGGGGCTGAATGGCCTCCTCCTGTTCCTGTGCAACAGGCTCGAGGGGCTGAATGGCCTCCTCCTGTTCCTCTACAACAGGCTCGAGGGGCTGAATGGGCTTCCTCCTGTTCCTGTGTAATAGGCTCGAGGGGCTGAATGGCCTCCTCCTGTTCCTGTGCAAAAGGCTCGAGGGGCTGAATGGCCTCCTCCTGTTCCTCTACAACAGGCTCGAGGGGCTGAATGGGCCTCCTCCTGTTCCTGTGTAATAGGCTCGAGGGGCTGAATGGCCGACCCCTGTTCCTGTGCAACAGGCTCGAGAGGCTGAATGGCCTCCTTTTGTTCCTCTACAACAGGCCCGAGGGGCTGAATGGGTCTCCTCCTGGTTCTGTGTAATAGGCTCGAGGGGCTGAATGGCCTCCTCCTGTTCCTCTACAACAGGCTCGAGGGGCTGAATGGGCCTCCTCATGTTCCTGTGTAATAGGCTCGAGGGGCTGAATGGCCGCCTCCTGTTCCTCTGCAACAGGCTCGAGGGGCTGAATGGCCTCCTCCTGTTCCTCTACAACAGGCTCGAGGGGCTGAATGGGCCTCCTCATGTTCCTGTGTAATAGGCTCGAGGGGCTGAATGGCCGCCTCCTGTTCCTGTGCAACTGGCTCGAGGGGCTGAATGGCCTCCTCCTGTTCCTCTACAACAGGCTCGAGGGGCTGAATGGCCTCTTCCTGTTCCTCTACAACAGGCTCGAGGGGCTGAATGGGCCTCCTTCTGTTCCTGTGTAATAGGCTCGAGGGGCTGAATGGCCTCCTCCTGTTCCTGTGCAACAGGCTCGAGGGGCTGAATGGCCTCTTCCTGTTCCTCTACAACAGGCTCGAGGGGCTGAATGGCCTCCTCCTGTTCATCTACAACAGGCTCGAGGGTCTGAATGGGCCTCCTCATGTTCCTGTGTAATAGGCTCGAGGGGCTGAATGGCCGCCTCCTGTTCCTCTGCAACAGGCTCGAGGGGCTGAATGGCCTCCTCCTGTTCCTCTACAACAGGCTCGAGGGGCTGAATGGGCCTCCTCATGTTCCTGTGTAATAGGCTCGAGGGGCTGAATAGGCCTCCTCCTGTTCCTGTGTAATAGGCTCGAGGAGCTGAATGGCCGCCTCCTGTTCTTGTGTCAACAGGCTCGAGGGGCTGAATGGGCCTCCTCCTGTTCCTGTGTAATAGGCTCGAGGGGCTGAATGGCCTCCTCCTGTTCCTGTGCAACAGGCTCGAGGGGCTGAATGGCCTCCTCCTGTTCCTCTACAACAGGCTCGAGGGGCTGAATGGGCTTCCTCCTGTTCCTGTGTAATAGGCTCGAGGGGCTGAATGGCCTCCTCCTGTTCCTGTGCAAAAGGCTCGAGGGGCTGAATGGCCTCCTCCTGTTCCTCTACAACAGGCTCGAGGGGCTGAATGGGCCTCCTCCTGTTCCTGTGTAATAGGCTCGAGGGGCTGAATGGCCGACCCCTGTTCCTGTGCAACAGGCTCGAGAGGCTGAATGGCCTCCTTTTGTTCCTCTACAACAGGCCCGAGGGGCTGAATGGGTCTCCTCCTGGTTCTGTGTAATAGGCTCGAGGGGCTGAATGGCCTCCTCCTGTTCCTCTACAACAGGCTCGAGGGGCTGAATGGGCCTCCTCATGTTCCTGTGTAATAGGCTCGAGGGGCTGAATGGCCGCCTCCTGTTCCTCTGCAACAGGCTCGAGGGGCTGAATGGCCTCCTCCTGTTCCTCTACAACAGGCTCGAGGGGCTGAATGGGCCTCCTCATGTTCCTGTGTAATAGGCTCGAGGGGCTGAATGGCCGCCTCCTGTTCCTGTGCAACTGGCTCGAGGGGCTGAATGGCCTCCTCCTGTTCCTCTACAACAGGCTCGAGGGGCTGAATGGCCTCTTCCTGTTCCTCTACAACAGGCTCGAGGGGCTGAATGGGCCTCCTTCTGTTCCTGTGTAATAGGCTCGAGGGGCTGAATGGCCTCCTCCTGTTCCTGTGCAACAGGCTCGAGGGGCTGAATGGCCTCTTCCTGTTCCTCTACAACAGGCTCGAGGGGCTGAATGGCCTCCTCCTGTTCATCTACAACAGGCTCGAGGGTCTGAATGGGCCTCCTCATGTTCCTGTGTAATAGGCTCGAGGGGCTGAATGGCCGCCTCCTGTTCCTCTGCAACAGGCTCGAGGGGCTGAATGGCCTCCTCCTGTTCCTCTACAACAGGCTCGAGGGGCTGAATGGGCCTCCTCATGTTCCTGTGTAATAGGCTCGAGGGGCTGAATAGGCCTCCTCCTGTTCCTGTGTAATAGGCTCGAGGAGCTGAATGGCCGCCTCCTGTTCTTGTGTCAACAGGCTTGAGGGGCTGAATGGCCTCCTCCTGTTCCTCTACAACATGCTCGAGGGGCTGAATGGGCCTCCTCCTGTTCCTGTGTAATAGGCTCGAGGGGCTGAATGGCCTCCTCCTGTTCCTGTGCAACAGGCTCGAGGGGCTGAATGGCCTCCTCCTGTTCCTCTACAACAGGCTCGAGGGGCTGAAAGGGCCTCCTCATGTTCCTGTGTAATTGGCTCGAGGGCCTGAATGGCCGCCTCCTCTTCCTGTGCAACAGGCTCGAGGGGCTGAATGGCCTCCTCCTGTTCCTCTACAACAGGCTCGAGGGGCTGAATGGGCCTCCTCCTGTTCCTGTGTAATAGGCTCGAGGGGCTGAATAGGCCTCCTCCTGTTCCTGTGCAACAGGCTCGAGGGGCTGAATGGCCTCCTCCTGTTCCTCTACAACAGGCTCGAGGGGCTGAATGGGCCTCCTCCTGTTCCTCTACAACAGGCTCGAGGGGCTGAATAGGCCTCCTCCTGTTCCTGTGTAATATGCTCGAGGAGCTGAATGGCCGCCTCCTCTTCTTGTGCAACAGGCTCGAGGGGCTGAATGGCCTCCTCCTGTTACTCTACAACAGGCTCGAGGGGCTGAATGGGCCTCCTCATGTTCCTGTGTAATAGGCTCGAGGGGCTGAATGGCCTCCTCCTGTTCCTGTGCAACAGGCTCGAGGGGCTGAATGGCCTCCTCCTGTTCCTCTACAACAGGCTCGAGGGGCTGAAAGGGCCTCCTCATGTTCCTGTGTAATTGGCTCGAGGGGCTGAATGGCCGCCTCCTCTTCCTGTGCAACAGGCTCGAGGGGCTGAATGGCCTCCTCCTGTTCCTCTACAACAGGCTCGAGGGGCTGAATGGGCCTCCTCCTGTTCCTGTGTAATAGGCTCGAGGGGCTGAATAGGCCTCCTCCTGTTCCTGTGCAACAGGCTCGAGGGGCTGAATGGCCTCCTCCTGTTCCTCTACAACAGGCTCGAGGGGCTGAATGGGCCTCCTCCTGTTCCTCTACAACAGGCTCGAGGGGCTGAATAGGCCTCCTCCTGTTCCTGTGTAATATGCTCGAGGAGCTGAATGGCCGCCTCCTCTTCTTGTGCAACAGGCTCGAGGGGCTGAATGGCCTCCTCCTGTTACTCTACAACAGGCTCGAGGGGCTGAATGGGCCTCCTCATGTTCCTGTGTAATAGGCTCGAGGGGCTGAATGGCCGCCTCCTGTTCCTGTGCAACATGCTCGAGGGGCTGAATGGCCTCCTCCTGTTCCTCTACAACAGGCTCGAGGGGCTGAATGGGCCTCCTCCTGTTCCTGTGTAATAGGCTCGAGGGGCTGAATGGCCGCCTCCTGTTCTTGTGCAACAGGCTCGAGGGGCTGAATGGCCTCCTCCTGTTCCTCTACAACAGGCTCGAGGGGCTGAATGGGCCTCCTCCAGTTCCTGTGTAATAGGCTCGAGGGGCTGAATGGCCTCCTCCTGTTCCTGTGCACCAGGCTCGAGGGGCTGAATGGCCTCCTCCTGTTCCTCTACAACAGGCTCGAGGGGCTGAATGGGCCTCCTCCTGTTCCTGTGTAATAGGCTCGAGGGGCTGAATGGCCGACCCCTGTTCCTGTGCAACAGGCTCGAGGGGCTGAATGGCCTCCTCCTGTTCCTCTACAACAGGCTCGAGGGGCTGAATGGTTCTCCTCCTGTTCCTGTGTAATAGGCTCGAGGGGCTGAATGGCCTCCTCCTGTTCCTCTACAACAGGCTCGAGGGGCTGAATGGGTCTCCTCCTGTTCCTGTGTAATAGGCTCGAGGGGCTGAATGGCCGCCTCCTGTTCCTGTGCAACAGGCTCGAGGGGCTGAATGGCCTCCTCCTGTTCCTCTACAACAGGCTCGAGGGGCTGAATGGGCCTCCTCCTGTTCCTGTGTAATAGGCTCGAGGGGCTGAATGGCCGCCTCCTGTTCTTGTGCAACAGGCTCGAGGGGCTGAATGGTCTCCTCCTGTTCCTCCACAACAGGCTCGAGGGGCTGAATGGGCCTCTTCCTGTTCCTGTGTAATAGGCTCAAGGGGCTGAATGGCCTCCTCCTCTTCCTGTGCAACAGGCTCGAGGGGCTGAATGGCCTCCTCCTGTTCCTCTACAACAGGCTCGAGGGGCTGAATGGGCCTCCTCATGTTCCTGTGTAATAGGCTCGAGGGGCTGAATGGCCACCTCCTGTTCCTGTGCAACAGGCTCGAGGGGCTGTATGGCCTCCTCCTGTTCCTCTACAACAGGCTCGAGGGGCTGAATGGGCCTCCTCCTGTTCCTGTGTAATAGGCTCGAGGGGCTGAATGGCCGCCTCCTGTTCTTGTGCAACAGGCTCGAGGGGCTGAATGGCCTCCTCCTGTTCCTCTACAACAGGCTCGAGGGGCTGAATGGGCCTCCTCCTGTTCCTGTGTAATAGGCTCGAGGGGCTGAATGGCCTCCTCCTGTTCCTGTGCAACAGGCTCGAGGGGCTGAATGGCCTCCTCCTGTTCCTCTACAACAGGCTCGAGGGGCTGAATGGGCTTCCTCCTGTTCCTGTGTAATAGGCTCGAGGGGCTGAATGGCCTCCTCCTGTTCCTGTGCAAAAGGCTCGAGGGGCTGAATGGCCTCCTCCTGTTCCTCTACAACAGGCTCGAGGGGCTGAATGGGCCTCCTCCTGTTCCTGTGTAATAGGCTCGAGGGGCTGAATGGCCGACCCCTGTTCCTGTGCAACAGGCTCGAGAGGCTGAATGGCCTCCTTTTGTTCCTCTACAACAGGCCCGAGGGGCTGAATGGGTCTCCTCCTGGTTCTGTGTAATAGGCTCGAGGGGCTGAATGGCCTCCTCCTGTTCCTCTACAACAGGCTCGAGGGGCTGAATGGGCCTCCTCATGTTCCTGTGTAATAGGCTCGAGGGGCTGAATGGCCGCCTCCTGTTCCTCTGCAACAGGCTCGAGGGGCTGAATGGCCTCCTCCTGTTCCTCTACAACAGGCTCGAGGGGCTGAATGGGCCTCCTCATGTTCCTGTGTAATAGGCTCGAGGGGCTGAATGGCCGCCTCCTGTTCCTGTGCAACTGGCTCGAGGGGCTGAATGGCCTCCTCCTGTTCCTCTACAACAGGCTCGAGGGGCTGAATGGCCTCTTCCTGTTCCTCTACAACAGGCTCGAGGGGCTGAATGGGCCTCCTTCTGTTCCTGTGTAATAGGCTCGAGGGGCTGAATGGCCTCCTCCTGTTCCTGTGCAACAGGCTCGAGGGGCTGAATGGCCTCTTCCTGTTCCTCTACAACAGGCTCGAGGGGCTGAATGGCCTCCTCCTGTTCATCTACAACAGGCTCGAGGGTCTGAATGGGCCTCCTCATGTTCCTGTGTAATAGGCTCGAGGGGCTGAATGGCCGCCTCCTGTTCCTCTGCAACAGGCTCGAGGGGCTGAATGGCCTCCTCCTGTTCCTCTACAACAGGCTCGAGGGGCTGAATGGGCCTCCTCATGTTCCTGTGTAATAGGCTCGAGGGGCTGAATAGGCCTCCTCCTGTTCCTGTGTAATAGGCTCGAGGAGCTGAATGGCCGCCTCCTGTTCTTGTGTCAACAGGCTTGAGGGGCTGAATGGCCTCCTCCTGTTCCTCTACAACATGCTCGAGGGGCTGAATGGGCCTCCTCCTGTTCCTGTGTAATAGGCTCGAGGGGCTGAATGGCCTCCTCCTGTTCCTGTGCAACAGGCTCGAGGGGCTGAATGGCCTCCTCCTGTTCCTCTACAACAGGCTCGAGGGGCTGAAAGGGCCTCCTCATGTTCCTGTGTAATTGGCTCGAGGGCCTGAATGGCCGCCTCCTCTTCCTGTGCAACAGGCTCGAGGGGCTGAATGGCCTCCTCCTGTTCCTCTACAACAGGCTCGAGGGGCTGAATGGGCCTCCTCCTGTTCCTGTGTAATAGGCTCGAGGGGCTGAATAGGCCTCCTCCTGTTCCTGTGCAACAGGCTCGAGGGGCTGAATGGCCTCCTCCTGTTCCTCTACAACAGGCTCGAGGGGCTGAATGGGCCTCCTCCTGTTCCTCTACAACAGGCTCGAGGGGCTGAATAGGCCTCCTCCTGTTCCTGTGTAATATGCTCGAGGAGCTGAATGGCCGCCTCCTCTTCTTGTGCAACAGGCTCGAGGGGCTGAATGGCCTCCTCCTGTTACTCTACAACAGGCTCGAGGGGCTGAATGGGCCTCCTCATGTTCCTGTGTAATAGGCTCGAGGGGCTGAATGGCCTCCTCCTGTTCCTGTGCAACAGGCTCGAGGGGCTGAATGGCCTCCTCCTGTTCCTCTACAACAGGCTCGAGGGGCTGAAAGGGCCTCCTCATGTTCCTGTGTAATTGGCTCGAGGGGCTGAATGGCCGCCTCCTCTTCCTGTGCAACAGGCTCGAGGGGCTGAATGGCCTCCTCCTGTTCCTCTACAACAGGCTCGAGGGGCTGAATGGGCCTCCTCCTGTTCCTGTGTAATAGGCTCGAGGGGCTGAATAGGCCTCCTCCTGTTCCTGTGCAACAGGCTCGAGGGGCTGAATGGCCTCCTCCTGTTCCTCTACAACAGGCTCGAGGGGCTGAATGGGCCTCCTCCTGTTCCTCTACAACAGGCTCGAGGGGCTGAATAGGCCTCCTCCTGTTCCTGTGTAATATGCTCGAGGAGCTGAATGGCCGCCTCCTCTTCTTGTGCAACAGGCTCGAGGGGCTGAATGGCCTCCTCCTGTTACTCTACAACAGGCTCGAGGGGCTGAATGGGCCTCCTCATGTTCCTGTGTAATAGGCTCGAGGGGCTGAATGGCCGCCTCCTGTTCCTGTGCAACATGCTCGAGGGGCTGAATGGCCTCCTCCTGTTCCTCTACAACAGGCTCGAGGGGCTGAATGGGCCTCCTCCTGTTCCTGTGTAATAGGCTCGAGGGGCTGAATGGCCGCCTCCTGTTCTTGTGCAACAGGCTCGAGGGGCTGAATGGCCTCCTCCTGTTCCTCTACAACAGGCTCGAGGGGCTGAATGGGCCTCCTCCAGTTCCTGTGTAATAGGCTCGAGGGGCTGAATGGCCTCCTCCTGTTCCTGTGCACCAGGCTCGAGGGGCTGAATGGCCTCCTCCTGTTCCTCTACAACAGGCTCGAGGGGCTGAATGGGCCTCCTCCTGTTCCTGTGTAATAGGCTCGAGGGGCTGAATGGCCGACCCCTGTTCCTGTGCAACAGGCTCGAGGGGCTGAATGGCCTCCTCCTGTTCCTCTACAACAGGCTCGAGGGGCTGAATGGTTCTCCTCCTGTTCCTGTGTAATAGGCTCGAGGGGCTGAATGGCCTCCTCCTGTTCCTCTACAACAGGCTCGAGGGGCTGAATGGGTCTCCTCCTGTTCCTGTGTAATAGGCTCGAGGGGCTGAATGGCCGCCTCCTGTTCCTGTGCAACAGGCTCGAGGGGCTGAATGGCCTCCTCCTGTTCCTCTACAACAGGCTCGAGGGGCTGAATGGGCCTCCTCCTGTTCCTGTGTAATAGGCTCGAGGGGCTGAATGGCCGCCTCCTGTTCTTGTGCAACAGGCTCGAGGGGCTGAATGGTCTCCTCCTGTTCCTCCACAACAGGCTCGAGGGGCTGAATGGGCCTCTTCCTGTTCCTGTGTAATAGGCTCAAGGGGCTGAATGGCCTCCTCCTCTTCCTGTGCAACAGGCTCGAGGGGCTGAATGGCCTCCTCCTGTTCCTCTACAACAGGCTCGAGGGGCTGAATGGGCCTCCTCCTGTTCCTGTGTAATAGGCTCGAGGGGCTGAATGGCCGCCTCCTGTTCCTGTGCAACAGGCTCGAGGGGCTGAATGGCCTCCTCCTGTTCGTCTGCAACAGGCTCGAGGGGCTCAATAGGCCTCCTCCTGTTCCTGTGTAATAGGCTCGAGGAGCTGAATGGCCGCCTCCTGTTCTTGTGCAACAGGCTTGAGGGGCTGAATGGCCTCCTCCTGTTCCTCTACAACAGGCTCGAGGGGCTGAATGGGCCTCCTCCTGTTCCTGTGTAATAGGCTCGAGGGGCTGAATGGCCTCCTCCTGTTCCCATGCAACAGGCTCGAGGGGCTGAATGGCCTCCTCCTGTTCCTCTACAACAGGCTCAGGGGCTGAATTGGCCTCCTCATGTTCCTGTGTAATAGGCTCGAGGGGCTGAATGGCCGCCTCCTGTTCCTCTGCAACAGGTTCGAGGGGCTGAATGGCCTCCTCCTGTTCCTCTACAACAGGCTCGAGGGGCTGAATGGGCCTCCTCATGTTCCTGTGTAATAGGCTCGAGGGGCTGAATGGCCGCCTCCTGTTCCTGTGCAACAGGCTCGAGGGGCTGTATGGCCTCCTCCTGTTCCTCTACAACAGGCTCGAGGGGCTGAATGGGCCACCTCCTGTTCCTGTGTAATAGGCTCGAGGGGCTGAATGGCCGCCTCCTGTTCTTGTGCAACAGGCTCGAGGGGCTGAATGGCCTCCTCCTGTTCCTCTACAACAGGCTCGAGGGGCTGAATGGGCCTCCTCTTGTTCCTGTGTAATAGGCTCGAGGGGCTGAATGGCCTCCTCCTGTTCCTGTGCAACAGGCTCGAGGGGCTGAATGGCCTCCTCCTGTTCCTCTACAACAGGCTCGAGGGGCTGAATGGGCCTCCTCCTGTGCCTGCGTAATAGGCTCGAGGGGCTGAATGGCCGCCCCCTGTTCCTGTGCAACAGGCTCGAGGGGCTGAATGGCCTCCTCCTGTTCCTCTACAACAGGCCCGAGGGGCTGAATGGGTCTCCTCCTGTTCCTGTGTAATAGGCTCGCGGGGCTGAATGGCCGCCTCCTTTTCCTGTGCAACAGGCTCGAGGGGCTGAATGGCCTCCTCCTGTTCCTCTACAACAGGCTCGCGGGGCTGAATGGGCCTCCTCCTGTTCCTGTGTAATAGGCTCGAGGGGCTGAATGGCCGCCTCCTGTTCTTGTGCAACAGGCTCGAGGGGCTGAATGGCCTCCTCCTGTTCCTCTACAACAGGCTCGAGGGGCTGAATGGGCCTCCTCCTGTTCCTGTGTAATAGGCTCGAGGGGCTGAATGGCCGCCTGCTGTCCTTGTGCAACAGGCTCGAGGGGCTGAATGGCCTACTCCTGTTCCTCTACAACAGGCTCGAGGGGCTGAATGGGCCTCTTCCTGTTCCTGTGTAATAGGCTCAAGGGGCTGAATGGCCTCCTCCTCTTCCTGTGCAACAGGCTCGAGGGGCTGAATGGCCTCCTCCTGTTCCTCTACAACAGGCTCGAGGGGCTGAATGGGCCTCCTCCTGTTCCTGTGTAATAGGCTCGAGGGGCTGAATGGCCTCCTCCTGTTCCTGTGCAACAGGCTCGAGGGGCTGAATGGCCTCCTCCTGTTCCTCTACAACAGGCTCGAGGGGCTGAATGGGCCTCCTCATGTTCCTGTGTAATAGGCTCGAGGGGCTGAATGGCCGCCTCCTGTTCCTCTGCAACAGGCTCGAGGGGCTGAATGGCCTCCTCCTGTTCCTCTACAACAGGCTCGAGGGGCTGAATGGGCCTCCTCATGTTCCTGTGTAATAGGCTCGAGGGGCTGAATGGCCACCTCCTGTTCCTGTGCAACAGGCTCGAGGGGCTGTATGGCCTCCTCCTGTTCCTCTACAAAGGCTCGAGGGGCTGAATGGGCCTCCTCCTGTTCCTGTGTAATAGGCTCGAGGGGCTGAATGGCCGCCTCCTGTTCTTGTGCAACAGGCTCGAGGGGCTGAATGGCCTCCTCCTGTTCCTCTACAACAGGCTCGAGGGGCTGAATGGGCCTCCTCCTGTTCCTGTGTAATAGGCTCGAGGGGCTGAATGGCCTCCTCCTGTTCCTGTGCAACAGGCTCGAGGGGCTGAATGGCCTCCTCCTGTTCCTCTACAACAGGCTCGAGGGGCTGAAAGGGCTTCCTCCTGTTCCTGTGTAATAGGCTCGAGGGGCTGAATGGCCTCCTCCTGTTCCTGTGCAACAGGCTCGAGGGGCTGAATGGCCTCCTCCTGTTCCTCTACAACAGGCTCGAGGGGCTGAATGGCCGCCTCCTGTTCCTGTGCAACAGGCTCGAGGGGCTGAATGGCCTCCTCCTGTTCCTCTACAACAGGCTCGAGGGGCTGAATGGGCCTCCTCCTGTTCCTGTGTAATAGGCTCGAGGGGCTGAATGGCCGCCTCCTGTTCTTGTGCAACAGGCTCGAGGGGCTGAATGGTCTCCTCCTGTTCCTCCACAACAGGCTCGAGGGGCTGAATGGGCCTCTTCCTGTTCCTGTGTAATAGGCTCAAGGGGCTGAATGGCCTCCTCCTCTTCCTGTGCAACAGGCTCGAGGGGCTGAATGGCCTCCTCCTGTTCCTCTACAACAGGCTCGAGGGGCTGAATGGGCCTCCTCCTGTTCCTGTGTAATAGGCTCGAGGGGCTGAATGGCCGCCTCCTGTTCCTGTGCAACAGGCTCGAGGGGCTGAATGGCCTCCTCCTGTTCGTCTGCAACAGGCTCGAGGGGCTCAATAGGCCTCCTCCTGTTCCTGTGTAATAGGCTCGAGGAGCTGAATGGCCGCCTCCTGTTCTTGTGCAACAGGCTTGAGGGGCTGAATGGCCTCCTCCTGTTCCTCTACAACAGGCTCGAGGGGCTGAATGGGCCTCCTCCTGTTCCTGTGTAATAGGCTCGAGGGGCTGAATGGCCTCCTCCTGTTCCCATGCAACAGGCTCGAGGGGCTGAATGGCCTCCTCCTGTTCCTCTACAACAGGCTCAGGGGCTGAATTGGCCTCCTCATGTTCCTGTGTAATAGGCTCGAGGGGCTGAATGGCCGCCTCCTGTTCCTCTGCAACAGGTTCGAGGGGCTGAATGGCCTCCTCCTGTTCCTCTACAACAGGCTCGAGGGGCTGAATGGGCCTCCTCATGTTCCTGTGTAATAGGCTCGAGGGGCTGAATGGCCGCCTCCTGTTCCTGTGCAACAGGCTCGAGGGGCTGTATGGCCTCCTCCTGTTCCTCTACAACAGGCTCGAGGGGCTGAATGGGCCTCCTCCTGTTCCTCTGTAATAGGCTCGAGGGGCTGAATGGCCGCCTCCTGTTCTTGTGCAACAGGCTCGAGGGGCTGAATGGCCTCCTCCTGTTCCTCTACAACAGGCTCGAGGGGCTGAATGGGCCTCCTCTTGTTCCTGTGTAATAGGCTCGAGGGGCTGAATGGCCTCCTCCTGTTCCTGTGCAACAGGCTCGAGGGGCTGAATGGCCTCCTCCTGTTCCTCTACAACAGGCTCGAGGGGCTGAATGGGCCTCCTCCTGTGCCTGCGTAATAGGCTCGAGGGGCTGAATGGCCGCCCCCTGTTCCTGTGCAACAGGCTCGAGGGGCTGAATGGCCTCCTCCTGTTCCTCTACAACAGGCCCGAGGGGCTGAATGGGTCTCCTCCTGTTCCTGTGTAATAGGCTCGCGGGGCTGAATGGCCGCCACCTTTTCCTGTGCAACAGGCTCGAGGGGCTGAATGGCCTCCTCCTGTTCCTCTACAACAGGCTCGCGGGGCTGAATGGGCCTCCTCCTGTTCCTGTGTAATAGGCTCGAGGGGCTGAATGGCCGCCTCCTGTTCTTGTGCAACAGGCTCGAGGGGCTGAATGGCCTCCTCCTGTTCCTCTACAATAGGCTCGAGGGGCTGAATGGGCCTCCTCATGTTCCTGTGTAATAGGCTCGAGGGGCTGAATGGCCGCCTCCTGTTCCTCTGCAACAGGCTCGAGGGGCTGAAAAGGCCTCCTCCTGATCCTGTACAACAGGCTCGAGGGGCTGAATGGGCCTCCTCATGTTCCTGTGTAATAGGCTCGAGGGGCTGAATGGCCGCCTCCTGTTCCTGTGCAACAGGCTCGAGGGGCTGTATGGCCTCCTCCTGTTCCTCTACAACAGGCTCGAGGGGCTGAATGGGCCTCCTCCTGTTCCTGTGTAATAGGCTCGAGGGGCTGAATGGCCGCCTCCTGTTCTTGTGCAACAGGCTCGAGGGGCTGAATGGCCTCCTCCTGTTCCTCTACAACAGGCTCGAGGGGCTGAATGGGCCTCCTCCTGTTCTTGTGTAATAGGCTCGAGGGGCTGAATGGCCTCCTCCTGTTCCTGTGCAAAGGCTCGAGGGGCTGAATGGCCTCCTCCTGTTCCTCTACAACAGGCTTGAGGGGATGAATGGCCTCCTCCTGTTCCTCTACAACAGGCTCGAGGGGCTGAATGGGCCTCTTCCTGTTCCTGAGTAATAGGCTCAAGGGGCTGAATGGCCTCCTCCTCTTCCTGTGCAACAGGCTCGAGGGGCTGAATGGCCTCCTCCTGTTCCTCTACAACAGGCTCGAGGGACTGAATGGGCCTCCTCCTGTTCCTGTGTAATAGGCTCGAGGGGCTGAATGGCCTCCTCCTGTTCCTATGCAACAGGCTCGAGGGGCTGAATGGCCTCCTCCTGTTCCTCTACAACAGGCTCGAGGGGCTGAATCGGCCTCCTCATGTTCCTGTGTAATAGGCTCGAGGGGCTGAATGGCCGCCTCCTGTTCCTCTGCAACAGGTTCGAGGGTCTGAATGGCCTCCTCCTGTTCCTCTACAACAGGCTCGAGGGGCTGAATGGGCCTCCTCATGTTCCTGTGTAATAGGCTCGAGGGGCTGAATGGCCACCTCCTGTTCCTGTGCAACAGGCTCGAGGGGCTGTATGGCCTCCTCCTGTTCCTCTACAACAGGCTCGAGGGGCTGAATGGGCCTCCTCCTGTTCCTGTGTAATAGGCTCGAGGGGCTGAATGGCCGCCTCCTGTTCTTGTGCAACAGGCTCGAGGGGCTGAATGGCCTCCTCCTGTTCCTCTACAACAGGCTCGAGGGGCTGAATGGGCCTCCTCCTGTTTCTGTGTAATAGGCTCGAGGGGCTGAATGGCCTCCTCCTGTTCCTGTGCAACAGGCTCGAGGGGCTGAATGGCCTCCTCCTGTTCCTCTACAACAGGCTCGAGGGGCTGAATGGGCTTCCTCCTGTTCCTGTGTAATAGGCTCGAGGGGCTGAATGGCCGCCTCCTGTTCCTGTGCAACATGCTCGAGGGGCTGAATGGCCTCCTCCTGTTCCTCTACAACAGGCTCGAGGGGCTGAATGGGCCTCCTCCTGTTCCTGTGTAATAGGCTCGAGGGGCTGAATGGCCGCCTCCTGTTCTTGTGCAACAGGCTCGAGGGGCTGAATGGCCTCCTCCTGTTCCTCTACAACAGGCTCGAGGGGCTGAATGGGCCTCCTCCAGTTCCTGTGTAATAGGCTCGAGGGGCTGAATGGCCTCCTCCTGTTCCTGTGCACCAGGCTCGAGGGGCTGAATGGCCTCCTCCTGTTCCTCTACAACAGGCTCGAGGGGCTGAATGGGCCTCCTCCTGTTCCTGTGTAATAGGCTCGAGGGGCTGAATGGCCGACCCCTGTTCCTGTGCAACAGGCTCGAGGGGCTGAATGGCCTCCTCCTGTTCCTCTACAACAGGCTCGAGGGGCTGAATGGTTCTCCTCCTGTTCCTGTGTAATAGGCTCGAGGGGCTGAATGGCCTCCTCCTGTTCCTCTACAACAGGCTCGAGGGGCTGAATGGGTCTCCTCCTGTTCCTGTGTAATAGGCTCGAGGGGCTGAATGGCCGCCTCCTGTTCCTGTGCAACAGGGTCGAGGGGCTGAATGGCATCCTCCTGTTCCTCTACAACAGGCTCGAGGGGCTGAATGGGCCTCCTCCTGTTCCTGTGTAATAGGCTCGTGGGGCTGAATGGCCGCCTCCTGTTCTTGTGCAACAGGCTCGAGGGGCTGAATGGTCTCCTCCTGTTCCTCCACAACAGGCTCGAGGGGCTGAATGGGCCTCTTCCTGTTCCTGTGTAATAGGCTCAAGGGGCTGAATGGCCTCCTCCTCTTCCTGTGCAACAGGCTCGAGGGGCTGAATGGCCTCCTCCTGTTCCTCTACAACAGGCTCGAGGGGCTGAATGGGCCTCCTCCTGTTCCTGTGTAATAGGCTCGAGGGGCTGAATGGCCGCCTCCTGTTCCTGTGCAACAGGCTCGAGGGGCTGAATGGCCTCCTCCTGTTCCTCTGCAACAGGCTCGAGGGGCTCAATAGGCCTCCTCCTGTTCCTGTGTAATAGGCTCGAGGAGCTGAATGGCCGCCTCCTGTTCTTGTGCAACAGGCTTGAGGGGCTGAATGGCCTCCTCCTGTTCCTCTACAACAGGCTCGAGGGGCTGAATGGGCCTCCTCCTGTTCCTGTGTAATAGGCTCGAGGGGCTGAATGGCCTCCTCCTGTTCCTATGCAACAGGCTCGAGGGGCTGAATGGCCTCCTCCTGTTCCTCTACAACAGGCTCGAGGGGCTGAATGGGCCTCCTCATGTTCCTGTGTAATAGGCTCGAGGGGCTGAATGGCCGCCTCCTGTTCCTCTGCAACAGGTTCGAGGGGCTGAATGGCCTCCTCCTGTTCCTCTACAACAGGCTCGAGGGGCTGAATGGGCCTCCTCATGTTCCTGTGTAATAGGCTCGAGGGGCTGAATGGCCGCCTCCTGTTCCTGTGCAACAGGCTCGAGGGGCTGTATGGCCTCCTCCTGTTCCTCTACAACAGGCTCGAGGGGCTGAATGGGCCTCCTCCTGTTCCTGTGTAATAGGCTCGAGGGGCTGAATGGCCGCCTCCTGTTCTTGTGCAACAGGCTCGAGGGGCTGAATGGCCTCCTCCTGTTCCTCTACAACAGGCTCGAGGGGCTGAATGGGCCTCCTCTTGTTCCTGTGTAATAGGCTCGAGGGGCTGAATGGCCTCCTCCTGTTCCTGTGCAACAGGCTCGAGGGGCTGAATGGCCGCCTCCTGTTCCTGTGCAACAGGCTCGAGGGGCTGAATGGCCTCCTCCTGTTCCTCTGCAACAGGCTCGAGGGGCTCAATAGGCCTCCTCCTGTTCCTGTGTAATAGGCTCGAGGAGCTGAATGGCCGCCTCCTGTTCTTGTGCAACAGGCTTGAGGGGCTGAATGGCCTCCTGATGTTCCTCTACAACAGGCTCGAGGGGCTGAATGGGCCTCCTCCTGTTCCTGTGTAATAGGCTCGAGGGGCTGAATGGCCTCCTCCTGTTCCTATGCAACAGGCTCGAGGGGCTGAATGGCCTCCTCCTGTTCCTCTACAACAGGCTCGAGGGGCTGAATCGGCCTCCTCATGTTCCTGTGTAATAGGCTCGAGGGGCTGAATGGCCGCCTCCTGTTCCTCTGCAACAGGTTCGAGGGGCTGAATGGCCTCCTCCTGTTCCTCTACAACAGGCTCGAGGGGCTGAATTGGCCTCCTCATGTTCCTGTGTAATAGGCTCGAGGGGCTGATTGGCCACCTCCTGTTCCTGTGCAACAGGCTCGAGGGGCTGTATGGCCTCCTCCTGTTCCTCTACAACAGGCTCGAGGGGCTGAATGGGCCTCCTCCTGTTCCTGTGTAATAGGCTCGAGGGGCTGAATGGCCGCCTCCTGTTCTTGTGCAACAGGCTCGAGGGGCTGAATGGCCTCCTCCTGTTCCTCTACAACAGGCTCGAGGGGCTGAATGGGCCTCCTCCTGTTTCTGTGTAATAGGCTCGAGGGGCTGAATGGCCTCCTCCTGTTCCTGTGCAACAGGCTCGAGGGGCTGAATGGCCTCCTCCTGTTCCTCTACAACAGGCTCGAGGGGCTGAATGGGCTTCCTCCTGTTCCTGTGTAATAGGCTCGAGGGGCTGAATGGCCGCCTCCTGTTCCTGTGCAACATGCTCGAGGGGCTGAATGGCCTCCTCCTGTTCCTCTACAACAGGCTCGAGGGGCTGAATGGGCCTCCTCCTGTTCCTGTGTAATAGGCTCGAGGGGCTGAATGGCCGCCTCCTGTTCTTGTGCAACAGGCTCGAGGGGCTGAATGGCCTCCTCCTGTTCCTCTACAACAGGCTCGAGGGGCTGAATGGGCCTCCTCCAGTTCCTGTGTAATAGGCTCGAGGGGCTGAATGGCCTCCTCCTGTTCCTGTGCACCAGGCTCGAGGGGCTGAATGGCCTCCTCCTGTTCCTCTACAACAGGCTCGAGGGGCTGAATGGGCCTCCTCCTGTTCCTGTGTAATAGGCTCGAGGGGCTGAATGGCCGACCCCTGTTCCTGTGCAACAGGCTCGAGGGGCTGAATGGCCTCCTCCTGTTCCTCTACAACAGGCTCGAGGGGCTGAATGGTTCTCCTCCTGTTCCTGTGTAATAGGCTCGAGGGGCTGAATGGCCTCCTCCTGTTCCTCTACAACAGGCTCGAGGGGCTGAATGGGTCTCCTCCTGTTCCTGTGTAATAGGCTCGAGGGGCTGAATGGCCGCCTCCTGTTCCTGTGCAACAGGCTCGAGGGGCTGAATGGCCTCCTCCTGTTCCTCTACAACAGGCTCGAGGGGCTGAATGGGCCTCCTCCTGTTCCTGTGTAATAGACTCGAGGGGCTGAATGGTCTCCTCCTGTTCCTCCACAACAGGCTCTAGGGGCTGAATGGGCCTCTTCCTGTTCCTGTGTAATAGGCTCAAGGGGCTGAATGGCCTCCTCCTCTTCCTGTGCAACAGGCTCGAGGGGCTGAATGGCCTCCTCCTGTTCCTCTACAACAGGCTCGAGGGGCTGAATGGGCCTCCTCCTGTTCCTGTGTAATAGGCTCGAGGGGCTGAATGGCCGCCTGCTGTTCCTGTGCAACAGGCTCGAGGGGCTGAATGGCCTCCTCCTGTTCCTCTGCAACAGGCTCGAGGGGCTGAAAGGGCCTCCTCATGTTCCTGTGTAATAGGCTCGAGGGGCTGAATGGCCGCCTCCTGTTCCTGTGCAACAGGCTCGAAGGGCTGAATGGCCTCCTCCTGTTCCTCTACAACAGGCTCGAGGGGCTGAATGGGCCTCCTCCTGTTCCTGTGTAATAGGCTCGAGGGGCTGAATGGCCGCCTCCTGTTCTTGTGCAACAGGCTCGAGGGGCTGAATGGCCTCCTCCTGTTCCTCTACAACAGGCTCGAGGGGCTGAATGGGCCTCCTCCTGTTCCTGTGTAATAGGTTCGAGGGGCTGAATGGCCTCCTCCTGTTCCTGTGCAACAGGCTCGAGGGGCTGAATGGCCGCCTCCTGTTCCTGTGCAACAGGCTCGAGGGGCTGAATGGCCTCCTCCTGTTCCTCTGCAACAGGCTCGAGGGGCTCAATAGGCCTCCTCCTGTTCCTGTGTAATAGGCTCGAGGAGCTGAATGGCCGCCTCCTCTTCTTGTGCAACAGGCTTGAGGGGCTGAATGGCCTCCTGATGTACCTCTACAACAGGCTCGAGGGGCTGAATGGGCCTCCTCCTGTTCCTGTGTAATAGGCTCGAGGGGCTGAATGGCCTCCTCCTGTTCCTATGCAACAGGCTCGAGGGGCTGAATGGCCTCCTCCTGTTCCTCTACAACAGGCTCGAGGGGCTGAATCGGCCTCCTCATGTTCCTGTGTAATAGGCTCGAGGGGCTGAATGGCCGCCTCCTGTTCCTCTGCAACAGGTTCGAGGGGCTGAATGGCCTCATCCTGTTCCTCTACAACAGGCTCGAGGGGCTGAATGGGCCTCCTCATGTTCCTGTGTAATAGGCTCGAGGGGCTGAATGGCCACCTCCTGTTCCTGTGCAACAGGCTCGAGGGACTGTATGGCCTCCTCCTGTTCCTCTACAACAGGCTCGAGGGGCTGAATGGGCCTCCTCCTGTTCCTGTGTAATAGGCTCGAGGGGCTGAATGGCCGCCTCCTGTTCTTGTGCAACAGGGTCGAGGGGCTGAATGGCCTCCTCCTGTTCCTCTACAACAGGCTCGAGGGGCTGAATGGTTCTCCTCCTGTTCCTGTGTAATAGGCTCGAGGGGCTGAATGGCCTCCTCCTGTTCCTCTACAACAGGCTCGAGGGGCTGAATGGGTCTCCTCCTGTTCCTGTGTAATAGGCTCGAGGGGCTGAATGGCCTCCTCCTGTTCCTGTGCACCAGGCTCGAGGGGCTGAATGGCCTCCTCCTGTTCCTCTACAACAGGCTCGAGGGGCTGAATGGGCCTCCTCCTGTTCCTGTGTAATAGGCTCGAGGGGCTGAATGGCCGACCCCTGTTCCTGTGCAACAGGCTCGAGGGGCTGAATGGCCTCCTCCTGTTCCTCTACAACAGGCTCGAGGGGCTGAATGGTTCTCCTCCTGTTCCTGTGTAATAGGCTCGAGGGGCTGAATGGCCTCCTCCTGTTCCTCTACAACAGGCTCGAGGGGCTGAATGGGTCTCCTCCTGTTCCTGTGTAATAGGCTCGAGGGGCTGAATGGCCGCCTCCTGTTCCTGTGCAACAGGGTCGAGGGGCTGAATGGCCTCCTCCTGTTCCTCTACAACAGGCTCGAGGGGCTGAATGGGCCTCCTCCTGTTCCTGTGTAATAGGCTCGTGGGGCTGAATGGCCGCCTCCTGTTCTTGTGCAACAGGCTCGAGGGGCTGAATGGTCTCCTCCTGTTCCTCCACAACAGGCTCGAGGGGCTGAATGGGCCTCTTCCTGTTCCTGTGTAATAGGCTCAAGGGGCTGAATGGCCTCCTCCTCTTCCTGTGCAACAGGCTCGAGGGGCTGAATGGCCTCCTCCTGTTCCTCTACAACAGGCTCGAGGGGCTGAATGGGCCTCCTCCTGTTCCTGTGTAATAGGCTCGAGGGGCTGAATGGCCGCCTCCTGTTCCTGTGCAACAGGCTCGAGGGGCTGAATGGCCTCCTCCTGTTCCTCTGCAACAGGCTCGAGGGGCTCAATAGGCCTCCTCCTGTTCCTGTGTAATAGGCTCGAGGAGCTGAATGGCCGCCTCCTGTTCTTGTGCAACAGGCTTGAGGGGCTGAATGGCCTCCTCCTGTTCCTCTACAACAGGCTCGAGGGGCTGAATGGGCCTCCTCCTGTTCCTGTGTAATAGGCTCGAGGGGCTGAATGGCCTCCTCCTGTTCCTATGCAACAGGCTCGAGGGGCTGAATGGCCTCCTCCTGTTCCTCTACAACAGGCTCGAGGGGCTGAATGGGCCTCCTCATGTTCCTGTGTAATAGGCTCGAGGGGCTGAATGGCCGCCTCCTGTTCCTCTGCAACAGGTTCGAGGGGCTGAATGGCCTCCTCCTGTTCCTCTACAACAGGCTCGAGGGGCTGAATGGGCCTCCTCATGTTCCTGTGTAATAGGCTCGAGGGGCTGAATGGCCGCCTCCTGTTCCTGTGCAACAGGCTCGAGGGGCTGTATGGCCTCCTCCTGTTCCTCTACAACAGGCTCGAGGGGCTGAATGGGCCTCCTCCTGTTCCTGTGTAATAGGCTCGAGGGGCTGAATGGCCGCCTCCTGTTCTTGTGCAACAGGCTCGAGGGGCTGAATGGCCTCCTCCTGTTCCTCTACAACAGGCTCGAGGGGCTGAATGGGCCTCCTCTTGTTCCTGTGTAATAGGCTCGAGGGGCTGAATGGCCTCCTCCTGTTCCTGTGCAACAGGCTCGAGGGGCTGAATGGCCGCCTCCTGTTCCTGTGCAACAGGCTCGAGGGGCTGAATGGCCTCCTCCTGTTCCTCTGCAACAGGCTCGAGGGGCTCAATAGGCCTCCTCCTGTTCCTGTGTAATAGGCTCGAGGAGCTGAATGGCCGCCTCCTGTTCTTGTGCAACAGGCTTGAGGGGCTGAATGGCCTCCTGATGTTCCTCTACAACAGGCTCGAGGGGCTGAATGGGCCTCCTCCTGTTCCTGTGTAATAGGCTCGAGGGGCTGAATGGCCTCCTCCTGTTCCTATGCAACAGGCTCGAGGGGCTGAATGGCCTCCTCCTGTTCCTCTACAACAGGCTCGAGGGGCTGAATCGGCCTCCTCATGTTCCTGTGTAATAGGCTCGAGGGGCTGAATGGCCGCCTCCTGTTCCTCTGCAACAGGTTCGAGGGGCTGAATGGCCTCCTCCTGTTCCTCTACAACAGGCTCGAGGGGCTGAATTGGCCTCCTCATGTTCCTGTGTAATAGGCTCGAGGGGCTGATTGGCCACCTCCTGTTCCTGTGCAACAGGCTCGAGGGGCTGTATGGCCTCCTCCTGTTCCTCTACAACAGGCTCGAGGGGCTGAATGGGCCTCCTCCTGTTCCTGTGTAATAGGCTCGAGGGGCTGAATGGCCGCCTCCTGTTCTTGTGCAACAGGCTCGAGGGGCTGAATGGCCTCCTCCTGTTCCTCTACAACAGGCTCGAGGGGCTGAATGGGCCTCCTCCTGTTTCTGTGTAATAGGCTCGAGGGGCTGAATGGCCTCCTCCTGTTCCTGTGCAACAGGCTCGAGGGGCTGAATGGCCTCCTCCTGTTCCTCTACAACAGGCTCGAGGGGCTGAATGGGCTTCCTCCTGTTCCTGTGTAATAGGCTCGAGGGGCTGAATGGCCGCCTCCTGTTCCTGTGCAACATGCTCGAGGGGCTGAATGGCCTCCTCCTGTTCCTCTACAACAGGCTCGAGGGGCTGAATGGGCCTCCTCCTGTTCCTGTGTAATAGGCTCGAGGGGCTGAATGGCCGCCTCCTGTTCTTGTGCAACAGGCTCGAGGGGCTGAATGGCCTCCTCCTGTTCCTCTACAACAGGCTCGAGGGGCTGAATGGGCCTCCTCCAGTTCCTGTGTAATAGGCTCGAGGGGCTGAATGGCCTCCTCCTGTTCCTGTGCACCAGGCTCGAGGGGCTGAATGGCCTCCTCCTGTTCCTCTACAACAGGCTCGAGGGGCTGAATGGGCCTCCTCCTGTTCCTGTGTAATAGGCTCGAGGGGCTGAATGGCCGACCCCTGTTCCTGTGCAACAGGCTCGAGGGGCTGAATGGCCTCCTCCTGTTCCTCTACAACAGGCTCGAGGGGCTGAATGGTTCTCCTCCTGTTCCTGTGTAATAGGCTCGAGGGGCTGAATGGCCTCCTCCTGTTCCTCTACAACAGGCTCGAGGGGCTGAATGGGTCTCCTCCTGTTCCTGTGTAATAGGCTCGAGGGGCTGAATGGCCGCCTCCTGTTCCTGTGCAACAGGCTCGAGGGGCTGAATGGCCTCCTCCTGTTCCTCTACAACAGGCTCGAGGGGCTGAATGGGCCTCCTCCTGTTCCTGTGTAATAGACTCGAGGGGCTGAATGGTCTCCTCCTGTTCCTCCACAACAGGCTCTAGGGGCTGAATGGGCCTCTTCCTGTTCCTGTGTAATAGGCTCAAGGGGCTGAATGGCCTCCTCCTCTTCCTGTGCAACAGGCTCGAGGGGCTGAATGGCCTCCTCCTGTTCCTCTACAACAGGCTCGAGGGGCTGAATGGGCCTCCTCCTGTTCCTGTGTAATAGGCTCGAGGGGCTGAATGGCCGCCTGCTGTTCCTGTGCAACAGGCTCGAGGGGCTGAATGGCCTCCTCCTGTTCCTCTGCAACAGGCTCGAGGGGCTGAAAGGGCCTCCTCATGTTCCTGTGTAATAGGCTCGAGGGGCTGAATGGCCGCCTCCTGTTCCTGTGCAACAGGCTCGAAGGGCTGAATGGCCTCCTCCTGTTCCTCTACAACAGGCTCGAGGGGCTGAATGGGCCTCCTCCTGTTCCTGTGTAATAGGCTCGAGGGGCTGAATGGCCGCCTCCTGTTCTTGTGCAACAGGCTCGAGGGGCTGAATGGCCTCCTCCTGTTCCTCTACAACAGGCTCGAGGGGCTGAATGGGCCTCCTCCTGTTCCTGTGTAATAGGTTCGAGGGGCTGAATGGCCTCCTCCTGTTCCTGTGCAACAGGCTCGAGGGGCTGAATGGCCGCCTCCTGTTCCTGTGCAACAGGCTCGAGGGGCTGAATGGCCTCCTCCTGTTCCTCTGCAACAGGCTCGAGGGGCTCAATAGGCCTCCTCCTGTTCCTGTGTAATAGGCTCGAGGAGCTGAATGGCCGCCTCCTCTTCTTGTGCAACAGGCTTGAGGGGCTGAATGGCCTCCTGATGTACCTCTACAACAGGCTCGAGGGGCTGAATGGGCCTCCTCCTGTTCCTGTGTAATAGGCTCGAGGGGCTGAATGGCCTCCTCCTGTTCCTATGCAACAGGCTCGAGGGGCTGAATGGCCTCCTCCTGTTCCTCTACAACAGGCTCGAGGGGCTGAATCGGCCTCCTCATGTTCCTGTGTAATAGGCTCGAGGGGCTGAATGGCCGCCTCCTGTTCCTCTGCAACAGGTTCGAGGGGCTGAATGGCCTCATCCTGTTCCTCTACAACAGGCTCGAGGGGCTGAATGGGCCTCCTCATGTTCCTGTGTAATAGGCTCGAGGGGCTGAATGGCCACCTCCTGTTCCTGTGCAACAGGCTCGAGGGACTGTATGGCCTCCTCCTGTTCCTCTACAACAGGCTCGAGGGGCTGAATGGGCCTCCTCCTGTTCCTGTGTAATAGGCTCGAGGGGCTGAATGGCCGCCTCCTGTTCTTGTGCAACAGGCTCGAGGGGCTGAATGGCCTCCTCCTGTTCCTCTACAACAGGCTCGAGGGGCTGAATGGGCCTCCTCCTGTTTCTGTGTAATAGGCTCGAGGGGCTGAATGGCCTCCTCCTGTTCCTGTGCAACAGGCTCGAGGGGCTGAATGGCCTCCTCCTGTTCCTCTACAACAGGCTCGAGGGGCTGATTGGGCTTCCTCCTGTTCCTGTGTAATAGGCTCGAGGGGCTGAATGGCCTCCTCCTGTTCCTGTGCAACAGGCTCGAGGGGCTGAATGGCCTCCTCCTGTTCCTCTACAACAGGCTCGAGGGGCTGAATGGGCCTCCTCCTGTTCCTGCGTAATAGGCTCGAGGGGCTGAATGGCCGCCTCCTGTTCCTGTGCAACAGGCTCGAGGGGCTGATTGGCCTCCTCCTGTTCCTCTACAACAGGCCCGAGGGGCTGAATGGGTCTCCTCCTGTTCCTGTGTAATAGGCTCGCCGGGCTGAATGGCCGCCTCCTTTTCCTGTGCAACAGGCTCGAGGGGCTGAATGGCCTCCTCCTGTTCCTCTACAACAGGCTCGAGGGGCTGAATGGGCCTCCTCCTGTTCCTGTGTAATAGGCTCGAGGGGCTGAATGGCCGCCTCCTGTTCTTGTGCAACAGGCTCGAGGGGCTGAATGGCCTCCTCCTGTTCCTCTACAACAGGCTCAAGGGGCTGAATGGCCCTCCTCATGTTCCTGTGTAATAGGCTCGAGGGGCTGAATGGCCGCCTCCTGTTCCTCTGCAACACGCTCGAGGGGCTGAATGGCCTCCTCCTGATCCTGTACAACAGGCTCGAGGGGCTGAATGGGCCTCCTCATGTTCCTGTGCAATAGGCTCGAGGGGCTGAATGGCCGCCTCCTGTTCCTGTGCAACAGGCTCGAGGGGCTATATGGCCTCCTCCTGTTCCTCTACAACAGGCTCGAGGGGCTGAATGGGCCTCCTCCTGTTCCTGTGTAATAGGCTCGAGGGGCTGAATGGCTGCCTCCTGTTCTTGTGCAACAGGCTCGAGGGGCTGAATGGCCTCCTCCTGTTCCTCTACAACAGGCTCGAGGGGCTGAATGGGCCTCCTCCTGTTCCTGTGTAATAGTCTCGAGGGGCTGAATGGCCACATCCTGTCCCTGTGCAACAGGCTCGAGGGGCTGAATGGCCTCCTCCTGTTCCTCTACAACAGGCTCGAGGGGCTGAATGGCCTCCTCCTGTTCCTCTACAACAGGCTCGATTGGCTGAATGGGCCTCTTCCTGTTCCTGTGTAATAGGCTCAAGGGGCTGAATGGCCTCCTCCTCTTCCTGTGCAACAGGCTCGAGGGGCTGAATGGCCTCCTCCTGTTCCTCTACAACAGGCTCGAGGGGCTGAATGGGCCTCCTCCTGTTCCTGTGTAATAGACTCGAGGGGCTGAATGGCCGCCTCCAGTTCCTGTGCAACAGGCTCGATGTGCTGAATGGCCTCCTCCTGTTCCTCTACAACAGGTTCGAGGGGCTCATTAGGCCTCCTCCTGTTCCTGTGTAATAGGCTCGAGGAGCTGAATGGCCGCCTCCTGTTCTTGTGCAACAGGCTTGAGGGGCTGAATGGCCTCCTCCTGCTCCTCTACAACAGGCTCGAGGGGCTGAATGGGCCTCCTCCTGTTCCTGTGTAATAGGCTCGAGGGGCTGAATGGCCTCCTCGTGTTCCTGTGCAACAGGCTCGAGGGGCTGAATGGCCTCCTCCTGTTCCTCTACAACAGGCTCGAGGGGCTGAATGGGCCTCCTCCTGTTCCTGTGTAATAGGCTCGAGGGGCTGAATGGCCGCCTCCTGTTCTTGTGCAACAGGCTCGAGGGGCTGAATGGCCTCCTCCTGTTCGTCTACAACAGGCTCGAGGGGCTGAATGGGCCTCCTCCTGTTCCTGTGTAATAGGCTCGAGGGGCTGAATGGCCTCCTCCTGTTCCTGTGCAACAGGCTCGAGGGGCTGAATGGCCTCCTCCTGTTCCTCTACAACAGGCTCGAGGGGCTGAATGGGCCTCCTCCTATTCCTGTGTAATAGGCTCGAGGGGCTGAATGGCCTCCTCCTGTTCCTGTGCAACAGGCTCGAGGGGCTGAATGGCCTCCTACTGTTCCTCTACAACAGGCTCGAGGGGCTGAATGGGCCTCCTCCTGTTCCTGTGTAATAGGCTCGAGGGGCTGAATGGCCGCCCCCTGTTCCTGTGCAACAGGATCGAGGGGCTGAATGGCCTCCTCCTGTTCCTCTACTACAGGCTCGAGGGGCTGAATGGGCCTCCTCCCGTTCCTGTGTAATAGGCTCGAGGGGCTGAATGGCCGCCTCCTGTTCTTGTGCAACAGGCTCGAGGGGCTGAATGGCCTCCTCCTGTTCCTCTACAACAGGCTCGAGGGGCTGAATGGGCCTCCTCCTGTACCTGTGTAATAGGCTCGAGGGGCTGAATGGCCTCCTCCTGTTCCTGTGCAACAGGCTCGAGGTGCTGAATGGCCTCCTCCTGTTCCTCTACAACAGGCTCGAGGGGCTGAAAGGGCCTCCTCCTGTTCCTGTGTAATAGGCTCGAGGGGCTGAATGGCCGCCTCCTGTTCCTGTGCAACAGGCTCGAGGGGCTGAATGGCCTCCTCCTGTTCCTCCACAACAGGCTCGAGGGGCTGAAAGGGCCTCCTCATGTTCCTGTGTAATAGGCTCGAGGGGCTGAATGGCCGCCTCCTGTTCTTGTGCAACAGGCTTGAGGGGCTGAATGGCCTCCTGATGTTCCTCTACAACAGGCTCGAGGGGCTGAATGGGCCTCCTCCTGTTCCTGTGTAATAGGCTCGAGGGGCTGAATGGCCTCCTCCTGTTCCTATGCAACAGGCTCGAGGGGCTGAATGGCCTCCTCCTGTTCCTCTACAACAGGCTCGAGGGGCTGAATGGGCCTCCTCATGTTCCTGTGTAATAGGCTCGAGGGGCTGAATGGCCGCCTCCTGTTCCTCTGCAACAGGTTCGAGGGGCTGAATGGCCTCCTCCTGTTCTTCTACAACAGGCTCGAGGGGCTGAATAGGCCTCCTCATGTTCCTGTGTAATAGGCTCGAGGGGCTGAATGGCCGCCTCCTGTTCCTGTGCAACAGGCTCGAGGGGCTGTATGGCCTCCTCCTGTTCCTCTACAACAGGCTCGAGGGGCTGAATGGGCCTCCTCCTGTTCCTGTGTAATAGGCTCGAGGGGCTGAATGGCCGCCTCCTGTTCTTGTGCAACAGGCTCGAGGGGCTGAATGGCCTCCTCCTGTTCCTCTACAACAGGCTCGAGGGGCTGAATGGGCCTCCTCCTGTTTCTGTGTAATAGGCTCGAGGGGCTGAATGGCCTCCTCCTGTTCCTGTGCAACAGGCTCGAGGGGCTGAATGGCCTCCTCCTGTTCCTCTACAACAGGCTCGAGGGGCTGAATGGGCTTCCTCCTGTTCCTGTGTAATAGGCTCGAGGGGCTGAATGGCCTCCTCCTGTTCCTGTGCAACAGGCTCGAGGGGCTGAATGGCCTCCTCCTGTTCCTCTACAACAGGCTCGAGGGGCTGAATGGGCCTCCTCCTGTTCTTGTGCAACAGGCTCGAGGGGCTGAATGGTCTCCTCCTGTTCCTCCACAACAGGCTCGAGGTGCTGAATGGGCCTCTTCCTGTTCCTGTGTAATAGGCTCAAGGGGCTGAATGGCCTCCTCCTCTTCCTGTGCAACAGGCTCGAGGGGCTGAATGGCCTCCTCCTGTTCCTCTACAACAGGCTCGAGGGGCTGAATGGGCCTCCTCCTGTTCCTGTGTAATAGGCTCGAGGGGCTGAATGGCCGCCTCCTGTTCCTGTGCAACAGGCTCGAGGGGCTGAATGGCCTCCTCCTGTTCCTCTGCAACAGGCTCGAGGGGCTGAAAGGGCCTCCTCATGTTCCTGTGTAATAGGCTCGAGGGGCTGAATGGCCGCCTCCTGTTCCTGTGCAACAGGCTCGAAGGGCTGAATGGCCTCCTCCTGTTCCTCTACAACAGGCTCGAGGGGCTGAATGGGCCTCCTCCTGTTCCTGTGTAATAGGCTCGAGGGGCTGAATGGCCGCCTCCTGTTCTTGTGCAACAGGCTCGAGGGGCTGAATGGCCTCCTCCTGTTCCTCTACAACAGGCTCGAGGGGCTGAATGGGCCTCCTCCTGTTCCTGTGTAATAGGTTCGAGGGGCTGAATGGCCTCCTCCTGTTCCTGTGCAACAGGCTCGAGGGGCTGAATGGCCGCCTCCTGTTCCTGTGCAACAGGCTCGAGGGGCTGAATGGCCTCCTCCTGTTCCTCTGCAACAGGCTCGAGGGGCTCAATAGGCCTCCTCCTGTTCCTGTGTAATAGGCTCGAGGAGCTGAATGGCCGCCTCCTGTTCTTGTGCAACAGGCTTGAGGGGCTGAATGGCCTCCTGATGTTCCTCTACAACAGGCTCGAGGGGCTGAATGGGCCTCCTCCTGTTCCTGTGTAATAGGCTCGAGGGGCTGAATGGCCGCCTCCTGTTCTTGTGCAACAGGCTTGAGGGGCTGAATGGCCTCCTGATGTTCCTCTACAACAGGCTCGAGGGGCTGAATGGGCCTCCTCCTGTTCCTGTGTAATAGGCTCGAGGGGCTGAATGGCCTCCTCCTGTTCCTATGCAACAGGCTCGAGGGGCTGAATGGCCTCCTCCTGTTCCTCTACAACAGGCTCGAGGGGCTGAATGGGCCTCCTCATGTTCCTGTGTAATAGGCTCGAGGGGCTGAATGGCCGCCTCCTGTTCCTCTGCAACAGGTTCGAGGGGCTGAATGGCCTCCTCCTGTTCTTCTACAACAGGCTCGAGGGGCTGAATAGGCCTCCTCATGTTCCTGTGTAATAGGCTCGAGGGGCTGAATGGCCGCCTCCTGTTCCTGTGCAACAGGCTCGAGGGGCTGTATGGCCTCCTCCTGTTCCTCTACAACAGGCTCGAGGGGCTGAATGGGCCTCCTCCTGTTCCTGTGTAATAGGCTCGAGGGGCTGAATGGCCGCCTCCTGTTCTTGTGCAACAGGCTCGAGGGGCTGAATGGCCTCCTCCTGTTCCTCTACAACAGGCTCGAGGGGCTGAATGGGCCTCCTCCTGTTTCTGTGTAATAGGCTCGAGGGGCTGAATGGCCTCCTCCTGTTCCTGTGCAACAGGCTCGAGGGGCTGAATGGCCTCCTCCTGTTCCTCTACAACAGGCTCGAGGGGCTGAATGGGCTTCCTCCTGTTCCTGTGTAATAGGCTCGAGGGGCTGAATGGCCTCCTCCTGTTCCTGTGCAACAGGCTCGAGGGGCTGAATGGCCTCCTCCTGTTCCTCTACAACAGGCTCGAGGGGCTGAATGGGCCTCCTCCTGTTCTTGTGCAACAGGCTCGAGGGGCTGAATGGTCTCCTCCTGTTCCTCCACAACAGGCTCGAGGTGCTGAATGGGCCTCTTCCTGTTCCTGTGTAATAGGCTCAAGGGGCTGAATGGCCTCCTCCTCTTCCTGTGCAACAGGCTCGAGGGGCTGAATGGCCTCCTCCTGTTCCTCTACAACAGGCTCGAGGGGCTGAATGGGCCTCCTCCTGTTCCTGTGTAATAGGCTCGAGGGGCTGAATGGCCGCCTCCTGTTCCTGTGCAACAGGCTCGAGGGGCTGAATGGCCTCCTCCTGTTCCTCTGCAACAGGCTCGAGGGGCTGAAAGGGCCTCCTCATGTTCCTGTGTAATAGGCTCGAGGGGCTGAATGGCCGCCTCCTGTTCCTGTGCAACAGGCTCGAAGGGCTGAATGGCCTCCTCCTGTTCCTCTACAACAGGCTCGAGGGGCTGAATGGGCCTCCTCCTGTTCCTGTGTAATAGGCTCGAGGGGCTGAATGGCCGCCTCCTGTTCTTGTGCAACAGGCTCGAGGGGCTGAATGGCCTCCTCCTGTTCCTCTACAACAGGCTCGAGGGGCTGAATGGGCCTCCTCCTGTTCCTGTGTAATAGGTTCGAGGGGCTGAATGGCCTCCTCCTGTTCCTGTGCAACAGGCTCGAGGGGCTGAATGGCCGCCTCCTGTTCCTGTGCAACAGGCTCGAGGGGCTGAATGGCCTCCTCCTGTTCCTCTGCAACAGGCTCGAGGGGCTCAATAGGCCTCCTCCTGTTCCTGTGTAATAGGCTCGAGGAGCTGAATGGCCGCCTCCTGTTCTTGTGCAACAGGCTTGAGGGGCTGAATGGCCTCCTGATGTTCCTCTACAACAGGCTCGAGGGGCTGAATGGGCCTCCTCCTGTTCCTGTGTAATAGGCTCGAGGGGCTGAATGGCCTCCTCCTGTTCCTATGCAACAGGCTCGAGGGGCTGAATGGCCTCCTCCTGTTCCTCTACTACAGGCTCGAGGGGCTGAATCGGCCTCCTCATGTTCCTGTGTAATAGGCTCGAGGGGCTGAATGGCCGCCTCCTGTTCCTCTGCAACAGGTTCGAGGGGCTGAATGGCCTCCTCCTGTTCCTCTACAACAGGCTCGAGGGGCTGAATGGGCCTCCTCATGTTCCTGTGTAATAGGCTCGAGGGGCTGAATGGCCACCTCCTGTTCCTGTGCAACAGGCTCGAGGGGCTGTATGGCCTCCTCCTGTTCCTCTACAACAGGCTCGAGGGGCTGAATGGGCCTCCTCCTGTTCCTGTGTAATAGGCTCGAGGGGCTGAATGGCCGCCTCCTGTTCTTGTGCAACAGGCTCGAGGGGCTGAATGGCCTCCTCCTGTTCCTCTACAACAGGCTCGAGGGGCTGAATGGGCCTCCTCCTGTTTCTGTGTAATAGGCTCGATGGGCTGAATGGCCTCCTCCTGTTCCTGTGCAACAGGCTCGAGGGGCTGAATGGCCTCCTCCTGTTCCTCTACAACAGGCTCGAGGGGCTGAATGGGCTTCCTCCTGTTCCTGTGTAATAGGCTCGAGGGGCTGAATGGCCTCCTCCTGTTCCTGTGCAACAGGCTCGAGGGGCTGAATGGCCTCCTCCTGTTCCTCTACAACAGGCTCGAGGGGCTGAATGGGCCTCCTCCTGTTCCTGCGTAATAGGCTCGAGGGGCTGAATGGCCGCCTCCTGTTCCTGTGCAACAGGCTCGAGGGGCTGATTGGCCTCCTCCTGTTCCTCTACAACAGGCCCGAGGGGCTGAATGGGTCTCCTCCTGTTCCTGTGTAATAGGCTCGCGGGGCTGAATGGCCGCCTCCTTTTCCTGTGCAACAGGCTCGAGGGGCTGAATGGCCTCCTCCTGTTCCTCTACAACAGGCTCGAGGGGCTGAATGGGCCTCCTCCTGTTCCTGTGTAATAGGCTCGAGGGGCTGAATGGCCGCCTCCTGTTCTTGTGCAACAGGCTCGAGGGGCTGAATGGCCTCCTCCTGTTCCTCTACAACAGGCTCAAGGGGCTGAATGGCCCTCCTCATGTTCCTGTGTAATAGGCTCGAGGGGCTGAATGGCCGCCTCCTGTTCCTCTGCAACAGTCTCGAGGGGCTGAATGGCCTCCTCCTGATCCTGTACAACAGGCTCGAGGGGCTGAATGGGCCTCCTCATGTTCCTGTGCAATAGGCTCGAGGGGCTGAATGGCCGCCTCCTGTTCCTGTGCAACAGGCTCGAGGGGCTGTATGGCCTCCTCCTGTTCCTCTACAACAGGCTCGAGGGGCTGAATGGGCCTCCTCCTGTTCCTGTGTAATAGGCTCGAGGGGCTGAATGGCTGCCTCCTGTTCTTGTGCAACAGGCTCGAGGGGCTGAATGGCCTCCTCCTGTTCCTCTACAACAGGCTCGAGGGGCTGAATGGGCCTCCTCCTTTTCCTGTGTAATAGTCTCGAGGGGCTGAATGGCCACATCCTGTCCCTGTGCAACAGGCTCGAGGGGCTGAATGGCCTCCTCCTGTTCCTCTACAACAGGCTCGAGGGGCTGAATGGCCTCCTCCTGTTCCTCTACAACAGGCTCGATTGGCTGAATGGGCCTCTTCCTGTTCCTGTGTAATAGGCTCAAGGGGCTGAATGGCCTCCTCCTCTTCCTGTGCAACAGGCTCGAGGGGCTGAATGGCCTCCTCCTGTTCCTCTACAACAGGCTCGAGGGGCTGAATGGGCCTCCTCCTGTTCCTGTGTAATAGACTCGAGGGGCTGAATGGCCGCCTCCAGTTCCTGTGCAACAGGCTCGATGGGCTGAATGGCCTCCTCCTGTTCCTCTACAACAGGTTCGAGGGGCTGAATAGGCCTCCTCCTGTTCCTGTGTAATAGGCTCGAGGAGCTGAATGGCCGCCTCCTGTTCTTGTGCAACAGGCTTGAGGGGCTGAATGGCCTCCTCCTGCTCCTCTACAACAGGCTCGAGGGGCTGAATGGGCCTCCTCCTGTTCCTGTGTAATAGGCTCGAGGGGCTGAATGGCCTCCTCGTGTTCCTGTGCAACAGGCTCGAGGGGCTGAATGGCCTCCTCCTGTTCCTCTACAACAGGCTCGAGGGGCTGAAAGGGCCTCCTCATGTTCCTGTGTAATAGGCTCGAGGGGCTGAATGGCCGCCTCCTGTTCCTGTGCAACAGGCTCGAGGGGCTGAATGGCCTCCTCCTGTTCCTCTACAACAGGCTCGAGGGGCTGAATGGGCCTCCTCCTGTTCCTGTGTAATAGGCTCGAGGGGCTGAATGGCCGCCTCCTGTTCTTGTGCAACAGGCTCGAGGGGCTGAATGGCCTCCTCCTGTTCGTCTACAACAGGCTCGAGGGGCTGAATGGGCCTCCTCCTGTTCCTGTGTAATAGGCTCGAGGGGCTGAATGGCCTCCTCTTGTTCCTGTGCAACAGGCTCGAGGGGCTGAATGGCCTCCTCCTGTTCCTCTACAACAGGCTCGAGGGGCTGAATGGGCCCACTCCTATTCCTGTGTAATAGGCTCGAGGGGCTGAATGGCCTCCTCCTGTTCCTGTGCAACAGGCTCGAGGGGCTGAATGGCCTCCTACTGTTCCTCTACAACAGGCTCGAGGGGCTGAATGGGCCTCCTCCTGTTCCTGTGTAATAGGCTCGAGGGGCTGAATGCCCGCCCCCTGTTCCTGTGCAACAGGATCGAGGGGCTGAATGGCCTCCTCCTGTTCCTCTACAACAGGCTCGAGGGGCTGAATGGGCCTCCTCCTGTTCCTGTGTAATAGGCTCGAGGGGCTGAATGGCCGCCTCCTGTTCCTGTGCAACAGGCTCGAGGGGCTGAATGGCCTCCTCCTGTTCCTCTACAACAGGCTCGAGGGGCTGAATGGGCCTCCTCCTGTTCCTGTGTAATAGGCTCGAGGGGCTGAATGGCCGCCTCCTGTTCTTGTGCAACAGGCTCGAGGGGCTGAATGGTCTCCTCCTGTTCCTCCACAACAGGCTCGAGGGGCTGAATGGGCCTCTTCCTGTTCCTGTGTAATAGGCTCAAGGGGCTGAATGGCCTCCTCCTCTTCCTGTGCAACAGGCTCGAGGGGCTGAATGGCCTCCTCCTGTTCCTCTACAACAGGCTCGAGGGGCTGAATGGGCCTCCTCCTGTTCCTGTGTAATAGGCTCGAGGGGCTGAATGGCCGCCTCCTGTTCCTGTGCAACAGGCTCGAGGGGCTGAATGGCCTCCTCCTGTTCCTCTGCAACAGGCTCGAGGGGCTCAATAGGCCTCCTCCTGTTCCTGTGTAATAGGCTCGAGGAGCTGAATGGCCGCCTCCTGTTCTTGTGCAACAGGCTTGAGGGGCTGAATGGCCTCCTCCTGTTCCTCTACAACAGGCTCGAGGGGCTGAATGGGCCTCCTCCTGTTCCTGTGTAATAGGCTCGAGGGGCTGAATGGCCTCCTCCTGTTCCTATGCAACAGGCTCGAGGGGCTGAATGGCCTCCTCCTGTTCCTCTACAACAGGCTCGAGGGGCTGAATGGGCCTCCTCATGTTCCTGTGTAATAGGCTCGAGGGGCTGAATGGCCGCCTCCTGTTCCTCTGCAACAGGTTCGAGGGGCTGAATGGCCTCCTCCTGTTCCTCTACAACAGGCTCGAGGGGCTGAATGGGCCTCCTCATGTTCCTGTGTAATAGGCTCGAGGGGCTGAATGGCCGCCTCCTGTTCCTGTGCAACAGGCTCGAGGGGCTGTATGGCCTCCTCCTGTTCCTCTACAACAGGCTCGAGGGGCTGAATGGGCCTCCTCCTGTTCCTGTGTAATAGGCTCGAGGGGCTGAATGGCCGCCTCCTGTTCTTGTGCAACAGGCTCGAGGGGCTGAATGGCCTCCTCCTGTTCCTCTACAACAGGCTCGAGGGGCTGAATGGGCCTCCTCTTGTTCCTGTGTAATAGGCTCGAGGGGCTGAATGGCCTCCTCCTGTTCCTGTGCAACAGGCTCGAGGGGCTGAATGGCCGCCTCCTGTTCCTGTGCAACAGGCTCGAGGGGCTGAATGGCCTCCTCCTGTTCCTCTGCAACAGGCTCGAGGGGCTCAATAGGCCTCCTCCTGTTCCTGTGTAATAGGCTCGAGGAGCTGAATGGCCGCCTCCTGTTCTTGTGCAACAGGCTTGAGGGGCTGAATGGCCTCCTGATGTTCCTCTACAACAGGCTCGAGGGGCTGAATGGGCCTCCTCCTGTTCCTGTGTAATAGGCTCGAGGGGCTGAATGGCCTCCTCCTGTTCCTATGCAACAGGCTCGAGGGGCTGAATGGCCTCCTCCTGTTCCTCTACAACAGGCTCGAGGGGCTGAATCGGCCTCCTCATGTTCCTGTGTAATAGGCTCGAGGGGCTGAATGGCCGCCTCCTGTTCCTCTGCAACAGGTTCGAGGGGCTGAATGGCCTCCTCCTGTTCCTCTACAACCGGCTCGAGGGGCTGAATGGGCCTCCTCATGTTCCTGTGTAATAGGCTCGAGGGGCTGAATGGCCACCTCCTGTTCCTGTGCAACAGGCTCGAGGGGCTGTATGGCCTCCTCCTGTTCCTCTACAACAGGCTCGAGGGGCTGAATGGGCCTCCTCCTGTTCCTGTGTAATAGGCTCGAGGGGCTGAATGGCCGCCTCCTGTTCTTGTGCTACAGGCTCGAGGGGCTGAATGGCCTCCTCCTGTTCCTCTACAACAGGCTCGAGGGGCTGAATGGGCCTCCTCCTGTTGCTGTGTAATAGGCTCGAGGGGCTGAATGGCCTCCTCCTGTTCCTGTGCAACAGGCTCGAGGGGCTGAATGGCCTCCTCCTGTTCCTCTACAACAGGCTCGAGGGGCTGAATGGGCTTCCTCCTGTTCCTGTGTAATAGGCTCGAGGGGCTGAATGGCCGCCTCCTGTTCCTATGCAACATGCTCGAGGGGCTGAATGGCCTCCTCCTGTTCCTCTACAACAGGCTCGAGGGGCTGAATGGGCCTCCTCCTGTTCCTGTGTAATAGGCTCGAGGGGCTGAATGGCCGCCTCCTGTTCTTGTGCAACAGGCTCGAGGGGCTGAATGGCCTCCTCCTGTTCCTCTACAACATGCTCGAGGGGCTGAATGGGCCTCCTCCAGTTCCTGTGTAATAGGCTCGAGGGGCTGAATGGCCTCCTCCTGTTCCTGTGCACCAGGCTCGAGGGGCTGAATGGCCTCCTCCTGTTCCTCTACAACAGGCTCGAGGGGCTGAATGGGCCTCCTCCTGTTCCTGTGTAATAGGCTCGAGGGGCTGAATGGCCGACCCCTGTTCCTGTGCAACAGGCTCGAGGGGCTGAATGGCCTCCTCCTGTTCCTCTACAACAGGCTCGAGGGGCTGAATGGTTCTCCTCCTGTTCCTGTGTAATAGGCTCGAGGGGCTGAATGGCCTCCTCCTGTTCCTCTACAACAGGCTCGAGGGGCTGAATGGGTCTCCTCCTGTTCCTGTGTAATAGGCTCGAGGGGCTGAATGGCCGCCTCCTGTTCCTGTGCAACAGGCTCGAGGGGCTGAATGGCCTCCTCCTGTTCCTCTACAACAGGCTCGAGGGGCTGAATGGGCCTCCTCCTGTTCCTGTGTAATAGGCTCGAGGGGCTGAATGGCCGCCTCCTGTTCTTGTGCAACAGGCTCGAGGGGCTGAATGGTCTCCTCCTGTTCCTCCACAACAGGCTCGAGGGGCTGAATGGGCCTCTTCCTGTTCCTGTGTAATAGGCTCAAGGGGCTGAATGGCCTCCTCCTCTTCCTGTGCAACAGGCTCGAGGGGCTGAATGGCCTCCTCCTGTTCCTCTACAACAGGCTCGAGGGGCTGAATGGGCCTCCTCCTGTTCCTGTGTAATAGGCTCGAGGGGCTGAATGGCCGCCTCCTGTTCCTGTGCAACAGGCTCGAGGGGCTGAATGGCCTCCTCCTGTTCCTCTGCAACAGGCTCGAGGGGCTGAAAGGGCCTCCTCATGTTCCTGTGTAATAGGCTCGAGGGGCTGAATGGCCGCCTCCTGTTCCTGTGCAACAGGCTCGAAGGGCTGAATGGCCTCCTCCTGTTCCTCTACAACAGGCTCGAGGGGCTGAATGGGCCTCCTCCTGTTCCTGTGTAATAGGCTCGAGGGGCTGAATGGCCGCCTCCTGTTCTTGTGCAACAGGCTCGAGGGGCTGAATGGCCTCCTCCTGTTCCTCTACAACAGGCTCGAGGGGCTGAATGGGCCTCCTCCTGTTCCTGTGTAATAGGTTCGAGGGGCTGAATGGCCTCCTCCTGTTCCTGTGCAACAGGCTCGAGGGGCTGAATGGCCGCCTCCTGTTCCTGTGCAACAGGCTCGAGGGGCTGAATGGCCTCCTCCTGTTCCTCTGCAACAGGCTCGAGGGGCTCAATAGGCCTCCTCCTGTTCCTGTGTAATAGGCTCGAGGAGCTGAATGGCCGCCTCCTGTTCTTGTGCAACAGGCTTGAGGGGCTGAATGGCCTCCTGATGTTCCACTACAACAGGCTCGAGGGGCTGAATGGGCCTCCTCCTGTTCCTGTGTAATAGGCTCGAGGGGCTGAATGGCCTCCTCCTGTTCCTATGCAACAGGCTCGAGGGGCTGAATGGCCTCCTCCTGTTCCTCTACAACAGGCTCGAGGGGCTGAATCGGCCTCCTCATGTTCCTGTGTAATAGGCTCGAGGGGCTGAATGGCCGCCTCCTGTTCCTCTGCAACAGGTTCGAGGGGCTGAATGGCCTCCTCCTGTTCCTCTACAACAGGCTCCAGGGGCTGAATGGGACTCCTCATGTTCCTGTGTAATAGGCTCGAGGGGCTGAATGGCCACCTCCTGTTCCTGTGCAACAGGCTCGAGGGGCTGTATGGCCTCCTCCTGTTCCTCTACAACAGGCTCGAGGGGCTGAATGGGCCTCCTCCTGTTCCTGTGTAATAGGCTCGAGGGGCTGAATGGCCGCCTCCTGTTCTTGTGCAACAGGCTCGAGGGGCTGAATGGCCTCCTCCTGTTCCTCTACAACAGGCTCGAGGGGCTGAATGGGCCTCCTCCTGTTTCTGTGTAATAGGCTCGAGGGGCTGAATGGCCTCCTCCTGTTCCTGTGCAACAGGCTCGAGGGGCTGAATGGCCTCCTCCTGTTCCTCTACAACAGGCTCGAGGGGCTGAATGGGCTTCCTCCTGTTCCTGTGTAATAGGCTCGAGGGGCTGAATGGCCTCCTCCTGTTCCTGTGCAACAGGCTCGAGGGGCTGAATGGCCTCCTCCTGTTCCTCTACAACAGGCTCGAGGGGCTGAATGGGCCTCCTCCTGTTCCTGCGTAATAGGCTCGAGGGGCTGAATGGCCGCCTCCTGTTCCTGTGCAACAGGCTCGAGGGGCTGATTGGCCTCCTCCTGTTCCTCTACAACAGGCTCGAGGGGCTGAATGGGCCTCCTCCTGTTCCTGTGTAATAGGCTCGAGGGGCTGAATGGCTGCCTCCTGTTCTTGTGCAACAGGCTCGAGGGGCTGAATGGCCTCCTCCTGTTCCTCTACAACAGGCTCGAGGGGCTGAATGGGCCTCCTCCTTTTCCTGTGTAATAGTCTCGAGGGGCTGAATGGCCACATCCTGTCCCTGTGCAACAGGCTCGAGGGGCTGAATGGCCTCCTCCTGTTCCTCTACAACAGGCTCGAGGGGCTGAATGGGTCTCCTCCTGTTCCTGTGTAATAGGCTCGAGGGGCTGAATGGCCGCCTCCTGTTCCTGTGCAACAGGCTCGAGGGGCTGAATGGCCTCCTCCTGTTCCTCTACAACAGGCTCGAGGGGCTGAATGGGCCTCCTCCTGTTCCTGTGTAATAGGCTCGAGGGGCTGAATGGCCGCCTCCTGTTCTTGTGCAACAGGCTCGAGGGGCTGAATGGTCTCCTCCTGTTCCTCCACAACAGGCTCGAGGGGCTGAATGGGCCTCTTCCTGTTCCTGTGTAATAGGCTCAAGGGGCTGAATGGCCTCCTCCTCTTCCTGTGCAACAGGCTCGAGGGGCTGAATGGCCTCCTCCTGTTCCTCTACAACAGGCTCGAGGGGCTGAATGGGCCTCCTCCTGTTCCTGTGTAATAGGCTCGAGGGGCTGAATGGCCGCCTCCTGTTCCTGTGCAACAGGCTCGAGGGGCTGAATGGCCTCCTCCTGTTCCTCTGCAACAGGCTCGAGGGGCTGAAAGGGCCTCCTCATGTTCCTGTGTAATAGGCTCGAGGGGCTGAATGGCCGCCTCCTGTTCCTGTGCAACAGGCTCGAAGGGCTGAATGGCCTCCTCCTGTTCCTCTACAACAGGCTCGAGGGGCTGAATGGGCCTCCTCCTGTTCCTGTGTAATAGGCTCGAGGGGCTGAATGGCCGCCTCCTGTTCTTGTGCAACAGGCTCGAGGGGCTGAATGGCCTCCTCCTGTTCCTCTACAACAGGCTCGAGGGGCTGAATGGGCCTCCTCCTGTTCCTGTGTAATAGGTTCGAGGGGCTGAATGGCCTCCTCCTGTTCCTGTGCAACAGGCTCGAGGGGCTGAATGGCCGCCTCCTGTTCCTGTGCAACAGGCTCGAGGGGCTGAATGGCCTCCTCCTGTTCCTCTGCAACAGGCTCGAGGGGCTCAATAGGCCTCCTCCTGTTCCTGTGTAAT
Organism: Pristiophorus japonicus; assembly: GCF_044704955.1. Classification (NCBI taxonomy): domain Eukaryota; kingdom Metazoa; phylum Chordata; class Chondrichthyes; family Pristiophoridae; genus Pristiophorus; species Pristiophorus japonicus. The sequence continues at coordinate 11,961,258 of NW_027252779.1, forward strand.
AGGCTCGAGGAGCTGAATGGCCGCCTCCTGTTCTTGTGCAACAGGCTTGAGGGGCTGAATGGCCTCCTGATGTTCCACTACAACAGGCTCGAGGGGCTGAATGGGCCTCCTCCTGTTCCTGTGTAATAGGCTCGAGGGGCTGAATGGCCTCCTCCTGTTCCTATGCAACAGGCTCGAGGGGCTGAATGGCCTCCTCCTGTTCCTCTACAACAGGCTCGAGGGGCTGAATCGGCCTCCTCATGTTCCTGTGTAATAGGCTCGAGGGGCTGAATGGCCGCCTCCTGTTCCTCTGCAACAGGTTCGAGGGGCTGAATGGCCTCCTCCTGTTCCTCTACAACAGGCTCCAGGGGCTGAATGGGACTCCTCATGTTCCTGTGTAATAGGCTCGAGGGGCTGAATGGCCACCTCCTGTTCCTGTGCAACAGGCTCGAGGGGCTGTATGGCCTCCTCCTGTTCCTCTACAACAGGCTCGAGGGGCTGAATGGGCCTCCTCCTGTTCCTGTGTAATAGGCTCGAGGGGCTGAATGGCCGCCTCCTGTTCTTGTGCAACAGGCTCGAGGGGCTGAATGGCCTCCTCCTGTTCCTCTACAACAGGCTCGAGGGGCTGAATGGGCCTCCTCCTGTTTCTGTGTAATAGGCTCGAGGGGCTGAATGGCCTCCTCCTGTTCCTGTGCAACAGGCTCGAGGGGCTGAATGGCCTCCTCCTGTTCCTCTACAACAGGCTCGAGGGGCTGAATGGGCTTCCTCCTGTTCCTGTGTAATAGGCTCGAGGGGCTGAATGGCCTCCTCCTGTTCCTGTGCAACAGGCTCGAGGGGCTGAATGGCCTCCTCCTGTTCCTCTACAACAGGCTCGAGGGGCTGAATGGGCCTCCTCCTGTTCCTGCGTAATAGGCTCGAGGGGCTGAATGGCCGCCTCCTGTTCCTGTGCAACAGGCTCGAGGGGCTGATTGGCCTCCTCCTGTTCCTCTACAACAGGCTCGAGGGGCTGAATGGGCCTCCTCCTGTTCCTGTGTAATAGGCTCGAGGGGCTGAATGGCTGCCTCCTGTTCTTGTGCAACAGGCTCGAGGGGCTGAATGGCCTCCTCCTGTTCCTCTACAACAGGCTCGAGGGGCTGAATGGGCCTCCTCCTTTTCCTGTGTAATAGTCTCGAGGGGCTGAATGGCCACATCCTGTCCCTGTGCAACAGGCTCGAGGGGCTGAATGGCCTCCTCCTGTTCCTCTACAACAGGCTCGAGGGGCTGAATGGCCTCCTCCTGTTCCTCTACAACAGGCTCGATTGGCTGAATGGGCCTCTTCCTGTTCCTGTGTAATAGGCTCGAGGGGCTGAATGGCCTCCTCCTCTTCCTGTGCAACAGGCTCGAGGGGCTGAATGGCCTCCTCCTGTTCCTCTACAACAGGCTCGAGGGGCTGAATGGGCCTCCTCCTGTTCCTGTGTAATAGGCTCGAGGGGCTGAATGGCCGCCTCCTGTTCCTGTGCAACAGGCTCGAGGGGCTGAATGGCCTCCTCCTGTTCCTCTGCAACAGGCTCGAGGGGCTGAAAGGGCCTCCTCATGTTCCTGTGTAATAGGCTCGAGGGGCTGAATGGCCGCCTCCTGTTCCTGTGCAACAGGCTCGAAGGGCTGAATGGCCTCCTCCTGTTCCTCTACAACAGGTTCGAGGGGCTGAATAGGCCTCCTCCTGTTCCTGTGTAATAGGCTCGAGGAGCTGAATGGCCGCCTCCTGTTCTTGTGCAACAGGCTTGAGGGGCTGAATGGCCTCCTCCTGCTCCTCTACAACAGGCTCGAGGGGCTGAATGGGCCTCCTCCTGTTCCTGTGTAATAGGCTCGAGGGGCTGAATGGCCTCCTCGTGTTCCTGTGCAACAGGCTCGAGGGGCTGAATGGCCTCCTCCTGTTCCTCTACAACAGGCTCGAGGGGCTGAAAGGGCCTCCTCATGTTCCTGTGTAATAGGCTCGAGGGGCTGAATGGCCGCCTTCTGTTCCTGTGCAACAGGCTCGAGGGGCTGAATGGCCTCCTCCTGTTCCTCTACAACAGGCTCGAGGGGCTGAATGGGCCTCCTCCTGTTCCTGTGTAATAGGCTCGAGGGGCTGAATGGCCGCCTCCTGTTCTTGTGCAACAGGCTCGAGGGGCTGAATGGCCTCCTCCTGTTCGTCTACAACAGGCTCGAGGGGCTGAATGGGCCTCCTCCTGTTCCTGTGTAATAGGCTCGAGGGGCTGAATGGCCTCCTCCTGTTCCTGTGCAACAGGCTCGAGGGGCTGAATGGCCTCCTCCTGTTCCTCTACAACAGGCTCGAGGGGCTGAATGGGCCTCCTCCTATTCCTGTGTAATAGGCTCGAGGGGCTGAATGGCCTCCTCCTGTTCCTGTGCAACAGGCTCGAGGGGCTGAATGGCCTCCTACTGTTCCTCTACAACAGGCTCGAGGGGCTGAATGGGCCTCCTCCTGTTCCTGTGTAATAGGCTCGAGGGGCTGAATGGCCGCCCCCTGTTCCTGTGCAACAGGATCGAGGGGCTGAATGGCCTCCTCCTGTTCCTCTACTACAGGCTCGAGGGGCTGAATGGGCCTCCTCCCGTTCCTGTGTAATAGGCTCGAGGGGCTGAATGGCCGCCTCCTGTTCTTGTGCAACAGGCTCGAGGGGCTGAATGGCCTCCTCCTGTTCCTCTACAACAGGCTCGAGGGGCTGAATGGGTCTCCTCCTGTTCCTGTGTAATAGGCTCGAGGGGCTGAATGGCCGCCTCCTGTTCCTGTGCAACAGGCTCGAGGGGCTGAATGGCCTCCTCCTGTTCCTCTACAACAGGCTCGAGGGGCTGAATGGGCCTCCTCCTGTTCCTGTGTAATAGGCTCGAGGGGCTGAATGGCCGCCTCCTGTTCTTGTGCAACAGGCTCGAGGGGCTGAATGGTCTCCTCCTGTTCCTCCACAACAGGCTCGAGGGGCTGAATGGGCCTCTTCCTGTTCCTGTGTAATAGGCTCAAGGGGCTGAATGGCCTCCTCCTCTTCCTGTGCAACAGGCTCGAGGGGCTGAATGGCCTCCTCCTGTTCCTCTACAACAGGCTCGAGGGGCTGAATGGGCCTCCTCCTGTTCCTGTGTAATAGGCTCGAGGGGCTGAATGGCCGCCTCCTGTTCCTGTGCAACAGGCTCGAGGGGCTGAATGGCCTCCTCCTGTTCCTCTACAACAGGCTCGAGGGGCTGAATGGGCCTCCTCCTGTTCCTGTGTAATAGGCTCGAGGGGCTGAATGGCCTCCTCCTGTTCCTATGCAACAGGCTCGAGGGGCTGAATGGCCTCCTCCTGTTCCTCTACAACAGGCTCGAGGGGCTGAATGGGCCTCCTCATGTTCCTGTGTAATAGGCTCGAGGGGCTGAATGGCCGCCTCCTGTTCCTCTGCAACAGGTTCGAGGGGCTGAATGGCCTCCTCCTGTTCCTCTACAACAGGCTCGAGGGGCTGAATGGGCCTCCTCATGTTCCTGTGTAATAGGCTCGAGGGGCTGAATGGCCGCCTCCTGTTCCTGTGCAACAGGCTCGAGGGGCTGTATGGCCTCCTCCTGTTCCTCTACAACAGGCTCGAGGGGCTGAATGGGCCTCCTCCTGTTCCTGTGTAATAGGCTCGAGGGGCTGAATGGCCGCCTCCTGTTCTTGTGCAACAGGCTCGAGGGGCTGAATGGCCTCCTCCTGTTCCTCTACAACAGGCTCGAGGGGCTGAATGGGCCTCCTCTTGTTCCTGTGTAATAGGCTCGAGGGGCTGAATGGCCTCCTCCTGTTCCTGTGCAACAGGCTCGAGGGGCTGAATGGCCGCCTCCTGTTCCTGTGCAACAGGCTCGAGGGGCTGAATGGCCTCCTCCTGTTCCTCTGCAACAGGCTCGAGGGGCTCAATAGGCCTCCTCCTGTTCCTGTGTAATAGGCTCGAGGAGCTGAATGGCCGCCTCCTGTTCTTGTGCAACAGGCTTGAGGGGCTGAATGGCCTCCTGATGTTCCTCTACAACAGGCTCGAGGGGCTGAATGGGCCTCCTCCTGTTCCTGTGTAATAGGCTCGAGGGGCTGAATGGCCTCCTCCTGTTCCTATGCAACAGGCTCGAGGGGCTGAATGGCCTCCTCCTGTTCCTCTACAACAGGCTCGAGGGGCTGAATCAGCCTCCTCATGTTCCTGTGTAATAGGCTCGAGGGGCTGAATGGCCGCCTCCTGTTCCTCTGCAACAGGTTCGAGGGGCTGAATGGCCTCCTCCTGTTCCTCTACAACAGGCTCGAGGGGCTGAATGGGCCTCCTCATGTTCCTGTGTAATAGGCTCGAGGGGCTGAATGGCCACCTCCTGTTCCTGTGCAACAGGCTCGAGGGGCTGTATGGCCTCCTCCTGTTCCTCTACAACAGGCTCGAGGGGCTGAATGGGCCTCCTCCTGTTCCTGTGTAATAGGCTCGAGGGGCTGAATGGCCGCCTCCTGTTCTTGTGCAACAGGCTCGAGGGGCTGAATGGCCTCCTCCTGTTCCTCTACAACAGGCTCGAGGGGCTGAATGGGCCTCCTCCTGTTTCTGTGTAATAGGCTCGAGGGGCTGAATGGCCTCCTCCTGTTCCTGTGCAACAGGCTCGAGGGGCTGAATGGCCTCCTCCTGTTCCTCTACAACAGGCTCGAGGGGCTGAATGGGCTTCCTCCTGTTCCTGTGTAATAGGGTCGAGGGGCTGAATGGCCGCCTCCTGTTCCTGTGCAACATGCTCGAGGGGCTGAATGGCCTCCTCCTGTTCCTCTACAACAGGCTCGAGGGGCTGAATGGGCCTCCTCCTGTTCCTGTGTAATAGGCTCGAGGGGCTGAATGGCCGCCTCCTGTTCTTGTGCAACAGGCTCGAGGGGCTGAATGGCCTCCTCCTGTTCCTCTACAACAGGCTCGAGGGGCTGAATGGGCCTCCTCCAGTTCCTGTGTAATAGGCTCGAGGGGCTGAATGGCCTCCTCCTGTTCCTGTGCACCAGGCTCGAGGGGCTGAATGGCCTCCTCCTGTTCCTCTACAACAGGCTCGAGGGGCTGAATGGGCCTCCTCCTGTTCCTGTGTAATAGGCTCGAGGGGCTGAATGGCCGACCCCTGTTCCTGTGCAACAGGCTCGAGGGGCTGAATGGCCTCCTCCTGTTCCTCTACAACAGGCTCGAGGGGCTGAATGGTTCTCCTCCTGTTCCTGTGTAATAGGCTCGAGGGGCTGAATGGCCTCCTCCTGTTCCTCTACAACAGGCTCGAGGGGCTGAATGGGTCTCCTCCTGTTCCTGTGTAATAGGCTCGAGGGGCTGAATGGCCGCCTCCTGTTCCTGTGCAACAGGCTCGAGGGGCTGAATGGCCTCCTCCTGTTCCTCTACAACAGGCTCGAGGGGCTGAATGGGCCTCCTCCTGTTCCTGTGTAATAGGCTCGAGGGGCTGAATGGCCGCCTCCTGTTCTTGTGCAACAGGCTCGAGGGGCTGAATGGTCTCCTCCTGTTCCTCCACAACAGGCTCGAGGGGCTGAATGGGCCTCTTCCTGTTCCTGTGTAATAGGCTCAAGGGGCTGAATGGCCTCCTCCTCTTCCTGTGCAACAGGCTCGAGGGGCTGAATGGCCTCCTCCTGTTCCTCTACAACAGGCTCGAGGGGCTGAATGGGCCTCCTCCTGTTCCTGTGTAATAGGCTCGAGGGGCTGAATGGCCGCCTCCTGTTCCTGTGCAACAGGCTCGAGGGGCTGAATGGCCTCCTCCTGTTCCTCTGCAACAGGCTCGAGGGGCTGAAAGGGCCTCCTCATGTTCCTGTGTAATAGGCTCGAGGGGCTGAATGGCCGCCTCCTGTTCCTGTGCAACAGGCTCGAAGGGCTGAATGGCCTCCTCCTGTTCCTCTACAACAGGCTCGAGGGGCTGAATGGGCCTCCTCCTGTTCCTGTGTAATAGGCTCGAGGGGCTGAATGGCCGCCTCCTGTTCTTGTGCAACAGGCTCGAGGGGCTGAATGGCCTCCTCCTGTTCCTCTACAACAGGCTCGAGGGGCTGAATGGGCCTCCTCCTGTTCCTGTGTAATAGGTTCGAGGGGCTGAATGGCCTCCTCCTGTTCCTGTGCAACAGGCTCGAGGGGCTGAATGGCCGCCTCCTGTTCCTGTGCAACAGGCTCGAGGGGCTGAATGGCCTCCTCCTGTTCCTCTGCAACAGGCTCGAGGGGCTCAATAGGCCTCCTCCTGTTCCTGTGTAATAGGCTCGAGGAGCTGAATGGCCGCCTCCTGTTCTTGTGTAACAGGCTTGAGGGGCTGAATGGCCTCCTGATGTTCCTCTACAACAGGCTCGAGGGGCTGAATGGGCCTCCTCCTGTTCCTGTGTAATAGGCTCGAGGGGCTGAATGGCCTCCTCCTGTTCCTATGCAACAGGCTCGAGGGGCTGAATGGCCTCCTCCTGTTCCTCTACAACAGGCTCGAGGGGCTGAATCGGCCTCCTCATGTTCCTGTGTAATAGGCTCGAGGGGCTGAATGGCCGCCTCCTGTTCCTCTGCAACAGGTTCGAGGGGCTGAATGGCCTCCTCCTGTTCCTCTACAACAGGCTCGAGGGGCTGAATGGGCCTCCTCATGTTCCTGTGTAATAGGCTCGAGGGGCTGAATGGCCACCTCCTGTTCCTGTGCAACAGGCTCGAGGGGCTGTATGGCCTCCTCCTGTTCCTCTACAACAGGCTCGAGGGGCTGAATGGGCCTCCTCCTGTTCCTGTGTAATAGGCTCGAGGGGCTGAATGGCCGCCTCCTGTTCTTGTGCAACAGGCTGGAGGGGCTGAATGGCCTCCTCCTGTTCCTCTACAACAGGCTCGAGGGGCTGAATGGGCCTCCTCCTGTTTCTGTGTAATAGGCTCGAGGGGCTGAATGGCCTCCTCCTGTTCCTGTGCAACAGGCTCGAGGGGCTGAATGGCCTCCTCCTGTTCCTCTACAACAGGCTCGAGGGGCTGAATGGGCTTCCTCCTGTTCCTGTGTAATAGGCTCGAGGGGCTGAATGGCCTCCTCCTGTTCCTGTGCAACAGGCTCGAGGGGCTGAATGGCCTCCTCCTGTTCCTCTACAACAGGCTCGAGGGGCTGAATGGGCCTCCTCCTGTTCCTGCGTAATAGGCTCGAGGGGCTGAATGGCCGCCTCCTGTTCCTGTGCAACAGGCTCGAGGGGCTGATTGGCCTCCTCCTGTTCCTCTACAACAGGCCCGAGGGGCTGAATGGGTCTCCTCCTGTTCCTGTGTAATAGGCTCGCGGGGCTGAATGGCCGCCTCCTTTTCCTGTGCAACAGGCTCGAGGGGCTGAATGGCCTCCTCCTGTTCCTCTACAACAGGCTCGAGGGGCTGAATGGGCCTCCTCCTGTTCCTGTGTAATAGGCTCGAGGGGCTGAATGGCCGCCTCCTGTTCTTGTGCAACAGGCTCGAGGGGCTGAATGGCCTCCTCCTGTTCCTCTACAACAGGCTCAAGGGGCTGAATGGCCCTCCTCATGTTCCTGTGTAATAGGCTCGAGGGGCTGAATGGCCGCCTCCTGTTCCTCTGCAACAGGCTCGAGGGGCTGAATGGCCTCCTCCTGATTTTGTACAACAGGCTCGAGGGGCTGAATGGGCCTCCTCATGTTCCTGTGCAATAGGCTCGAGGGGCTGAATGGCCGCCTCCTGTTCCTGTGCAACAGGCTCGAGGGGCTGTATGGCCTCCTCCTGTTCCTCTACAACAGGCTCGAGGGGCTGAATGGGCCTCCTCCTGTTCCTGTGTAATAGGCTCGAGGGGCTGAATGGCTGCCTCCTGTTCTTGTGCAACAGGCTCGAGGGGCTGAATGGCCTCCTCCTGTTCCTCTACAACAGGCTCGAGGGGCTGAATGGGCCTCCTCCTGTTCCTGTGTAATAGTCTCGAGGGGCTGAATGGCCACATCCTGTCCCTGTGCAACAGGCTCGAGGGGCTGAATGGCCTCCTCCTGTTCCTCTACAACAGGCTCGAGGGGCTGAATGGCCTCCTCCTGTTCCTCTACAACAGGCTCGATTGGCTGAATGGGCCTCTTCCTGTTCCTGTGTAATAGGCTCAAGGGGCTGAATGGCCTCCTCCTCTTCCTGTGCAACAGGCTCGAGGTGCTGAATGGCCTCCTCCTGTTCCTCTACAACAGGCTCGAGGGGCTGAATGGGCCTCCTCCTGTTCCTGTGTAATAGACTCGAGGGGCTGAATGGCCGCCTCCAGTTCCTGTGCAACAGGCTCGATGGGCTGAATGGCCTCCTCCTGTTCCTCTACAACAGGTTCGAGGGGCTGAATAGGCCTCCTCCTGTTCCTGTGTAATAGGCTCGAGGAGCTGAATGGCCGCCTCCTGTTCTTGTGCAACAGGCTTGAGGGGCTGAATGGCCTCCTCCTGCTCCTCTACAACAGGCTCGAGGGGCTGAATGGGCCTCCTCCTGTTCCTGTGTAATAGGCTCGAGGGGCTGAATGGCCTCCTCGTGTTCCTGTGCAACAGGCTCGAGGGGCTGAATGGCCTCCTCCTGTTCCTCTACAACAGGCTCGAGGGGCTGAAAGGGCCTCCTCATGTTCCTGTGTAATAGGCTCGAGGGGCTGAATGGCCGCCTCCTGTTCCTGTGCAACAGGCTCGAGGGGCTGAATGGCCTCCTCCTGTTCCTCTACAACAGGCTCGAGGGGCTGAATGGGCCTCCTCCTGTTCCTGTGTAATAGGCTCGAGGGGCTGAATGGCCGCCTCCTGTTCTTGTGCAACAGGCTCGAGGGGCTGAATGGCCTCCTCCTGTTCGTCTACAACAGGCTCGAGGGGCTGAATGGGCCTCCTCCTGTTCCTGTGTAATAGGCTCGAGGGGCTGAATGGCCTCCTCCTGTTCCTGTGCAACAGGCTCGAGGGGCTGAATGGCCTCCTCCTGTTCCTCTACAACAGGCTCGAGGGGCTGAATGGGCCTCCTCCTATTCCTGTGTAATAGGCTCGAGGGGCTGAATGGCCTCCTCCTGTTCCTGTGCAACAGGCTCGAGGGGCTGAATGGCCTCCTACTGTTCCTCTACAACAGGCTCGAGGGGCTGAATGGGCCTCCTCCTGTTCCTGTGTAATAGGCTCGAGGGGCTGAATGGCCGCCCCCTGTTCCTGTGCAACAGGATCGAGGGGCTGAATGGCCTCCTCCTGTTCCTCTACTACAGGCTCGAGGGGCTGAATGGGCCTCCTCCTGTTCCTGTGTAATAGGCTCGAGGGGCTGAATGGCCGCCTCCTGTTCTTGTGCAACAGGCTCGAGGGGCTGAATGGCCTCCTCCTGTTCCTCTACAACAGGCTCGAGGGGCTGAATGGGCCTCCTCCAGTTCCTGTGTAATAGGCTCGAGGGGCTGAATGGCCTCCTCCTGTTCCTGTGCACCAGGCTCGAGGGGCTGAATGGCCTCCTCCTGTTCCTCTACAACAGGCTCGAGGGGCTGAATGGGCCTCCTCCTGTTCCTGTGTAATAGGCTCGAGGGGCTGAATCGCCGACCCCTGTTCCTGTGCAACAGGCTCGAGGGGCTGAATGGCCTCCTCCTGTTCCTCTACAACAGGCTCGAGGGGCTGAATGGTTCTCCTCCTGTTCCTGTGTAATAGGCTCGAGGGGCTGAATGGCCTCCTCCTGTTCCTCTACAACAGGCTCGAGGGGCTGAATGGGTCTCCTCCTGTTCCTGTGTAATAGGCTCGAGGGGCTGAATGGCCGCCTCCTGTTCCTGTGCAACAGGCTCGAGGGGCTGAATGGCCTCCTCCTGTTCCTCTACAACAGGCTCGAGGGGCTGAATGGGCCTCCTCCTGTTCCTGTGTAATAGGCTCGAGGGGCTGAATGGCCGCCTCCTGTTCTTGTGCAACAGGCTCGAGGGGCTGAATGGTCTCCTCCTGTTCCTCCACAACAGGCTCGAGGGGCTGAATGGGCCTCTTCCTGTTCCTGTGTAATAGGCTCAAGGGGCTGAATGGCCTCCTCCTCTTCCTGTGCAACAGGCTCGAGGGGCTGAATGGCCTCCTCCTGTTCCTCTACAACAGGCTCGAGGGGCTGAATGGGCCTCCTCCTGTTCCTGTGTAATAGGCTCGAGGGGCTGAATGGCCGCCTCCTGTTCCTGTGCAACAGGCTCGAGGGGCTGAATGGCCTCCTCCTGTTCCTCTGCAACAGGCTCGAGGGGCTGAAAGGGCCTCCTCATGTTCCTGTGTAATAGGCTCGAGGGGCTGAATGGCCGCCTCCTGTTCCTGTGCAACAGGCTCGAAGGGCTGAATGGCCTCCTCCTGTTCCTCTACAACAGGCTCGAGTGGCTGAATGGGCCTCCTCCTGTTCCTGTGTAATAGGCTCGAGGGGCTGAATGGCCGCCTCCTGTTCTTGTGCAACAGGCTCGAGGGGCTGAATGGCCTCCTCCTGTTCCTCTACAACAGGCTCGAGGGGCTGAATGGGCCTCCTCCTGTTCCTGTGTAATAGGTTCGAGGGGCTGAATGGCCTCCTCCTGTTCCTGTGCAACAGGCTCGAGGGGCTGAATGGCCGCCTCCTGTTCCTGTGCAACAGGCTCGAGGGGCTGAATGGCCTCCTCCTGTTCCTCTGCAACAGGCTCGAGGGGCTCAATAGGCCTCCTCCTGTTCCTGTGTAATAGGCTCGAGGAGCTGAATGGCCGCCTCCTGTTCTTGTGCAACAGGCTTGAGGGGCTGAATGGCCTCCTGATGTTCCTCTACAACAGGCTCGAGGGGCTGAATGGGCCTCCTCCTGTTCCTGTGTAATAGGCTCGAGGGGCTGAATGGCCTCCTCCTGTTCCTATGCAACAGGCTCGAGGGGCTGAATGGCCTCCTCCTGTTCCTCTACAACAGGCTCGAGGGGCTGAATCGGCCTCCTCATGTTCCTGTGTAATAGGCTCGAGGGGCTGAATGGCCGCCTCCTGTTCCTCTGCAACAGGTTCGAGGGGCTGAATGGCCTCCTCCTGTTCCTCTACAACAGGCTCGAGGGGCTGAATGGGCCTCCTCATGTTCCTGTGTAAAAGGCTCGAGGGGCTGAATGGCCACCTCCTGTTCCTGTGCAACAGGCTCGAGGGGCTGTATGGCCTCCTTCTGTTCCTCTACAACAGGCTCGAGGGGCTGAATGGGCCTCCTCCTGTTCCTGTGTAATAGGCTCGAGGGGCTGAATGGCCGCCTCCTGTTCTTGTGCAACAGGCTGGAGGGGCTGAATGGCCTCCTCCTGTTCCTCTACAACAGGCTCGAGGGGCTGAATGGGCCTCCTCCTGTTTCTGTGTAATAGGCTCGAGGGGCTGAATGGCCTCCTCCTGTTCCTGTGCAACAGGCTCGAGGGGCTGAATGGCCTCCTCCTGTTCCTCTACAACAGGCTCGAGGGGCTGAATGGGCTTCCTCCTGTTCCTGTGTAATAGGCTCGAGGGGCTGAATGGCCTCCTCCTGTTCCTGTGCAACAGGCTCGAGGGGCTGCATGGCCTCCTCCTGTTCCTCTACAACAGGCTCGAGGGGCTGAATGGGCCTCCTCCTGTTCCTGCGTAATAGGCTCGAGGGGCTGAATGGCCGCCTCCTGTTCCTGTGCAACAGGCTCGAGGGGCTGATTGGCCTCCTCCTGTTCCTCTACAACAGGCCCGAGGGGCTGAATGGGTCTCCTCCTGTTCCTGTGTAATAGGCTCGCGGGGCTGAATGGCCGCCTCCTTTTCCTGTGCAACAGGCTCGAGGGGCTGAATGGCCTCCTCCTGTTCCTCTACAACAGGCTCGAGGGGCTGAATGGGCCTCCTCCTGTTCCTGTGTAATAGGCTCGAGGGGCTGAATGGCCGCCTCCTGTTCTTGTGCAACAGGCTCGAGGGGCTGAATGGCCTCCTCCTGTTCCTCTACAACAGGCTCAAGGGGCTGAATGGCCCTCCTCATGTTCCTGTGTAATAGGCTCGAGGGGCTGAATGGCCGCCTCCTGTTCCTCTGCAACAGGCTCGAGGGGCTGAATGGCCTCCTCCTGATCCTGTACAACAGGCTCGAGGGGCTGAATGGGCCTCCTCATGTTCCTGTGCAATAGGCTCGAGGGGCTGAATGGCCGCCTCCTGTTCCTGTGCAACAGGCTCGAGGGGCTGTATGGCCTCCTCCTGTTCCTCTACAACAGGCTCGAGGGGCTGAATGGGCCTCCTCCTGTTCCTGTGTAATAGGCTCGAGGGGCTGAATGGCTGCCTCCTGTTCTTGTGCAACAGGCTCGAGGGGCTGAATGGCCTCCTCCTGTTCCTCTACAACAGGCTCGAGGGGCTGAATGGGCCTCCTCCTGTTCCTGTGTAATAGTCTCGAGGGGCTGAATGGCCACATCCTGTCCCTGTGCAACAGGCTCGAGGGGCTGAATGGCCTCCTCCTGTTCCTCTACAACAGGCTCGAGGGGCTGAATGGCCTCCTCCTGTTCCTCTACAACAGGCTCGATTGGCTGAATGGGCCTCTTCCTGTTCCTGTGTAATAGGCTCAAGGGGCTGAATGGCCTCCTCCTCTTCCTGTGCAACAGGCTCGAGGTGCTGAATGGCCTCCTCCTGTTCCTCTACAACAGGCTCGAGGGGCTGAATGGGCCTCCTCCTGTTCCTGTGTAATAGACTCGAGGGGCTGAATGGCCGCCTCCAGTTCCTGTGCAACAGGCTCGATGGGCTGAATGGCCTCCTCCTGTTCCTCTACAACAGGTTCGAGGGGCTGAATAGGCCTCCTCCTGTTCCTGTGTAATAGGCTCGAGGAGCTGAATGGCCGCCTCCTGTTCTTGTGCAACAGGCTTGAGGGGCTGAATGGCCTCCTCCTGCTCCTCTACAACAGGCTCGAGGGGCTGAATGGGCCTCCTCCTGTTCCTGTGTAATAGGCTCGAGGGGCTGAATGGCCTCCTCGTGTATCTGTGCAACAGGCTCGAGGGGCTGAATGGCCTCCTCCTGTTCCTCTACAACAGGCTCGAGGGGCTGAAAGGGCCTCCTCATGTTCCTGTGTAATAGGCTCGAGGGGCTGAATGGCCGCCTCCTGTTCCTGTGCAACAGGCTCGATGGGCTGAATGGCCTCCTCCTGTTCCTCTACAACAGGCTCGAGGGGCTGAATGGGCCTCCTCCTGTTCCTGTGTAATAGGCTCGAGGGGCTGAATGGCCGCCTCCTGTTCTTGTGCAACAGGCTCGAGGGGCTGAATGGCCTCCTCCTGTTCGTCTACAACAGGCTCGAGGGGCTGAATGGGCCTCCTCCTGTTCCTGTGTAATAGGCTCGAGGGGCTGAATGGCCTCCTCCTGTTCCTGTGCAACAGGCTCGAGGGGCTGAATGGCCTCCTCCTGTTCCTCTACAACAGGCTCGAGGGGCTGAATGGGCCTCCTCCTATTCCTGTGTAATAGGCTCGAGGGGCTGAATGGCCTCCTCCTGTTCCTGTGCAACAGGCTCGAGGGGCTGAATGGCCTCCTACTGTTCCTCTACAACAGGCTCGAGGGGCTGAATGGGCCTCCTCCTGTTCCTGTGTAATAGGCTCGAGGGGCTGAATGGCCGCCCCCTGTTCCTGTGCAACAGGATCGAGGGGCTGAATGGCCTCCTCCTGTTCCTCTACTACAGGCTCGAGGGGCTGAATGGGCCTCCTCCCGTTCCTGTGTAATAGGCTCGAGGGGCTGAATGGCCGCCTCCTGTTCTTGTGCAACAGGCTCGAGGGGCTGAATGGCCTCCTCCTGTTCCTCTACAACAGGCTCGAGGGGCTGAATGGGCCTCCTCCTGTTCCTGTGTAATAGGCTCGAGGGGCTGAATGGCCTCCTCCTGTTCCTATGCAACAGGCTCGAGGGGCTGAATGGCCTCCTCCTGTTCCTCTACAACAGGCTCGAGGGGCTGAATGGGCCTCCTCATGTTCCTGTGTAATAGGCTCGAGGGGCTGAATGGCCGCCTCCTGTTCCTGTGCAACAGGCTCGAGGGGCTGTATGGCCTCCTCCTGTTCCTCTACAACAGGCTCGAGGGGCTGAATGGGCCTCCTCCTGTTCCTGTGTAATAGGCTCGAGGGGCTGAATGGCCGCCTCCTGTTCTTGTGCAACAGGCTCGAGGGGCTGAATGGCCTCCTCCTGTTCCTCTACAACAGGCTCGAGGGGCTGAATGGGCCTCCTCCTGTTTCTGTGTAATAGGCTCGAGGGGCTGAATGGCCTCCTCCTGTTCCTGTGCAACAGGCTCGAGGGGCTGAATGGCCTCCTCCTGTTCCTCTACAACAGGCTCGAGGGGCTGAATGGGCTTCCTCCTGTTCCTGTGTAATAGGCTCGAGGGGCTGAATGGCCTCCTCCTGTTCCTGTGCAACAGGCTCGAGGGGCTGAATGGCCTCCTCCTGTTCCTCTACAACAGGCTCGAGGGGCTGAATGGGCCTCCTCCTGTTCTTGTGCAACAGGCTCGAGGGGCTGAATGGTCTCAACCTGTTCCTCCACAACAGGCTCGAGGGGCTGAATGGGCCTCTTCCTGTTCCTGTGTAATAGGCTCAAGGGGCTGAATGGCCTCCTCCTCTTCCTGTGCAACAGGCTCGAGGGGCTGAATGGCCTCCTCCTGTTCCTCTACAACAGGCTCGAGGGGCTGAATGGGCCTCCTCCTGTTCCTGTGTAATAGGCTCGAGGGGCTGAATGGCCGCCTCCTGTTCCTGTGCAACAGGCTCGAGGGGCTGAATGGCCTCCTCCTGTTCCTCTGCAACAGGCTCGAGGGGCTGAAAGGGCCTCCTCATGTTCCTGTGTAATAGGCTCGAGTGGCTGAATGGCCGCCTCCTGTTCCTGTGCAACAGGCTCGAAGGGCTGAATGGGCTCCTCCTGTTCCTCTACAACAGGCTCGAGGGGCTGAATGGGCCTCCTCCTGTTCCTGTGTAATAGGCTCGAGGGGCTGAATGGCCGCCTCCTGTTCTTGTGCAACAGGCTCGAGGGGCTGAATGGCCTCCTCCTGTTCCTCTACAACAGTCTCGAGGGGCTGAATGGGCGTCCTCCTGTTCCTGTGTAATAGGTTCGAGGGGCTGAATGGCCTCCTCCTGTTCCTGTGCAACAGGCTCGAGGGGCTGAATGACCGCCTCCTGTTCCTGTGCAACAGGCTCGAGGGGCTGAATGGCCTCCTCCTGTTCCTCTGCAACAGGCTCGAGGGGCTCAATAGGCCTCCTCCTGTTCCTGTGTAATAGGCTCGAGGAGCTGAATGGCCGCCTCCTGTTCTTGTGCAACAGGCTTGAGGGGCTGAATGGCCTCCTGATGTTTCTCTACAACAGGCTCGAGGGGCTGAATGGGCCTCCTCCTGTTCCTGTGTAATAGGCTCGAGGGGCTGAATGGCCTCCTCCTGTTCCTATGCAACAGGCTCGAGGGGCTGAATGGCCTCCTCCTGTTCCTCTACAACAGGCTCGAGGGGCTGAATCGGCCTCCTCATGTTCCTGTGTAATAGGCTCGAGGGGCTGAATGGCCGCCTCCTGTTCCTCTGCAACAGGTTCGAGGGGCTGAATGGCCTCCTCCTGTTCCTCTACAACAGGCTCGAGGGGCTGAATGGGCCTCCTCATGTTCCTGTGTAATAGGCTCGAGGGGCTGAATGGCCACCTCCTGTTCCTGTGCAACAGGCTCGAGGGGCTGTATGGCCTCCTCCTGTTCCTCTACAACAGGCTCGAGGGGCTGAATGGGCCTCCTCCTGTTCCTGTGTAATAGGCTCGAGGGGCTGAATGGCCGCCTCCTGTTCTTGTGCAACAGGCTCGAGGGGCTGAATGGCCTCCTCCTGTTCCTCTACAACAGGCTCGAGGGGCTGAATGGGCCTCCTCCTGTTTCTGTGTAATAGGCTCGAGGGGCTGAATGGCCTCCTCCTGTTCCTGTGCAACAGGCTCGAGGGGCTGAATGGCCTCCTCCTGTTCCTCAACAACAGGCTCGAGGGGCTGAATGGGCTTCCTCCTGTTCCTGTGTAATAGGCTCGAGGGGCTGAATGGCCTCCTCCTGTTCCTGTGCAACAGGCTCGAGGGGCTGAATGGCCTCCTCCTGTTCCTCTACAACAGGCTCGAGGGGCTGAATGGGCCTCCTCCTGTTCCTGCGTAATAGGCTCGAGGGGCTGAATGGCCGCCTCCTGTTCCTGTGCAACAGGCTCGAGGGGCTGATTGGCCTCCTCCTGTTCCTCTACAACAGGCCCGAGGGGCTGAATGGGTCTCCTCCTGTTCCTGTGTAATAGGCTCGCGGGGCTGAATGGCCGCCTCCTTTTCCTGTGCAACAGGCTCGAGGGGCTGAATGGCCTCCTCCTGTTCCTCTACAACAGGCTCGAGGGGCTGAATGGGCCTCCTCCTGTTCCTGTGTAATAGGCTCGAGGGGCTGAATGGCCGCCTCCTGTTCTTGTGCAACAGGCTCGAGGGGCTGAATGGCCTCCTCCTGTTCCTCTACAGCAGGCTCAAGGGGCTGAATGGCCCTCCTCATGTTCCTGTGTAATAGGCTCGAGGGGCTGAATGGCCGCCTCCTGTTCCTCTGCAACAGGCTCGAGGGGCTGAATGGCCTCCTCCTGATCCTGTACAACAGGCTCGAGGGGCTGAATGGGCCTCTTCATGTTCCTGTGCAATAGGCTCGAGGGGCTGAATGGCCGCCTCCTGTTCCTGTGCAACAGGCTCGAGGGGCTGAATCGCCTCCTCCTGTTCCTCTACAACAGGCTCGATTGGCTGAATGGGCCTCTTCCTGTTCCTGTGTAATAGGCTCAAGGGGCTGAATGGCCTCCTCCTCTTCCTGTGCAACAGGCTCGAGGGGCTGAATGGCCTCCTCCTGTTCCTCTACAACAGGCTCGAGGGGCTGAATGGGCCTCCTCCTGTTCCTATGTAATAGACTCGAGGGGCTGAATGGCCGCCTCCAGTTCCTGTGCAACAGGCTCGATGGGCTGAATGGCCTCCTCCTGTTCCTCTACAACAGGTTCGAGGGGCTGAATAGGCCTCCTCCTGTTCCTGTGTAATAGGCTCGAGGAGCTGAATGGCCGCCTCCTGTTCTTGTGCAACAGGCTTGAGGGGCTGAATGGCCTCCTCCTGCTCCTCTACAACAGGCTCGAGGGGCTGAATGGGCCTCCTCCTGTTCCTGTGTAATAGGCTCGAGGGGCTGAATGGCCTCCTCGTGTTCCTGTGCAACAGGCTCGAGGGGCTGAATGGCCTCCTCCTGTTCCTCTACAACAGGCTCGAGGGGCTGAAAGGGCCTCCTCATGTTCCTGTGTAATAGGCTCGAGGGGCTGAATGGCCGCCTCCTGTTCCTGTGCAACAGGCTCGAGGGGCTGAATGGCCTCCTCCTGTTCCTCTACAACAGGCTCGAGGGGCTGAATGTGCCTCCTCCTGTTCCTGTGTAATAGGCTCGAGGGGGCTGAATGGCCGCCTCCTGTTCTTGTGCAACAGGCTCGAGGGGCTGAATGGCCTCCTCCTGTTCGTCTACAACAGGCTCGAGGGGCTGAATGGGCCTCCTCCTGTTCCTGTGTAATAGGTTCGAGGGGCTGAATGGCCTCCTCCTGTTCCTGTGCAACAGGCTCGAGGGGCTGAATGGCCTCCTCCTGTTCCTCTACAACAGGCTCGAGGGGCTGAATGGGCCTCCTCCTATTCCTGTGTAATAGGCTCGAGGGGCTGAATGGCCTCCTCCTGTTCCTGTGCAACAGGCTCGAGGGGCTGAATGGCCTCCTACTGTTCCTCTACAACAGGCTCGAGGGGCTGAATGGGCCTCCTCCTGTTCCTGTGTAATAGGCTCGAGGGGCTGAATGGCCGCCCCCTGTTCCTGTGCAACAGGATCGAGGGGCTGAATGGCCTCCTCCTGTTCCTCTACTACAGGCTCGAGGGGCTGAATGGGCCTCCTCCCGTTCCTGTGTAATAGGCTCGAGGGGCTGAATGGCCGCCTCCTGTTCTTGTGCAACAGGCTCGAGGGGCTGAATGGCCTCCTCCTGTTCCTCTACAACAGGCTCGAGGGGCTGAATGGGCCTCCTCCTGTACCTGTGTAATAGGCTCGAGGGGCAGAATGGCCTCCTCCTGTTCCTGTGCAACAGGCTCGAGGTGCTGAATGGCCTCCTCCTGTTCCTCTACAACAGGCTCGAGGGGCTGAAAGGGCCTCCTCATGTTCCTGTGTAATAGGCTCGAGGGGCTGAATGGCCGCCTCCTGTTCCTGTGCAA
This sequence comes from Pristiophorus japonicus, assembly GCF_044704955.1. NCBI lineage: Eukaryota > Metazoa > Chordata > Chondrichthyes > Pristiophoridae > Pristiophorus > Pristiophorus japonicus. Next base: position 11,979,248 of record NW_027252779.1, read on the forward strand.
CAGGCTCGAGGGGCTGAATGGCCTCCTCCTGTTCCTCTACAACAGGCTCGAGGGGCTGAAAGGGCCTCCTCATGTTCCTGTGTAATAGGCTCGAGGGGCTGAATGGCCGCCTCCTGTTCTTGTGCAACAGGCTTGAGGGGCTGAATGGCCTCCTGATGTTCCTCTACAACAGGCTCGAGGGGCTGAATGGGCCTCCTCCTGTTCCTGTGTAATAGGCTCGAGGGGCTGAATGGCCTCCTCCTGTTCCTATGCAACAGGCTCGAGGGGCTGAATGGCCTCCTCCTGTTCCTCTACAACAGGCTCGAGGGGCTGAATGGGCCTCCTCATGTTCCTGTGTAATAGGCTCGAGGGGCTGAATGGCCGCCTCCTGTTCCTCTGCAACAGGTTCGAGGGGCTGAATGGCCTCCTCCTGTTCCTCTACAACAGGCTCGAGGGGCTGAATAGGCCTCCTCATGTTCCTGTGTAATAGGCTCGAGGGGCTGAATGGCCGCCTCCTGTTCCTGTGCAACAGGCTCGAGGGGCTGTATGGCCTCCTCCTGTTCCTCTACAACAGGCTCGAGGGGCTGAATGGGCCTCCTCCTGTTCCTGTGTAATAGGCTCGAGGGGCTGAATGGCCGCCTCCTGTTCTTGTGCAACAGGCTCGAGGGGCTGAATGGCCTCCTCCTGTTCCTCTACAACAGGCTCGAGGGGCTGAATGGGCCTCCTCCTGTTTCTGTGTAATAGGCTCGAGGGGCTGAATGGCCTCCTCCTGTTCCTGTGCAACAGGCTCGAGGGGCTGAATGGCCTCCTCCTGTTCCTCTACAACAGGCTCGAGGGGCTGAATGGGCTTCCTCCTGTTCCTGTGTAATAGGCTCGAGGGGCTGAATGGCCTCCTCCTGTTCCTGTGCAACAGGCTCGAGGGGCTGAATGGCCTCCTCCTGTTCCTCTACAACAGGCTCGAGGGGCTGAATGGGCCACCTCCTGTTCCTGCGTAATAGGCTCGAGGGGCTGAATGGCCGCCCCCTGTTCCTGTGCAACAGGCTCGAGGGGCTGAATGGCCGCCTCCTGTTCCTCTACAACAGGCCCGAGGGGCTGAATGGGTCTCCTCCTGTTCCTCTACAACAGGTTCGAGGGGCTGAATAGGCCTCCTCCTGTTCCTGTGTAATAGGCTCGAGGAGCTGAATGGCCGCCTCCTGTTCTTGTGCAACAGGCTTGAGGGGCTGAATGGCCTCCTCCTGCTCCTCTACAACAGGCTCGAGGGGCTGAATGGGCCTCCTCCTGTTCCTGTGTAATAGGCTCGAGGGGCTGAATGGCCTCCTCGTGTTCCTGTGCAACAGGCTCGAGGGGCTGAATGGCCTCCTCCTGTTCCTCTACAACAGGCTCGAGGGGCTGAAAGGGCCTCCTCATGTTCCTGTGTAATAGGCTCGAGGGGCTGAATGGCCGCCTCCTGTTCCTGTGCAACAGGCTCGAGGGGCTGAATGGGCCTCCTCCTGTGTAATAGGCTCGAGGGGCTGAATGGCCGCCTCCTGTTCTTGTGCAACAGGCTCGAGGGGCTGAATGGCCTCCTCCTGTTCTTCTACAACAGGCTCGAGGGGCTGAATGGGCCTCCTCCTGTTCCTGTGTAATAGGCTCGAGGGGCTGAATGGCCTCCTCCTGTTCCTGTGCAACAGGCTCGAGGGGCTGAATGGCCTCCTCCTGTTCCTCTACAACAGGCTCGAGGGGCTGAATGGGCCTCCTCCTATTCCTGTGTAATAGGCTCGAGGGGCTGAATGGCCTCCTCCTGTTCCTGTGCAACAGGCTCGAGGGGCTGAATGGCCTCCTACTGTTCCTCTACAACAGGCTCGAGGGGCTGAATGGGCCTCCTCCTGTTCCTGTGTAATAGGCTCGAGGGGCTGAATGGCCGCCCCCTGTTCCTGTGCAACAGGATCGAGGGGCTGAATGGCCTCCTCCTGTTCCTCTACTACAGGCTCGAGGGGCTGAATGGGCCTCCTCCCGTTCCTGTGTAATAGGCTCGAGGGGCTGAATGGCCGCCTCCTGTTCTTGTGCAACAGGCTCGAGGGGCTGAATGGCCTCCTCCTGTTCCTCTACAACAGGCTCGAGGGGCTGAATGGGCCTCCTCCTGTACCTGTTTAATAGGCTCGAGGGGCTGAATGGCCTCCTCCTGTTCCTGTGCAACAGGCTCGAGGTGCTGAATGGCCTCCTCCTGTTCCTCTACAACAGGCTCGAGGGGCTGAAAGGGCCTCCTCATGTTCCTGTGTAATAGGCTCGAGGGGCTGAATGGCCGCCTCCTGTTCCTGTGCAACAGGCTCGAGGGGCTGAATGGCCTCCTCCTGTTCCTCTACAACAGGCTCGAGGGGCTGAAAGGGCCTCCTCATGTTCCTGTGTAATAGGCTCGAGGGGCTGAATGGCCGCCTCCTGTTCTTGTGCAACAGGCTTGAGGGGCTGAATGGCCTCCTGATGTTCCTCTACAACAGGCTCGAGGGGCTGAATGGGCCTCCTCCTGTTCCTGTGTAATAGGCTCGAGGGGCTGAATGGCCTCCTCCTGTTCCTATGCAACAGGCTCGAGGGGCTGAATGGCCTCCTCCTGTTCCTCTACAACAGGCTCGAGGGGCTGAATGGGCCTCCTCATGTTCCTGTGTAATAGGCTCGAGGGGCTGAATGGCCGCCTCCTGTTCCTCTGCAACAGGTTCGAGGGGCTGAATGGCCTCCTCCTGTTCCTCTACAACAGGCTCGAGGGGCTGAATAGGCCTCCTCATGTTCCTGTGTAATAGGCTCGAGGGGCTGAATGGCCGCCTCCTGTTCCTGTGCAACAGGCTCGAGGGGCTGTATGGCCTCCTCCTGTTCCTCTACAACAGGCTCGAGGGGCTGAATGGGCCTCCTCCTGTTCCTGTGTAATAGGCTCGAGGGGCTGAATGGCCGCCTCCTGTTCTTGTGCAACAGGCTCGAGGGGCTGAATGGCCTCCTCCTGTTCCTCTACAACAGGCTCGAGGGGCTGAATGGGCCTCCTCCTGTTTCTGTGTAATAGGCTCGAGGGGCTGAATGGCCTCCTCCTGTTCCTGTGCAACAGGCTCGAGGGGCTGAATGGCCTCCTCCTGTTCCTCTACAACAGGCTCGAGGGGCTGAATGGGCTTCCTCCTGTTCCTGTGTAATAGGCTCGAGGGGCTGAATGGCCTCCTCCTGTTCCTGTGCAACAGGCTCGAGGGGCTGAATGGCCGCCTCCTGTTCCTCTGCAACAGGCTCGAGGGGCTGAATGGCCTCCTCCTGATCCTGTACAACAGGCTCGAGGGGCTGAATGGGCCTCCTCATGTTCCTGTGCAATAGGCTCGAGGGGCTGAATGGCCGCCTCCTGTTCCTGTGCAACAGGCTCGAGGGGCTGAATCGCCTCCTCCTGTTCCTCTACAACAGGCTCGATTAGCTGAATGGGCCTCTTCCTGTTCCTGTGTAATAGGCTCAAGGGGCTGAATGGCCTCCTCCTCTTCCTGTGCAACAGGCTCGAGGGGCTGAATGGCCTCCTCCTGTTCCTCTACAACAGGCTCGAGGGGCTGAATGGGCCTCCTCCTGTTCCTATGTAATAGACTCGAGGGGCTGAATGGCCGCCTCCAGTTCCTGTGCAACAGGCTCGATGGGCTGAATGGCCTCCTCCTGTTCCTCTACAACAGGTTCGAGGGGCTGAATAGGCCTCCTCCTGTTCCTGTGTAATAGGCTCGAGGAGCTGAATGGCCGCCTCCTGTTCTTGTGCAACAGGCTTGAGGGGCTGAATGGCCTCCTCCTGCTCCTCTACAACAGGCTCGAGGGGCTGAATGGGCCTCCTCCTGTTCCTGTGTAATAGGCTCGAGGGGCTGAATGGCCTCCTCGTGTTCCTGTGCAACAGGCTCGAGGGGCTGAATGGCCTCCTCCTGTTCCTCTACAACAGGCTCGAGGGGCTGAAAGGGCCTCCTCATGTTCCTGTGTAATAGGCTCGAGGGGCTGAATGGCTGCCTCCTGTTCCTGTGCAACAGGCTCGAGGGGCTGAATGGCCTCCTCCTGTTCCTCTACAACAGGCTCGAGGGGCTGAATGGGCCTCCTCCTGTTCCTGTGTAATAGGCTCGAGGGGCTGAATGGCCGCCTCCTGTTCTTGTGCAACAGGCTCGAGGGGCTGAATGGCCTCCTCCTGTTCGTCTACAACAGGCTCGAGGGGCTGAATGGGCCTCCTCCTGTTCCTGTGTAATAGGCTCGAGGGGCTGAATGGCCTCCTCCTGTTCCTGTGCAACAGGCTCGAGGGGCTGAATGGCCTCCTCCTGTTCCTCTACAACAGGCTCGAGGGGCTGAATGGGCCTCCTCCTATTCCTGTGTAATAGGCTCGAGGGGCTGAATGGCCTCCTCCTGTTCCTGTGCAACAGGCTCGAGGGGCTGAATGGCCTCCTACTGTTCCTCTACAACAGGCTCGAGGGGCTGAATGGGCCTCCTCCTGTTCCTGTGTAATAGGCTCGAGGGGCTGAATGGCCGCCCCCTGTTCCTGTGCAACAGGATCGAGGGGCTGAATGGCCTCCTCCTGTTCCTCTACTACAGGCTCGAGGGGCTGAATGGGCCTCCTCCCGTTCCTGTGTAATAGGCTCGAGGGGCTGAATGGCCGCCTCCTGTTCTTGTGCAACAGGCTCGAGGGGCTGAATGGCCTCCTCCTGTTCCTCTACAACAGGCTCGAGGGGCTGAATGGGCCTCCTCCTGTACCTGTGTAATAGGCTCGAGGGGCAGAATGGCCTCCTCCTGTTCCTGTGCAACAGGCTCGAGGTGCTGAATGGCCTCCTCCTGTTCCTCTACAACAGGCTCGAGGGGCTGAAAGGGCCTCCTCATGTTCCTGTGTAATAGGCTCGAGGGGCTGAATGGCCGCCTCCTGTTCCTGTGCAACAGGCTCGAGGGGCTGAATGGCCTCCTCCTGTTCCTCTACAACAGGCTCGAGGGGCTGAAAGGGCCTCCTCATGTTCCTGTGTAATAGGCTCGAGGGGCTGAATGGCCGCCTCCTGTTCTTGTGCAACAGGCTTGAGGGGCTGAATGGCCTCCTGATGTTCCTCTACAACAGGCTCGAGGGGCTGAATGGGCCTCCTCCTGTTCCTGTGTAATAGGCTCGAGGGGCTGAATGGCCTCCTCCTGTTCCTATGCAACAGGCTCGAGGGGCTGAATGGCCTCCTCCTGTTCCTCTACAACAGGCTCGAGGGGCTGAATGGGCCTCCTCATGTTCCTGTGTAATAGGCTCGAGGGGCTGAATGGCCGCCTCCTGTTCCTCTGCAACAGGTTCGAGGGGCTGAATGGCCTCCTCCTGTTCCTCTACAACAGGCTCGAGGGGCTGAATAGGCCTCCTCATGTTCCTGTGTAATAGGCTCGAGGGGCTGAATGGCCGCCTCCTGTTCCTGTGCAACAGGCTCGAGGGGCTGTATGGCCTCCTCCTGTTCCTCTACAACAGGCTCGAGGGGCTGAATGGGCCTCCTCCTGTTCCTGTGTAATAGGCTCGAGGGGCTGAATGGCCGCCTCCTGTTCTTGTGCAACAGGCTCGAGGGGCTGAATGGCCTCCTCCTGTTCCTCTACAACAGGCTCGAGGGGCTGAATGGGCCTCCTCCTGTTTCTGTGTAATAGGCTCGAGGGGCTGAATGGCCTCCTCCTGTTCCTGTGCAACAGGCTCGAGGGGCTGAATGGCCTCCTCCTGTTCCTCTACAACAGGCTCGAGGGGCTGAATGGGCTTCCTCCTGTTCCTGTGTAATAGGCTCGAGGGGCTGAATGGCCTCCTCCTGTTCCTGTGCAACAGGCTCGAGGGGCTGAATGGCCTCCTCCTGTTCCTCTACAACAGGCTCGAGGGGCTGAATGGGCCTCCTCCTGTTCCTGCGTAATAGGCTCGAGGGGCTGAATGGCCGCCCCCTGTTCCTGTGCAACAGGCTCGAGGGGCTGAATGGCCTCGTCCTGTTCCTCTACAACAGGCCCGAGGGGCTGAATGGGTCTCCTCCTGTTCCTCTACAACAGGTTCGAGGGGCTGAATAGGCCTCCTCCTGTTCCTGTGTAATAGGCTCGAGGAGCTGAATGGCCGCCTCCTGTTCTTGTGCAACAGGCTTGAGGGGCTGAATGGCCTCCTCCTGCTCCTCTACAACAGGCTCGAGGGGCTGAATGGGCCTCCTCCTGTTCCTGTGTAATAGGCTCGAGGGGCTGAATGGCCTCCTCGTGTTCCTGTGCAACAGGCTCGAGGGGCTGAATGGCCTCCTCCTGTTCCTCTACAACAGGCTCGAGGGGCTGAAAGGGCCTCCTCATGTTCCTGTGTAATAGGCTCGAGGGGCTGAATGGCCGCCTCCTGTTCCTGTGCAACAGGCTCGAGGGGCTGAATGGCCTCCTCCTGTTCCTCTACAACAGGCTCGAGGGGCTGAATGGGCCTCCTCCTGTGTAATAGGCTCGAGGGGCTGAATGGCCGCCTCCTGTTCTTGTGCAACAGGCTCGAGGGGCTGAATGGCCTCCTCCTGTTCGTCTACAACAGGCTCGAGGGGCTGAATGGGCCTCCTCCTGTTCCTGTGTAATAGGCTCGAGGGGCTGAATGGCCTCCTCCTGTTCCTGTGCAACAGGCTCGAGGGGCTGAATGGCCTCCTCCTGTTCCTCTACAACAGGCTCGAGGGGCTGAATGGGCCTCCTCCTATTCCTGTGTAATAGGCTCGAGGGGCTGAATGGCCTCCTCCTGTTCCTGTGCAACAGGCTCGAGGGGCTGAATGGCCTCCTACTGTTCCTCTACAACAGGCTCGAGGGGCTGAATGGGCCTCCTCCTGTTCCTGTGTAATAGGCTCGAGGGGCTGAATGGCCGCCCCCTGTTCCTGTGCAACAGGATCGAGGGGCTGAATGGCCTCCTCCTGTTCCTCTACTACAGGCTCGAGGGGCTGAATGGGCCTCCTCCCGTTCCTGTGTAATAGGCTCGAGGGGCTGAATGGCCGCCTCCTGTTCTTGTGCAACAGGCTCGAGGGGCTGAATGGCCTCCTCCTGTTCCTCTACAACAGGCTCGAGGGGCTGAATGGGCCTCCTCCTGTACCTGTGTAATAGGCTCGAGGGGCTGAATGGCCTCCTCCTGTTCCTGTGCAACAGGCTCGAGGTGCTGAATGGCCTCCTCCTGTTCCTCTACAACAGGCTCGAGGGGCTGAAAGGGCCTCCTCATGTTCCTGTGTAATAGGCTCGAGGGGCTGAATGGCCGCCTCCTGTTCCTGTGCAACAGGCTCGAGGGGCTGAATGGCCTCCTCCTGTTCCTCTACAACAGGCTCGAGGGGCTGAAAGGGCCTCCTCATGTTCCTGTGTAATAGGCTCGAGGGGCTGAATGGCCGCCTCCTGTTCTTGTGCAACAGGCTTGAGGGGCTGAATGGCCTCCTGATGTTCCTCTACAACAGGCTCGAGGGGCTGAATGGGCCTCCTCCTGTTCCTGTGTAATAGGCTCGAGGGGCTGAATGGCCTCCTCCTGTTCCTATGCAACAGGCTCGAGGGGCTGAATGGCCTCCTCCTGTTCCTCTACAACAGGCTCGAGGGGCTGAATGGGCCTCCTCATGTTCCTGTGTAATAGGCTCGAGGGGCTGAATGGCCGCCTCCTGTTCCTCTGCAACAGGTTCGAGGGGCTGAATGGCCTCCTCCTGTTCCTCTACAACAGGCTCGAGGGGCTGAATAGGCCTCCTCATGTTCCTGTGTAATAGGCTCGAGGGGCTGAATGGCCGCCTCCTGTTCCTGTGCAACAGGCTCGAGGGGCTGTATGGCCTCCTCCTGTTCCTCTACAACAGGCTCGAGGGGCTGAATGGGCCTCCTCCTGTTCCTGTGTAATAGGCTCGAGGGGCTGAATGGCCGCCTCCTGTTCTTGTGCAACAGGCTCGAGGGGCTGAATGGCCTCCTCCTGTTCCTCTACAACAGGCTCGAGGGGCTGAATGGGCCTCCTCCTGTTTCTGTGTAATAGGCTCGAGGGGCTGAATGGCCTCCTCCTGTTCCTGTGCAACAGGCTCGAGGGGCTGAATGGCCTCCTCCTGTTCCTCTACAACAGGCTCGAGGGGCTGAATGGGCTTCCTCCTGTTCCTGTGTAATAGGCTCGAGGGGCTGAATGGCCTCCTCCTGTTCCTGTGCAACAGGCTCGAGGGGCTGAATGGCCTCCTCCTGTTCCTCTACAACAGGCTCGAGGGGCTGAATGGGCCTCCTCCTGTTCCTGCGTAATAGGCTCGAGGGGCTGAATGGCCGCCCCCTGTTCCTGTGCAACAGGCTCGAGGGGCTGAATGGCCTCGTCCTGTTCCTCTACAACAGGCCCGAGGGGCTGAATGGGTCTCCTCCTGTTCCTCTACAACAGGTTCGAGGGGCTGAATAGGCCTCCTCCTGTTCCTGTGTAATAGGCTCGAGGAGCTGAATGGCCGCCTCCTGTTCTTGTGCAACAGGCTTGAGGGGCTGAATGGCCTCCTCCTGCTCCTCTACAACAGGCTCGAGGGGCTGAATGGGCCTCCTCCTGTTCCTGTGTAATAGGCTCGAGGGGCTGAATGGCCTCCTCGTGTTCCTGTGCAACAGGCTCGAGGGGCTGAATGGCCTCCTCCTGTTCCTCTACAACAGGCTCGAGGGGCTGAAAGGGCCTCCTCATGTTCCTGTGTAATAGGCTCGAGGGGCTGAATGGCCGCCTCCTGTTCCTGTGCAACAGGCTCGAGGGGCTGAATGGCCTCCTCCTGTTCCTCTACAACAGGCTCGAGGGGCTGAATGGGCCTCCTCCTGTGTAATAGGCTCGAGGGGCTGAATGGCCGCCTCCTGTTCTTGTGCAACAGGCTCGAGGGGCTGAATGGCCTCCTCCTGTTCGTCTACAACAGGCTCGAGGGGCTGAATGGGCCTCCTCCTGTTCCTGTGTAATAGGCTCGAGGGGCTGAATGGCCTCCTCCTGTTCCTGTGCAACAGGCTCGAGGGGCTGAATGGCCTCCTCCTGTTCCTCTACAACAGGCTCGAGGGGCTGAATGGGCCTCCTCCTATTCCTGTGTAATAGGCTCGAGGGGCTGAATGGCCTCCTCCTGTTCCTGTGCAACAGGCTCGAGGGGCTGAATGGCCTCCTACTGTTCCTCTACAACAGGCTCGAGGGGCTGAATGGGCCTCCTCCTGTTCCTGTGTAATAGGCTCGAGGGGCTGAATGGCCGCCCCCTGTTCCTGTGCAACAGGATCGAGGGGCTGAATGGCCTCCTCCTGTTCCTCTACTACAGGCTCGAGGGGCTGAATGGGCCTCCTCCCGTTCCTGTGTAATAGGCTCGAGGGGCTGAATGGCCGCCTCCTGTTCTTGTGCAACAGGCTCGAGGGGCTGAATGGCCTCCTCCTGTTCCTCTACAACAGGCTCGAGGGGCTGAATGGGCCTCCTCCTGTACCTGTGTAATAGGCTCGAGGGGCTGAATGGCCTCCTCCTGTTCCTGTGCAACAGGCTCGAGGTGCTGAATGGCCTCCTCCTGTTCCTCTACAACAGGCTCGAGGGGCTGAAAGGGCCTCCTCATGTTCCTGTGTAATAGGCTCGAGGGGCTGAATGGCCGCCTCCTGTTCCTGTGCAACAGGCTCGAGGGGCTGAATGGCCTCCTCCTGTTCCTCTACAACAGGCTCGAGGGGCTGAAAGGGCCTCCTCATGTTCCTGTGTAATAGGCTCGAGGGGCTGAATGGCCGCCTCCTGTTCTTGTGCAACAGGCTTGAGGGGCTGAATGGCCTCCTGATGTTCCTCTACAACAGGCTCGAGGGGCTGAATGGGCCTCCTCCTGTTCCTGTGTAATAGGCTCGAGGGGCTGAATGGCCTCCTCCTGTTCCTATGCAACAGGCTCGAGGGGCTGAATGGCCTCCTCCTGTTCCTCTACAACAGGCTCGAGGGGCTGAATGGGCCTCCTCATGTTCCTGTGTAATAGGCTCGAGGGGCTGAATGGCCGCCTCCTGTTCCTCTGCAACAGGTTCGAGGGGCTGAATGGCCTCCTCCTGTTCCTCTACAACAGGCTCGAGGGGCTGAATAGGCCTCCTCATGTTCCTGTGTAATAGGCTCGAGGGGCTGAATGGCCGCCTCCTGTTCCTGTGCAACAGGCTCGAGGGGCTGTATGGCCTCCTCCTGTTCCTCTACAACAGGCTCGAGGGGCTGAATGGGCCTCCTCCTGTTCCTGTGTAATAGGCTCGAGGGGCTGAATGGCCGCCTCCTGTTCTTGTGCAACAGGCTCGAGGGGCTGAATGGCCTCCTCCTGTTCCTCTACAACAGGCTCGAGGGGCTGAATGGGCCTCCTCCTGTTTCTGTGTAATAGGCTCGAGGGGCTGAATGGCCTCCTCCTGTTCCTGTGCAACAGGCTCGAGGGGCTGAATGGCCTTCTCCTGTTCCTCTACAACAGGCTCGAGGGGCTGAATGGGCTTCCTCCTGTTCCTGTGTAATAGGCTCGAGGGGCTGAATGGCCTCCTCCTGTTCCTGTGCAACAGGCTCGAGGGGCTGAATGGCCTCCTCCTGTTCCTCTTCAACAGGCTCGAGGGGCTGAATGGGCCTCCTCCTGTTCCTGCGTAATAGGCTCGAGGGGCTGAATGGCCGCCCCCTGTTCCTGTGCAACAGGCTCGAGGGGCTGAATGGCCTCCTCCTGTTCCTCTACAACAGGCCCGAGGGGCTGAATGGGTCTCCTCCTGTTCCTGTGTAATAGGCTCGCGGGGCTGAATGGCCGCCTCCTTTTCCTGTGCAACAGGCTCGAGGGGCTGAATGGCCTCCTCCTGTTCCTCTACAACAGGCTCGAGGGGCTGAATGGGCCTCCTCCTGTTCCTGTGTAATAGGCTCGAGGGGCTGAATGGCCGCCTCCTGTTCTTGTGCAACAGGCTCGAGGGGCTGAATGGCCTCCTCCTGTTCCTCTACAACAGGCTCGAGGGGCTGAATGGGCCTCCTCATGTTCCTGTGTAATAGGCTCGAGGGGCTGAATGGCCGCCTCCTGTTCCTCTGCAACAGGCTCGAGGGGCTGAATGGCCTCCTCCTGATCCTGTACAACAGGCTCGAGGGGCTGAATGGGTCTCCTCATGTTCCTGTGTAATAGGCTCGAGGGGCTGAATGGCCGCCTCCTGTTCCTGTGCAACAGGCTCGAGGGGCTGTATGGCCTCCTCCTATTCCTCTACAACAGGCACGAGGGGCTGAATGGGCCTCCTCCTGTTCCTGTGTAATAGGCTCGAGGGGCTGAATGGCTGCCTCCTGTTCTTGTGCAACAGGCTCGAGGGGCTGAATGGCTTCCTCCTGTTCCTCGACAACAGGCTCGAGGGGCTGAATGGGCATCCTCCTGTTCCTGTGTAATAGGCTCGAGGGGCTGAATGGCCTCCTCCTGTTCCTGTGCAACAGGCTCTAGGTGCTGAATGGCCTCCTCCTGTTCCTCTACAACAGGCTCGAGGGGCTGAATGGCCGCCTCCTGTTCCTCTGCAACAGGCTCGAGGGGCTGAATGGCCTCCTCCTGATCCTGTACAACAGGCTCGAGGGGCTGAATGGGCCTCCTCATGTTCCTGTGCAATAGGCTCGAGGGGCTGAATGGCCGCCTCCTGTTCCTGTGCAACAGGCTCGAGGGGCTGAATCGCCTCCTCCTGTTCCTCTACAACAGGCTCGATTAGCTGAATGGGCCTCTTCCTGTTCCTGTGTAATAGGCTCAAGGGGCTGAATGGCCTCCTCCTCTTCCTGTGCAACAGGCTCGAGGGGCTGAATGGCCTCCTCCTGTTCCTCTACAACAGGCTCGAGGGGCTGAATGGGCCTCCTCCTGTTCCTATGTAATAGACTCGAGGGGCTGAATGGCCGCCTCCAGTTCCTGTGCAACAGGCTCGATGGGCTGAATGGCCTCCTCCTGTTCCTCTACAACAGGTTCGAGGGGCTGAATAGGCCTCCTCCTGTTCCTGTGTAATAGGCTCGAGGAGCTGAATGGCCGCCTCCTGTTCTTGTGCAACAGGCTTGAGGGGCTGAATGGCCTCCTCCTGCTCCTCTACAACAGGCTCGAGGGGCTGAATGGGCCTCCTCCTGTTCCTGTGTAATAGGCTCGAGGGGCTGAATGGCCTCCTCGTGTTCCTGTGCAACAGGCTCGAGGGGCTGAATGGCCTCCTCCTGTTCCTCTACAACAGGCTCGAGGGGCTGAAAGGGCCTCCTCATGTTCCTGTGTAATAGGCTCGAGGGGCTGAATGGCTGCCTCCTGTTCCTGTGCAACAGGCTCGAGGGGCTGAATGGCCTCCTCCTGTTCCTCTACAACAGGCTCGAGGGGCTGAATGGGCCTCCTCCTGTTCCTGTGTAATAGGCTCGAGGGGCTGAATGGCCGCCTCCTGTTCTTGTGCAACAGGCTCGAGGGGCTGAATGGCCTCCTCCTGTTCGTCTACAACAGGCTCGAGGGGCTGAATGGGCCTCCTCCTGTTCCTGTGTAATAGGCTCGAGGGGCTGAATGGCCTCCTCCTGTTCCTGTGCAACAGGCTCGAGGGGCTGAATGGCCTCCTCCTGTTCCTCTACAACAGGCTCGAGGGGCTGAATGGGCCTCCTCCTATTCCTGTGTAATAGGCTCGAGGGGCTGAATGGCCTCCTCCTGTTCCTGTGCAACAGGCTCGAGGGGCTGAATGGCCTCCTACTGTTCCTCTACAACAGGCTCGAGGGGCTGAATGGGCCTCCTCCTGTTCCTGTGTAATAGGCTCGAGGGGCTGAATGGCCGCCCCCTGTTCCTGTGCAACAGGATCGAGGGGCTGAATGGCCTCCTCCTGTTCCTCTACTACAGGCTCGAGGGGCTGAATGGGCCTCCTCCCGTTCCTGTGTAATAGGCTCGAGGGGCTGAATGGCCGCCTCCTGTTCTTGTGCAACAGGCTCGAGGGGCTGAATGGCCTCCTCCTGTTCCTCTACAACAGGCTCGAGGGGCTGAATGGGCCTCCTCCTGTACCTGTGTAATAGGCTCGAGGGGCAGAATGGCCTCCTCCTGTTCCTGTGCAACAGGCTCGAGGTGCTGAATGGCCTCCTCCTGTTCCTCTACAACAGGCTCGAGGGGCTGAAAGGGCCTCCTCATGTTCCTGTGTAATAGGCTCGAGGGGCTGAATGGCCGCCTCCTGTTCCTGTGCAACAGGCTCGAGGGGCTGAATGGCCTCCTCCTGTTCCTCTACAACAGGCTCGAGGGGCTGAAAGGGCCTCCTCATGTTCCTGTGTAATAGGCTCGAGGGGCTGAATGGCCGCCTCCTGTTCTTGTGCAACAGGCTTGAGGGGCTGAATGGCCTCCTGATGTTCCTCTACAACAGGCTCGAGGGGCTGAATGGGCCTCCTCCTGTTCCTGTGTAATAGGCTCGAGGGGCTGAATGGCCTCCTCCTGTTCCTATGCAACAGGCTCGAGGGGCTGAATGGCCTCCTCCTGTTCCTCTACAACAGGCTCGAGGGGCTGAATGGGCCTCCTCATGTTCCTGTGTAATAGGCTCGAGGGGCTGAATGGCCGCCTCCTGTTCCTCTGCAACAGGTTCGAGGGGCTGAATGGCCTCCTCCTGTTCCTCTACAACAGGCTCGAGGGGCTGAATAGGCCTCCTCATGTTCCTGTGTAATAGGCTCGAGGGGCTGAATGGCCGCCTCCTGTTCCTGTGCAACAGGCTCGAGGGGCTGTATGGCCTCCTCCTGTTCCTCTACAACAGGCTCGAGGGGCTGAATGGGCCTCCTCCTGTTCCTGTGTAATAGGCTCGAGGGGCTGAATGGCCGCCTCCTGTTCTTGTGCAACAGGCTCGAGGGGCTGAATGGCCTCCTCATGTTCCTCTACAACAGGCTCGAGGGGCTGAATGGGCCTCCTCCTGTTTCTGTGTAATAGGCTCGAGGGGCTGAATGGCCTCCTCCTGTTCCTGTGCAACAGGCTCGAGGGGCTGAATGGCCTCCTCCTGTTCCTCTACAACAGGCTCGAGGGGCTGAATGGGCTTCCTCCTGTTCCTGTGTAATAGGCTCGAGGGGCTGAATGGCCTCCTCCTGTTCCTGTGCAACAGGCTCGAGGGGCTGAATGGCCTCCTCCTGTTCCTCTACAACAGGCTCGAGGGGCTGAATGGGCCTCCTCCTGTTCCTGCGTAATAGGCTCGAGGGGCTGAATGGCCGCCCCCTGTTCCTGTGCAACAGGCTCGAGGGGCTGAATGGCCTCGTCCTGTTCCTCTACAACAGGCCCGAGGGGCTGAATGGGTCTCCTCCTGTTCCTCTACAACAGGTTCGAGGGGCTGAATAGGCCTCCTCCTGTTCCTGTGTAATAGGCTCGAGGAGCTGAATGGCCGCCTCCTGTTCTTGTGCAACAGGCTTGAGGGGCTGAATGGCCTCCTCCTGCTCCTCTACAACAGGCTCGAGGGGCTGAATGGGCCTCCTCCTGTTCCTGTGTAATAGGCTCGAGGGGCTGAATGGCCTCCTCGTGTTCCTGTGCAACAGGCTCGAGGGGCTGAATGGCCTCCTCCTGTTCCTCTACAACAGGCTCGAGGGGCTGAAAGGGCCTCCTCATGTTCCTGTGTAATAGGCTCGAGGGGCTGAATGGCCGCCTCCTGTTCCTGTGCAACAGGCTCGAGGGGCTGAATGGCCTCCTCCTGTTCCTCTACAACAGGCTCGAGGGGCTGAATGGGCCTCCTCCTGTGTAATAGGCTCGAGGGGCTGAATGGCCGCCTCCTGTTCTTGTGCAACAGGCTCGAGGGGCTGAATGGCCTCCTCCTGTTCGTCTACAACAGGCTCGAGGGGCTGAATGGGCCTCCTCCTGTTCCTGTGTAATAGGCTCGAGGGGCTGAATGGCCTCCTCCTGTTCCTGTGCAACAGGCTCGAGGGGCTGAATGGCCTCCTCCTGTTCCTCTACAACAGGCTCGAGGGGCTGAATGGGCCTCCTCCTCTTCCTGTGTAATAGGCTCGAGGGGCTGAATGGCCTCCTCCTGTTCCTGTGCAACAGGCTCGAGGGGCTGAATGGCCTCCTACTGTTCCTCTACAACAGGCTCGAGGGGCTGAATGGGCCTCCTCCTGTTCCTGTGTAATAGGCTCGAGGGGCTGAATGGCCGCCCCCTGTTCCTGTGCAACAGGATCGAGGGGCTGAATGGCCTCCTCCTGTTCCTCTACTACAGGCTCGAGGGGCTGAATGGGCCTCCTCCCGTTCCTGTGTAATAGGCTCGAGGGGCTGAATGGCCGCCTCCTGTTCTTGTGCAACAGGCTCGAGGGGCTGAATGGCCTCCTCCTGTTCCTCTACAACAGGCTCGAGGGGCTGAATGGGCCTCCTCCTGTACCTGTGTAATAGGCTCGAGGGGCTGAATGGCCTCCTCCTGTTCCTGTGCAACAGGCTCGAGGTGCTGAATGGCCTCCTCCTGTTCCTCTACAACAGGCTCGAGGGGCTGAAAGGGCCTCCTCATGTTCCTGTGTAATAGGCTCGAGGGGCTGAATGGCCGCCTCCTGTTCCTGTGCAACAGGCTCGAGGGGCTGAATGGCCTCCTCCTGTTCCTCTACAACAGGCTCGAGGGGCTGAAAGGGCCTCCTCATGTTCCTGTGTAATAGGCTCGAGGGGCTGAATGGCCGCCTCCTGTTCTTGTGCAACAGGCTTGAGGGGCTGAATGGCCTCCTGATGTTCCTCTACAACAGGCTCGAGGGGCTGAATGGGCCTCCTCCTGTTCCTGTGTAATAGGCTCGAGGGGCTGAATGGCCTCCTCCTGTTCCTATGCAACAGGCTCGAGGGGCTGAATGGCCTCCTCCTGTTCCTCTACAACAGGCTCGAGGGGCTGAATGGGCCTCCTCATGTTCCTGTGTAATAGGCTCGAGGGGCTGAATGGCCGCCTCCTGTTCCTCTGCAACAGGTTCGAGGGGCTGAATGGCCTCCTCCTGTTCCTCTACAACAGGCTCGAGGGGCTGAATAGGCCTCCTCATGTTCCTGTGTAATAGGCTCGAGGGGCTGAATGGCCGCCTCCTGTTCCTGTGCAACAGGCTCGAGGGGCTGTATGGCCTCCTCCTGTTCCTCTACAACAGGCTCGAGGGGCTGAATGGGCCTCCTCCTGTTCCTGTGTAATAGGCTCGAGGGGCTGAATGGCCGCCTCCTGTTCTTGTGCAACAGGCTCGAGGGGCTGAATGGCCTCCTCCTGTTCCTCTACAACAGGCTCGAGGGGCTGAATGGGCCTCCTCCTGTTTCTGTGTAATAGGCTCGAGGGGCTGAATGGCCTCCTCCTGTTCCTGTGCAACAGGCTCGAGGGGCTGAATGGCCTTCTCCTGTTCCTCTACAACAGGCTCGAGGGGCTGAATGGGCTTCCTCCTGTTCCTGTGTAATAGGCTCGAGGGGCTGAATGGCCTCCTCCTGTTCCTGTGCAACAGGCTCGAGGGGCTGAATGGCCTCCTCCTGTTCCTCTTCAACAGGCTCGAGGGGCTGAATGGGCCTCCTCCTGTTCCTGCGTAATAGGCTCGAGGGGCTGAATGGCCGCCCCCTGTTCCTGTGCAACAGGCTCGAGGGGCTGAATGGCCTCCTCCTGTTCCTCTACAACAGGCCCGAGGGGCTGAATGGGTCTCCTCCTGTTCCTGTGTAATAGGCTCGCGGGGCTGAATGGCCGCCTCCTTTTCCTGTGCAACAGGCTCGAGGGGCTGAATGGCCTCCTCCTGTTCCTCTACAACAGGCTCGAGGGGCTGAATGGGCCTCCTCCTGTTCCTGTGTAATAGGCTCGAGGGGCTGAATGGCCGCCTCCTGTTCTTGTGCAACAGGCTCGAGGGGCTGAATGGCCTCCTCCTGTTCCTCTACAACAGGCTCGAGGGGCTGAATGGGCCTCCTCATGTTCCTGTGTAATAGGCTCGAGGGGCTGAATGGCCGCCTCCTGTTCCTCTGCAACAGGCTCGAGGGGCTGAATGGCCTCCTCCTGATCCTGTACAACAGGCTCGAGGGGCTGAATGGGTCTCCTCATGTTCCTGTGTAATAGGCTCGAGGGGCTGAATGGCCGCCTCCTGTTCCTGTGCAACAGGCTCGAGGGGCTGTATGGCCTCCTCCTATTCCTCTACAACAGGCACGAGGGGCTGAATGGGCCTCCTCCTGTTCCTGTGTAATAGGCTCGAGGGGCTGAATGGCTGCCTCCTGTTCTTGTGCAACAGGCTCGAGGGGCTGAATGGCTTCCTCCTGTTCCTCTACAACAGGCTCGAGGGGCTGAATGGGCATCCTCCTGTTCCTGTGTAATAGGCTCGAGGGGCTGAATGGCCTCCTCCTGTTCCTGTGCAACAGGCTCTAGGTGCTGAATGGCCTCCTCCTGTTCCTCTACAACAGGCTCGAGGGGCTGAATGGCCTCCTCCTGTTCCTCTACAACAGGCTCGAGGGGCTGAATGGGCCTCTTCCTGTTCCTGTGTAATAGGCTCAAGGGGCTGAATGGCCTCCTCCTCTTCCTGTGCAACAGGCTCGAGGGGCTGAATGGCCTCCTCCTGTTCCTCTACAACAGGCTCGTGGGGCTGAATGGGCCTCCTCCTGTTCCTGTGTAATAGGCTCGAGGGGCTGAATGGCCGCCTCCTGTTCCTGTGCAACAGGCTCGATGGGCTGAATGGCCTCCTCCTGTTCCTCTACAACAGGCTCGAGGGGCTGAATAGGCCTCCTCCTGTTCCTGTGTAATAGGCTCGAGGAGCTGAATGGCCGCCTCCTGTTCTTGTGCAACAGGCTTGAGGGGCTGAATGGCCTCCTCCTGTTCCTCTACAACAGGCTCGAGGGGCTGAATGGGCCTCCTCCTGTTCCTGTGTAATAGGCTCGAGGGGCTGAATGGCCTCCTCCTGTTCCTGTGCAACAGGCTCGAGGGGCTGAATGGCCTCCTCCTGTTCCTCTACAACAGGCTCGAGGGGCTGAAAGGGCCTCCTCATGTTCCTGTGTAATAGGCTCGAGGGGCTGAATGGCCGCCTCCTGTTCCTGTGCAACAGGCTCGAGGGGCTGAATGGCCTCCTCCTGTTCCTCTACAACAGGCTCGAGGGGCTGAATGGGCCTCCTCCTGTTCCTGTGTAATAGGCTCGAGGGGCTGAATGGCCGCCTCCTGTTCTTGTGCAACAGGCTCGAGGGGCTGAATGGCCTCCTCCTGTTCCTCTACAACAGGCTCGAGGGGCTGAATGGGCCTCCTCATGTTCCTGTGTAATAGGCTCGAGGGGCTGAATGGCCGCCTCCTGTTCCTCTGCAACAGGCTCGAGGGGCTGAATGGCCTCCTCCTGATCCTGTACAACAGGCTCGAGGGGCTGAATGGGCCTCCTCATGTTCCTGTGTAATAGGCTCGAGGGGCTGAATGGCCGCCTCCTGTTCCTGTGCAACAGGCTCGAGGGGCTGTATGGCCTCCTCCTATTCCTCTACAACAGGCACGAGGGGCTGAATGGGCCTCCTCCTGTTCCTGTGTAATAGGCTCGAGGGGCTGAATGGCTGCCTCCTGTTCTTGTGCAACAGGCTCGAGGGGCTGAATGGCTTCCTCCTGTTCCTCTACGACAGGCTCGAGGGGCTGAATGGGCATCCTCCTGTTCCTGTGTAATAGGCTCGAGGGGCTGAATGGCCTCCTCCTGTTCCTGTGCAACAGGCTCTAGGTGCTGAATGGCCTCCTCCTGTTCCTCTACAACAGGCTCGAGGGGCTGAATGGCCTCCTCCTGTTCCTCTACAACAGGCTCGAGGGGCTGAATGGGCCTCTTCCTGTTCCTGTGTAATAGGCTCAAGGGGCTGAATGGCCTCCTCCTCTTCCTGTGCAACAGGTTCGAGGGGCTGAATGGCCTCCTCCTGTTCCTCTACAACAGGCTCGTGGGGCTGAATGGGCCTCCTCCTGTTCCTGTGTAATAGGCTCGAGGGGCTGAATGGCCGCCTCCTGTTCCTGTGCAACAGGCTCGATGGGCTGAATGGCCTCCTCCTGTTCCTCTACAACAGGCTCGAGGGGCTGAAAAGGCCTCCTCCTGTTCCTGTGTAATAGGCTCGAGGAGCTGAATGGCCGCCTCCTGTTCTTGTGCAACAGGCTTGAGGGGCTGAATGGCCTCCTCCTGTTCCTCTACAACAGGCTCGAGGGGCTGAATGGGCCTCCTCCTGTTCCTGTGTAATAGGCTCGAGGGGCTGAATGGCCTCCTCCTGTTCCTGTGCAACAGGCTCGAGGGGCTGAATGGCCTCCTCCTGTTCCTCTACAACAGGCTCGAGGGGCTGAAAGGGCCTCCTCATGTTCCTGTGTAATAGGCTCGAGGGGCTGAATGGCCGCCTCCTGTTCCTGTGCAACAGGCTCGAGGGGCTGAATGGCCTCCTCCTGTTCCTCTACAACAGGCTCGAGGGGCTGAATGGGCCTCCTCCTGTTCCTGTGTAATAGGCTCGAGGGGCTGAATGGCCGCCTCCAGTTCTTGTGCAACAGGCTCGAGGGGCTGAATGGCCTCCTCCTGTTCCTCTACAACAGGCTCGAGGGGCTGAATGGGCCTCCTCCTGTTCCTGTGTAATAGGCTCGAGGGGCTGAATGGCCTCCTCCTGTTCCTGTGCAACAGGCTCGAGGGGCTGAATGGCCTCCTCCTGTTCCTCTACAACAGGCTCGAGGGGCTGAATGGGCCTCCTCCTATTCCTGTGTAATCGGCTCGAGGGGCTGAATGGCCTCCTCCTGTTCCTGTGCAACAGGCTCGAGGGGCTGAATGGCCTCCTCCTGTTCCTCTACAACAGGCTCGAGGGGCTGAATGGGCCTCCTCCTGTTCCTGTGTAATAGGCTCGAGGGGCTGAATGGCCACCCCCTGTTCCTGTTCAACAGGCTCGAGGGGCTGAATGGCCTCCTCCTGTTCCTCTACTACAGGCTCGAGGGGCTGAATGGGCCTCCTCCCGTTCCTGTGTAATAGGCTCGAGGGGCTGAATGGTCGCCTCCTGTTCTTGTGCAACAGGCTCGAGGGGCTGAATGGCCTCCTCCTGT
The DNA here is from genome assembly GCF_044704955.1 of Pristiophorus japonicus. NCBI lineage: Eukaryota > Metazoa > Chordata > Chondrichthyes > Pristiophoridae > Pristiophorus > Pristiophorus japonicus. The sequence continues at coordinate 11,999,027 of NW_027252779.1, forward strand.
ATCTCTACAACAGGCTCGAGGGGCTGAATGGGCCTCCTCCTGTTCCTGTGTAATAGGCTCGAGGGGCTGAATGGCCGACTCCTATTCCTCTACAACAGGCTCGAGGGGCAGAATGGGCCTCCTCCTGTTCCTGTGTAATAGGCTCGAGGGGCTGAATGGCCTCCTCCTGTTCCTCTACAACAGGCTCGAGGGGCTGAATGGGCCTCCTCCTGTTCCTGTGTAATAGGCTCGAGGGGCTGAATGGCCGCCTCCTATTGCTGTGCAACAGGCTCGAGGGGCTGAATGGCCTCCTCCTGTTCCTCTACAACAGGCTCGAGGGGCTGAATGGGCCTCCTCCTGTTCCTGTGTAATAGGCTCGAGGGACTGAATGGCCGCCTCCTCTTCCTGTGCAACAGGCTCGAGGGGCTGAATGGCCGCCTCCTATTCCTGTGCAACAGGCTCGAGGGGCTGAATGGCCTCCTCCTGTTCCTCTACAACAGGCTCGAGGGGCTGAATGGGCCTCCTCCTCTTCCTGTGTAATAAGCTCGAGGGGCTGAATGGCCTCCTCCTGTTCCTCTACAACAGGCTCGAGGGGCTGAATGGGCCTCCTCCTGTTCCTGTGTAATAGGCTCGAGGGGCTGAATGGCCACCTACTATTCCTGTGCAACAGGCTCGAGGGGCTGAATGGTCTCCTCCTGTTCCTTAACAACAGGCTCGATGGGCTGAATGGGCCTCCTCCTCTTCCTGTGTAATAGGCTCGAGGGGCTGAATGGCCTCCTCCTGTTCCTCTACAACAGGCTCGAGGGGCTGAATGGGCCTCCTCCTGTTCCTGTATAATAGTTTCGAGGGGCTGAATGGCCGCCTCCTGTTCCTGTGCAACAGGTTTGAGGGGCTGAATGGCCGCCTCCTGTCCTTGTGCAACAGGATCGAGGGGCTGAATGGCCTCCTCCTGTTCCTCTACAACAGGCTCGAGGGGCTGTATGGGCCTCCTCCTGTTCCTGTGTAATAGGCTCGAGGGGCTGAATGGCCTCCTCCTGTTCCTGTGCAACAGGCTCGAGGGGCTGAACGGCCTCCTCCTGTTCCTCTACAACAGGCTCGAGGGGCTGAATGGGCCTCCTCCTGTTCCTGTGTAATAGGCTCGAGGGGCTGAATGGCCTCCTCCTGTTCCTGTGCAAGAGGCTCGAGGGGCTGAATGGCCTCCTCCTGTTCCTCTACAACAGGCTCGAGGGGCTGAATGGGCCTCCTCCTGTTCCTGTGTAATAGGCTCGAGGGGCTGAATGGCCGCCTCCTGTTCCTGTGCAACAGGCTCGAGGGGCTGAATGGCCTCCTCCTGTTCCTCTACTACAGGCTCGAGGGGCTGAATGGGTCTCCTCCTGTTCCTGTGTAATAGGCTCGAGGGGCTGAATGGCCTCCTCCTGTTCCTGTGCAACAGGCTCGAGGGGCTGAATGGCCTCATCCTGTTCCTCTACAACAGGCTCGAGGGGCTGAATGGGCCGCCTCCTGTTCCTGTGCAACAGGCTCGAGGGGCTGAATGGGCATCCTCCTGTTCCTGTGCAACAGGCTCGAGGGGCTGAATGGGCCTCCTCCTGTTCCTGTGTAATAGGCTCGAGGGGCTGAATGGCCGCCTCCTGTTCCTGTGCAACAGGCTCGAGGGGCTGAATGGCCTCCTCCTGTTCCTCTACTACAGGCTCGAGGGGCTGAATGGGTCTCCTCCTGTTCCTGTGTAATAGGCTCGAGGGGCTGAATGGCCTCCTCCTGTTCCTGTGCAACAGGCTCGAGGGGCTGAATGGCCTCCTCCTGTTCCTCTACAACAGGCTCGAGGGGCTGAATGGGCCGCCTCCTGTTCCTGTGCAACAGGCTCGAGGGGCTGAATGGCCTCCTCCTGTTCCTCTGCAACAGGCTCGAGGGGCTGAATGGGCCTCCTCCTGTTCCTGTGAAATAGGCTCGAGGGGCTGAATGGCCGCCTCCTGTTCCTGTGCAACAGGCTCGAGGGGCTGAATGGCCTCCTCCTGTTCCTCTACGACAGGCTCGTGGGGCTGAATGGGTCTCCTCCTGTTCCTGTGTAATAGGCTTGAGGGGCTGAATGGCCTCCTCCTGTTCCTGTGCAACAGGCTCGAGGGGCTGAATGGCCTCCTCCTGTTCCTCTACAACAGGCTCGAGGGGCTGAATGGGCCGCCTCCTGTTCCTGTGCAACAGGCTCGAGGGGCTGAATGGGCCTCCTCCTGTTCCTGTGCAACAGGGTCGAGGAACTGAATGGGCCGCCTCCTGTTCCTGTGCAACAGGCTCGAGGGGCTGAATGGGCCTCCTCCTGTTCCTGTGCAACAGGCTCGAGGGGCTGAATGGCCTCCTCCTGTTCCTCTACAACAGGCTCGAGGGGCTGAATGGGCCGCCTCCTGTTCCTGTGCAACAGGCTCGAGGGGCTGAATGGCCTCCTCCTGTTCCTCTACAACAGGCTCGAGGGGCTGAATGGGCCGCCTCCTGTTCCTGTGCAACAGGCTCGAGGGGCTGAATGGCCGCCTCCTGTTCCTGTACAACAGGCTCGAGGGGCTGAATGGCCGCCTCCTGTTCCTGTGCAACAGGCTCGAGGGGCTGAATGGCCGCCCCCTGTTCCTGTGCAACAGGCTCGAGGGGCTGAATGGCCTCCTCCTGTTCCTCTACAACAGGCCCGAGGGGCTGAATGGGTCTCCTCCTGTTCCTGTGTAATAGGCTCGCGGGGCTGAATGGCTGCCTCCTTTTCCTGTGCAACAGGCTCGAGGGGCTGAATGGCCTCCTCCTGTTCCTCTACAACAGGCTCGAGGGGCTGAATGGGCCTCCTCCTGTTCCTGTGTAATAGGCTCGAGGGGCTGAATGGCCGCCTCCTGTTCTTGTGCAACAGGCTCGAGGGGCTGAATGGCCTCCTCCTGTTCCTCTACAACAGGCTCGAGGGGCTGAATGGGCCTCCTCATGTTCCTGTGTAATAGGCTCGAGGGGCTGAATGGCCGCCTCCTGTTCCTCTGCAACAGGATCGAGGGGCTGAATGGCCTCCTCCTGATCCTGTACAACAGGCTCGAGGGGCTGAATGGGTCTCCTCATGTTCCTGTGTAATAGGCTCGAGGGGCTGAATGGCCGCCTCCTGTTCCTGTGCAACAGGCTCGAGGGGCTGTATGGCCTCCTCCTATTCCTCTACAACAGGCACGAGGGGCTGAATGGGCCTCCTCCTGTTCCTGTGTAATAGGCTCGAGGGGCTGAATGGCTGCCTCCTGTTCTTGTGCAACAGGCTCGAGGGGCTGAATGGCTTCCTCCTGTTCCTCTACAACAGGCTCGAGGGCCTGAATGGGCATCCTCCTGTTCCTGTGTAATAGGCTCGAGGGGCTGAATGGCCTCCTCCTGTTCCTGTGCAACAGGCTCTAGGTGCTGAATGGCCTCCTCCTGTTCCTCTACAACAGGCTCGAGGGGCTGAATGGCCTCCTCCTGTTCCTCTACAACAGGCTCGAGGGGCTGAATGGGCCTCTTCCTGTTCCTGTGTAATAGGCTCAAGGGGCTGAATGGCCTCCTCCTCTTCCTGTGCAACAGGCTCGAGGGGCTGAATGGCCTCCTCCTGTTCCTCTACAACAGGCTCGTGGGGCTGAATGGGCCTCCTCCTGTTCCTGTGTAATAGGCTCGAGGGGCTGAATGGCCGCCTCCTGTTCCTGTGCAACAGGCTCGATGGGCTGAATGGCCTCCTCCTGTTCCTCTACAACAGGCTCGAGGGGCTGAATAGGCCTCCTCCTGTTCCTGTGTAATAGGCTCGAGGAGCTGAATGGCCGCCTCCTGTTCTTGTGCAACAGGCTTGAGGGGCTGAATGGCCTCCTCCTGTTCCTCTACAACAGGCTCGAGGGGCTGAATGGGCCTCCTCCTGTTCCTGTGTAATAGGCTCGAGGGGCTGAATGGCCTCCTCCTGTTCCTGTGCAACAGGCTCTAGGTGCTGAATGGCCTCCTCCTGTTCCTCTACAACAGGCTCGAGGGGCTGAATGGCCTCCTCCTGTTCCTCTACAACAGGCTCGAGGGGCTGAATGGGCCTCTTCCTGTTCCTGTGTAATAGGCTCAAGGGGCTGAATGGCCTCCTCCTCTTCCTGTGCAACAGGCTCGAGGGGCTGAATGGCCTCCTCCTGTTCCTCTACAACAGGCTCGTGGGGCTGAATGGGCCTCCTCCTGTTCCTGTGTAATAGGCTCGAGGGGCTGAATGGCCGCCTCCTGTTCCTGTGCAACAGGCTCGATGGGCTGAATGGCCTCCTCCTGTTCCTCTACAACAGGCTCGAGGGGCTGAATAGGCCTCCTCCTGTTCCTGTGTAATAGGCTCGAGGAGCTGAATGGCCGCCTCCTGTTCTTGTGCAACAGGCTTGAGGGGCTGAATGGCCTCCTCCTGTTCCTCTACAACAGGCTCGAGGGGCTGAATGGGCCTCCTCCTGTTCCTGTGTAATAGGCTCGAGGGGCTGAATGGCCTCCTCCTGTTCCTGTGCAACAGGCTCGAGGGGCTGAATGGCCTCCTCCTGTTCCTCTACAACAGGCTCGAGGGGCTGAAAGGGCCTCCTCATGTTCCTGTGTAATAGGCTCGAGGGGCTGAATGGCCGCCTCCTGTTCCTGTGCAACAGGCTCGAGGGGCTGAATGGCCTCCTCCTGTTCCTCTACAACAGGCTCGAGGGGCTGAATGGGCCTCCTCCTGTTCCTGTGTAATAGGCTCGAGGGGCTGAATGGCCGCCTCCTGTTCTTGTGCAACAGGCTCGAGGGGCTGAATGGCCTCCTCCTGTTCCTCTACAACAGGCTCGAGGGGCTGAATGGGCCTCCTCATGTTCCTGTGTAATAGGCTCGAGGGGCTGAATGGCCGCCTCCTGTTCCTCTGCAACAGGCTCGAGGGGCTGAATGGCCTCCTCCTGATCCTGTACAACAGGCTCGAGGGGCTGAATGGGCCTCCTCATGTTCCTGTGTAATAGGCTCGAGGGGCTGAATGGCCGCCTCCTGTTCCTGTGCAACAGGCTCGAGGGGCTGTATGGCCTCCTCCTATTCCTCTACAACAGGCACGAGGGGCTGAATGGGCCTCCTCCTGTTCCTGTGTAATAGGCTCGAGGGGCTGAATGGCTGCCTCCTGTTCTTGTGCAACAGGCTCGAGGGGCTGAATGGCTTCCTCCTGTTCCTCTACGACAGGCTCGAGGGGCTGAATGGGCATCCTCCTGTTCCTGTGTAATAGGCTCGAGGGGCTGAATGGCCTCCTCCTGTTCCTGTGCAACAGGCTCTAGGTGCTGAATGGCCTCCTCCTGTTCCTCTACAACAGGCTCGAGGGGCTGAATGGCCTCCTCCTGTTCCTCTACAACAGGCTCGAGGGGCTGAATGGGCCTCTTCCTGTTCCTGTGTAATAGGCTCAAGGGGCTGAATGGCCTCCTCCTCTTCCTGTGCAACAGGTTCGAGGGGCTGAATGGCCTCCTCCTGTTCCTCTACAACAGGCTCGTGGGGCTGAATGGGCCTCCTCCTGTTCCTGTGTAATAGGCTCGAGGGGCTGAATGGCCGCCTCCTGTTCCTGTGCAACAGGCTCGATGGGCTGAATGGCCTCCTCCTGTTCCTCTACAACAGGCTCGAGGGGCTGAAAAGGCCTCCTCCTGTTCCTGTGTAATAGGCTCGAGGAGCTGAATGGCCGCCTCCTGTTCTTGTGCAACAGGCTTGAGGGGCTGAATGGCCTCCTCCTGTTCCTCTACAACAGGCTCGAGGGGCTGAATGGGCCTCCTCCTGTTCCTGTGTAATAGGCTCGAGGGGCTGAATGGCCTCCTCCTGTTCCTGTGCAACAGGCTCGAGGGGCTGAATGGCCTCCTCCTGTTCCTCTACAACAGGCTCGAGGGGCTGAAAGGGCCTCCTCATGTTCCTGTGTAATAGGCTCGAGGGGCTGAATGGCCGCCTCCTGTTCCTGTGCAACAGGCTCGAGGGGCTGAATGGCCTCCTCCTGTTCCTCTACAACAGGCTCGAGGGGCTGAATGGGCCTCCTCCTGTTCCTGTGTAATAGGCTCGAGGGGCTGAATGGCCGCCTCCAGTTCTTGTGCAACAGGCTCGAGGGGCTGAATGGCTTCCTCCTGTTCCTCTACAACAGGCTCGAGGGGCTGAATGGGCCTCCTCCTGTTCCTGTGTAATAGGCTCGAGGGGCTGAATGGCCTCCTCCTGTTCCTGTGCAACAGGCTCGAGGGGCTGAATGGCCTCCTCCTGTTCCTCTACAACAGGCTCGAGGGGCTGAATGGGCCTCCTCCTATTCCTGTGTAATCGGCTCGAGGGGCTGAATGGCCTCCTCCTGTTCCTGTGCAACAGGCTCGAGGGGCTGAATGGCCTCCTCCTGTTCCTCTACAACAGGCTCGAGGGGCTGAATGGGCCTCCTCCTGTTCCTGTGTAATAGGCTCGAGGGGCTGAATGGCCACCCCCTGTTCCTGTTCAACAGGCTCGAGGGGCTGAATGGCCTCCTCCTGTTCCTCTACTACAGGCTCGAGGGGCTGAATGGGCCTCCTCCCGTTCCTGTGTAATAGGCTCGAGGGGCTGAATGGTCGCCTCCTGTTCTTGTGCAACAGGCTCGAGGGGCTGAATGGCCTCCTCCTGTATCTCTACAACAGGCTCGAGGGGCTGAATGGGCCTCCTCCTGTTCCTGTGTAATAGGCTCGAGGGGCTGAATGGCCTCCTCCTGTTCCTGTGCAACAGGCTCGAGGTGCTGAATGGCTTCCTCCTGTTCCTCTGCAACAGGCTCGAGGGGCTGAATGGGCCTCCTCCTGTTCCTGTGTAATAGGCTCGAGGGGCTGAATGGCCGACTCCTATTCCTCTACAACAGGCTCGAGGGGCAGAATGGGCCTCCTCCTGTTCCTGTGTAATAGGCTCGAGGGGCTGAATGGCCTCCTCCTGTTCCTCTACAACAGGCTCGAGGGGCTGAATGGGCCTCCTCCTGTTCCTGTGTAATAGGCTCGAGGGGCTGAATGGCCGCCTCCTATTGCTGTGCAACAGGCTCGAGGGGCTGAATGGCCTCCTCCTGTTCCTCTACAACAGGCTCGAGGGGCTGAATGGGCCTCCTCCTGTTCCTGTGTAATAGGCTCGAGGGACTGAATGGCCGCCTCCTCTTCCTGTGCAACAGGCTCGAGGGGCTGAATGGCCGCCTCCTATTCCTGTGCAACAGGCTCGAGGGGCTGAATGGCCTCCTCCTGTTCCTCTACAACAGGCTCGAGGGGCTGAATGGGCCTCCTCCTCTTCCTGTGTAATAAGCTCGAGGGGCTGAATGGCCTCCTCCTGTTCCTCTACAACAGGCTCGAGGGGCTGAATGGGCCTCCTCCTGTTCCTGTGTAATAGGCTCGAGGGGCTGAATGGCCACCTACTATTCCTGTGCAACAGGCTCGAGGGGCTGAATGGTCTCCTCCTGTTCCTTAACAACAGGCTCGATGGGCTGAATGGGCCTCCTCCTCTTCCTGTGTAATAGGCTCGAGGGGCTGAATGGCCTCCTCCTGTTCCTCTACAACAGGCTCGAGGGGCTGAATGGGCCTCCTCCTGTTCCTGTATAATAGTTTCGAGGGGCTGAATGGCCGCCTCCTGTTCCTGTGCAACAGGTTCGAGGGGCTGAATGGCCGCCTCCTGTCCTTGTGCAACAGGATCGAGGGGCTGAATGGCCTCCTCCTGTTCCTCTACAACAGGCTCGAGGGGCTGAATGGGCCTCCTCCTGTTCCTGTGTAATAGGCTCGAGGGGCTGAATGGCCTCCTCCTGTTCCTGTGCAACAGGCTCGAGGGGCTGAACGGCCTCCTCCTGTTCCTCTACAACAGGCTCGAGGGGCTGAATGGGCCTCCTCCTGTTCCTGTGTAATAGGCTCGAGGGGCTGAATGGCCTCCTCCTGTTCCTGTGCAAGAGGCTCGAGGGGCTGAATGGCCTCCTCCTGTTCCTCTACAACAGGCTCGAGGGGCTGAATGGGCCTCCTCCTGTTCCTGTGTAATAGGCTCGAGGGGCTGAATGGCCGCCTCCTGTTCCTGTGCAACAGGCTCGAGGGGCTGAATGGCCTCCTCCTGTTCCTCTACTACAGGCTCGAGGGGCTGAATGGGTCTCCTCCTGTTCCTGTGTAATAGGCTCGAGGGGCTGAATGGCCTCCTCCTGTTCCTGTGCAACAGGCTCGAGGGGCTGAATGGCCTCATCCTGTTCCTCTACAACAGGCTCGAGGGGCTGAATGGGCCGCCTCCTGTTCCTGTGCAACAGGCTCGAGGGGCTGAATGGGCCTCCTCCTGTTCCTGTGCAACAGGCTCGAGGGGCTGAATGGGCCTCCTCCTGTTCCTGTGTAATAGGCTCGAGGGGCTGAATGGCCGCCTCCTGTTCCTGTGCAACAGGCTCGAGGGGCTGAATGGCCTCCTCCTGTTCCTCTACTACAGGCTCGAGGGGCTGAATGGGTCTCCTCCTGTTCCTGTGTAATAGGCTCGAGGGGCTGAATGGCCTCCTCCTGTTCCTGTGCAACAGGCTCGAGGGGCTGAATGGCCTCCTCCTGTTCCTCTACAACAGGCTCGAGGGGCTGAATGGGCCGCCTCCTGTTCCTGTGCAACAGGCTCGAGGGGCTGAATGGCCTCCTCCTGTTCCTCTGCAACAGGCTCGAGGGGCTGAATGGGCCTCCTCCTGTTCCTGTGAAATAGGCTCGAGGGGCTGAATGGCCGCCTCCTGTTCCTGTGCAACAGGCTCGAGGGGCTGAATGGCCTCCTCCTGTTCCTCTACGACAGGCTCGTGGGGCTGAATGGGTCTCCTCCTGTTCCTGTGTAATAGGCTTGAGGGGCTGAATGGCCTCCTCCTGTTCCTGTGCAACAGGCTCGAGGGGCTGAATGGCCTCCTCCTGTTCCTCTACAACAGGCTCGAGGGGCTGAATGGGCCGCCTCCTGTTCCTGTGCAACAGGCTCGAGGGGCTGAATGGGCCTCCTCCTGTTCCTGTGCAACAGGGTCGAGGAACTGAATGGGCCGCCTCCTGTTCCTGTGCAACAGGCTCGAGGGGCTGAATGGGCCTCCTCCTGTTCCTGTGCAACAGGCTCGAGGGGCTGAATGGCCTCCTCCTGTTCCTCTACAACAGGCTCGAGGGGCTGAATGGGCCGCCTCCTGTTCCTGTGCAACAGGCTCGAGGGGCTGAATGGCCTCCTCCTGTTCCTCTACAACAGGCTCGAGGGGCTGAATGGGCCGCCTCCTGTTCCTGTGCAACAGGCTCGAGGGGCTGAATGGCCGCCTCCTGTTCCTGTACAACAGGCTCGAGGGGCTGAATGGCCGCCTCCTGTTCCTGTGCAACAGGCTCGAGGGGCTGAATGGACCTCCTCCTGTTCCTGTGCAACAGGCTCGAGGGGCTGAATGGCCTCCTCCTGTTCCTCTACAACAGGCTCGAGGGGCTGAATGGGCCGCCTCCTGTTCCTGTGCAACAGGCTCGAGGGGCTGAATGGCCGCCTCCTGTTCCTGTGCAACAGGCTCGAGGGGCTGAATGGCCGCCTCCTGTTCCTGTGCAACAGGCTCGAGGGGCTGAATGGCCTCCTCCTGTTCCTCTACAACAGGCTCGAGGGGCTGAATGGGCCTCCTCCTGTTCCTGTGTAATAGTCTCGAGGGGCTGAATGGCCACCTCCTGTTCCTGTGCAACAGGCTCGAGGGGCTGAATGGCCTCCTCCTGTTCCTCTACAACAGGCTCGAGGGGCTGAATGGCCTCCTCCTGTTCCTCTACAACAGGCTCGATTGGGTGAATGGGCCTCTTCCTGTCCCTGTGTAATAGGCTCAAGGGGCTGAATGGCCTCCTCCTCTTCCTGTGCAACAGGCTCGAGGGGCTGAATGGCCTCCTCCTGTTCCTCTACAACAGGCTCGAGGGGCTGAATGGGCCTCCTCCTGTTCCTGTGTAATAGACTCGAGGGGCTGAATGGCCGCCTCCAGTTCCTGTGCAACAGGCTCGATGGGCTGAATGGCCTCCTCCTGTTCCTCTACAACAGGTTCGAGGGGCTGAATAGGCCTCCTCCTGTTCCTGTGTAATAGGCTCGAGGAGCTGAATGGCCGCCTCCTGTTCTTGTGCAACAGGCTTGAGGGGCTGAATGGCCTCCTCCTGCTCCTCTACAACAGGCTCGAGGGGCTGAATGGGCCTCCTCCTGTTCCTGTGTAATAGGATCGAGGGGCTGAATGGCCTCCTCCTGTTCCTGTGCAACAGGCTTGAGGGGCTGAATGGCCTCCTCCTGTTCCTCTACAACAGGCTCGAGGGGCTGAAAGGGCCTCCTCCCGTTCCTGTGTAATAGGCTCGAGGGGCTGAATGGCCACCTCCTGTTCTTGTGCAACAGGCTCGAGGGGCTGAATGGCCTCCTCCTGTTCCTCTACAACAGGCTCGAGGGGCTGAATGGGCCTCCTCCTGTACCTGTGTAATAGGCTCGAGGGGCTGAATGGCCTCCTCCTGTTCCTGTGCAACAGGCTCGAGGTGCTGAATGGCCTCCTCCTGTTCCTCTACAACAGGCTCGAGGGGCTGAAAGGGCCTCCTCATGTTCCTGTGTAATAGGCTCGAGGGGCTGAATGGCCGCCTCCTGTTCCTGTGCAACAGGCTCGAGGGGCTGAATGGCCTCCTCCTGTTCCTCTACAACAGGCTCGAGGGGCTGAAAGGGCCTCCTCATGTTCCTGTGTAATAGGCTCGAGGGGCTGAATGGCCGCCTCCTGTTCTTGTGCAACAGGCTTGAGGGGCTGAATGGCCTCCTGATGTTCCTCTACACCAGGCTCGAGGGGCTGAATGGGCCTCCTCCTGTTCCTGTGTAATAGGCTCGAGGGGCTGAATGGCCTCCTCCTGTTCCTATGCAACAGGCTCGAGGGGCTGAATGGCCTCCTCCTGTTCCTCTACAACAGGCTCGAGGGGCTGAATGGGCCTCCTCATGTTCCTGTGTAATAGGCTCGAGGGGCTGAATGGCCGCCTCCTGTTCCTCTACAACAGGTTCGAGGGGCTGAATGGCCTCCTCCTGTTCCTCTACAACAGGCTCGAGGGGCTGAATAGGCCTCCTCATGTTCCTGTGTAATAGGCTCGAGGGGCTGAATGGCCGCCTCCTGTTCCTGTGCAACAGGCTCGAGGGGCTGTATGGCCTCCTCCTGTTCCTCTACAACAGGCTCGAGGGGCTGAATGGGCCTCCTCCTGTTCCTGTGTAATAGGCTCGAGGGGCTGAATGGCCGCCTCCTGTTCTTGTGCAACAGGCTCGAGGGGCTGAATGGCCTCCTCCTGTTCCTCTACAACAGGCTCGAGGGGCTGAATGGGCCTCCTCCTGTTTCTGTGTAATAGGCTCGAGGGGCTGAATGGCCTCCTCCTGTTCCTGTGCAACAGGCTCGAGGGGCTGAATGGCCTCCTCCTGTTCCTCTAAAACAGGCTCGAGGGGCTGAATGGGCTTCCTCCTGTTCCTGTGTAATAGGCTCGAGGGGCTGAATGGCCTCCTCCTGTTCCTGTGCAACAGGCTCGAGGGGCTGAATGGCCTCCTCCTGTTCCTCTACAACAGGCTCGAGGGGCTGAATGGGCCTCCTCCTGTTCCTGCGTAATAGGCTCGAGGGGCTGAATGGCCGCCCCCTGTTCCTGTGCAACAGGCTCGAGGGGCTGAATGGCCTCCTCCTGTTCCTCTACAACAGGCCCGAGGGGCTGAATGGGTCTCCTCCTGTTCCTGTGTAATAGGCTCGCGGGGCTGAATGGCCGCCTCCTTTTCCTGTGCAACAGGCTCGAGGGGCTGAATGGCCTCCTCCTGTTCCTCGACAACAGGCTCGAGGGGCTGAATGGGCCTCCTCCTGTTCCTGTGTAATAGGCTCGAGGGGCTGAATGGCCGCCTCCTGTTCTTGTGCAAAAGGCTCGAGGGGCTGAATGGCCTCCTACTGTTCCTCTACAACAGGCTCGAGGGGCTGAATGGGCCTCCTCATGTTCCTGTGTAATAGGCTCGAGGGGCTGAATGGCCGCCTCCTGTTCCTCTGCAACAGGCTCGAGGGGCTGAATGGCCTCCTCCTGATCCTGTACAACAGGCTCGAGGGGCTGAATGGGCCTCCTCATGTTCCTGTGTAATAGGCTCGAGGGGCTGAATGGCCGCCTCCTGTTCCTGTGCAACAGGCTCGAGGGGCTGTATGGCCTCCTCCTATTCCTCTACAACAGGCACGAGGGGCTGAATGGGCCTCCTCCTGTTCCTGTGTAATAGGCTCGAGGGGCTGAATGGCTGCCTCCTGTTCTTGTGCAACAGGCTCGAGGGGCTGAATGGCTTCCTCCTGTTCCTCTACAACAGGCTCGAGGGGCTGAATGGGCATCCTCCTGTTCCTGTGTAATAGGCTCGAGGGGCTGAATGGCCTCCTCCTGTTCCTGTGCAACAGGCTCTAGGTGCTGAATGGCCTCCTCCTGTTCCTCTACAACAGGCTCGAGGGGCTGAATGGCCTCCTCCTGTTCCTCTACAACAGGCTCGAGGGGCTGAATGGGCCTCTTCCTGTTCCTGTGTAATAGGCTCAAGGGGCTGAATGGCCTCCTCCTCTTCCTGTGCAACAGGCTCGAGGGGCTGAATGGCCTCCTCCTGTTCCTCTACAACAGGCTCGTGGGGCTGAATGGGCCTCCTCCTGTTCCTGTGTAATAGGCTCGAGGGGCTGAATGGCCGCCTCCTGTTCCTGTGCAACAGGCTCGTTGGGCTGAATGGCCTCCTCCTGTTCCTCTACAACAGGCTCGAGGGGCTGAATAGGCCTCCTCCTGTTCCTGTGTAATAGGCTCGAGGAGCTGAATGGCCGCCTCCTGTTCTTGTGCAACAGGCTCGAGGGGCTGAATGGCCTCCTCCTGTTCCTCTACAACAGGCTCGAGGGGCTGAATGGGCCTCCTCCTGTTCCTGTGTAATAGGCTCGAGGGGCTGAATGGCCTCCTCCTGTTCCTGTGCAACAGGCTCGAGGGGCTGAATGGCCTCCTCCTGTTCCTCTACAACAGGCTCGAGGGGCTGAATGGGCCTCCTCCTATTCCTGTGTAATAGGCTCGAGGGGCTGAATGGCCTCCTCCTGTTCCTGTGCAACAGGCTCGAGGGGCTGAATGGCCTCCTCCTGTTCCTCTACAACAGGCTCGAGGGGCTGAATGGGCCTCCTCCTGTTCCTGTGTAATAGGCTCGAGGGGCTGAATGGCCGCCCCCTGTTCCTGTTCAACAGGCTCGAGGGGCTGAATGGCCTCCTCCTGTTCCTCTACTACAGGCTCGAGGGGCTGAATGGGCCTCCTCCCGTTCCTGTGTAATAGGCTCGAGGGGCTGAATGGTCGCCTCCTGTTCTTGTGCAACAGGCTCGAGGGGCTGAATGGCCTCCTCCTGTATCTCTACAACAGGCTCGAGGGGCTGAATGGGCCTCCTCCTGTTCCTGTGTAATAGGCTCGAGGGGCTGAATGGCCTCCTCCTGTTCCTGTGCAACAGGCTCGAGGTGCTGAATGGCTTCCTCCTGTTCCTCTGCAACAGGCTCGAGGGGCTGAATGGGCCTCCTCCTGTTCCTGTGTAATAGGCTCGAGGGGCTGAATGGCCGACTCCTATTCCTCTACAACAGGCTCGAGGGGCAGAATGGGCCTCCTCCTGTTCCTGTGTAATAGGCTCGAGGGGCTGAATGGCCTCCTCCTGTTCCTCTACAACAGGCTCGAGGGGCTGAATGGGCCTCCTCCTGTTCCTGTGTAATAGGCTCGAGGGGCTGAATGGCCGCCTCCTATTGCTGTGCAACAGGCTCGAGGGGCTGAATGGCCTCCTCCTGTTCCTCTACAACAGGCTCGAGGGGCTGAATGGGCCTCCTCCTGTTCCTGTGTAATAGGCTCGAGGGGCTGAATGGCCGCCTCCTGTTCCTGTGCAACAGGCTCGAGGGGCTGAATGGCCGCCTCCTATTTCTGTGCAACAGGCTCGAGGGGCTGAATGGCCTCCTCCTGTTCCTCTACAACAGGCTCGAGGGGCTGAATGGGCCTCCTCCTCTTCCTGTGTAATAAGCTCGAGGGGCTGAATGGCCTCCTCCTGTTCCTCTACAACAGGCTCGAGGGGCTGAATGGGCCTCCTCCTGTTCCTGTGTAATAGGCTCGAGGGGCTGAATGACCACCTACTATTCCTGTGCAACAGGCTCGAGGGGCTGAATGGCCTCCTCCTGTTCCTCTACAACAGGCTCGATGGGCTGAATGGGCCTCCTCCTCTTCCTGTGTAATAGGCTCGAGGGGCTCAATGGCCTCCTCCTGTTCCTCTACAACAGGCTCGAGGGGCTGAATGGGCCTCCTCCTGTTCCTGTATAATAGTTTCGAGGGGCTGAATGGCCGCATCCTGTTCCTGTGCAACAGGTTCGAGGGGCTGAATGGCCGCCTCCTGTTCTTGTGCAACAGGATCGAGGGGCTGAATGGCCTCCTCCTGTTCCTCTACAACAGGCTCGAGGGGCTGAATGGGCCTCCTCCTGTTCCTGTGTAATAGGCTCGAGGGGCTGAATGGCCTCCTCCTGTTCCTGTGCAACAGGCTCGAGGGGCTGAACGGCCTCCTCCTGTTCCTCTACAACAGGCTCGAGGGGCTGAATGGGCCTCCTCCTATTCCTGTGTAATAGGCTCGAGGGGCTGAATGGCCTCCTCCTGTTCCTGTGCAAGAGGCTCGAGGGGCTGAATGGCCTCCTCCTGTTCCTCTACAACAGGCTCGAGGGGCTGAATGGGCCTCCTCCTGTTCCTGTGTAATAGGCTCGAGGGGCTGAATGGCCGCCTCCTGTTCCTGTGCAACAGGCTCGAGGGGCTGAATGGCCTCCTCCTGTTCCTCTACTACAGGCTCGAGGGGCTGAATGGGTCTCCTCCTGTTCCTGTGTAATAGGCTCGAGGGGCTGAATGGCCTCCTCCTGTTCCTGTGCAACAGGCTCGAGGGGCTGAATGGCCTCATCCTGTTCCTCTACAACAGGCTCGAGGGGCTGAATGGGCCGCCTCCTGTTCCTGTGCAACAGGCTCGAGGGGCTGAATGGGCCTCCTCCTGTTCCTGTGCAACAGGCTCGAGGGGCTGAATGGGCCTCCTCCTGTTCCTGTGTAATAGGCTCGATGGGCTGAATGGCCGCCTCCTGTTCCTGTGCAACAGGCTCGAGGGGCTGAATGGCCTCCTCCTGTTCCTCTACTACAGGCTCGAGGGGCTGAATGGGTCTCCTCCTGTTCCTGTGTAATAGGCTCGAGGGGCTGAATGGCCTCCTCCTGTTCCTGTGCAACAGGCTCGAGGGGCTGAATGGCCTCCTCCTGTTCCTCTACAACAGGCTCGAGGGGCTGAATGGGCCGCCTCCTGTTCCTGTGCAACAGGCTCGAGGGGCTGAATGGCCTCCTCCTGTTCCTCTGCAACAGGCTCGAGGGGCTGAATGGGCCTCCTCCTGTTCCTGTGAAATAGGCTCGAGGGGCTGAATGGCCGCCTCCTGTTCCTGTGCAACAGGCTCGAGGGGCTGAATGGCCTCCTCCTGTTCCTCTACGACAGGCTCGTGGGGCTGAATGGGTCTCCTCCTGTTCCTGTGTAATAGGCTTGAGGGGCTGAATGGCCTCCTCCTGTTCCTGTGCAACAGGCTCGAGGGGCTGAATGGCCTCCTCCTGTTCCTCTACAACAGGCTCGAGGGGCTGAATGGGCCTCCTCCTGTTCCTGTGCAACAGGCTCGAGGGGCTGAATGGGCCTCCTCCTGTTCCTGTGCAACAGGCTCGAGGAACTGAATGGGCCGCCTCCTGTTCCTGTGCAACAGGCTCGAGGGGCTGAATGGGCCTCCTCCTGTTCCTGTGCAACAGGCTCGAGGGGCTGAATGGCCTCCTCCTGTTCCTCTACAACAGGCTCGAGGGGCTGAATGGGCCGCCTCCTGTTCCTGTGCAACAGGCTCGAGGGGCTGAATGGCCTCCTCCTGTTCCTCTACAACAGGCTCGAGGGGCTGAATGGGCCGCCTCCTGTTCCTGTGCAACAGGCTCGAGGGGCTGAATGGCCGCCTCCTGTTCCTGTGCAACAGGCTCGAGGGGCTGAATGGCCGCCTCCTGTTCCTGTGCAACAGGCTCGAGGGGCTGAATGGCCTCCTCCTGTTCCTCTACAACAGGCTCGAGGGGCTGAATGGGCCGCCTCCTGTTCCTGTGCAACAGGCTCGAGGGGCTGAATGGCCGCCTCCTGTTCCTGTGCAACAGGCTCGAGGGGCTGAATGGCCGCCTCCTGTTCCTGTGCAACAGGCTCGAGGGGCTGAATGGCCTCCTCCTGTTCCTCTACAACAGGCTCGAGGGGCTGAATGGGCCTCCTCCTGTTCCTGTGTAATAGTCTCGAGGGGCTGAATGGCCACCTCCTGTTCCTGTGCAACAGGCTCGAGGGGCTGAATGGCCTCCTCCTGTTCCTCTACAACAGGCTCGAGGGGCTGATGGCCTCCTCCTGTTCCTCTACAACAGGCTCGATTGGCTGAATGGGCCTCTTCCTGTTCCTGTGTAATAGGCTCAAGGGGCTGAATGGCCTCCTCCTCTTCCTGTGCAACAGGCTCGAGGGGCTGAATGGGCCTCCTCCTGTTCCTGTGCAACAGGCTCGAGGAACTGAATGGGCCGCCTCCTGTTCCTGTGCAACAGGCTCGAGGGGCTGAATGGGCCTCCTCCTGTTCCTGTGCAACAGGCTCGAGGGGCTGAATGGCCTCCTCCTGTTCCTCTACAACAGGCTCGAGGGGCTGAATGGGCCGCCTCCTGTTCCTGTGCAACAGGCTCGAGGGGCTGAATGGCCTCCTCCTGTTCCTCTACAACAGGCTCGAGGGGCTGAATGGGCCGCCTCCTGTTCCTGTGCAACAGGCTCGAGGGGCTGAATGGCCGCCTCCTGTTCCTGTGCAACAGGCTCGAGGGGCTGAATGGCCGCCTCCTGTTCCTGTGCAACAGGCTCGAGGGGCTGAATGGCCTCCTCCTGTTCCTCTACAACAGGCTCGAGGGGCTGAATGGGCCGCCTCCTGTTCCTGTGCAACAGGCTCGAGGGGCTGAATGGCCGCCTCCTGTTCCTGTGCAACAGGCTCGAGGGGCTGAATGGCCGCCTCCTGTTCCTGTGCAACAGGCTCGAGGGGCTGAATGGCCTCCTCCTGTTCCTCTACAACAGGCTCGAGGGGCTGAATGGGCCTCCTCCTGTTCCTGTGTAATAGTCTCGAGGGGCTGAATGGCCACCTCCTGTTCCTGTGCAACAGGCTCGAGGGGCTGAATGGCCTCCTCCTGTTCCTCTACAACAGGCTCGAGGGGCTGAATGGCCTCCTCCTGTTCCTCTACAACAGGCTCGATTGGCTGAATGGGCCTCTTCCTGTTCCTGTGTAATAGGCTCAAGGGGCTGAATGGCCTCCTCCTCTTCCTGTGCAACAGGCTCGAGGGGCTGAATGGCCTCCTCCTGTTCCTCTACAACAGGCTCGAGGGGCTGAATGGGCCTCCTCCTGTTCCTGTGTAATAGACTCGAGGGGCTGAATGGCCGCCTCCAGTTCCTGTGCAACAGGCTCGATGGGCTGAATGGCCTCCTCCTGTTCCTCTACAACAGGTTCGAGGGGCTGAATAGGCCTTCTCCTGTTCCTGTGTAATAGGCTCGAGGAGCTGAATGGCCGCCTCCTGTTCTTGTGCAACAGGCTTGAGGGGCTGAATGGCCTCCTCCTGCTCCTCTACAACAGGCTCGAGGGGCTGAATGGGCCTCCTCCTGTTCCTGTGAAATAGGCTCGAGGGGCTGAATGGCCGCCTCCTGTTCCTGTGCAACAGGCTCGAGGGGCTGAATGGCCTCCTCCTGTTCCTCTACGACAGGCTCGTGGGGCTGAATGGGTCACCTCCTGTTCCTGTGTAATAGGCTTGAGGGGCTGAATGGCCTCCTCCTGTTCCTGTGCAACAGGCTCGAGGGGCTGAATGGCCTCCTCCTGTTCCTCTACAACAGGCTCGAGGGGCTGAATGGGCCGCCTCCTGTTCCTGTGCAACAGGCTCGAGGGGCTGAATGGGCCTCCTCCTGTTCCTGTGCAACAGGCTCGAGGAACTGAATGGGCCGCCTCCTGTTCCTGTGCAACAGGCTCGAGGGGCTGAATGGGCCTCCTCCTGTTCCTGTGCAACAGGCTCGAGGGGCTGAATGGCCTCCTCCTGTTCCTCGACAACAGGCTCGAGGGGCTGAATGGGCCGCCTCCTGTTCCTGTGCAACAGGCTCGAGGGGCTGAATGGCCTCCTCCTGTTCCTCTACAACAGGCTCGAGGGGCTGAATGGGCCGCCTCCTGTTCCTGTGCAACAGGCTCGAGGGGCTGAATGGCCGCCTCCTGTTCCTGTGCAACAGGCTCGAGGGGCTGAATGGCCGCCTCCTGTTCCTGTGCAACAGGCTCGAGGGGCTGAATGGGCCTCCTCCTGTTCCTGTGCAACAGGCTCGAGGGGCTGAATGGCCTCCTCCTGTTCCTCTACAACAGGCTCGAGGGGCTGAATGGGCCGCCTCCTGTTCCTGTGCAACAGGCTCGAGGGGCTGAATGGCCGCCTCCTGTTCCTGTGCAACAGGCTCGAGGGGCTGAATGGCCGCCTCCTGTTCCTGTGCAACAGGCTCGATGGGCTGAATGGCCTCCTCCTGTTCCTCTACAACAGGCTCGAGGGGCTGAATGGGCCTCCTCCTGTTCCTGTGTAATAGTCTCGAGGGGCTGAATGGCCACCTCCTGTTCCTGTGCAACAGGCTCGAGGGGCTGAATGGCCTCCTCCTGTTCCTCTACAACAGGCTCGAGGGGCTGAATGGCCTCCTCCTGTTCCTCTACAACAGGCTCGATTGGCTGAATGGGCCTCTTCCTGTTCCTGTGTAATAGGCTCAAGGGGCTGAATGGCCTCCTCCTCTTCCTGTGCAACAGGCTCGAGGGGCTGAATGGCCTCCTCCTGTTCCTCTACAACAGGCTCGAGGGGCTGAATGGGCCTCCTCCTGTTCCTGTGTAATAGACTCGAGGGGCTGAATGGCCGCCTCCAGTTCCTGTGCAACAGGCTCGATGGGCTGAATGGCCTCCTCCTGTTCCTCTACAACAGGTTCGAGGGGCTGAATAGGCCTCCTCCTGTTCCTGTGTAATAGGCTCGAGGAGCTGAATGGCCGCCTCCTGTTCTTGTGCAACAGGCTTGAGGGGCTGAATGGCCTCCTCCTGCTCCTCTACAACAGGCTCGAGGGGCTGAATGGGCCTCCTCCTGTTCCTGTGTAATAGGCTCGAGGGGCTGAATGGCCTCCTCCTGTTCCTCTACAACAGGCTCGAGGGGCTGAATGGGCCGCCTCCTGTTCCTGTGCAACAGGCTCGAGGGGCTGAATGGCCGCCTCCTGTTCCTGTGCAACAGGCTCGAGGGGCTGAATGGCCGCCTCCTGTTCCTGTGCAACAGGCTCGAGGGGCTGAATGGCCTCCTCCTGTTCCTCTACAACAGGCTCGAGGGGCTGAATGGGCCTCCTCCTGTTCCTGTGTAATAGTCTCGAGGGGCTGAATGGCCACCTCCTGTTCCTGTGCAACAGGCTCGAGGGGCTGAATGGCCTCCTCCTGTTCCTCTACAACAGGCTCGAGGGGCTGAATGGCCTCCTCCTGTTCCTCTACAACAGGCTCGATTGGCTGAATGGGCCTCTTCCTGTTCCTGTGTAATAGGCTCAAGGGGCTGAATGGCCTCCTCCTCTTCCTGTGCAACAGGCTCGAGGGGCTGAATGGCCTCCTCCTGTTCCTCTACAACAGGCTCGAGGGGCTGAATGGGCCTCCTCCTGTTCCTGTGTAATAGACTCGAGGGGCTGAATGGCCGCCTCCAGTTCCTGTGCAACAGGCTCGATGGGCTGAATGGCCTCCTCCTGTTCCTCTACAACAGGTTCGAGGGGCTGAATAGGCCTTCTCCTGTTCCTGTGTAATAGGCTCGAGGAGCTGAATGGCCGCCTCCTGTTCTTGTGCAACAGGCTTGAGGGGCTGAATGGCCTCCTCCTGCTCCTCTACAACAGGCTCGAGGGGCTGAATGGGCCTCCTCCTGTTCCTGTGAAATAGGCTCGAGGGGCTGAATGGCCGCCTCCTGTTCCTGTGCAACAGGCTCGAGGGGCTGAATGGCCTCCTCCTGTTCCTCTACGACAGGCTCGTGGGGCTGAATGGGTCTCCTCCTGTTCCTGTGTAATAGGCTTGAGGGGCTGAATGGCCTCCTCCTGTTCCTGTGCAACAGGCTCGAGGGGCTGAATGGCCTCCTCCTGTTCCTCTACAACAGGCTCGAGGGGCTGAATGGGCCGCCTCCTGTTCCTGTGCAACAGGCTCGAGGGGCTGAATGGGCCTCCTCCTGTTCCTGTGCAACAGGCTCGAGGAACTGAATGGGCCGCCTCCTGTTCCTGTGCAACAGGCTCGAGGGGCTGAATGGGCCTCCTCCTGTTCCTGTGCAACAGGCTCGAGGGGCTGAATGGCCTCCTCCTGTTCCTCGACAACAGGCTCGAGGGGCTGAATGGGCCGCCTCCTGTTCCTGTGCAACAGGCTCGAGGGGCTGAATGGCCTCCTCCTGTTCCTCTACAACAGGCTCGAGGGGCTGAATGGGCCGCCTCCTGTTCCTGTGCAACAGGCTCGAGGGGCTGAATGGCCGCCTCCTGTTCCTGTGCAACAGGCTCGAGGGGCTGAATGGCCGCCTCCTGTTCCTGTGCAACAGGCTCGAGGGGCTGAATGGGCCTCCTCCTGTTCCTGTGCAACAGGCTCGAGGGGCTGAATGGCCTCCTCCTGTTCCTCTACAACAGGCTCGAGGGGCTGAATGGGCCGCCTCCTGTTCCTGTGCAACAGGCTCGAGGGGCTGAATGGCCGCCTCCTGTTCCTGTGCAACAGGCTCGAGGGGCTGAATGGCCGCCTCCTGTTCCTGTGCAACAGGCTCGATGGGCTGAATGGCCTCCTCCTGTTCCTCTACAACAGGCTCGAGGGGCTGAATGGGCCTCCTCCTGTTCCTGTGTAATAGTCTCGAGGGGCTGAATGGCCACCTCCTGTTCCTGTGCAACAGGCTCGAGGGGCTGAATGGCCTCCTCCTGTTCCTCTACAACAGGCTCGAGGGGCTGAATGGCCTCCTCCTGTTCCTCTACAACAGGCTCGATTGGCTGAATGGGCCTCTTCCTGTTCCTGTGTAATAGGCTCAAGGGGCTGAATGGCCTCCTCCTCTTCCTGTGCAACAGGCTCGAGGGGCTGAATGGCCTCCTCCTGATCCTCTACAACAGCCTCGAGGGGCTGAATGGGCCTCCTCCTGTTCCTGTGTAATAGACTCGAGGGGCTGAATGGCCGCCTCCAGTTCCTGTGCAACAGGCTCGATGGGCTGAATGGCCTCCTCCTGTTCCTCTACAACAGGTTCGAGGGGCTGAATAGGCCTCCTCCTGTTCCTGTGTAATAGGCTCGAGGAGCTGAATGGCCGCCTCCTGTTCTTGTGCAACAGGCTTGAGGGGCTGAATGGCCTCCTCCTGCTCCTCTACAACAGGCTCGAGGGGCTGAATGGGCCTCCTCCTGTTCCTGTGTAATAGGCTCGAGGGGCTGAATGGCCTCCTCCTGTTCCTCTACAACAGGCTCGAGGGGCTGAATGGGCCGCCTCCTGTTCCTGTGCAACAGGCTCGAGGGGCTGAATGGCCGCCTCCTGTTCCTGTGCAACAGGCTCGAGGGGCTGAATGGCCGCCTCCTGTTCCTGTGCAACAGGCTCGAGGGGCTGAATGGCCTCCTCCTGTTCCTCTACAACAGGCTCGAGGGGCTGAATGGCCTCCTCCTGTTCCTCTACAACAGGCTCGATTGGCTGAATGGGCCTCTTCCTGTTCCTGTGTAATAGGCTCAAGGGGCTGAATGGCCTCCTCCTCTTCCTGTGCAACAGGCTCGAGGGGCTGAATGGCCTCCTCCTGTTCCTCTACAACAGGCTCGAGGGGCTGAATGGGCCGCCTCCTGTTCCTGTGCAACAGGCTCGAGGGGCTGAATGGCCTCCTCCTGTTCCTCTACAACAGGCTCGAGGGGCTGAATGGGCCGCCTCCTGTTCCTGTGCAACAGGCTCGAGGGGCTGAATGGCCGCCTCCTGTTCCTGTGCAACAGGCTCGAGGGGCTGAATGGCCGCCTCCTGTTCCTGTGCAACAGGCTCGAGGGGCTGAATGGGCCTCCTCCTGTTCCTGTGCAACAGGCTCGAGGGGCTGAATGGCCTCCTCCTGTTCCTCTACAACAGGCTCGAGGGGCTGAATGGGCCGCCTCCTGTTCCTGTGCAACAGGCTCGAGGGGCTGAATGGCCGCCTCCTGTTCCTGTGCAACAGGCTCGAGGGGCTGAATGGCCGCCTCCTGTTCCTGTGCAACAGGCTTGAGGGGCTGAATGGCCTCCTCCTGTTCCTCTACAACAGGCTCGAGGGGCTGAATGGGCCTCCTCCTGTTCCTGTGTAATAGTCTCGAGGGGCTGAATGGCCACCTCCTGTTCCTGTGCAACAGGCTCGAGGGGCTGAATGGCCTCCTCCTGTTCCTCTACAACAGGCTCGAGGGGCTGAATGGCCTCCTCCTGTTCCTCTACAACAGGCTCGATTGGCTGAATGGGCCTCTTCCTGTTCCTGTGTAATAGGCTCAAGGGGCTGAATGGCCTCCTCCTCTTCCTGTGCAACAGGCTCGAGGGGCTGAATGGCCTCCTCCTGTTCCTCTACAACAGGCTCGAGGGGCTGAATGGGCCTCCTCCTGTTCCTGTGTAATAGACTCGAGGGGCTGAATGGCCGCCTCCAGTTCCTGTGCAACAGGCTCGATGGGCTGAATGGCCTCCTCCTGTTCCTCTACAACAGGTTCGAGGGGCTGAATAGGACTCCTCCTGTTCCTGTGTAATAGGCTCGAGGAGCTGAATGGCCGCCTCCTGTTCTTGTGCAACAGGCTTGAGGGGCTGAATGGCCTCCTCCTGCTCCTCTACAACAGGCTCGAGGGGCTGAATGGGCCTCCTCCTGTTCCTGTGTAATAGGCTCGAGGGGCTGAATGGCCGCCTCCTGTTCCTGTGCAACAGGCTCGAGGGGCTGAATGGCCTCCTCCTGTTCCTCTACAACAGGCTCGAGGGGCTGAATGGGCCTCCTCATGTTCCTGTGTAATAGGCTCGAGGGGCTGAATGGCCGCCTCCTGTTCTTGTGCAACAGGCTCGAGGGGCTGAATGGCCTCCTCCTGTTCGTCTACAACAGGCTCGAGGGGCTGAATGGGCCTCCTCCTGTTCCTGTGTAATAGGCTCGAGGGGCTGAATGGCCTCCTCCTGTTCCTGTGCAACAGGCTCGAGGGGCTGAATGGCCTCCTCCTGTTCCTCTACAACAGGCTCGAGGGGCTGAATAGGACTCCTCCTGTTCCTGTGTAATAGGCTCGAGGAGCTGAATGGCCGCCTCCTGTTCTTGTGCAACAGGCTTGAGGGGCTGAATGGCCTCCTCCTGCTCCTCTATAACAGGCTCGAGGGGCTGAATGGGCCTCCTCCTGTTCCTGTGTAATAGGCTCGAGGGGCTGAATGGCCTCCTCCTGTTCCTGTGCAACAGGCTTGAGGGGCTGAATGGCCTCCTCCTGTTCCTCTACAACAGGCTCGAGGGGCTGAAAGGGCCTCCTCATGTTCCTGTGTAATAGGCTCGAGGGGCTGAATGGCCGCCTCCTGTTCCTGTGCAACAGGCTCGAGGGGCTGAATGGCCTCCTCCTGTTCCTCTACAACAGGCTCGAGGGGCTGAATGGGCCTCCTCATGTTCCTGTGTAATAGGCTCGAGGGGCTGAATGGCCGCCTCCTGTTCTTGTGCAACAGGCTCGAGGGGCTGAATGGCCTCCTCCTGTTCGTCTACAACAGGCTCGAGGGGCTGAATGGGCCTCCTCCTGTTCCTGTGTAATAGGCTCGAGGGGCTGAATGGCCTCCTCCTGTTCCTGTGCAACAGGCTCGAGGGGCTGAATGGCCTCCTCCTGTTCCTCTACAACAGGCTCGAGGGGCTGAATGGGCCTCCTCCTATTCCTGTGTAATAGGCTCGAGGGGCTGAATGGCCTCCTCCTGTTCCTGTGCAACAGGCTCGAGGGGCTGAATGGCCTCCTACTGTTCCTCTACAACAGGCTCGAGGGGCTGAATGGGCCTCCTCCTGTTCCTGTGTAATAGGCTCGAGGGGCTGAATGGCCGCCCCCTGTTCCTGTGCAACAGGATCGAGGGGCTGAATGGCCTCCTCCTGTTCCTCTACTACAGGCTCGAGGGGCTGAATGGGCCTCCTCCCGTTCCTGTGTAATAGGCTCGAGGGGCTGAATGGCCGCCTCCTGTTCTTGTGCAACAGGCTCGAGGGGCTGAATGGCCTCCTCCTATTCCTCTACAACAGGCTCGAGGGGCTGAATGGGCCTCCTCCTGTACCTGTGTAATAGGCTCGAGGGGCTGAATGGCCTCCTCCTGTTCCTGTGCAACAGGCTCGAGGTGCTGAATGGCCTCCTCCTGTTCCTCTACAACAGGTTCGAGGGGCTGAATAGGCCTTCTCCTGTTCCTGTGTAATAGGCTCGAGGAGCTGAATGGCCGCCTCCTGTTCTTGTGCAACAGGCTTGAGGGGCTGAATGGCCTCCTCCTGCTCCTCTACAACAGGCTCGAGGGGCTGAATGGGCCTCCTCCTGTTCCTGTGAAATAGGCTCGAGGGGCTGAATGGCCGCCTCCTGTTCCTGTGCAACAGGCTCGAGGGGCTGAATGGCCTCCTCCTGTTCCTCTACGACAGGCTCGTGGGGCTGAATGGGTCTCCTCCTGTTCCTGTGTAATAGGCTTGAGGGGCTGAATGGCCTCCTCCTGTTCCTGTGCAACAGGCTCGAGGGGCTGAATGGCCTCCTCCTGTTCCTCTACAACAGGCTCGAGGGGCTGAATGGGCCGCCTCCTGTTCCTGTGCAACAGGCTCGAGGGGCTGAATGGGCCTCCTCCTGTTCCTGTGCAACAGGCTCGAGGAACTGAATGGGCCGCCTCCTGTTCCTGTGCAACAGGCTCGAGGGGCTGAATGGGCCTCCTCCTGTTCCTGTGCAACAGGCTCGAGGGGCTGAATGGCCTCCTCCTGTTCCTCGACAACAGGCTCGAGGGGCTGAATGGGCCGCCTCCTGTTCCTGTGCAACAGGCTCGAGGGGCTGAATGGCCTCCTCCTGTTCCTCTACAACAGGCTCGAGGGGCTGAATGGGCCGCCTCCTGTTCCTGTGCAACAGGCTCGAGGGGCTGAATGGCCGCCTCCTGTTCCTGTGCAACAGGCTCGAGGGGCTGAATGGCCGCCTCCTGTTCCTGTGCAACAGGCTCGAGGGGCTGAATGGGCCTCCTCCTGTTCCTGTGCAACAGGCTCGAGGGGCTGAATGGCCTCCTCCTGTTCCTCTACAACAGGCTCGAGGGGCTGAATGGGCCGCCTCCTGTTCCTGTGCAACAGGCTCGAGGGGCTGAATGGCCGCCTCCTGTTCCTGTGCAACAGGCTCGAGGGGCTGAATGGCCGCCTCCTGTTCCTGTGCAACAGGCTCGATGGGCTGAATGGCCTCCTCCTGTTCCTCTACAACAGGCTCGAGGGGCTGAATGGGCCTCCTCCTGTTCCTGTGTAATAGTCTCGAGGGGCTGAATGGCCACCTCCTGTTCCTGTGCAACAGGCTCGAGGGGCTGAATGGCCTCCTCCTGTTCCTCTACAACAGGCTCGAGGGGCTGAATGGCCTCCTCCTGTTCCTCTACAACAGGCTCGATTGGCTGAATGGGCCTCTTCCTGTTCCTGTGTAATAGGCTCAAGGGGCTGAATGGCCTCCTCCTCTTCCTGTGCAACAGGCTCGAGGGGCTGAATGGCCTCCTCCTGTTCCTCTACAACAGGCTCGAGGGGCTGAATGGGCCTCCTCCTGTTCCTGTGTAATAGACTCGAGGGGCTGAATGGCCGCCTCCAGTTCCTGTGCAACAGGCTCGATGGGCTGAATGGCCTCCTCCTGTTCCTCTACAACAGGTTCGAGGGGCTGAATAGGCCTCCTCCTGTTCCTGTGTAATAGGCTCGAGGAGCTGAATGGCCGCCTCCTGTTCTTGTGCAACAGGCTTGAGGGGCTGAATGGCCTCCTCCTGCTCCTCTACAACAGGCTCGAGGGGCTGAATGGGCCTCCTCCTGTTCCTGTGTAATAGGCTCGAGGGGCTGAATGGCCTCCTCCTGTTCCTCTACAACAGGCTCGAGGGGCTGAATGGGCCGCCTCCTGTTCCTGTGCAACAGGCTCGAGGGGCTGAATGGCCGCCTCCTGTTCCTGTGCAACAGGCTCGAGGGGCTGAATGGCCGCCTCCTGTTCCTGTGCAACAGGCTCGAGGGGCTGAATGGCCTCCTCCTGTTCCTCTACAACAGGCTCGAGGGGCTGAATGGGCCTCCTCCTGTTCCTGTGTAATAGTCTCGAGGGGCTGAATGGCCACCTCCTGTTCCTGTGCAACAGGCTCGAGGGGCTGAATGGCCTCCACCTGTTCCTCTACAACAGGCTCGAGGGGCTGAATGGCCTCCTCCTGTTCCTCTACAACAGGCTCGATTGGCTGAATGGGCCTCTTCCTGTTCCTGTGTAATAGGCTCAAGGGGCTGAATGGCCTCCTCCTCTTCCTGTGCAACAGGCTCGAGGGGCTGAATGGCCTCCTCCTGTTCCTCTACAACAGGCTCGAGGGGCTGAATGGGCCTCCTCCTGTTCCTGTGTAATAGACTCGAGGGGCTGAATGGCCGCCTCCAGTTCCTGTGCAACAGGCTCGATGGGCTGAATGGCCTCCTCCTGTTCCTCTACAACAGGTTCGAGGGGCTGAATAGGCCTTCTCCTGTTCCTGTGTAATAGGCTCGAGGAGCTGAATGGCCGCCTCCTGTTCTTGTGCAACAGGCTTGAGGGGCTGAATGGCCTCCTCCTGCTCCTCTACAACAGGCTCGAGGGGCTGAATGGGCCTCCTCCTGTTCCTGTGAAATAGGCTCGAGGGGCTGAATGGCCGCCTCCTGTTCCTGTGCAACAGGCTCGAGGGGCTGAATGGCCTCCTCCTGTTCCTCTACGACAGGCTCGTGGGGCTGAATGGGTCTCCTCCTGTTCCTGTGTAATAGGCTTGAGGGGCTGAATGGCCTCCTCCTGTTCCTGTGCAACAGGCTCGAGGGGCTGAATGGCCTCCTCCTGTTCCTCTACAACAGGCTCGAGGGGCTGAATGGGCCGCCTCCTGTTCCTGTGCAACAGGCTCGAGGGGCTGAATGGGCCTCCTCCTGTTCCTGTGCAACAGGCTCGAGGAACTGAATGGGCCGCCTCCTGTTCCTGTGCAACAGGCTCGAGGGGCTGAATGGGCCTCCTCCTGTTCCTGTGCAACAGGCTCGAGGGGCTGAATGGCCTCCTCCTGTTCCTCGACAACAGGCTCGAGGGGCTGAATGGGCCGCCTCCTGTTCCTGTGCAACAGGCTCGAGGGGCTGAATGGCCTCCTCCTGTTCCTCTACAACAGGCTCGAGGGGCTGAATGGGCCGCCTCCTGTTCCTGTGCAACAGGCTCGAGGGGCTGAATGGCCGCCTCCTGTTCCTGTGCAACAGGCTCGAGGGGCTGAATGGCCGCCTCCTGTTCCTGTGCAACAGGCTCGAGGGGCTGAATGGGCCTCCTCCTGTTCCTGTGCAACAGGCTCGAGGGGCTGAATGGCCTCCTCCTGTTCCTCTACAACAGGCTCGAGGGGCTGAATGGGCCGCCTCCTGTTCCTGTGCAACAGGCTCGAGGGGCTGAATGGCCGCCTCCTGTTCCTGTGCAACAGGCTCGAGGGGCTGAATGGCCGCCTCCTGTTCCTGTGCAACAGGCTCGATGGGCTGAATGGCCTCCTCCTGTTCCTCTACAACAGGCTCGAGGGGCAGAATGGGCCTCCTCCTGTTCCTGTGTAATAGTCTCGAGGGGCTGAATGGCCACCTCCTGTTCCTGTGCAACAGGCTCGAGGGGCTGAATGGCCTCCTCCTGTTCCTCTACAACAGGCTCGAGGGGCTGAATGGCCTCCTCCTGTTCCTCTACAACAGGCTCGATTGGCTGAATGGGCCTCTTCCTGTTCCTGTGTAATAGGCTCAAGGGGCTGAATGGCCTCCTCCTCTTCCTGTGCAACAGGCTCGAGGGGCTGAATGGCCTCCTCCTGATCCTCTACAACAGGCTCGAGGGGCTGAATGGGCCTCCTCCTGTTCCTGTGTAATAGACTCGAGGGGCTGAATGGCCGCCTCCAGTTCCTGTGCAACAGGCTCGATGGGCTGAATGGCCTCCTCCTGTTCCTCTACAACAGGTTCGAGGGGCTGAATAGGCCTCCTCCTGTTCCTGTGTAATAGGCTCGAGGAGCTGAATGGCCGCCTCCTGTTCTTGTGCAACAGGCTTGAGGGGCTGAATGGCCTCCTCCTGCTCCTCTACAACAGGCTCGAGGGGCTGAATGGGCCTCCTCCTGTTCCTGTGTAATAGGCTCGAGGGGCTGAATGGCCTCCTCCTGTTCCTCTACAACAGGCTCGAGGGGCTGAATGGGCCGCCTCCTGTTCCTGTGCAACAGGCTCGAGGGGCTGAATGGCCGCCTCCTGTTCCTGTGCAACAGGCTCGAGGGGCTGAATGGCCGCCTCCTGTTCCTGTGCAACAGGCTCGAGGGGCTGAATGGCCTCCTCCTGTTCCTCTACAACAGGCTCGAGGGGCTGAATGGGCCTCCTCCTGTTCCTGTGTAATAGTCTCGAGGGGCTGAATGGCCACCTCCTGTTCCTGTGCAACAGGCTCGAGGGGCTGAATGGCCTCCTCCTGTTCCTCTACAACAGGCTCGAGGGGCTGAATGGCCTCCTCCTGTTCCTCTACAACAGGCTCGATTGGCTGAATGGGCCTCTTCCTGTTCCTGTGTAATAGGCTCAAGGGGCTGAATGGCCTCCTCCTCTTCCTGTGCAACAGGCTCGAGGGGCTGAATGGCCTCCTCCTGTTCCTCTACAACAGGCTCGAGGGGCTGAATGGGCCGCCTCCTGTTCCTGTGCAACAGGCTCGAGGGGCTGAATGGCCTCCTCCTGTTCCTCTACAACAGGCTCGAGGGGCTGAATGGGCCGCCTCCTGTTCCTGTGCAACAGGCTCGAGGGGCAGAATGGCCGCCTCCTGTTCCTGTGCAACAGGCTCGAGGGGCTGAATGGCCGCCTCCTGTTCCTGTGCAACAGGCTCGAGGGGCTGAATGGGCCTCCTCCTGTTCCTGTGCAACAGGCTCGAGGGGCTGAATGGCCTCCTCCTGTTCCTCTACAACAGGCTCGAGGGGCTGAATGGGCCGCCTCCTGTTCCTGTGCAACAGGCTCGAGGGGCTGAATGGCCGCCTCCTGTTCCTGTGCAACAGGCTCGAGGGGCTGAATGGCCGCCTCCTGTTCCTGTGCAACAGGCTCGAGGGGCTGAATGGCCGCCTCCTGTTCCTGTGCAACAGGCTCGAGGGGCTGAATGGCCTCCTCCTGTTCCTCTACAACAGGCTCGAGGGGCTGAATGGGCCTCCTCCTGTTCCTGTGTAATAGTCTCGAGGGGCTGAATGGCCACCTCCTGTTCCTGTGCAACAGGCTCGAGGGGCTGAATGGCCTCCTCCTGTTCCTCTACAACAGGCTCGAGGGGCTGAATGGCCTCCTCCTGTTCCTCTACAACAGGCTCGATTGGCTGAATGGGCCTCTTCCTGTTCCTGTGTAATAGGCTCAAGGGGCTGAATGGCCTCCTCCTCTTCCTGTGCAACAGGCTCGAGGGGCTGAATGGCCTCCTCCTGTTCCTCTACAACAGGCTCGAGGGGCTGAATGGGCCTCCTCCTGTTCCTGTGTAATAGACTCGAGGGGCTGAATGGCCGCCTCCAGTTCCTGTGCAACAGGCTCGATGGGCTGAATGGCCTCCTCCTGTTCCTCTACAACAGGTTCGAGGGGCTGAATAGGACTCCTCCTGTTCCTGTGTAATAGGCTCGAGGAGCTGAATGGCCGCCTCCTGTTCTTGTGCAACAGGCTTGAGGGGCTGAATGGCCTCCTCCTGCTCCTCTACAACAGGCTCGAGGGGCTGAATGGGCCTCCTCCTGTTCCTGTGTAATAGGCTCGAGGGGCTGAATGGCCGCCTCCTGTTCCTGTGCAACAGGCTCGAGGGGCTGAATGGCCTCCTCCTGTTCCTCTACAACAGGCTCGAGGGGCTGAATGGGCCTCCTCATGTTCCTGTGTAATAGGCTCGAGGGGCTGAATGGCCGCCTCCTGTTCTTGTGCAACAGGCTCGAGGGGCTGAATGGCCTCCTCCTGTTCGTCTACAACAGGCTCGAGGGGCTGAATGGGCCTCCTCCTGTTCCTGTGTAATAGGCTCGAGGGGCTGAATGGCCTCCTCCTGTTCCTGTGCAACAGGCTCGAGGGGCTGAATGGCCTCCTCCTGTTCCTCTACAACAGGCTCGAGGGGCTGAATAGGACTCCTCCTGTTCCTGTGTAATAGGCTCGAGGAGCTGAATGGCCGCCTCCTGTTCTTGTGCAACAGGCTTGAGGGGCTGAATGGCCTCCTCCTGCTCCTCTACAACAGGCTCGAGGGGCTGAATGGGCCTCCTCCTGTTCCTGTGTAATAGGCTCGAGGGGCTGAATGGCCTCCTCCTGTTCCTGTGCAACAGGCTTGAGGGGCTGAATGGCCTCCTCCTGTTCCTCTACAACAGGCTCGAGGGGCTGAAAGGGCCTCCTCATGTTCCTGTGTAATAGGCTCGAGGGGCTGAATGGCCGCCTCCTGTTCCTGTGCAACAGGCTCGAGGGGCTGAATGGCCTCCTCCTGTTCCTCTACAACAGGCTCGAGGGGCTGAATGGGCCTCCTCATGTTCCTGTGTAATAGGCTCGAGGGGCTGAATGGCCGCCTCCTGTTCTTGTGCAACAGGCTCGAGGGGCTGAATGGCCTCCTCCTGTTCGTCTACAACAGGCTCGAGGGGCTGAATGGGCCTCCTCCTGTTCCTGTGTAATAGGCTCGAGGGGCTGAATGGCCTCCTCCTGTTCCTGTGCAACAGGCTCGAGGGGCTGAATGGCCTCCTCCTGTTCCTCTACAACAGGCTCGAGGGGCTGAATGGGCCTCCTCCTATTCCTGTGTAATAGGCTCGAGGGGCTGAATGGCCTCCTCCTGTTCCTGTGCAACAGGCTCGAGGGGCTGAATGGCCTCCTACTGTTCCTCTACAACAGGCTCGAGGGGCTGAATGGGCCTCCTCCTGTTCCTGTGTAATAGTCTCGAGGGGCTGAATGGCCACCTCCTGTTCCTGTGCAACAGGCTCGAGGGGCTGAATGGCCTCCTCCTGTTCCTCTACAACAGGCTCGAGGGGCTGAATGGCCTGCTCCTGTTCCTCTACAACAGGCTCGATTGGCTGAATGGGCCTCTTCCTGTTCCTGTGTAATAGGCTCAAGGGGCTGAATGGCCTCCTCCTCTTCCTGTGCAACAGGCTCGAGGGGCTGAATGGCCTCCTCCTGTTCCTCTACAACAGGCTCGAGGGGCTGAATGGGCCGCCTCCTGTTCCTGTGCAACAGGCTCGAGGGGCTGAATGGCCTCCTCCTGTTCCTCTACAACAGGCTCGAGGGGCTGAATGGGCCGCCTCCTGTTCCTGTGCAACAGGCTCGAGGGGCAGAATGGCCGCCTCCTGTTCCTGTGCAACAGGCTCGAGGGGCTGAATGGCCGCCTCCTGTTCCTGTGCAACAGGCTCGAGGGGCTGAATGGGCCTCCTCCTGTTCCTGTGCAACAGGCTCGAGGGGCTGAATGGCCTCCTCCTGTTCCTCTACAACAGGCTCGAGGGGCTGAATGGGCCGCCTCCTGTTCCTGTGCAACAGGCTCGAGGGGCTGAATGGCCGCCTCCTGTTCCTGTGCAACAGGCTCGAGGGGCTGAATGGCCGCCTCCTGTTCCTGTGCAACAGGCTCGAGGGG
Organism: Pristiophorus japonicus; assembly: GCF_044704955.1. Taxonomy (NCBI): domain Eukaryota; kingdom Metazoa; phylum Chordata; class Chondrichthyes; family Pristiophoridae; genus Pristiophorus; species Pristiophorus japonicus. The sequence goes on from NW_027252779.1 coordinate 12,030,693, forward strand.
CTGAATGGCCTCCTCCTGTTCCTCTACAACAGGCTCGAGGGGCTGAATGGGCCTCCTCCTGTTCCTGTGTAATAGTCTCGAGGGGCTGAATGGCCACCTCCTGTTCCTGTGCAACAGGCTCGAGGGGCTGAATGGCCTCCTCCTGTTCCTCTACAACAGGCTCGAGGGGCTGAATGGCCTCCTCCTGTTCCTCTACAACAGGCTCGATTGGCTGAATGGGCCTCTTCCTGTTCCTGTGTAATAGGCTCAAGGGGCTGAATGGCCTCCTCCTCTTCCTGTGCAACAGGCTCGAGGGGCTGAATGGCCTCCTCCTGTTCCTCTACAACAGGCTCGAGGGGCTGAATGGGCCTCCTCCTGTTCCTGTGTAATAGACTCGAGGGGCTGAATGGCCGCCTCCAGTTCCTGTGCAACAGGCTCGATGGGCTGAATGGCCTCCTCCTGTTCCTCTACAACAGGTTCGAGGGGCTGAATAGGACTCCTCCTGTTCCTGTGTAATAGGCTCGAGGAGCTGAATGGCCGCCTCCTGTTCTTGTGCAACAGGCTTGAGGGGCTGAATGGCCTCCTCCTGCTCCTCTACAACAGGCTCGAGGGGCTGAATGGGCCTCCTCCTGTTCCTGTGTAATAGGCTCGAGGGGCTGAATGGCCGCCTCCTGTTCCTGTGCAACAGGCTCGAGGGGCTGAATGGCCTCCTCCTGTTCCTCTACAACAGGCTCGAGGGGCTGAATGGGCCTCCTCATGTTCCTGTGTAATAGGCTCGAGGGGCTGAATGGCCGCCTCCTGTTCTTGTGCAACAGGCTCGAGGGGCTGAAGGGCCTCCTCCTGTTCGTCTACAACAGGCTCGAGGGGCTGAATGGGCCTCCTCCTGTTCCTGTGTAATAGGCTCGAGGGGCTGAATGGCCTCCTCCTGTTCCTGTGCAACAGGCTCGAGGGGCTGAATGGCCTCCTCCTGTTCCTCTACAACAGGCTCGAGGGGCTGAATAGGACTCCTCCTGTTCCTGTGTAATAGGCTCGAGGAGCTGAATGGCCGCCTCCTGTTCTTGTGCAACAGGCTTGAGGGGCTGAATGGCCTCCTCCTGCTCCTCTACAACAGGCTCGAGGGGCTGAATGGGCCTCCTCCTGTTCCTGTGTAATAGGCTCGAGGGGCTGAATGGCCTCCTCCTGTTCCTGTGCAACAGGCTTGAGGGGCTGAATGGCCTCCTCCTGTTCCTCTACAACAGGCTCGAGGGGCTGAAAGGGCCTCCTCATGTTCCTGTGTAATAGGCTCGAGGGGCTGAATGGCCGCCTCCTGTTCCTGTGCAACAGGCTCGAGGGGCTGAATGGCCTCCTCCTGTTCCTCTACAACAGGCTCGAGGGGCTGAATGGGCCTCCTCATGTTCCTGTGTAATAGGCTCGAGGGGCTGAATGGCCGCCTCCTGTTCTTGTGCAACAGGCTCGAGGGGCTGAATGGCCTCCTCCTGTTCGTCTACAACAGGCTCGAGGGGCTGAATGGGCCTCCTCCTGTTCCTGTGTAATAGGCTCGAGGGGCTGAATGGCCTCCTCCTGTTCCTGTGCAACAGGCTCGAGGGGCTGAATGGCCTCCTCCTGTTCCTCTACAACAGGCTCGAGGGGCTGAATGGGCCTCCTCCTATTCCTGTGTAATAGGCTCGAGGGGCTGAATGGCCTCCTCCTGTTCCTGTGCAACAGGCTCGAGGGGCTGAATGGCCTCCTACTGTTCCTCTACAACAGGCTCGAGGGGCTGAATGGGCCTCCTCCTGTTCCTGTGTAATAGGCTCGAGGGGCTGAATGGCCGCCCCCTGTTCCTGTGCAACAGGATCGAGGGGCTGAATGGCCTCCTCCTGTTCCTCTACTACAGGCTCGAGGGGCTGAATGGGCCTCCTCCCGTTCCTGTGTAATAGGCTCGAGGGGCTGAATGGCCGCCTCCTGTTCTTGTGCAACAGGCTCGAGGGGCTGAATGGCCTCCTCCTATTCCTCTACAACAGGCTCGAGGGGCTGAATGGGCCTCCTCCTGTACCTGTGTAATAGGCTCGAGGGGCTGAATGGCCTCCTCCTGTTCCTGTGCAACAGGCTCGAGGTGCTGAATGGCCTCCTCCTGTTCCTCTACAACAGGCTCGAGGGGCTGAAAGGGCCTCCTCATGTTCCTGTGTAATAGGCACGAGGGGCTGAATGGCCGCCTCCTGTTCCTGTGCAACAGGCTCGAGGGGCTGAATGGCCTCCTCCTGTTCCTCTACAACAGGCTCGAGGGGCTGAAAGGGCCTCCTCATGTTCCTGTGTAATAGGCTCGAGGGGCTGAATGGCCGCCTCCTGTTCTTGTGCAACAGGCTTGAGGGGCTGAATGGCCTCCTGATGTTCCTCTACAACAGGCTCGTGGGGCTGAATGGGCCTCCTCCTGTTCCTGTGTAATAGGCTCGATGGGCTGAATGGCCTCCTCCTGTTCCTATGCAACAGGCTCGAGGGGCTGAATGGCCTCCTCCTGTTCCTCTACAACAGGCTCGAGGGGCTGAATGGGCCTCCTCATGTTCCTGTGTAATAGGCTCGAGGGGCTGAATGGCCGCCTCCTGTTCCTCTGCAACAGGTTCGAGGGGCTGAATGGCCTCCTCCTGTTCCTCTACAACAGGCTCGAGGGGCTGAATAGGCCTCCTCATGTTCCTGTGTAATAGGCTCGAGGGGCTGAATGGCCGCCTCCTGTTCCTGTGCAACAGGCTCGAGGGGCTGTATGGCCTCCTCCTGTTCCTCTACAACAGGCTCGAGGGGCTGAATGGGCCGCCTCCTGTTCCTGTGTAATAGGCTCGAGGGGCTGAATGGCCGCCTCCTGTTCTTGTGCAACAGGCTCGAGGGGCTGAATGGCCTCCTCCTGTTCCTCTACAACAGGCTCGAGGGGCTGAATGGGCCTCCTCCTGTTTCTGTGTAATAGGCTCGAGGGGCTGAATGGCCTCCTCCTGTTCCTGTGCAACAGGCTCGAGGGGCTGAATGGCCTCCTCCTGTTCCTCTACAACAGGCTCGAGGGGCTGAATGGGCTTCCTCCTGTTCCTGTGTAATAGGCTCGAGGGGCTGAATGGCCTCCTCCTGTTCCTGTGCAACAGGCTCGAGGGGCTGAATGGCCTCCTCCTGTTCCTCTACAACAGGCTCGAGGGGCTGAATGGGCCTCCTCCTGTTCCTGCGTAATAGGCTCGAGGGGCTGAATGGCCGCCCCCTGTTCCTGTGCAACAGGCTCGAGGGGCTGAATGGCCTCCTCCTGTTCCTCTACAACAGGCCCGAGGGGCTGAATGGGTCTCCTCCTGTTCCTGTGTAATAGGCTCGCGGGGCTGAATGGCCGCCTCCTTTTCCTGTGCAACAGGCTCGAGGGGCTGAATGGCCTCCTCCTGTTCCTCTACAACAGGCTCGAGGGGCTGAATGGGCCTCCTCCTGTTCCTGTGTAATAGGCTCGAGGGGCTGAATGGCCGCCTCCTGTTCTTGTGCAAAAGGCTCGAGGGGCTGAATGGCCTCCTACTGTTCCTCTACAACAGGCTCGAGGGGCTGAATGGGCCTCCTCATGTTCCTGTGTAATAGGCTCGAGGGGCTGAATGGCCGCCTCCTGTTCCTCTGCAACAGGCTCGAGGGGCTGAATGGCCTCCTCCTGATCCTGTACAACAGGCTCGAGGGGCTGAATGGGCGCCTCCTGTTCTTGTGCAAAAGGCTCGAGGGGCTGAATGGCCTCCTACTGTTCCTCTACAACAGGCTCGAGGGGCTGAATGGGCCTCCTCATGTTCCTGTGTAATAGGCTCGAGGGGCTGAATGGCCGCCTCCTGTTCCTCTGCAACAGGCTCGAGGGGCTGAATGGCCTCCTCCTGATCCTGTACAACAGGCTCGAGGGGCTGAATGGGCCTCCTCATGTTCCTGTGTAATAGGCTCGAGGGGCTGAATGGCCGCCTCCTGTTCCTGTGCAACAGGCTCGAGGGGCTGTATGGCCTCCTCCTATTCCTCTACAACAGGCACGAGGGGCTGAATGGGCCTCCTCCTGTTCCTGTGTAATAGGCTCGAGGGGCTGAATGGCTGCCTCCTGTTCTTGTGCAACAGGCTCGAGGGGCTGAATGGCTTCCTCCTGTTCCTCTACAACAGGCTCGAGGGGCTGAATGGGCATCCTCCTGTTCCTGTGTAATAGGCTCGAGGGGCTGAATGGCCTCCTGCTGTTCCTGTGCAACAGGCTCTAGGTGCTGAATGGCCTCCTCCTGTTCCTCTACAACAGGCTCGAGGGGCTGAATGGCCTCCTCCTGTTCCTCTACAACAGGCTCGAGGGGCTGAATGGGCCTCTTCCTGTTCCTGTGTAATAGGCTCAAGGGGCTGAATGGCCTCCTCCTCTTCCTGTGCAACAGGCTCGAGGGGCTGAATGGCCTCCTCCTGTTCCTCTACAACAGGCTCGTGGGGCTGAATGGGCCTCCTCCTGTTCCTGTGTAATAGGCTCGAGGGGCTGAATGGCCGCCTCCTGTTCCTGTGCAACAGGCTCGATGGGCTGAATGGCCTCCTCCTGTTCCTCTACAACAGGCTCGAGGGGCTGAATAGGCCTCCTCCTGTTCCTGTGTAATAGGCTCGAGGAGCTGAATGGCCGCCTCCTGTTCTTGTGCAACAGGCTTGAGGGGCTGAATGGCCTCCTCCTGTTCCTCTACAACAGGCTCGAGAGGCTGAATGGGCCTCCTCCTGTTCCTGTGTAATAGGCTCGAGGGGCTGAATGGCCTCCTCCTGTTCCTGTGCAACAGGCTCGAGGGGCTGAATGGCCTCCTCCTGTTCCTCTACAACAGGCTCGAGGGGCTGAAAGGGCCTCCTCATGTTCCTGTGTAATAGGCTCGAGGGGCTGAATGGACGCCTCCTGTTCCTGTGCAACAGGCTCGAGGGGCTGAATGGCCTCCTCCTGTTCCTCTACAACAGGCTCGAGGGGCTGAATGGGCCTCCTCCTGTTCCTGTGTAATAGGCTCGAGGGGCTGAATGGCCGCCTCCAGTTCTTGTGCAACAGGCTCGAGGGGCTGAATGGCCTCCTCCTGTTCCTCTACAACAGGCTCGAGGGGCTGAATGGGCCTCCTCCTGTTCCTGTGTATTAGGCTCGAGGGGCTGAATGGCCTCCTCCTGTTCCTGTGCAACAGGCTCGAGGGGCTGAATGGCCTCCTCCTGTTCCTCTACAACAGGCTCGAGGGGCTGAATGGGCCTCCTCCTATTCCTGTGTAATAGGCTCGAGGGGCTGAATGGCCTCCTCCTGTTCCTGTGCAACAGGCTCGAGGGGCTGAATGGCCTCCTCCTGTTCCTCTACAACAGGCTCGAGGGGCTGAATGGGCCTCCTCCTGTTCCTGTGTAATAGGCTCGAGGGGCTGAATGGCCGCCCCCTGTTCCTGTTCAACAGGCTCGAGGGGCTGAATGGCCTCCTCCTGTTCCTCTACTACAGGCTCGAGGGGCTGAATGGGCCTCCTCCCGTTCCTGTGTAATAGGCTCGAGGGGCTGAATGGCCTCCTCCTGTTCCTGTGCAACAGGCTCGAGGTGCTGAATGGCTTCCTCCTGTTCCTCTGCAACAGGCTCGAGGGGCTGAATGGGCCTCCTCCTGTTCCTGTGTAATAGGCTCGAGGGGCTGAATGGCCGACTCCTATTCCTCTACAACAGGCTCGAGGGGCAGAATGGGCCTCCTCCTGTTCCTGTGTAATAGGCTCGAGGGGCTGAATGGCCGCCCCCTGTTCCTGTTCAACAGGCTCGAGGGGCTGAATGGCCTCCTCCTGTTCCTCTACTACAGGCTCGAGGGGCTGAATGGGCCTCCTCCCGTTCCTGTGTAATAGGCTCGAGGGGCTGAATGGTCGCCTCCTGTTCTTGTGCAACAGGCTCGAGGGGCTGAATGGCCTCCTCCTGTATCTCTACAACAGGCTCGAGGGGCTGAATGGGCCTCCTCCTGTTCCTGTGTAATAGGCTCGAGGGGCTGAATGGCCGCCTCCTATTGCTGTGCAACAGGCTCGAGGGGCTGAATGGCCTCCTCCTGTTCCTCTACAACAGGCTCGAGGGGCTGAATGGGCCTCCTCCTGTTCCTGTGTAATAGGCTCGAGGGGCTGAATGGCCGCCTCCTGTTCCTGTGCAACAGGCTCGAGGGGCTGAATGGCCGCCTCCTATTCCTGTGCAACAGGCTCGAGGGGCTGAATGGCCTCCTCCTGTTCCTCTACAACAGGCTCGAGGGGCTGAATGGGCCTCCTCCTCTTCCTGTGTAATAAGCTCGAGGGGCTGAATGGCCTCCTCCTGTTCCTCTACAACAGGCTCGAGGGGCTGAATGGGCCTCCTCCTGTTCCTGTGTAATAGGCTCGAGGGGCTGAATGGCCACCTACTATTCCTGTGCAACAGGCTCGAGGGGCTGAATGGCCTCCTCCTGTTCCTCTACAACAGGCTCGATGGGCTGAATGGGCCTCCTCCTCTTCCTGTGTAATAGGCTCGAGGGGCTCAATGGCCTCCTCCTGTTCCTCTACAACAGGCTCGAGGGGCTGAATGGGCCTCCTCCTGTTCCTGTATAATAGTTTCGAGGGGCTGAATGGCCGCTTCCTGTTCCTGTGCAACAGGTTCGAGGGGCTGAATGGCCGCCTCCTGTTCTTGTGCAACAGGATCGAGGGGCTGAATGGCCTCCTCCTGTTCCTCTACAACAGGCTCGAGGGGCTGAATGGGCCTCCTCCTGTTCCTGTGTAATAGGCTCGAGGGGCTGAATGGCCTCCTCCTGTTCCTGTGCAACAGGCTCGAGGGGCTGAACGGCCTCCTCCTGTTCCTCTACAACAGGCTCGAGGGGCTGAATGGGCCTCCTCCTGTTCCTGTGTAATAGGCTCGAGGGGCTGAATGGCCGCCTCCTGTTCCTGTGCAACAGGCTCGAGGGGCTGAATGGCCTCCTCCTGTTCCTCTACAACAGGCTCGAGGGGCTGAATGGGCCTCCTCCTGTTCCTGTGTAATAGGCTCGAGGGGCTGAATGGCCGCCTCCTGTTCCTGTGCAACAGGCTCGAGGGGCTGAATGGCCTCCTCCTGTTCCTCTACTACAGGCTCGAGGGGCTGAATGGGTCTCCTCCTGTTCCTGTGTAATAGGCTCGAGGGGCTGAATGGCCTCCTCCTGTTCCTGTGCAACAGGCTCGAGGGGCTGAATGGCCTCATCCTGTTCCTCTACAACAGGCTCGAGGGGCTGAATGGGCCGCCTCCTGTTCCTGTGCAACAGGCTCGAGGGGCTGAATGGGCCTCCTCCTGTTCCTGTGCAACAGGCTCGAGGGGCTGAATGGGCCTCCTCCTGTTCCTGTGTAATAGGCTCGAGGGGCTGAATGGCCGCCTCCTGTTCCTGTGCAACAGGCTCGAGGGGCTGAATGGCCTCCTCCTGTTCCTCTACTACAGGCTCGAGGGGCTGAATGGGTCTCCTCCTGTTCCTGTGTAATAGGCTCGAGGGGCTGAATGGCCTCCTCCTGTTGCTGTGCAACAGGCTCGAGGGGCTGAATGGCCTCCTCCTGTTCCTCTACAACAGGCTCGAGGGGCTGAATGGGCCGCCTCCTGTTCCTGTGCAACAGGCTCGAGGGGCTGAATGGCCTCCTCCTGTTCCTCTGCAACAGGCTCGAGGGGCTGAATGGGCCTCCTCCTGTTCCTGTGAAATAGGCTCGAGGGGCTGAATGGCCGCCTCCTGTTCCTGTGCAACAGGCTCGAGGGGCTGAATGGCCTCCTCCTGTTCCTCTACGACAGGCTCGTGGGGCTGAATAGGTCTCCTCCTGTTCCTGTGTAATAGGCTTGAGGGGCTGAATGGCCTCCTCCTGTTCCTGTGCAACAGGCTCGAGGGGCTGAATGGCCTCCTCCTGTTCCTCTACAACAGGCTCGAGGGGCTGAATGGGCCGCCTCCTGTTCCTGTGCAACAGGCTCGAGGGGCTGAATGGGCCTCCTCCTGTTCCTGTGCAACAGGCTCGAGGAACTGAATGGGCCGCCTCCTGTTCCTGTGCAACAGGCTCGAGGGGCTGAATGGGCCTCCTCCTGTTCCTGTGCAACAGGCTCGAGGGGCTGAATGGCCTCCTCCTGTTCCTCTACAACAGGCTCGAGGGGCTGAATGGGCCGCCTCCTGTTCCTGTGCAACAGGCTCGAGGGGCTGAATGGCCTCCTCCTGTTCCTCTACAACAGGCTCGAGGGGCTGAATGGGCCGCCTCCTGTTCCTGTGCAACAGGCTCGAGGGGCTGAATGGCCGCCTCCTGTTCCTGTGCAACAGGCTCGAGGGGCTGAATGGCCGCCTCCTGTTCCTGTGCAACAGGCTCGAGGGGCTGAATGGCCTCCTCCTGTTCCTCTACAACAGGCTCGAGGGGCTGAATGGGCCGCCTCCTGTTCCTGTGCAACAGGCTCGAGGGGCTGAATGGCCGCCTCCTGTTCCTGTGCAACAGGCTCGAGGGGCTGAATGGCCGCCTCCTGTTCCTGTGCAACAGGCTCGAGGGGCTGAATGGCCTCCTCCTGTTCCTCTACAACAGGCTCGAGGGGCTGAATGGGCCTCCTCCTGTTCCTGTGTAATAGTATCGAGGGGCTGAATGGCCACCTCCTGTTCCTGTGCAACAGGCTCGAGGGGCTGAATGGCCTCCTCCTGTTCCTCTACAACAGGCTCGAGGGGCTGAATGGCCTCCTCCTGTTCCTCTACAACAGGCTCGATTGGCTGAATGGGCCTCTTCCTGTTCCTGTGTAATAGGCTCAAGGGGCTGAATGGCCTCCTCCTCTTCCTGTGCAACAGGCGCGAGGGGCTGAATGGGCCTCCTCCTGTTCCTGTGCAACAGGCTCGAGGAACTGAATGGGCCGCCTCCTGTTCCTGTGCAACAGGCTCGAGGGGCTGAATGGGCCTCCTCCTGTTCCTGTGCAACAGGCTCGAGGGGCTGAATGGCCTCCTCCTGTTCCTCTACAACAGGCTCGAGGGGCTGAATGGGCCGCCTCCTGTTCCTGTGCAACAGGCTCGAGGGGCTGAATGGCCTCCTCCTGTTCCTCTACAACAGGCTCGAGGGGCTGAATGGGCCGCCTCCTGTTCCTGTGCAACAGGCTCGAGGGGCTGAATGGCCGCCTCCTGTTCCTGTGCAACAGGCTCGAGGGGCTGAATGGCTGCCTCCTGTTCCTGTGCAACAGGCTCGAGGGGCTGAATGGCCTCCTCCTGTTCCTCTACAACAGGCTCGAGGGGCTGAATGGGCCGCCTCCTGTTCCTGTGCAACAGGCTCGAGGGGCTGAATGGCCGCCTCCTGTTCCTGTGCAACAGGCTCGAGGGGCTGAATGGCCGCCTCCTGTTCCTGTGCAACAGGCTCGAGGGGCTGAATGGCCTCCTCCTGTTCCTCTACAACAGGCTCGAGGGGCTGAATGGGCCTCCTCCTGTTCCTGTGTAATAGTCTCGAGGGGCTGAATGGCCACCTCCTGTTCCTGTGCAACAGGCTCGAGGGGCTGAATGGCCTCCTCCTGTTCCTCTACAACAGGCTCGAGGGGCTGAATGGCCTCCTCCTGTTCCTCTACAACAGGCTCGATTGGCTGAATGGGCCTCTTCCTGTTCCTGTGTAATAGGCTCAAGGGGCTGAATGGCCTCCTCCTCTTCCTGTGCAACAGCTTCGAGGGGCTGAATGGCCTCCTCCTGTTCCTCTACAACAGGCTCGAGGGGCTGAATGGGCCTCCTCCTGTTCCTGTGTAATAGACTCGAGGGGCTGAATGGCCGCCTCCAGTTCCTGTGCAACAGGCTCGATGGGCTGAATGGCGTCCTCCTGTTCCTCTACAACAGGTTCGAGGGGCTGAATAGGCCTCCTCCTGTTCCTGTGTAATAGGCTCGAGGAGCTGAATGGCCACCTCCTGTTCTTGTGCAACAGGCTAGAGGGGCTGAATGGCCTCCTCCTGCTCCTCTACAACAGGCTCGAGGGGCTGAATGGGCCTCCTCCTGTTCCTGTGTAATAGGCTCGAGGGGCTGAATGGCCTCCTCCTGTTCCTGTGCAACAGGCTCGAGGGGCTGAATGGCCTCCTCCTGTTCCTCTACAACAGGCTCGAGGGGCTGAAAGGGCCTCCTCATGTTCCTGTGTAATAGGCTCGAGGGGCTGAATGGCCGCCTCCTGTTCCTGTGCAACAGGCTCGAGGGGCTGAATGGCCTCCTCCTGTTCCTCTACAACAGGCTCGAGGGGCTGAATGGGCCTCCTCATGTTCCTGTGTAATAGGCTCGAGGGGCTGAATGGCCGCCTCCTGTTCTTGTGCAACAGGCTCGAGGGGCTGAATGGCCTCCTCCTGTTCGTCTACAACAGGCTCGAGGGGCTGAATGGGCCTCCTCCTGTTCCTGTGTAATAGGCTCGAGGGGCTGAATGGCCTCCTCCTGTTCCTGTGCAACAGGCTCGAGGGGCTGAATGGCCTCCTCCTGTTCCTCTACAACAGGCTCGAGGGGCTGAATGGGCCTCCTCCTATTCCTGTGTAATAGGCTCGAGGGGCTGAATGGCCTCCTCCTGTTCCTGTGCAACAGGCTCGAGGGGCTGAATGGCCTCCTACTGTTCCTCTACAACAGGCTCGAGGGGCTGAATGGGCCTCCTCCTGTTCCTGTGTAATAGGCTCGAGGGGCTGAATGGCCGCCCCCTGTTCCTGTGCAACAGGCTCGAGGGGCTGAATGGCCTCCTCCTGTTCCTCTACAACAGGCTCGAGGGGCTGAATGGGCCTCCTCCTGTTCCTGTGTAATAGGCTCGAGGGGCTGAATGGCCGCCTCCTGTTCCTGTGCAACAGGCTCGAGGGGCTGAATGGCCTCCTCCTGTTCCTCTACTACAGGCTCGAGGGGCTGAATGGGTCTCCTCCTGTTCCTGTGTAATAGGCTCGAGGGGCTGAATGGCCTCCTCCTGTTCCTGTGCAACAGGCTCGAGGGGCTGAATGGCCTCATCCTGTTCCTCTACAACAGGCTCGAGGGGCTGAATGGGCCGCCTCCTGTTCCTGTGCAACAGGCTCGAGGGGCTGAATGGGCCTCCTCCTGTTCCTGTGCAACAGGCTCGAGGGGCTGAATGGGCCTCCTCCTGTTCCTGTGTAATAGGCTCGAGGGGCTGAATGGCCGCCTCCTGTTCCTGTGCAACAGGCTCGAGGGGCTGAATGGCCTCCTCCTGTTCCTCTACTACAGGCTCGAGGGGCTGAATGGGTCTCCTCCTGTTCCTGTGTAATAGGCTCGAGGGGCTGAATGGCCTCCTCCTGTTGCTGTGCAACAGGCTCGAGGGGCTGAATGGCCTCCTCCTGTTCCTCTACAACAGGCTCGAGGGGCTGAATGGGCCGCCTCCTGTTCCTGTGCAACAGGCTCGAGGGGCTGAATGGCCTCCTCCTGTTCCTCTGCAACAGGCTCGAGGGGCTGAATGGGCCTCCTCCTGTTCCTGTGAAATAGGCTCGAGGGGCTGAATGGCCGCCTCCTGTTCCTGTGCAACAGGCTCGAGGGGCTGAATGGCCTCCTCCTGTTCCTCTACGACAGGCTCGTGGGGCTGAATAGGTCTCCTCCTGTTCCTGTGTAATAGGCTTGAGGGGCTGAATGGCCTCCTCCTGTTCCTGTGCAACAGGCTCGAGGGGCTGAATGGCCTCCTCCTGTTCCTCTACAACAGGCTCGAGGGGCTGAATGGGCCGCCTCCTGTTCCTGTGCAACAGGCTCGAGGGGCTGAATGGGCCTCCTCCTGTTCCTGTGCAACAGGCTCGAGGAACTGAATGGGCCGCCTCCTGTTCCTGTGCAACAGGCTCGAGGGGCTGAATGGGCCTCCTCCTGTTCCTGTGCAACAGGCTCGAGGGGCTGAATGGCCTCCTCCTGTTCCTCTACAACAGGCTCGAGGGGCTGAATGGGCCGCCTCCTGTTCCTGTGCAACAGGCTCGAGGGGCTGAATGGCCTCCTCCTGTTCCTCTACAACAGGCTCGAGGGGCTGAATGGGCCGCCTCCTGTTCCTGTGCAACAGGCTCGAGGGGCTGAATGGCCGCCTCCTGTTCCTGTGCAACAGGCTCGAGGGGCTGAATGGCCGCCTCCTGTTCCTGTGCAACAGGCTCGAGGGGCTGAATGGCCTCCTCCTGTTCCTCTACAACAGGCTCGAGGGGCTGAATGGGCCGCCTCCTGTTCCTGTGCAACAGGCTCGAGGGGCTGAATGGCCGCCTCCTGTTCCTGTGCAACAGGCTCGAGGGGCTGAATGGCCGCCTCCTGTTCCTGTGCAACAGGCTCGAGGGGCTGAATGGCCTCCTCCTGTTCCTCTACAACAGGCTCGAGGGGCTGAATGGGCCTCCTCCTGTTCCTGTGTAATAGTATCGAGGGGCTGAATGGCCACCTCCTGTTCCTGTGCAACAGGCTCGAGGGGCTGAATGGCCTCCTCCTGTTCCTCTACAACAGGCTCGAGGTGCTGAATGGCCTCCTCCTGTTCCTCTACAACAGGCTCGATTGGCTGAATGGGCCTCTTCCTGTTCCTGTGTAATAGGCTCAAGGGGCTGAATGGCCTCCTCCTCTTCCTGTGCAACAGGCTCGAGGGGCTGAATGGGCCTCCTCCTGTTCCTCTACAACAGGCTCGAGGGGCTGAATGGGCCTCCTCCTGTTCCTGTGTAATAGACTCGAGGGGCTGAATGGCCGCCTCCAGTTCCTGTGCAACAGGCTCGATGGGCTGAATGGCCTCCTCCTGTTCCTCTACAACAGGTTCGAGGGGCTGAATAGGCCTCCTCCTGTTCCTGTGTAATAGGCTCGAGGAGCTGAATGGCCGCCTCCTGTTCTTGTGCAACAGGCTAGAGGGGCTGAATGGCCTCCTCCTGCTCCTCTACAACAGGCTCGAGGGGCTGAATGGGCCTCCTCCTGTTCCTGTGTAATAGGCTCGAGGGGCTGAATGGCCTCCTCCTGTTCCTGTGCAACAGGCTCGAGGGGCTGAATGGCCTCCTCCTGTTCCTCTACAACAGGCTCGAGGGGCTGAAAGGGCCTCCTCATGTTCCTGTGTAATAGGCTCGAGGGGCTGAATGGCCGCCTCCTGTTCCTGTGCAACAGGCTCGAGGGGCTGAATGGCCTCCTCCTGTTCCTCTACAACAGGCTCGAGGGGCTGAATGGGCCTCCTCATGTTCCTGTGTAATAGGCTCGAGGGGCTGAATGGCCGCCTCCTGTTCTTGTGCAACAGGCTCGAGGGGCTGAATGGCCTCCTCCTGTTCGTCTACAACAGGCTCGAGGGGCTGAATGGGCCTCCTCCTGTTCCTGTGTAATAGGCTCGAGGGGCTGAATGGCCTCCTCCTGTTCCTGTGCAACAGGCTCGAGGGGCTGAATGGCCTCCTCCTGTTCCTCTACAACAGGCTCGAGGGGCTGAATGGGCCTCCTCCTATTCCTGTGTAATAGGCTCGAGGGGCTGAATGGCCTCCTCCTGTTCCTGTGCAACAGGCTCGAGGGGCTGAATGGCCTCCTACTGTTCCTCTACAACAGGCTCGAGGGGCTGAATGGGCCTCCTCCTGTTCCTGTGTAATAGGCTCGAGGGGCTGAATGGCCGCCCCCTGTTCCTGCGCAACAGGATCGAGGGGCTGAATGGCCTCCTCCTGTTCCTCTACTACAGGCTCGAGGGGCTGAATGGGCCTCCTCCCGTTCCTGTGTAATAGGCTCGAGGGGCTGAATGGCCGCCTCCTGTTCCTGTGCAACAGGCTCGAGGTGCTGAATGGCCTCCTCCTGTTCCTCTACAACAGGATCGAGGGGCTGAAAGGGCCTCCTCATGTTCCTGTGTAATAGGCTCGAGGGGCTGAATGGCCGCCTCCTGTTCCTGTGCAACAGGCTCGAGGGGCTGAATGGCCTCCTCCTGTTCCTCTACAACAGGCTCGAGGGGCTGAAAGGGCCTCCTCATGTTCCTGTGTAATAGGCTCGAGGGGCTGAATGGCCGCCTCCTGTTCTTGTGCAACAGGCTTGAGGGGCTGAATGGCCTCCTGATGTTCCTCTACAACAGGCTCGAGGGGCTGAATGGGCCTCCTCCTGTTCCTGTGTAATAGGCTCGAGGGGCTGAATGGCCTCCTCCTGTTCATCTACAACAGGCTCGAGGGGCTGAATGGGCCTCCTCATGTTCCTGTGTAATAGGCTCGAGGGGCTGAATGGCCGCCTCCTGTTCCTCTGCAACAGGTTCGAGGGGCTGAATGGCCTCCTCCTGTTCCTCTACAACTGGCTCGAGGGGCTGAATGGGCCTCCTCATGTTCCTGTGTAATAGGCTCGAGGGGCTGAATGGCCGCCTCCTGTTCCTGTGCAACAGGCTCGAGGGGCTGTATGGCCTCCTCCTGTTCCTCTACAACAGGCTCGAGGGGCTGAATGGGCCTCCTCCTGTTCCTGTGTAATAGGCTCGAGGGGCTGAATGGCCGCCTCCTGTTCTTGTGCAACAGGCTCGAGGGGCTGAATGGCCTCCTCCTGTTCCTCTACAACAGGCTCGAGGGGCTGAATGGGCCTCCTCCTGTTTCTGTGTAATAGGCTCGAGGGGCTGAATGGCCTCCTCCTGTTCCTGTGCAACAGGCTCGAGGGGCTGAATGGCCTCCTCCTGTTCCTCTACAACAGGCTCGAGGGGCTGAATAGGCCTCCTCCTGTTCCTGCGTAATAGGCTCGAGGGGCTGAATGGCCGCCCCCTGTTCCTGTGCAACAGGCTCGAGGGGCTGAATGGCCTCCTCCTGTTCCTCTACAACAGGCCCGAGGGGCTGAATGGGTCTCCTCCTGTTCCTGTGTAATAGGCTCGCGGGGCTGAATGGCCGCCTCCTTTTCCTGTGCAACAGGCTCGAGGGGCTGAATGGCCTCCTCCTGTTCCTCTACAACAGGCTCGAGGGGCTGAATGGGCCTCCTCCTGTTCCTGTGTAATAGGCTCGAGGGGCTGAATGGCCGCCTCCTGTTCTTGTGCAACAGGCTCGAGGGGCTGAATGGCCTCCTCCTGTTCCTCTACAACAGGCTCGAGGGGCTGAATGGGCCTCCTCATGTTCCTGTGTAATAGGCTCGAGGGGCTGAATGGCCGCCTCCTGTTCCTCTGCAACAGGCTCGAGGGGCTGAATGGCCTCCTCCTGATCCTGTACAACAGGCTCGAGGGGCTGAATGGGCCTCCTCATGTTCCTGTGTAATAGGCTCGAGGGGCTGAATGGCCGCCTCCTGTTCCTGTGCAACAGGCTCGAGGGGCTGTATGGCCTCCTCCTATTCCTCTACAACAGGCACGAGGGGCTGAATGGGCCTCCTCCTGTTCCTGTGTAATAGGCTCGAGGGGCTGAATGGCTGCCTCCTGTTCTTGTGCAACAGGCTCGAGGGGCTGAATGGCTTCCTCCTGTTCCTCTACAACAGGCTCGAGGGGCTGAATGGGCATCCTCCTGTTCCTGTGTAATAGGCTCGAGGGGCTGAATGGCCTCCTCCTGTTCCTGTGCAACAGGCTCTAGGTGCTGAATGGCCTCCTCCTGTTCCTCTACAACAGGCTCGAGGGGCTGAATGGCCTCCTCCTGTTCCTCTACAACAGGCTCGAGGGGCTGAATGGGCCTCTTCCTGTTCCTGTGTAATAGGCTCAAGGGGCTGAATGGCCTCCTCCTCTTCCTGTGCAACAGGCTCGAGGGGCTGAATGGCCTCCTCCTGTTCCTCTACAACAGGCTCGTGGGGCTGAATGGGCCTCCTCCTGTTCCTGTGTAATAGGCTCGAGGGGCTGAATGGCCGCCTCCTGTTCCTGTGCAACAGGCTCGATGGGCTGAATGGCCTCCTCCTGTTCCTCTACAACAGGCTCGAGGGGCTGAATAGGCCTCCTCCTGTTCCTGTGTAATAGGCTCGAGGAGCTGAATGGCCGCCTCCTGTTCTTGTGCAACAGGCTTGAGGGGCTGAATGGCCTCCTCCTGTTCCTCTACAACAGGCTCGAGGGGCTGAATGGGCCTCCTCCTGTTCCTGTGTAATAGGCTCGAGGGGCTGAATGGCCTCCTCCTGTTCCTGTGCAACAGGCTCGAGGGGCTGAATGGCCTCCTCCTGTTCCTCTACAACAGGCTCGAGGGGCTGAAAGGGCCTCCTCATGTTCCTGTGTAATAGGCTCGAGGGGCTGAATGGCCGCCTCCTGTTCCTGTGCAACAGGCTCGAGGGGCTGAATGGCCTCCTCCTGTTCCTCTACAACAGGCTCGAGGGGCTGAATGGTCCTCCTCCTGTTCCTGTGTAATAGGCTCGAGGGGCTGAATGGCCGCCTCCAGTTCTTGTGCAACAGGCTCGAGGGGCTGAATGGCCTCCGCCTGTTCCTCTACAACAGGCTCGAGGGGCTGAATGGGCCTCCTCCTGTTCCTGTGTAATAGGCTCGAGGGGCTGAATGGCCTCCTCCTGTTCCTGTGCAACAGGCTCGAGGGGCTGAATGGCCTCCTCCTGTTCCTCTACAACAGGCTCGAGGGGCTGAATGGGCCTCCTCCTATTCCTGTGTAATAGGCTCGAGGGGCTGAATGGCCTCCTCCTGTTCCTGTGCAACAGGCTCGAGGGGCTGAATGGCCTCCTCCTGTTCCTCTACAACAGGCTCGAGGGGCTGAATGGGCCTCCTCCTGTTCCTGTGTAATAGGCTCGAGGGGCTGAATGGCCGCCCCCTGTTCCTGTTCAACGGGCTCGAGGGGCTGAATGGCCTCCTCCTGTTCCTCTACTACAGGCTCGAGGGGCTGAATGGGCCTCCTCCCGTTCCTGTGTAATAGGCTCGAGGGGCTGAATGGTCGCCTCCTGTTCTTGTGCAACAGGCTCGAGGGGCTGAATGGCCTCCTCCTGTATCTCTACAACAGGCTCGAGGGGCTGAATGGGCCTCCTCCTGTTCCTGTGTAATAGGCTCGAGGGGCTGAATGGCCTCCTCCTGTTCCTGTGCAACAGGCTCGAGGTGCTGAATGGCTTCCTCCTGTTCCTCTGTAACAGGCTCGAGGGGCTGAATGGGCCTCCTCCTGTTCCTGTGTAATAGGCTCGAGGGGCTGAATGGCCGACTCCTATTCCTCTACAACAGGCTCGAGGGGCAGAATGGGCCTCCTCCTGTTCCTGTGTAATAGGCTCGAGGGGCTGAATGGCCTCCTCCTGTTCCTCTACAACAGGCTCGAGGGGCTGAATGGGCCTCCTCCTGTTCCTGTGTAATAGGCTCGAGGGGCTGAATGGCCGCCTCCTATTGCTGTGCAACAGGCTCGAGGGGCTGAATGGCCTCCTCCTGTTCCTCTACAACAGGCTCGAGGGGCTGAATGGGCCTCCTCCTGTTCCTGTGTAATAGGCTCGAGGGGCTGAATGGCCGCCTCCTGTTCCTGTGCAACAGGCTCGAGGGGCTGAATGGCCGCCTCCTATTCCTGTGCAACAGGCTCGAGGGGCTGAATGGCCTCCTCCTGTTCCTCTACAACAGGCTCGATGGGCTGAATGGGCCTCCTCCTCTTCCTGTGTAATAAGCTCGAGGGGCTGAATGGCCTCCTCCTGTTCCTCTACAACAGGCTCGAGGGGCTGAATGGGCCTCCTCCTGTTCCTGTGTAATAGGCTCGAGGGGCTGAATGGCCACCTACTATTCCTGTGCAACAGGCTCGAGGGGCTGAATGGCCTCCTCCTGTTCCTCTACAACAGGCTCGATGGGCAGAATGGGCCTCCTCCTCTTCCTGTGTAATAGGCTCGAGGGGCTGAATGGCCTCCTCCTGTTCCTCTACAACAGGCTCGAGGGGCTGAATGGGCCTCCTCCTGTTCCTGTATAATAGTTTCGAGGGGCTGAATGGCCGCCTCCTGTTCCTGTGCAACAGGTTCGAGGGGCTGAATGGCCGCCTCCTGTTCTTGTGCAACAGGATCGAGGGGCTGAATGGCCTCCTCCTGTTCCTCTACAACAGGCTCGAGGGGCTGAATGGGCCTCCTCCTGTTCCTGTGTAATAGGCTCGAGGGGCTGAATGGCCTCCTCCTGTTCCTGTGCAACAGGCTCGAGGGGCTGAACGGCCTCCTCCTGTTCCTCTACAACAGGCTCGAGGGGCTGAATGGGCCTCCTCCTGTTCCTGTGTAATAGGCTCGAGGGGCTGAATGGCCTCCTCCTGTTCCTGTGCAAGAGGCTCGAGGGGCTGAATGGCCTCCTCCTGTTCCTCTACAACAGGCTCGAGGGGCTGAATGGGCCTCCTCCTGTTCCTGTGTAATAGGCTCGAGGGGCTGAATGGCCGCCTCCTGTTCCTGTGCAACAGGCTCGAGGGGCTGAATGGCCTCCTCCTGTTCCTCTACTACAGGCTCGAGGGGCTGAATGGGTCTCCTCCTGTTCCTGTGTAATAGGCTCGAGGGGCTGAATGGCCTCCTCCTGTTCCTGTGCAACAGGCTCGAGGGGCTGAATGGCCTCATCCTGTTCCTCTACAACAGGCTCGAGGTGCTGAATGGGCCGCCTCCTGTTCCTGTGCAACAGGCTCGAGGGGCTGAATGGGCCTCCTCCTGTTCCTGTGCAACAGGCTCGAGGGGCTGAATGGGCCTCCTCCTGTTCCTGTGTAATAGGCTCGAGGGGCTGAATGGCCGCCTCCTGTTCCTGTGCAACAGGCTCGAGGGGCTGAATGGCCTCCTCCTGTTCCTCTACTACAGGCTCGAGAGGCTGAATGGGTCTCCTCCTGTTCCTGTGTAATAGGCTCGAGGGGCTGAATGGCCTCCTCCTGTTCCTGTGCAACAGGCTCGAGGGGCTGAATGGCCTCCTCCTGTTCCTCTACAACAGGCTCGAGGGGCTGAATGGGCCGCCTCCTGTTCCTGTGCAACAGGCTCGAGGGGCTGAATGGCCTCCTCCTGTTCCTCTGCAACAGGCTCGAGGGGCTGAATGGGCCTCCTCCTGTTCCTGTGAAATAGGATCGAGGGACTGAATGGCCGCCTCCTGTTCCTGTGCAACAGGCTCGAGGGGCTGAATGGCCTCCTCCTGTTCCTCTACGACAGGCTCGTGGGGCTGAATGGGTCTCCTCCTGTTCCTGTGTAATAGGCTTGAGGGGCTGAATGGCCTCCTCCTGTTCCTGTGCAACAGGCTCGAGGGGCTGAATGGCCTCCTCCTGTTCCTCTACAACATGCTCGAGGGGCTGAATGGGCCGCCTCCTGTTCCTGTGCAACAGGCTCGAGCGGCTGAATGGGCCTCCTCCTGTTCCTGTGCAACAGGCTCGAGGAACTGAATGGGCCGCCTCCTGTTCCTGTGCAACAGGCTCGAGGGGCTGAATGGGCCGCCTCCTGTTCCTGTGCAACAGGCTCGAGGGGCTGAATGGCCTCCTCCTGTTCCTCTACAACAGGCTCGAGGGGCTGAATGGGCCGCCTCCTGTTCCTGTGCAACAGGCTCGAGGGGCTGAATGGCCGCCTCCTGTTCCTGTGCAACAGGCTCGAGGGGCTGAATGGCCGCCTCCTGTTCCTGTGCAACAGGCTCGAGGGGCTGAATGGGCCTCCTCCTGTTCCTGTGCAACAGGCTCGAGGGGCTGAATGGCCTCCTCCTGTTCCTCTACAACAGGCTCGAGGGGCTGAATGGCCGCCTCCTGTTCCTGTGCAACAGGCTCGAGGGGCTGAATGGCCTCCTCCTGTTCCTCTACAACAGGCTCGAGGGGCTGAATGGGCCGCCTCCTGTTCCTGTGCAACAGGCTCGAGGGGCTGAATGGCCGCCTCCTGTTCCTGTGCAACAGGCTCGAGGGGCTGAATGGCCGCCTCCTGTTCCTGTGCAACAGGCTCGAGGGGCTGAATGGCCTCCTCCTGTTCCTCTACGACAGGCTCGTGGGGCTGAATGGGTCTCCTCCTGTTCCTGTGTAATAGGCTTGAGGGGCTGAATGGCCTCCTCCTGTTCCTGTGCAACAGGCTCGAGGGGCTGAATGGCCTCCTCCTGTTCCTCTACAACAGGCTCGAGGGGCTGAATGGGCCGCCTCCTGTTCCTGTGCAACAGGCTCGAGGGGCTGAATGGGCCTTCTCCTGTTCCTGTGCAACAGGCTCGAGGAACTGAATGGGCCGCCTCCTGTTCCTGTGCAACAGGCTCGAGGGGCTGAATGGGCCTCCTCCTGTTCCTGTGCAACAGGCTCGAGGGGCTGAATGGCCTCCTCCTGTTCCTCTACGACAGGCTCGTGGGGCTGAATGGGTCTCCTCCTGTTCCTGTGTAATAGGCTTGAGGGGCTGAATGGCCTCCTCCTGTTCCTGTGCAACAGGCTCGAGGGGCTGAATGGCCTCCTCCTGTTCCTGTGCAACAGGCTCGAGGGGCTGAATGGCCGCCTCCTGTTCCTGTGCAACAGGCTCGAGGGGCTGAATGGGCCTCCTCCTGTTCCTGTGCAACAGGCTCGAGGGGCTGAATGGCCTCCTCCTGTTCCTCTACAACAGGCTCGAGGGGCTGAATGGCCGCCTCCTGTTCCTCTACAACAGGCTCGAGGGGCTGAATGGGCCGCCTCCTGTTCCTGTGCAACAGGCTCGAGGGGCTGAATGGGCCACCTCCTGTTCCTGTGCAACAGGCTCGAGGAACTGAATGGGCCGCCTCCTGTTCCTGTGCAACAGGCTCGAGGGGCTGAATGGCCTCCTCCTGTTCCTCTACAACAGGCTCGAGGGGCTGAATGGCCTCCTCCTGTTCCTCTACAACAGGCTCGAGGGGCTGAATGGGCCGCCTCCTGTTCCTGTGCAACAGGCTCGAGGGGCTGAATGGCCGCCTCCTGTTCCTGTGCAACAGGCTCGAGGGGCTGAATGGCCGCCTCCTGTTCCTGTGCAACAGGCTCGAGGGGCTGAATGGGCCTCCTCCTGTTCCTGTGCAACAGGCTCGAGGGGCTGAATGGCCTCCTCCTGTTCCTCTACAACAGGCTCGAGGGGCTGAATGGCCGCCTCCTGTTCCTGTGCAACAGGCTCGAGGGGCTGAATGGCCTCCTCCTGTTCCTCTACAACAGGCTCGAGGGGCTGAATGGGCCGCCTCCTGTTCCTGTGCAACAGGCTCGAGGGGCTGAATGGCCGCCTCCTGTTCCTGTGCAACAGGCTCGAGGGGCTGAATGGCCGCCTCCTGTTCCTGTGCAACAGGCTCGAGGGGCTGAATGGCCGCCTCCTGTTCCTGTGCAACAGGCTCGAGGGGCTGAATGGGCCTACTCCTTGCTGGGAGTAGGCCCATCTCCAGAGCAAGGAGATGTTCACGTCTGCGTGTTGCAGTCTGGCGCAATCCAATATCCAGGATTACGTGCTGAGGGACGCACTTAAAATTGGTGTAGTTGCCGCAAAGGCAGGGTGGCAAAGAGCCACAGTTTAAAGCCCTTCTGACACGGTAAACCCCGGGGCAGGAATCAGTATAAAACTCCCCTCGGGCCGTACTTGTAACTTCTTTATTGTGTACATGGAGCACCATGATCTGTAAACACCTATGTCGTGCCATGTACAATGTAAGGTCTGTTTCGTGATGCACGTTGAAAAAAAGTGTAAATGTACCGTCACCCATTCCATGTACTGTATTGTGACACGTTTGATGTAATTTGTTGAATGTACTACAAGGTATCCCGTATTGTACCAAATTGTACTGGAACTGAAAAGCAAGGGAATTTATCGATCGGAACTGCCGTCAGCACCCAAATGTAGTGTATGGGATTACTGACCGCAGCTAAATGTTCTGAACTGCTTTTGAATGTACTGTAATAAATTTTTGTCTGAATAAAGTATTTTTTTATATAACAAAAGAAATCTCTGCCTGACACGGGAGAAACAGTGAGACAGAACTTGGAGCAAGCGTCTGGTTATTGCCAAACAGCAAAGGAAATATTAATTCTGGAAGAAGAATACCCAAAAGAACAGTGACCCCGACGTGATTTGATCTGGAGTCAGACACACTACCGTTGAGACCTGCACAGTGAGCGGGAGATGTTCGTCTATATGAAGTTTCTGTAATACAAGGGGCTTTAAAATCCCCGCCCTTTCCCACCAGGTATCACAAGCAGCGCTCACCTGACAGTCACCGGATGGTTTCTTCTTAAACTTTTCTCTTGCTTTCATGGGAAACCATCATTAATTAACCCTTCACCTTCTTTTGCACAATCAAACAAATGCTAACTCAGGAACAGTCCATACTTCAATCATTTGTCCTGTGCTTTGCATCTTAACTCGAAAACCAGATCCCATTTTACTCACTGTATTATAGCTTTCTGGTTCAAAATCTTCATTGCCGATGACACCACGAATCTGGGGCAACTTTTATCAAATTTAACAGCACCGGTTATTCCTACCGTGCACACAAAATACAATCAGTAGTGAAGATAAAATCCCAACGTGCGTATTTTCAGATTCAACGCAGTGGGGGGTATCGGGGCTGGAGGAGATTAGAGAGATACGGAGGGATGTAGGGCTGGAGGAGGTTACACAGATAGGGAGGGATTTAGGTGCTGGAGGAGGTTACAGAGATCGGGAGGGGTGTAGGGCTGAAGGAGATTAGAGATAAGGAGGGGTGTAGGGGCTGGAGGACATTAGAAATAGGAAGGGTTGTAGGGGCTGGAGGACGTTACAGGGATAGGGAGGGATGTAGCTTCTGGAGGATGTTATATGGTGGGGTGTAGCGCTGCAGGAGGGGATAGCGGGTGGGAGGAGGTTACAAAGATAGAGAGGAATGTAGGGCTGTAGGACGTTAGAGGTCGAAAGGGATGCAGGAGCAGGAGGACGTTACAGACATAGGGATGGGTGTAGGCACTGGAGGAGGTTAGAGATAGGGAGTCGTGTAGGGGCTGGAGGGGGTTACAGAGATGGGGAGGGGTGTAGGGCTGGAGGAGGTTGCAGAGATAGGGGAGGGGTGTAGGGGCTGCTGGAGGTTAGAGAGATAGGGAGGGGTGTAGGGCTGGAGGAGGTTCGAGAGAGAGAGAGGTGTGTAGGACTGGAGGAGATTACAGAGATAGAGAGGGGTTTAGTACTGGAGGCTATTAGAGATAGGGAGGGGTGTAGGGGCTGGAAGAGCTGTCCGAAATAGGGAGGGGTGTAGGACTGGAGGAGATTACAGAGATAGAGAGGGGTATATGGTTGTAGAATATTAAAGAGATAGAGAGGGGTGTAAGAGGTTATGGAGATAGGGGGGTGCATAGGGTGGGAGGGGGTTACAGATATAGGCAGCAGTGTGAGGGCTGGAGGAGGCGAGAGAGATAGGAATGGGTGTAGGGCTGGAGGAGATTACAGAGATAGGGTGGGGTGTAGGGTCTGGAGGTTACAGCGATAGGGAGGGATGTAGGGAGCTGGAGGCAGTTACAAAGATAGGGAGGGATGAAGAGGCTGAAGGAGGTTATAGAGATATGGTGGGGTGTAGCGCTGGAGGAGGAGACAGAGATAGGGAGTGTGTAGGATGGGAGTAGGTCACAAAGATAGAGAGGGGTGTAGGGCTGTAGGACATTAGAGATAGGAAGGGGTGTAGGAGCTGGAGGACGTTACAGACATTGGGAGGAGTGTAGAAGCTGGAGGTTACCGAGATGGGGAGGAGTGTAGGGGCTGTAGGAGGTTCCAGAGATGGGGCGGGGTGTAGGGGATGGAGGAGGTTACAGAGATGGGGAGGGGTGTAGGGGATGGAGGAGGTTACAGAGATAGGGAGAGGTGCTGGAGGAGGTTACAAAGATAGAGAGGGGTGTAGGGGCTGTAGGACATTAGAGGTCGGAAGGGGTGCAGGAGCAGGAGGACGTTACAGACATAGGGAGGGGTGTAGGCACTGGAGGAGGCTAGAGATAGGGAGGGGAGTCTGGGCCGGAGGAGATTACAGAGATAGGGCCGTTTGTCTGGGCTGGAGGAGGTTACAGAGATAGGTGGTGCATGTGGTGGGAGGAGGTTACAGAGATAGAGAGGGGTGTAGCACTGGTGGAGGTTACAGAGATAGGAGTTGCCTAAGCTGGGCGGAGATTACAGAGATAGGGAGGGGTGTTGAGGCTGGAGGATGTTACAGAAATGGGGAGGGGTGTAGGGGCTGGAGGAGGCGAGAGAGACAGGGAGGTGTGTCGGGGCTGGAGGACGTTAGCGAGATAGGGAGGTGTGTAGCTTCTGGAGGAGGTTGTAGAGATATGGTGGGGTGTAGCGCTGTAGGAGGATACGGAGATAGAGGGTGTGTAGGGTGGGAGGAGGTGACAAAGATAGAGAGGGGTGTAGGGCTGTAGGACATTAGAGGTCGGAAGGGGTGCAGGAGCAGGAGGACGGTACAGACATAGGGAGGGGTGTAGGCACTGGAGGAGGTTAGAGATAGGGAGTGGTGTAGGGGCAGGAGGGGGTTACAGAGACGGGGAGGGGTGTAGGCACTGGAGGAGGTTACAGAGATAGGGAGGGGTTTAGTGGCTTGAGGAATTTAGAGATGGGGAGGGTGTAGTGGCTGGAGGAGTTTTGAGATAGGGAGGGTTGTAGTGGCTGGAGGACGTTACAGACATTGGGAGGGTTGTACGGGCTGGAGGATACCTAGATAGGGAGCGGTGTTGGGAATTGAGGAGCTTAGAGATTGGGAGGCATGTAGGGCGAGATCACAGAAATAGGGAGGGGCGTAGAGGCTGGAGGTTACTGAGATAGGGAGGGATGTTAGGGCATTAGGAAGTAACAGATAGGGAGGGGTGTTGTGGCTGGAGGTTAGAGAAGTAGGGCCGGGTGTAGGGACGGTTAGAGGTTACAGAGATAGAGGTGTGTAAGGACTGGAGGATGTTACAGAGATAGGGAGGGGTGTAGGGCTGTAGGAGTTTACAGAGATAGGAAGGGGTGTTGGGGCTGGAGGAGTTTAGAGATAGGGGAGGAGTGTAGGGGCTGGAGGACGTTACAGAGGTAGGAATGGGTGTAGGGGCTGGAGGTCACCGAGATAGGGAGGGGTGTAGGGCTGTAGGAGATTACAGAGATAGGGAGGGGTGTAGGAGATGGAGGAGGTAACTGAAATGGGGAGGGCTGTCGGGGCTGGAGGAAGTTACAGAGATAGGGAGAGTTGTAGGGGCCGGAGTAGATTAGAGATAGGGAGGGGTGTAGTGCTGGAGGAGGTTACAGTGATAGGAGGTGCGTATCGTGGGAGGAGGTTACAGAGTGGTGTAGGGGATGGAGGAGGTTAGAGAGACAGGGAAGGGTGTCAGGGCTGGCGGAGGCTACAGAGATAGGGAGAGGTGTAGGGCTGCAGGAGGTTACAAAGATCGGGAGGGACGTAGGGGCTGGAGGAGGTTACAGAGATAGGGAGGGATGTAGGGGCTGCTGGAGGTTAGAGAGATAGGGAGGGGTGCAGGGCTGGAGGAGGTTACAGAGATAGGGAGGGGTGTAGGGCTGGAGGAGGTTACAAAGATAGGGAGGGATGTAGGGGCTGGAGGAGTTTACAGAGATAGGGAGGGATGTAGGGGCTGCAGGAAGTTAGATAGACATTGAGGGGTGTAGGACTGGAGGAGATTAGAGATAGGGAGGGGTGTCGGGGCTGGAAGAGCTGTCAGAAATAGGGAGAGTTGTAGGGGCTGGAGGCAGTTACAGAGATAGGTAAGGGTGTAGTGCTGGAGGAGGTTACAGTGATAGGATGTGCTTATGGTGGGAGGAGGTTACAGAGTGGTGCAGGGGCAAGAGGACGTTACAGACATTGGGAGGAGTGTAGAAGCTGGAGGTTACCGAGATGGGGTGGAGTGTAGGGGCTGTAGGAGGTTCCAGAGATGTGGAGGGGTGTAGGGGATGGAGGAGGTTACAGAGATGGGGAGGGGTGTAGGGGATGGAGGAGGTTACAGAGATGGGGAGGGGTGTAGGGGATGGTGGAGGTTACAGAGATGGGGAGGGGTGTAGGGGATGGAGGAGGTTACAGAGATAGGGAGAGGTGCAGGGGCTGGAGGAGGTTACAAAGATAGAGAGGGGTGTAGGGGCTGTAGGACATTAGAGGTCGGAAGGGGTGCAGGAGCAGGAGGACGTTACAGACATAGGGAGGGGTGTAGGCACTGGAGGAGGCTAGAGATAGGGAGGGGAGTCTGGGCCGGAGGAGATTACAGAGATAGGGCCGTTTGTCTGGGCTGGAGGAGGTTACAGAGATAGGTGGTGCATGTGGTGGGAGGAGGTTACAGAGATAGAGAGGGGTGTAGCGCTGGTGGAGGTTATAGAGATAGGAGTTGCCTAAGCTGGGCGGAGATTACAGAGATAGGGAGGGGTGTTGAGGCTGGAGGATGTTACAGAAATGGGGAGGGGTGTCGGGGCTGGAGGAGGCGAGAGAGACAGGGAGGTGTGTCGGGGCTGGAGGACGTTAGCGAGATAGGGAGGGGTGTAGCTTCTGGAGGAGGTTGTAGAGATATGGTGGGGTGTAGCGCTGTAGGAGGATATGGAGATAGAGGGTGCGTAGGGTGGGAGGAGGTTACAAAGATAGAGAGGGGTGTAGGGCTGTAGGACACTAGAGGTCGGAAGGGGTGCAGGAGCAGGAGGACGGTACAGACATAGGGAGGGGTATAGGCACTGGAGGAGGTTAGAGATAGGGAGTGGTGTAGGGGCAGGAGGGGGTTACAGAGACGGGGAGGGGTGTAGGCACTGGAGGAGGTTACAGAGATAGGGAGGGGTGTAGTGGCTTGAGGAATTTAGAGATGGGGAGGGTGTAGTGGCTGGAGGAGTTTTGAGATAGGGAGCATTCTAGGGGCTGGAGGACGTTACAGACATTGGGAGGGTTGTACGGGCTGGAGGTTACCTAGATAGGGAGCGGTGTTGGGAATTGAGGAGCTTAGAGATAGGGAGGCATGTAGGGTGAGGTCACAGAGATAGGGAGGGGCGTAGAGGCTTGAGGTTACTGAGATAGGGAGGGATGTTAGGGCATTAGGAAGTAACAGATAGGGAGGGGTGTTGTGGCTGGAGGTTAGAGAAGTAGGGCCGGGTGTAGGGACGGTTAGAGGTTACAGAGATAGAGGTGTGTAAGGACTGGAGGATGTTACAGAGATAGGGAGGGGTGTAGGGCTGTAGGAGTTTACAGAGATAGGAAGGGGTGTTGGGGCTGGAGGAGTTTAGAGATAGGGGAGGAGTGTAGGGGCTGGAGGACGTTACAGAGGTAGGAATGGGTGTAGGGGCTGGAGGTCACCGAGATAGGGAGGGGTGTAGGGCTGTAGGAGATTACAGAGATAGGGAGGGGTGTAGGAGATGGAGGAGGTAACTGAAATGGGGAGGGCTGTCAGAGCTGGAGGAAGTTACAGAGATAGGGAGAGTTGTAGGGGCCGGAGTAGATTAGAGATAGGGAGGGGTGTAGTGCTGGAGGAGGTTACAGTGATAGGAGGTGCGTATTGTGGGAGGAGGTTACAGAGTGGTGTAGGGGATGGAGGAGGTTAGAGAGACAGGGAAGGGTGTCAGGGCTGGCGGAGGCTACAGAGATAGGGAGAGGTGTAGGGCTGCAGGAGGTTACAAAGATCGGGAGGGACGTAGGGGCTAGAGGAGGTTACAGAGATAGGGAGGGATGTAGGGGCTGCTGGAGGTTAGAGAGACAGGGAGGGGTGTAGGGCTGGAGGAGGTTACAGAGATAGGGAGGGGTGTAGGGCTGGAGGAGGTTTACAAAGATAGGGAGGGATGTAGGGGCTGGAGGAGTTTACAGAGATAGGGAGGGATGTAGGGGCTGCAGGAGGTTAGAGAGACAGTGAGGGGTGTAGGACTGGAGGAGATTAGAGATAGGGAGGGGTGTAGGGGCTAGAAGAGCTGTCAGGAATAGGGAGAGTTGTAGGGGCTGGAGGCAGTTACAGAGATAGGTAAGGGTGTGGTGCTGGATGAGGTTGTAGTGATAGGATGTGCTTATGGTGGGAGGAGGTTACAGAGTGGTGTAGGGGCTGGAGGTGTTTGGAGAGACAGTGAGGGATGTAGGGTTGGAGATGATTAAAGAGATAGGGAGTGGTGTTGGAGGGTATGGAGATAGGGGGTTGCATAGGGTGGGAGGAGGTTACAGATATAGGGAGCGGTGTAGGGGCTGGAGGTGGCGAGAGAGTCAGGAATGGGTGTAGGGCTGGAGGAGATTACAGAGATGGGTAGGGATGGAGGGCGGGAGACGGTTACAGATATAGGGAGGGATGTAGGGCGGGAGAATGTTACAGAGATAGGGAGGTCTGTAGGTCTGGAGCTTTTGGGGCTGGAGGTTACAGAGATAGGGAGTGATGTAGGGGCTGGAGGTTACAGAGATAGGGAGGGATGTCGGGGCTGAAGGAGGTTATAGAGCTATGGTGGGATGTAGCGCAGGAGCAGTAGACGGAGATAGGGAGTGTGTAGGATGGGAGTAGGTCACAAAGATAGAGATGGGTGTAGGGCTGTAGGTCATTACAGAGATAGGAAGGGGTATAGGAGCTGGAGGACGTTACAGACCTTGGGAGGGGTGTAGGAGCTGGAGGTTACCGAGATAGGGAGGGGTGTAGGGGATGGAGGGGTTTTCCAGAAATGGGGAGGGGTGTAGGGGCTGGAGGGGGTTACAGAGATGGGGAGGGGTGTACGGGATGGAGGAGGTTACAGAGATGGGGAGTGGTGTAGGGGATGGAGGAGGTTACAGAGATAGGGAGCGGTGCAGGCGCTGGAGGAAGTTACAGAGATAGGGAGGCATGTAAGGCTGTAGGTCACAGAGAAAGGGAGGGGTGTAGGGGCTGGAGGTTACTGAGATCGGGATGGATGTAAGGGCTGTAGGAAGTAACAGATAGGGAGCAGTGTTATGGCTGGAGCAGGTTCGAGAAGTAGGACCGGGTGTAGGGATGGTTAGTGGTAACAGAGATAGAGAGGGGTGTAGTGCTGGAGGAGGTTACAGAGATAGGGGTTGCCTAGAGTGGGCGGAGGTTACAGAGATAGGGAGGGGTGTAGAGGCTGGAGGAGGTTACAGAGATATGGAGGGGTGTAGAGGCTGGAGGAGGTTACAGAGATAGAGAGGGGGGTAGCTTCTGGAGGAGGTTATAGAGATATGGTGGGGTATAGCACTGTAGGAGGATACGGAGATAGCGGGTGCGTAGGGTGGGATGAGGTTACAAAGATAGAGAGGGGTGTAGGGCTGCAGAACATTAGAGGTCGGAAGGGGTGCAGGAGCAGGAGTACGTTACAGACATAGGGAGGGGTGCAGGCACTGGATGAGGTTAGAGATAGGGAGGGGAGTCTGGGCCGGAGGAGATTACAGAGATCGGGTCGTTTGTCTGGGCTAGAGGAGGTCACAGAGATCGGGCCGTTTGTCTGGGCTAGAGGAGATTACAGAGATCGGGCCGTTTGTCTGGGCTGGAGGAGGTTACAGAGATCGGGCCGTTTGTCTGGGCTAGAGGAGGTTACAGAGATAGGTGGTGCGTGTGGTGGGAGGAGGTTACAGAGATAGGGAAGGGTGTAGGGCTGTAGGAGTTTAGAGATAAGAAGGGATTGAGGGGCTGGTGGAGGCTACATAGCTAGGGGAGGGGTGTAGGGGCTGGAGGCTTCTGAGATAGGGAGGGATGTAAGGGCTGTAGTAAGTAACAGAGATCAGGAGGGATGTTATGGCTGGAGGAGGTTAGAGAAGTAGGGCCGGGTGTCGGGACGGTTGGAAATTACAGAGATGTGTAAGGACTGGAGGAGGTTATCGTGATCGGGGGTGCATAGGGTAGGAGGAGATTACACAGAGAGGGTGGGGTGTAGGGACTGGAGGATGTTACAGAAATAGGGAAAGGTATAGGGTCTGGCAGAGGTGACAGAGATAGGAAGGTGTGCAGTGACGAGGGGAGGGTTGTAGGGACGAGGGGAGGGGAGATCGAGGGATTTGAACACGAGGCTGAGAATTTTAAACTCAGCACCTCGCTAGGGCCGAGGGTGGGACCAGGGCAGGAACACAACCCCCACACTACCTAACCCTGCACTAACCCCCATGATCTGTTAAATCACCTGGAGTTCCAGCGACACTCCTCCCCCTCTCTGTCGGTATTTATCAACTCACTGCCTCACTCAAAGCTTATCTCCCATTGACAGTCCGTGTGAGGGCCTTCATTGTCCCAGAATTGCTCCCCTGGACACCGACTGACCTTCCCTGTGCCTCCACCACCCTCCTCCTGTTCTGTGACGGCCGACAAATTCAGGTTGTGTTTAAGTCAGCAAAAGGGCGGGGGCGTAAAAATTAAATCATGTGGTGGGCCAGTGGAAGTGACCTGGGGGCTCTGTCCGTCCCGTGGGCCGTATGTTCGAAGCCCCTCATCGACCCTGTCAAGCCAGGTAAGAATTGTATATGTTTCAATGAGATCACCTCTCATTCTTCTAAACTCTAGAGAATATAGGCCAAGTCCAGAGGACAATCCCCCCATCCCAGGAATCAGTCTCATGAACCTTCGTTGCCACCCTCAATGGCAAATACATCCTTCCTTAGGTCACAGTCAAAACTGTACACAATTCTCCAGGTGTGGTCTCACCGGGGTCCAATATAATTGCAGTAGGACATCTTTACTCTTATCTTCAAATCCTCTTGTAATAAAGGCCACAGTACCATTTGCTTCTTAATTGCATGCTGTACCTGCATACTAACTTTCAATGATTCGTGTGCAACGACATCAAGGTCCCTCTGAACACCAACATTTCCCAATCTCTCACTATTTCAGTCGCTGTTTCTAGTCCACTTTGGCTAAATCATATCTCAGTTTAGTAAAATTGGCTTTTCCCCAATTGAAAATTGTTATTCCTGGTCTATCTTTGTCCTTTTTTCATAACTGCCCTAAATCTAACTGAATTATGATCACTAGCACCAAAATGCTTTCCCACTGATACCCTTCCACCTGCCCAGCTTCAGTCCCTAATACTAAGTCCAGAACTTCCACATCTCTTGCTTGTCTTATTACTTACTGGTTAAAATGTTCTGCTGGTTGCTGACCCCTCTGTGAAGGGAAATAGGTCCTTCCTATCCACTCTACCTAGGCCCCTCATAAACTTATACGCCTCTTTAAGGTTTCCCCTCAGACTCCTCTGTTCCAAAGAAAACAAACTATTAAGAGGGTTGGTGGGCTGGAGGAGGTTACAGAGATCAGGAGGGGCGAGGCCCTGGAGAGATTTGAACGAGAGGATGCGTATCTTAAAGGCTGAAGCTACCAGTCATCTTGCCCAGCACAGAATGTGATTCACTACCAACAGGAAGTATGTTACTTAACTACTACGAATGCATAATGAGGGGAAATTAATCTCTATATCTTTAACTAATAACGAAATGGAAAGTGGAAATTGAATGACCTTTAAACACCTGGTCCACTTGACACTGAAGTGTCTGAAACTCATAATAGGAACTCCAGGGAAATAAAATATTGACAGATGTTAAACTGTTTTGCTGAAAAAAGAAATCTCGATTTAACTTTCAAAAGATGAATAGTTTAACAGGGGTGTACACTGACTCACCTGACAGGCCGACTCAGGATCCACCCCTCAAGCACCACGATTGGTTGCAGAACACGCTGCTCCCTGGGCCCTCCGACCTCTGAGCTCTCTTCCTGTTGGTTCCCGGGCAATCAATCATCACTCGCCAACATTACGCTGCCAGATTAAGTTGATGGGCTCAGAGGAAGAAATAAAATGAAGCCGTGAATCTGAGTTAAGAAATAAAATTAGAGAAGCATAATTAAATGAATGAGGAGAGGCAATATAAATTAAAGGGTACAATCCTAAAGCGGCTGCATGAACAATGAGACCTGCGGAATGGTGACAGATTCGGAAAAGGGGAGGTGCAACGAGACCTGTGTCATGGTACATCAGTCATTGAAGGTTGGCATACAGGTACAGCAGGCGGTTAAGAAAGAAAATGGCTTGTTGGCCTTCATAGCTAGGGGATTTGAGTACAGGAGCAGGGAGGTGTTACTACAGTTGTACAGTGACTTGGTAAGGCCACACCTGGAGTATTGTGTACAGTTTTGATCTCCTAACTTAAGGAATGACGTTCTTGCTGTTGAGGGAATTCACCGAAGGTTCACCAGACTGATTCCCGGGATGGCGGGACTGACATATCAAGAAAGATTGGATCAACTGGGCTTGTATTCACTGGAGTTCAGAAGAATGAGAGGGGATCTCATAGAAACGTTTAAAATTCTGACGGGTTTAGACAGGTTAGATGCAGGAAGAATGTTCCCAATGTTGGGGAAGTCCAGAACCAGGGGTCACATCTAAGGATAAGGGGTAAGCCATTTAGGATCAAGATGAGGAGAAACTTCTTCACCCAGAGAGTGGTGAACCTGTGGAATCCTCTACCACAGGAAGTTGTTGAGGCCAATTCACTAAATATATTCAAAAAGGAGTTAGATGTAGTCCTTACTACTAGGGGGATCAAGGGGTATGGCGAGAAAGCAGGAATGGGGTACTGAAGTTGCATGTTCAACCATGACCTCATTGAATGGATGTGCAGGCTCGAAGGGCCGAATGTCCTACTCCTGCACCTATTTTCTATCTTTCTATATGCGCACAAATCGCTGAAGGTGGCAGGACAGGTTGGGAAAGCAGTTAAAAAAGCTTACAGGATCCTGGGCATCACAGAGTACAAAAGCAAGGAGGTTATGATAAACCTTTGTAAAACACTGGTTCGGCCTCAACTGGAGCATTGTGTCCAATTCTGGGCACCGCACATTAGGATGTGAAAGCCTTAGAGAGGGTGCAGAAAAGATTGACAACAATAATTCACGAGATGAGGGACTTCAGTTACGTGGATAGAATGGAGAAGCTGGGGTTGTTCTCCTTGGAGCAGAGAAGGTTGAGAGGAGAATTGATAGAGTTGTTCAAAATCATGAGGGATCCGGACAGAGTAGAAGGAGAGATACTTTTCCCACTGGTGGATGGGTCGAGAACCAGAGGAGACGGATTTAAGTTGATTGGCAAAATAACCAAAGGCGACCTAAGAAAAATCTATTTTATGCAGCGAGTGGTTGGGATCCAGAATGCACGGCCTGAAAGGGTGGTGGAGGCAGACTGAATCACAGCTTTCAAAAGGGAGTTGGATAAGTATCTGAAAGAAAACATTTGCAGGGCTCAGGGAAAGGGTGGGGCAGTGGGACTCGCTGGGAACCGGCAAGGGCTCGACAGGCCAAATAGGAGCAGTAGTAGGCCATTCGGCCCTTCGAGTCTGCACCGCCATTCAATAAGATCATGGCTGACCCTCTATCTCAACACCATATTCCAGCTTTTTCCCCATACCCATTGATGCCTTTTGTTTCTAGAAATCTATCTATCTCCCCCTTAAATATATTCAGTGACTTGCCCTCCACTGCCTTCTGTGGTAGAGAATTCCACAGGTTCACCACCCTCTAAGTGAAAGAAATTCTCCTCATCTCGGCCCTAAATTTCCTACCCCGTATCATGAGATTCTGATCCCTTGTTCTAGACTTCCCAGCCCAGGTGAAACATACTCCCAGCATCCAGTCTATCCAACCCAGTCAGAACTTTATACGTTGCAATGAGATCCCCTCTCATTCTTCTAAACTCGAGAGAATACAGGCCTAGTCGACCCAATCTCTCCTCATACAACAGTCCTGCCATCCCAAGAATCAGTCTGGTGAACATTCACTGCACTCCCTCTATGGCAAGTATATCCTTTCTTGGGTAAGGAGACCAAACTGTACACAGTACTCCAGGTGCGGTCTCACCAAGGCCCCCTATAACTGTAGGAGTACATGCTTGCTCCTGCACTCAAATCCTCTTGCAATGAAGGCCAACATACCATTTGATTTCCTAACTGCTTGCTGCACCTGCATGTTTGCTTTCCATGACTGGTGTACAAGGACACCCAGGTCCCTCTGTACATCGACACTTCCCAAGCCATCATCTTTTAAATAATATTTTGTCCATATGTTTTTCCTAACAAAGTGGATAATTTCACATTTATCCATGTTGTACTGCATCTGCCATGTGTTTGTCCACTCACTCAACCTAAGAACATAAGAAATAGAAGCAGGAG
Source organism: Pristiophorus japonicus (assembly GCF_044704955.1). NCBI lineage: Eukaryota > Metazoa > Chordata > Chondrichthyes > Pristiophoridae > Pristiophorus > Pristiophorus japonicus. The sequence goes on from NW_027252779.1 coordinate 12,064,337, forward strand.
AAGGCCATACAGCCCCTTCAGCCTGCTCCGCCATTTAATACGATCATGGCTGATCCGACTATGGACTCAGGTCCACTTCCCTGCCCACTCCCCATAAACATCTTATTTCCTTGTCATTTAAGAAATTGTCTATTTCTGTCTTAAAATTATTCAATGTCCCAGCTTCCACAGCTCTATGAGGCAGAGAATTCCACAGATCCACAACGCTTTGAGAAGAAATTCCTCCTCATCTCAGTTTTAAATGGGCGGCCCCTTATTCTAAGATTATGCCCTCTAGTTCTAGTCTCCCCTATCAGTGGAAACATCCTCTCTGCATCCACCTTGTCAAGCCCCCCTCATATTCTTATACATTTCGATAAGATCACCTCTCATTCTTCTGAATTCCAGTGAGTAGAGGCCCAACCTACTCAACCTTTCCTCATAAGTCAACCCCCTCATCTCCGGAATCAACGTAGTGAACCTTCTCTGAACTGCCTCCTAAGCAAGTATATCCTTTCGTAAATATGGAAACCAACACTGCACGCAGTATTCCAGGTCTGCCCTCACCAATACCGTGTACAACTGTAGCAAGACTTCCCTGTTTTTATACTTCGTCCATTTGCAATAAAGGCCAAGATTCCATTGGTATTCCTGATCACTTACTGTACCTGCATACTAACCTTTTATGTTCATGCACAAGTACCCCAGGTCCCGCTGTGCTGCAGCACTTTGCAATTTTTCTCCATTTAAATAATAACTTGTTCTTCAATCTTTGATTTGTTTTGCCAAAGTGCATGACCTCACACTTTCCAACATTATACTCTATCTCCACTCACTTAGCATGCTATGTCTTTTTGCAGATTTTGTGTATCCTCCTCACATTGCTTTTCCTCCCATCTTTGTATCATTGGCAAACTTGGCTACGTTACACTCAGTCCCTGCCTCCAAGTCGTTAATATAGATTGTAAATAGTTGAGGTCCGAGCACTGATCCCTGCAGCATCCCATTGGTTACTGATTGCCAAACCGAGAATGAACCATGCATCCCTACTCTGTTTTCTATTCGTAAGCCAATCCTCTATCCATGCTAATATATTATCCCCCAACCCCGTAAATTTTTATCTTGTGCAGTAACCTGTTATGTGGCACATAGAAACATAGAAAATAGATGCAGGAGTAGGCCATTCGGCCCTTCGACACTGCACCACCATTCAATAAGATCATGGCTGATCATTCACCTCAGTACCCCTCTCCTGCTTTCTCTCCATACCCCTTGATCCCTTTAGCGGTAAGGGTCATATCTAACTTCCTCTTGAATATATCCAACGAACTGGCATCAACAACTCTCTGCTGTAGAAAATTTTACAGGTTAACAGCTCTCTGAATGAAGAAGTTTCTCCTCATCTAAGTCCTAAATGGCTTACCCCTTAGACTGTGTTCCCTGGTTCTGGCCATCCTCAACATTGGGAACATTCTTCCTGCATCTAACCTGTCCAGTCCCATCAGAATTTTATATGTTTCTATGAGATCCCCTCTCATCCTTCTGAACTCCAGTGAATACAGGCCCACTTGATCCAGTCTCTGCTCATATGTCAGTCCAGCCATCCCGGGAATGACTCTGGTGAACTTTCACTGCACTCGCTCAATAGCAAGAACGTCCTTCCTCAGATTAGGAGACCAAACTGAACACAATATTCCTGGTGAGGCCTCACCAAGGCCCTGCACAACTGCAGTAAGACCTCCCTGCTCCAAAACTCAAATCCCCTAGCTATGAAGACCAACATACCATTTGCCTTCTTCACCGCCTGCTGTTCCTGCATGCCAACTTTCAATGACTGATGTACCCAGGTCTCGTTGTACCTCCACTTTTCCTAATCTGCCGTCATTCAGATAATATTCCGCCTTCGTGTTTTTGCCACCAAAGTGGATAACATCACATTTATCCACATTGTACTGCATCTGCCATGCATTTGCCCATTCACCTAACCTGTCCAAGTCACCCTGCAGCCTCTTATCATCCTCCTCATAGCTCACACCACTACCCAGCTTAGTGTCATCTGCAAACTTGGAGAAATTACACTCATCTAAATTAATGTATATTGTAAATATTTGGGGTCCCAGCACTGAGCCCTGCAGCACCCTACTAGTCACTGCCTGCCATTCTGAAAAGGACCCGTTTATCCCGACTCTCTGCTTCCTGTCTGCAAACCAGTTCTCTATCCACGTCAGTACATTACGCCCAATACCATGTGCTTTAATTTTGCACACCAGTCTCTTGTGTGGGACCTTGTCAAATGCCATTTGAATGTCCAAATACACCACATCCACTGGTCCTCCCTTGTCCACTCTACTAGTTACATACTCAAACAATTCTAGAAGATTTGTCAAGCATAATTTCCCCTTCATAAATCCATGCTGACTTGGACCGATCCTGTCACTGCTTTCCAAATGTGCTGCTATTTCATCTTTAATAATTGAGTCCAACATTTTCCCCACTACTGATGTCAGGGCAACCAGTCTATAATTACCCGTTTTCTCTTTCCCTCCTTTTTTAAAAAGTGGTGTTACATTAGCTACCCTCCAGTCTATAGGAACTGATCCAGAGTCCAGGTACTGTTGGAAAATGATCACCAATGCATCCACTATTTCGAGGGCCACTTCCTTAAGTACTCTGGGATGTAGAGTATCAGGCCCCGGGGATTTAATGGCGTTCAATCCCATTAATTTCACTAAGACAATTTCCTGCCTAATTAGGATTTCCTTCAGTTCCTCCTTCTCACTGGACCCTCGGTCCACTTGTATTTCCGGAAGGTTATTTGTGTCTTCCTCCGTGAAGACAGAACCAAAGTATTTGTTCAACTCATCTGCCATTTCTTTGTTCCCCATTATAAATTCACGTGAATCTGACTGCAAGGGACCTACGTTTGTCTTCACTACTCTTTTTCTCTTCACGTATCTAAAGAAGCTTTTGTAGTCAGCTTTTATGTTCCCAGCAAGCTTCCTCTCATGCTCTATTTCCCCCCTCCTAATTAAACCCTTTGTCCTCCTGTGCTGAATTCAAAATTTTGCCCAGTCCTCAGGTTTGCTGATTTTTCTGGCCAATTTATATGCCTCTTACTTGGATTTAACACTATCCTTAAGTTCCCTTGTTGGCCACGGTTGAGCCACCATTCCCCATTTTATTTTTATTCCAGACAGGGATGTACAATTGTTGAAGTTCATCCATGTGATCTTTAAATGTTTGCCATTACCTATCCACCGTCAACCCTTTAAGTATTATTCGCCAGTCTATTCGAGCACCTTGTCAAATGCCTTCTGGAAGTCCAAATACACTACATTCCCTGGTTCCCCTTTATCCACCCTGTTCATTACATCCTCAAAGAATTCTAGCCAATCTAAATTGCCTTGCAGCATCTTTGCATCCTCCTCACAACTCACAACCCCACCTAGTTTTGTATCGTCAACAAACTTGGAAATATTACATTTGGTTCCCTCATCCAAATCATTTCTATTGTGAATAGCTGGGCCGCAAGCACTGATCCCTGTGGTACCCCACTAGTCACTGCCCGTTACCCCGAAAAATACCCGTTTATTCCTACTCTCTGTTTCCTCTCAGTTAATCAATTTTCAATCTCTGTCAGTACATCACCCCCAATCCCATGTGCTTTAATTATGTTCCATAATCTATAGAATTTTGTAAGATGACAACCAATGCATCTACTATTTCCATGGCTACCTCTATTAGTACTCTGGGATGCAGATCATCAGGTCCTGGGGATTTATCTACCTTCAGTCCCATTAGTTTCTCCAGCACTATTTTCTTACTAATAATCATTTCCTTTAATTCCTCTTGCGCACTGGACCCTTGGTTCCCTCGCATTTCTGGGACATTATTTGTGTCCTCTTGTGTGAAGACAGAACCAAAGTATTGATTTAATTGTTCTGCCATTTCCTTGTTCCCCATTACAAATTCTCCCGTTTCTACTGTAAATGACTGGTTTCTCTCCCTCGCCTCCTCTGAAGGTGCAGTCTATGTCAGATCTGGTCCTGTGTAATGAGACAGAATTAATAAACAATCTGCTAATAAAGGATCCCCTTGGAATTAGTGATCATAGCATGGTTGAATTTCAAATTCAGATAGAGGGTGAGAAAATTGCATCTCAAACCAGCGTACTGAGCTTAAATAAAGGAGACTACAAAGGTATGACGGCAGAGTTGGTTAAAGTGGACTGGGAAAATAGATTGAAGTGTAAGACGTTTGATGAACTGTGGCGTATATTTTGGAGATAGTTCATAACTCTCAAGTCAAATATTTCCAGTGAGGAGGAAAGGGTGTAAAAAAAAGATAGCCATCTGTGTTGAACTAAAGAAATAAAGGATGGTATCCAATTAAAAACAAGGACATACAAAGTGGTCAAAACTACTGGAGGGACAGAAGATTGGGAAGCTTTTAAAAGCTAGCAAAGAATGTCGGTGGATAGTCAAGGGATTATGGAGCGGCGGAGGAACTTACCACAATCACAACGGAGGTGCGACTCAGTAAGATAATGGGACTAAAGGCGAATAAATCCTCTGGACCTCGTGGCTTGGATCCTAGGGTCTTAAGAGAAGTAGCGGCAGGGATAGTGGATGCATTGGTTGTAATTTACCAAAATTCCCTAGATTCTGGGAATGTTCCAGCAGATTGGAAAACTGCAAATGTAACGCCTCTATTTTAAAAAAGGAAGCAGCCAAAAAGCAGGAAACTATAGACCAGTTAGCCTAACATCTGTGGTTGGAAAAATGTTGGAGTCCATTATTAAAGAAACAGTAGGAGGGCATTTGGAAAAGCATAATTCAGTCAGGCAGAGTCAATATGGATTTGTGAAGGGGAAGCCATGTTTTACAAATTTTCTGGAGTTCTTTAAGAATGTGCTGAACAGGGTGGATAAAGGGGAACCAGTGGATGTGGTATATTTGGACTTTCAGAAGGCATTTGACAAGGTGCCACATAAAAGATTACCTCACAAGATACAAGTTCACGGGGTTGGGGGTAATATATTTGCATGAATAGAATATTGGCTAACTAACAGAAAACAGAGAGTTGGGATAAATGGTTCATTCTCTGGTTGGAAACCAGTAACTAGTGGGGTGCCGCAGGAATCAGTGCTGGGACCCCAACTATTTACAATCTATATTAACGACTTGGATGAAGGGACCAAGTGTAAGTAGCCAAGTTTGCTGATGATACAAAGATGGGAGGGAAAGCAACGTGTGAGATGGAAACAAAAAACCTGCAAAAGCTCAAACAGGCTAAGTGAGTAGGGAAAATTTAGGAGATGGAGTATAATGTTGGAAAGTGAGGTTATGCACTTCGATTGAAACAAAAAAATCGAGGAGCAAGTTATTATTTAAATGGAGAAAGAATGCAACGTGCTGCAGTACAGCGGGACCTCGGGGTTCCTGGTCCATTAAACACAAACGGTTAATATACAGGCACAGCAGGTGATCAGGAAGACCAATGAGATATTGGCCTTTATTGCAAAGGGGATGGAGTATAAAAGCAGGGAAGTCTAACTACAGTTATACAGGGTATTAGCGAGGCATCACCTGGAATACTGCGTGCAGTTTTGGTTTCCATATTTAAGAAAATATGTATTTGCTTTGGAGGCAGTTCAGAGAAGGTTCACTTCTTGACAAGGTGGATGCAGAGAGGATGTTTCCACTGATGGGGGAGACTAGAACTAGGGGGCATACTCTTAGAATAAAGAGCCGCCTATTTAAAACTGAGATGAGGAGGAATTTCTTCTCTGAGGGTTGTAAATCTGTGGAATTCGCTGCCTCAGAGAGCTGTGGAAGCTGGGACATTGAATAAATTTAAGACAGAAATAGACAGTTTTTTAACCAATAAGGCAGTAGGGGATTATAGTGAGCAGGCAGGGAAGTGGACCTGAGTCCATCAATCGATCAGCCATGATCTTATTGAATGGTGGAGCAGGCTCGAGGGGCCATACGGCCTACTCCTGCTCCAAGTTCTTCTGCTGACTCTGGCTGGGTTCAGTTCCACATTCACTGGTTCCCCTTCCCTGAAGGTACTGACTCTGTCTGGGTTCAGTTCTGCACTCACTGGTTCCACTATCCTGAAGGTGCTGACTCTGGCTGGGTTCAGTTCCACACACTGACATCATTCACTTTGTTCCTGCACCAAGATGGCCGCGCATGCGCTGTACGATTCACTGAATCAAAATGGCGGACCGTTGAACCTGCCTTCCTGCACGAAGATGGCCGCCGTTTACCTGTGCCTGAAAGAACATAAGAAAATAAGAATTAGGAAAAGGAGTAGGCCATGTAGCCCCTCGAGCCTGCTCCGCCATTCAATAAGATGATGGCTGATCTGGTCGTGGACTCAGCTCCACTTACCCATCCTCTCCCCGTAACCCTTAATTCCCTTATTGGTTAAAAATCTATCTATCTTTGACTTGAAAACATTCAATGAGCTAGCCTTAACTGCTTCCTTAGGCAGAGAATTCCACAGATTCACAACCCTCTGGGAGAATACATTTTTTCACAACTCGGTTTTAAATTGTCTCCTCCGTATTTTGAGGCTGTGCCCCCTAGTTCCAGTCTCCCGCACCAATGGAAACAACCACTCTGCCTTTATCTTGTCTATCCCTTTCATGATTTTAAATGTTTCTATAAGATCATCCCTCATGCTTCTGAACTCCAAGGAGTAAAGACCCAGTCTACTCAATCTATCATCATAAGGTAACCCCCTCATTTCTGGAATCAATCTAGTGAATCGTATCTGTACGCCTTCCAAAGCTAGTATATCCTTCCTTAAGTAAGGGGACCAAAACTGCACGCAGTACTCCAGGTGCGGCCTTACCAATACCCTATAGAGTTGCAGCAACACCTCCCTGCTTTTGTACTCCATCCCTTTCGCAATGAAGGCCAACATTCCATTCACCTTCCTGATTACCTGCTGCACCTGAAAACTAACCTTTTGGGATTCATTCACAAATGGTGGAGCAGTGGAGGCGTGTCCTGCTCAGTTGGCTGAGTGAAAAGTGAGAGAAGGAGCTATCAACTTTTGCTCCTGCCTTGGAAGGCCTTGAGAGCCCTGAGAAAAGCCCAGAAAGAGGAGGAAAGTGCTAGCTTGCTACCAATACAACATCCGGAGGGAGAGGTGGAGAGCTGAACAATTATCATTTATTACAACTACAGAGAGTTGGAGAGAGGGGGAAAGAACAACCTGAGGAAACACCATCCAGTGTGGAAGGAGGGAGAGTCATTTCTACATCTTCGACAGGTGGGTGTGTTTTGGTGCATTCCCCAATAGACTTTGTTGTATCGGTGGGGGGAGGAAAGAAGACCACTGAGGGCCGGAACATCGCTGGGAGTGTGTGTGTGTGGAAGTGTGTGTGGGGGTCTTGCCTACAGCTAGGCCCCACACACAATTGAAACACCCCTCCCCCATTGCCTAGACTGGGATAGCTGGAGCTACCTGGCTGAAGAAGCTTTAATCACCCTATTGAACATCGTTGGAGTGTGTGCCTGGGTGGCTCCAGCTACCCGAGGTGAAGACATATTCTCCCCTCACCCGAAGACCACCCCAAAGACTGTGCTTTGTTTTTTTGCCATCTGGGGAGTGCACCCACCCATTGCTGTGAGGGGAGACCTGCCCTCGCAGCCTCCCTCTTTCCCACTTCCCCTTCCTCTATCTCTCTCTCTCTGTCTCTCCCCTCTCTCTCTGAGAGCCCTTCCTCCTAATTTAAAAAAAACAAAACAATGAAGACACTGAGCAGAGGGAACAAGGCCCCTCCCCAATCGTTAACTAGAGGAGAGGTGTGCCTCTTTCAGAGCTCCCTCTGCTCAAAACACAAACGAGGCCAATAAAGACCATTAAGGCCTGTGACATTGGGGTGGGTGTGGCCCTTAAAGGGACCCCGTGATGGCGACCCCAACCACGCCGGTGGCAGGGCCAGCAACGTCATATGTGCAGGCGGTGTCCACATCCATGGCACCTACTGCGCCACCTGCTACCCTGCCACCATTCAGACTCATAACTAAGAAACACGGGGTCAAGAGCTACACTCACCCCACAATGAGCATTGAGGAGTGCGAGTGGGCGATGGCTGGTGTAGTCGGCCATTGTCGCGGCCTCCACGATGTCTGAGAAGGCCGTGTTCTTCCTGGGGTCCCTGGCCCTCGAAAAGCGGCTCACGGTGGGCGGGACGTTCCTGCCGGTGGACCCTCTCGAGGCCACCGCGCAGAGGGCCAACGTTTCGAACGTCCCGCCCTTTGTTCCCGCTGAGCTCCTCCTCCCTCACCTACACCAACTGGGGGAGGTAAGGTCGGGGATCAACCCCATACCGCTTGGCCTCAGGGAGAACAGCCTGCGCCACATGTTCTCCTTCTGCCACCAGCTCTTTGTCCAGCTGGCGCGGGAGGAGACGACGGAGGGGAATTTTAATGTGGTGCACGAGGGGACTGCCTACCACGTCTTCTGGACGTCGGACGGCGTGCGGTGCCATGCCTGTAGGGAGGTGCAGCACGTTCGGAAGAACTGCCCCACCTCCAAGGCCGCCAAACCACCGAAGGTGGCCAAGGCTGGCACCACCGCCATCCCTCCCCCTAGTAGCGTCCGCGTGCCGGGAGCCGTAGGTGCGCGGGCATCGTCGGGGGCCTTAGTTTTCACGGTTTATGGCGGGTGTGGGAGAGAGTCCGATCGGAAAGAAGGCGCGGGAGAGGGCGAAACATCTCGAGGCTGGTCCCCTCAGTGCGCCAGACAGCTTAAACATCGCACTCAACCCAACCCAGTCACCGGCGAGCGCGGGGTGCCCTGAGCCCGTGCCCGAGCCCTTGACCAATACTGCAGAGGACGGGGTCCGCGTACTGGCACTTTAACAACCGGCTGCTGGAGGACGTGCGGTTCCAGGACTCATTCCGTCGATTCTGGTCCGACTGGAGAAGGAAGCAGGGGGGCTTCCCATCCTTGAGGCTATAGTGGGACGTGGGCAAGGCTCACATCTACGTCTTATGTCAAGAGTACGCGAGGGGGTCGACCAAGAGGCGGGCGGCAAGGGTCGGGCGCCTAGAAAAAGAGGTGCTCGACCTGGAATCCCGTCTCGTCAAGTCGTCGAGGACCCGGCTCTGCAGACGGTGTACGAAGCGAAGAAGGCTGCGCTGAAGGACCTGCAGCTCGTCGGGTCCCGAGGCGCGTTCGTGAGGTTGCGGATCTGGTTCCTGCGGGATCTGGACCGCGGCTCCCCCTTCTTCTACTCGCTGGAAAAAAGGCAGAGTGTCCGTAAGCAGCTCTTGACGCTGCTGGCCGACGACGGCTCTCTCGTCTCGGATCCGGAGGGCGTCAACAACAGGGCCCGTGAATATTACGGGGCTCTGTTCTCTCTGGATCCGTCCAGCGAGGAAGCGCGTAGGCTTTTGTGGGAGGACCTGCCGAAGGTCAGCCCGGAGGGCGCCGAAAATCTGGAAGCTCCGCTAAGCCTGGCGGAGCTGACCGGTGCCATCGACTGGCTCTCGAGGGGAAAATCCCCGGGGCTGGACGGGCTGACCGTGGAGTTCCACAGGGCGTTCTGGGACGTCCTGGGGGCCCACTACACACGGGTCCTGGGGGAAAGTCTGGCGACCGGGGAGATGCCCCTCTCTTGGCGCAGGGCAGTCATCGTCCTGCTGCCTAAGAAGGGCGATCTCCGCCTCCTTAAGAACTGGCGCCCGGTCTCCCTCCTCAGCACGGACTACAAAATCTTCGCCAGGGCGATGTCTGCTCGCCTTGGTGCCGTGCTGGACCACATGATCCACCCCGACCAGTCCTACACGGTCCCGGGCCGGACAATCCACGACAACATCCATCTGGTCCGGGACCTCATCCATCATTCCCAGGAGGCTGGTCTGTCGGTCGCCTTCCTAACTCTCGACCAAGAGAAGGCGTTCGACAGGGTGGATCACGACTATCTGCTCGGAACTCTGTGCGCTTTCGGGTTCGGGACGCATTTCGTCGCCCGGATCCGACTTTTGTACGCCGCCGCGGAGTGTCTGATTAAGGTTAACGGGTCATTGACGGCGCCCCGTCGCTTTAGGAGAGGGGTGCGCCAGGGATGCCCCATGTCCGGCCAGTTATACGCCGTCTGCGTGGAGCCTTTCCTGCGCCTCCTGTGGATGAGGTTGACGGGACTGGCTCTGCAAGGGCCGGGCGTGGAGGTCGTCCTCTCGGCTTACGCCGATGACGTGCTCCTCGTGGTAAAGGATCCCGCTGACCTGCAGAGAATGCGTGAGTGCCAGGAGATTTACACGGCCACATCCTCCGACAGGATCAACTGGGAGAAATGTTCCGGACTCCTGGTGGGTCAGTGGCGGGTGGACTCCCTGCCGGAGGAGCTCAGGCCTTTTGTCTGGAGCACGACCCATCTCCTCTATCTGGAAGTCTACCTTAGCCCCGACGAGGAAACCTGGCCATAGAACTGGCAGGAGCTGGAGGCCAAGGTCGCCGCTCGCCTAGGGCGCTGGACAGGACTGCTCCGAGTGCTGTCCTACAGGCGTCGAGCGCTAGCCATAAATCAACTGGTGGCCGCAATGTTGTGGTACCGGCTGGTAACTTTGACCCCTCCCCCTGCGTTTGTCGCCAAGATACAGAAGAAGCTGGTGGACTTCTTCTGGAACAACAGGAAGCATTGGGCCTCTGCCGTGGTCTTGAGTCTCCCGCTTGAGGAGGGCGGTCAGTCGTTGGTGTGCATCAGCGCCAAGCTCGGGACTTTCCGTCTTCAGACCCTGCAGAGATACCTTTACATCGAGCTCCATCCTAGGTGGTGTGCTCTGGCGACGTATTTCTTCCGCCAGCAGTGCGACCTCAATTACGACACGCAGCTCCTGTTTGTGAACTTGGGGGGTGTCAGGACCGCCCTCCGGGAGCTGCCTGTCTTTTACAAGGAACTCGTCAGGGTCTGGAATAAAATCTCCACCAAGCGCAGCTCTCCCCCGGCTGGAGTGTCGGCTGTCCTGCAGGAGCCGCTGCTCGGGAATCCGTACCTCCACGACCGAGGTTTTTTTGGCGGTCGGAAGAGAGGGCTGTGTCTGGTGAGGTGACCAGGGTCAGGGACCTGCTCGATGGCGGAGGAGCGGGCTGGATGGCGCCAGGCACGCTGGCGCGGCGCCTAAATTCAGCCGACGTCCGCCGCGCGGCCGAAGCCATCGAGTCGCTAAACAGAGCCCTGGGCCCCGACTCCATTAGGTGCATCGAGGAGGCTCAAGCACGTGGGGAGATCCCGTCCGAACTGACCCCCGTCCGGAAGGAATTCCTCATTGGCGCCAAACCATGGAACCTCCCTCGTGGGCCGGCGCCTCACAACTTGAGCCGCCTCAAGGAAATCCCCTCCGTGCCTTTCAGTTCCGCGCGGATGGGTTTCGTGTACGGGCTGCTCCTGCACACTCTCAACATTGCCATCCTCGCCGGCCGTCCGGACACGCCATGGCGTACCATCTTGCCGTCCGGAGGAGGCGGGGGTCCCCGATGGAGGGCACTCCACGCAGGGGTCCTCCCACTATTTGTCGGGGACTTGGCCTGGAGGGTGGTGCATGGAGCATTGCCGTGCAACAAATTTTTAAGCTGGTTCACGGACTCCCAGGCCGCCTGCAATTTCTGCGGTCTGGAGGAGTCCGTGTTCCATGTTTTTATTGAGTGCACGAGGTTGCAGCCCCTGTTCCATTATTTGAAGGGGCTGCTCCTGAAATTCTGGCTGCACTTCAGTCCCACTCTCCTGATCTTTTGGCACCCTTTGCGGAGGAGAGCGGGTAGGTCCGAGGGCCTCCTCGTAGGACTGCTCCTGGGCACGGCCAACGGTGCCATAAGCCGGTCCAGGCAGCAGGCGGTCGAGGGGGTCATTCAACCTGACTGCCTGCCTCTCTTCCGCTCTTACAGCCGGTCCAGGGTGTCCTTGGAGATGGAGCACGCGGTGTCCACCGGTACGCTCGCGGCCTTCCGCGAGAGGTGGGCACCGGAGGGACTGGAGTGCATCATCACGCCCGGCAACCAAATTTCATTTGATTTTACGTTTTAAAGTTTAATTTGTTTTAATTGACGGTGCTTTTAGTGTCCCCCTCCCCTTTTATAGGGGACACTGGAAAAAAAAAGTGATTTAATGATAAAAAATAAACAAAAAAAAGAAAAAAAAAGAGGGCCTTGTAAATGTGTGGTGTGTCATCCAGGTCTGGCACGGTTTAATGTTTTTTGTTTTACAGATAAACTCCAAAAATAATTTCATGCGCAAGGACCCCCAGGTCCCTCTGCACCGCAGCATGTTGTAATGTCTCCCCATTCAAATAATATTCACTTTTACTGTTTTTTTTCCCAAGGTTGATGACCTCACACTTTCCGACATTGTATTCCATCTGCCAAACCTTAGCCCATTCGCTTAGCCTATCCAAATCTCCTTGCAGCCTCTCTGTGTCCTCTACACAACCCGCTTTCCCACTAATCTTAGTGTCATCTGCAAATTTTGTTGCACTACACTCTGTCCCCTCTTCTAGGTCATCTATGTATATTGTAAACAGTTGTGGTCCCAGCACTGATCCCTGTGGCACACCACTAACCACCGATTTCCAACCGCAAAAGGACCCATTTATCCCAACTCTCTGCTTTCTGTTCGCCAGCCAATTCTCTATTCATGCTAATATCTTTCCTATGACTCCGCGTACCTTTATCTTCTGCAGTAACTTTTTGTGTGGTACCTTATCGAAAGCCTTTTGGAAATCTAAATACACCACATCCATCGATACACCTCTCTCCACCATGCTCGTTATATCCTCAAAGAATTCCAGTAAGTTAGTTAAACATGATTTCCCCATCATGAATCCATGCTGCGTCTGCTTGATTGCACTATTCCTATCCAGATACCCCGAAATTTCATCCTTAATGATAGTTTCAAGCATTTTCCCCACTACAGATGTTAAACTAACCGGCCTATAGTTACCTGCCTTTTGCCTGCCCTCTTTTTTAAACAGAGGCGTTACTTTAGCTGCTCTCCAATCCGCTGATACCTCCCCAGAGTCCAGAGAATTTTGGTAGATTTAACGAATGTATCTGCTATAACTTCAGCCATCTCTTTTAATACCCTGGGATGCATTTCATCAGGACCAGGGGACTTGTCTACCTTGAGTCCCATTAGCCTGTCCAGCACGACCCCCTCAGTGATAGTGATTGTCTCAAGGTCCTCCCTTCCCGCATTCCTGTGGCCTGCAAATTTTGGCATTGTTTTTGTGTCTTCCACTGTGAAGACGGAAGCAAAATAATTGTTTAAGGTCTCAGCCATTTCCACATTTCCCATTATTAAATCCCCCTTTTCATCTTCTAAGTGACCAACATTTACTTTAGTCACTCATTTCCTATTTTATATATCTGTAAAAGCTTTTACTATCTGTTTTTATGTTTTGCACAAGTTTACCTTCGTAATCTATCTTTCCTTTCTTTATTGCTTTATTAGTCATTGTTTGCTGTTGTTTAAAATTTTCCCAATCCTCTATTTTCCCACTAACCTTGGCCACCTTATACGCATTGGTCTTTGATTTGATACTCTCCTTCATTTCCTTGGTTATCCATAGCTGGTTATGCCTTCTCTTGCCGCCCTTCTTTTTCACTGGAATATATTTTTGTTGTGCACGATGAAAGAGCTCCTTAAAAGTCCTCTGTGACCGGGAGAAGCTGCAACCGCTGATATTCCGGTTATTATTCCGGGCTTGCGGCAGCACCGGTTGTTTATGAATCCTCCCCGGCTCCCCGCTGGTCCATTACTTCGCTCCGTCCCGCTGAAAATGACACTTCTGTGGTGCCTCTCAAACCGCCATTACACACGCCGCGAATGCTCCAAACACAGCCAGGACCCGCGCCTGCGCACTGAGCTCCTACAGTCTGGGTGCGGCGCATTCTCCACCGCGGGGCATGCTGGCTACATAAGACCATGAGAAATAGGAGCAGCAGTGGGCCATATGATCCCGCAAGCCTTCTCCCCGTTCAATAAGATTTGATGGGACAGTCTAGGGGCAGGTTTACTCTTGCTAACCCGTGCTGTACTTGTTCTGCAGTGTTTGATGGGACAGTGTGCAGGGAGATTAAGTCTGTATCTAACCAATGCAGTACCTAACCTGGGAGTGTTTGGGACAGGCTGGAGGGAGATTTAATCTTTATGTAACCCATGCTGTACCTGCCCTGGTAATGTCTGGTGAGACAGCGAAGAGAGACTTTTACTCTGCATCTAATCTGTGTTGCACCTTCCCTCGGAATAGTTGATGGGACAGTGCATATGGAGCTTTACTCTGCATCTAACCTGTGTTGCACCTTCCCTGGGAATAGTTGATGGGACAGTGCAGAGGGAGCTTTACTCTGTATCTAACCTGTGCTGTACCTGCCCTGGGAGCGTTTGATGGAACAGTGTAGAGGGAGAAATGAATCTGCATTTATCCCGTGCTGTTCCTGCCCTGGAGTGTTTGGGGGAGATAGACTCCATGTCCAATCTGTACTGTACCGACCCTGGCAGTGATTGATGGGTCAATGTTGAGGGGGCTTTACTCTATATCTAACCTGTGCTGTGCATGCGCTTGGAATGTCTCGTGGGACAGTGCAGAGGGATCCTTGCTGTGTTTTTAATATATGCTGTCCTGCCCTTGGACTGTTTAATGGGACAGTGTAGAAAGACATTTACTCTGTGTTTAAACCGTGCTGTACTTCACGCGAGAGTGATGCAGCAGAGTGGATGGACCTTTACTCTGTATCTATCCTGTGCTGTATCTGCCCTGGAAGTGTTTGATGTGACAGTGCAGAGTGAGCTTTACTTATTATCTAACCCCGTGCAGTACTTGCCCTGGCAGTGTTTGATGGGACAGTGCAGAGGGTGCTTTATTCTGTATCTAACCAATGCAGTATCTACTCTGGAATGCTTGGGACAGTGTAGATGGCGATATTCTCTGTATCTAACCTGTGTTGTATCTGCCCTTGGACTGTCTATTGGGACAGTATTGAGGAAGCTTTACTTTGCATCTAAGTAAGGCAAGTATATCCTTCCTTAGATAAGGAGAACAAAACTGTGTACAATACTCCAGGTGTAGCCTCACCAAGGCACTGTACAATTGTAGAGCGAGGTTTGATAGGGTTACCCTTTATCTAAATTCTGCTGTACCTGCCTTAATATGTTTATTTGGAAAGTGTAGAGGGTGCTTTACTTAGTACCTAACCAATGCAGTACCTGCCCTGGAAGTGTTTTTTGGGACAGTGTAGAGTGAGCTTTACTCTGTATCTAATTCCTGCTGTACCTGCGCTGGGAATATTTGATGGGATAATGTAGAAAGAGCTTTATGCAGTACACAACCCGTGCTGTACTTGTCCTCGGAGTATTTGATGGGGCAGTGTAGAGGGAGCATTACTCTGTATCTAACCAGTGCTGTTCCTGCCCTGCGAGTGTTTGATGAGACAGTGTCGAGGGAGCTTTACTCTGTATCTAACCCCCTATACCTGCCCTGGGAGTGTTTGATGGGACAGTGTAGAGTGAGTTTTACTCTGTACCTGACCCGTGCTGTACCTTCCCTGGGAGAGTTTGATGGGACAGTGTAGAGGGAGCTTTACTCTGTATCTAACCCCCTGTACCTGCCCTGGGAGTGTTTGGGGTATTGTCGACAGATTTACTCTGCATCAACCCTGGTACTGTTTGGGACAGGATGGAATGAGTCTTGCTCTGTACCTAACCATGCAGTACTGGTAGTCCTGACATCAGTAGTAGGGAAAACGCTAGAATCTCTCATTAAGCACATGATAACAGTACACTTCGGAAGTAATAACAGGATTGGGCAGAATCAACACGGATTTATGAAAGGGAAATTGTACTTGACAAAACAGGTAGTGTTTTTTGAGGTTGTAACTAGCATGATAGATAAGGTGGAAGCACTGGATGTGGTGTGTTTAAACTTACAGAAGGCATTCGATGAGGTGCCATACAAGACTTTATTAAACAAAATTAGGGCTCATGGGATAGGATGTAACATACTAGCAAGGATTAAGGATTGGTTAACGGACAGAAAACAGAGAGTAGGAATAAACGGGTCATTCTGGGTTGGTAGGCTGTCACTGGTGGGGTGCTGCAAGCATGCTAAGCTAGTTGGGAATGTAATTTGTGAGGAGGATAAAAAGATGTTTCAAGGGGATATATTCAGGCTCAGTGAGTGGGTAAGAATATGGCAAATGGAATATCATGTGAAGAAATGTTAAGTTATACACTGATAGTAAAAATAGAAAGGCAAAATATTTTTTTTAAATGGTGAGAGATCGGGAAATGTTTGTGTTCAGAGGGACCTGGGACACAAATTGCTAAAAGTTAATATGCAGGTAAAGCAAGCAATTAAGAAAACAAATGGTATATTGGACTTTATTACAAGAGCATTTAAGTATGAGAGTAAAGATGTCTTGCTGCAATTATACAGGGCCCTGGTGAGATCACACCTGGAGTATTGTGCACAGTTTTGGTCTCCTTAACTAAGGAAAGATAAACTTGCTATAGAGGGAGTGCAACGAAGGTTCACCAGACTGATTGCTGGGATGGGGGGATTGTCCTATGAGAGATTGAGTAGACTAGGCCTATATTCTCTTGCATTTAATGAGAGGCAATGCCCACATCCCATGAACTAATTTTAAAAAGAGATGAGTGAAGTGTTTAAATTTGATCAAGGACACCAGCCAAATTATTAGAGACACTCCCTGTCCTCAGGACCTGTGTCCAAGGGAGAAGCTGATGGGTTTATATGATCATCTTTGGGCTAAATGTTGTGCTCATCGAGTTGAGCACCTTATGCCTAGCATCAAACACGCTTCAATCGGGCACAGTACGGGTTAGATATGGAGTGAACCCATCGGTCGCTCCCTGACACAGGTACTGAGGGACAGGGAGTGTCCGGGACAATGACATTTCTCACTCAATAAGATATAAATTGATCCTTTACCTCTTCCCATTAATCCTGGGATCCACACGGGTCGAATCCTGCTCCTGTTTCCCTTCCTGTAACAGCAATGAGCTCAACCCAGCCCATAATGAGCAGGGCTAAGGGAGGATGGTTGTTATGCACTGCAGTGATGTCATAAAGCAGGGCCATTCCATGCCCCTTTAAAGGTGGAGAGCTGGGAGATCCTGTCTCAACACACATCCCCCTGTTCTTACCGAGAATTCCTGGGGAAGGCCCAAGGCCCAGAGTGTGGAACACAACCCACGGGGGAAGGGGAGGTAAATCAAGGAGTCGGGACTGAGGGCCACGACGTTTCAGTTTTGGAGCCTGTAGATTGCAGGAGGGGAAGAGTGAGTTCTGTAGTTTCAGGATCCAGGGAGAGAACAAGGAGCAGATGGGGAGACTGGTGTGGATTCCAGCACAGTGAGGATGTAGGGGGAGGGAGATTATGTCGGACCGTGTATTAGGGGTGTAGGAGGGACAAGAGAGGAAAGGTCAGAGGAGAATTACTGCAGCAGTGTCCATCAATAGTGAGAGAGAGGTGAGGTCAGAGTGGGCCCTGGACAGGCCGGTAAACTGTTTGTTTGTTGTGACCAGCTTTCCTTCTGTCACAGATAGCCTCCTGTATCCCAGTGACACAAACAGCCCATTAAACGCGACCAATGTCCTTTGGTCTGGTGAGGTCTCCCTTTGTGAAACATCGGCTGCTGTTGAAGCTTCTCATTCTGACTCGCTCACAGTGAGACAGTATCCACTGTCCCTTTAATTCCATGGCTTCATCTTTGCTGGTATTGGTAACAAGCCCGGGATCACTGAACACAAAACCCAGTCTGTTAATTACTTCCAGCTACTGGACTTAGCGTGTACCCCACAGCCTCTCTCTCTCCTTCAATGTGTGAATAGAGCATCACACCTGCAAAGCTGGTTTAAGTTTATATCCAGGCAGCAAATCTATTTAAGAAAAGCCTGTAGGCCAATGAGGCACTGTTCAGGTGCCAGTGTGCAGCTGATTTGCCCGGTATTTTGCCTGTAATGGAACATAACTGAACATTACTCCCAGTGTAACATTTGCTGTAATGAAATGTGTCTTTTAATAAGCCTCACGTTCTTGCTCATGTCTGCTGCAATTGTGTAGAAAGGGGATGTGTGAAGTAATGGTTTTTGTATGGAGATGTGAAGCAAGGAAACGCTATCTGTGTATGACAGTGACACAGCCTTGTGGTCGCAGGCAGAACCATGCACCGATATCCTTGTGGTTCTGGTTTGAGCAAAGTCAGTTCATGAATGCTCAAGGCAAGAGGTGCCAGGGATGGGGAGCAGCGGCAGTAAATAAAAGCTAAATGTAAATTCTGATGTAGTTTATCTTCATTTATTCCTATATTAATAGATTTTGCTGAATGTGGTCCATGCCAAGTGCCAGGATATTGGATAAGGCCCACCATAGAAAATGAGTTTGACACCCTGAGGTAGACAATGTCAACTGGATTCCCCATCCACCAACCAACGACTTCTTTACAAACTGAAACTAGTTTGTAAGACATGACCATGTTTACCAGAATCCGTGTTCAGTACCTCTAATGGCCCCTTCCCTTTCCCCATGATCGAAAACGGCATCTCTCAGGCTCCCTTCAAGCACCTTCCCATAATCGAGGTCACGTTGATGGGCCTTTAGTTCACGAGTTCTGACTTGTGCCCAATTTGGAAAATGGGAACTACACGTGCTGCCTTCCAATCTCAGAACAATCCCTGACTCTACTGAGCTGTTGGAGATATGGGCAAGGGGCTGACAGAGCACCTTTCCCATCTCTTTAAACACCCTTGTGTGGCTATCATCCGCATCTTACACGCATCAAGATTAACCCGCACGGCGACTTTGCTGTCAGTGAAGAGAGATGAGAAAGACCAAAGTGCCATTTGCCCCTCTCAGTGTGACCCTGAAGGACTGCGTCCAGGCTCCCCCCATACGATCCTCCCCACAGATTGTCCTCTCTGAGCTTCAGCCAGCTAATGCTAAACACTCCGGTGGGAAAGACAAAAATCCACAGCAATGTGTTGAAAGTAACACTAATTTATTTGTATATATCCCAAATATGAAACTCCAGTCCAGTTACAGGAGTTATTAACATCAGCAGAAACAAACCCCAACTGTCAGAATGAACACGATTCAGTCGGGATGTGATTAACAGCAGCAATAAGAGCAGATTCCAAACCCTGCAATCACTCGTGAACTCGCTGGTGTGTCAGCAGGTTGGATGATCGAGTGAATCCCTTCCCACACTCCGAGCAGGTGAACGGCCTCTCTCCAGTGTGAATTTGCTGGTGTCTCAGCAGGTGGGATAAATGATTGAATCCCTTCCCACAATCAGAGCAGGTGAACGGCCTCACCTCAGTGTGAACTCGCTGGTGTGTCAGCAGGTTGGATGACTGAGTGAATCCTTCCCCACACTCGGAGCAGGTGAACGGCCTCTCCCTTGTGTGAATTTGCTGGTGTCTCAGCAGGTGGGAAGACTGATTGAATCCCTTCCCACAATCAGAGCAGGTGAATGGCTTCTCCCCAGTGTGAACTCGCTGGTGTGTCAGCAGGTTGGATGATCGAGTGAATCCCTTCCCACAGTCGGAGCAGGTGAACGGCCTCTCCCCAGTGTGAATTTGCTGGTGTCTCAGCAGGTGGGATGATTGATTGAATCCCTTCCCACAATCAGAGCAGGTGAACGGTCTCTCCTCAGTGTGAATTTGCTGGTGTCTCAGCAGGTGGGAAGACTGACTGAATCCCTTCCCACACTCAGAGCAGGTGAACGGCCTCTCCCCAGTGTGAATTTGCTGGTGTCTCAGCAGGTCGGCTGACCAAGTGAATCTCTTCCCACAATCGGAGCAGGTGAACGGCCTCTCCCCAGTGTGAACTCGCTGGTGTGTTTCCAGCTGGGACGGGTAGTTGAAACGTTTACACAGTTTTTTCCCAGTGTGACTGCACTTGTGTCTCTCCAGGTTGGATGATCGGCAGAAGCCTTGTCCACACACAGAGCACGTGTGCAGTTTCTCACCGCTGTGAACAGTGCTTTTTGCTTCCATGGTCAAAGACCGGTGATATTCAGGTCCCGATGAATTGAATGACTCAGTCAGATGTTTGGTTTGAGCCACTGGTCAACAAATCCTCTCCGTTTAATACCCTGTAAAGTGAATTTCAAATAGGAAAAAGGTTGGATGAGAGAGAACCCACAAAAACACAAAGGCAGGTTGTGAAATTGAGGTGAATGAACCTGGCTATTTGTGCAGCCGTCAGCAGAAAAAAAGTGAGCATGAAAGCTGACGGATTGTGGTAATAACCCAACTGGTCACTAATGTCCTTCAGGGATGGGAACCCACCACCTGGCCTGGGCCTACACAAGACTCTGGCCTCTATGGGAGGAGGGAGAGGTGGGCGGGGCGAAGGTGAGGGACTTTATACATCTGCAGGTCAACCAGAACTTTGACAGAATCTCCCAAACCCACAACCTCTCCCACCTAGATGGACCAGGGCACAGGTGCATGGGAAATCCATCACCTCCAAGTTCCCCTCCAAGTCTCACACCATCCTGACTTGGGCATATATCACCATTCCTACATCGTCACTGGGTGAAAATCCTGGAACTCCTCACCTAACAGCATTGTGGGAGGACCTTTACCACACGGACTTCAGCGGTTCGAGAAGGCTCACCATCACCTTGTCAAGGGGCAAATGGAAATTGGAAATATATTCTGGCCTTACCAGCGACACCCACATCCCAAGAATGGGTTAAAACAAATCTGTACATTGAACGCCTCTACAGAAATACTTGATCCTAACACAATACTCTTCTACATTGTGCAGGCAGTGTGTGTTTCACAACCTAATCTCCCCTAGAATCCACCGCCGTTGACAGTCTCTCATCGGAAATTGTTGGGCCCGACTGGGCTCAGAGGTACTGGGGGTTAAACCCAGCAGCTTCTCCCCCCCTCTCCACTCCAGCTCAAACTGATGCAACAAACAGACCCACACAGGAGGCCAGGCAGCAACTTCCGCATCCAATGCCCACACTGATACAGAGCGACTCTGGACTGGTCGCTCTGTTTCCAGTATCGATGCACTTCAGATCAGTATATGAGGGAGAAGGAAATAGAGGCTTATGCTGGTAGTTAGAACCACAGAATCAGAGAATGGTTACAGCGCGGAAGACCATTCGGCCCATCGAGCGCATGTCAGTTCTCTGCAAGAGCACCTCAGCTAGTCCCACTACCCCGCCCTTACCCCACAGCCCTGCAAATGTTTTTCTTTGAGGAACTTATCCAACTCCCTTTTGAAAGCTGTGATTGAGTCTGCCTCCACCACCCTTTCAGACCGTGCATTCTAGATATTAACCATTCACTACGCAAAAGGCTTTATACTTGTGTTGCCTTTGGTTCTTTTGCCAATCTCCTTAATCTGTGTCCTCTGGTTCTTGACCCTTCTGCCAATGGGAACAGTATCTCTCTATCTACTCTGGCAAGACCCCTCTTAATTTTGAACACCTCTATCAAATCTCCTCTCAATCTTCCCTGCTCTAAGGAGAACATACGAACATAAGAAATAAGAGCGGGAGTAGACAATTTAGCCCCTCGAGCCTGCTCCATCATTCAATAAGATTATGGCTGATCTGATCATGGACTCAGCTCCACTTCCCTCCCATTCCCCATAAATCTTTACTCCCATATTGCTCAAAAATCTGCCTATCTCCACCTTCCAGCAGGAAGAGCAGTGCAAGGAAGGGAGTGCAGGGGTCCCCTGCGGTCATCCCCCTGCAAAACAGATGCACCGTTTTGAGTACTGTTGAGGGGAATGACTCATCAGGGGAGGGCAGCAGCAGCCAAGTTCATGGAACCATGGCTGGCTCTGCTGCACAGGAGGGCAGGAAAAAGAGTGGGAGAGCGATAGTGATAGGGGATTCAATTGTAAGGGGAACAGATAGGCGTTTCTGCGGCAGCAACCGAGACTCCAGGATGGTATGTTGCCTCCCTGGTGCAAGGGTCAAGGATGTCTCGGAGCGGGTGCAGGACATTCTGAAAAGGGAGGGTGAACAGCCAGTTGTCGTGGTGCACATTGGTACCAAAGACATCGGTAAAAAACAGGGATGAGGTCCTACAAGACGAATTTAAGGAGCTAGGAGCTGAGTTAAAATATAGGACCTAAAAAGTAGTAATCTCGGGACTGCTACCAGTGCCACGTGCTAGTCAGAGTAGGAATCGCAGGATAGCTCAGATAAATACGTGGCTTGAGCAGTGGTGCAGCAGGAAGGGATTCAAATTCCTGGGGCACTAGAACCGGTTCTGGGGGACGTGGGACCAGTACAAACCGGACGGTCTGCACCTGGGCAGGACCGGAACCAATGTCCTAGGGGGAGTGTTTGCGAGTGCTGTTGGGGAGGAGTTAAACTAATATGGCAGGGGGATGGGAACCAATGCAGGGAGACAGAGGAAAACAAAAAGGAGACAAAAGCAAAAGACAGAAAGGAGATGAGTAAAAGTGGAGGGCAGAGAAACCCAATGCAAAAAACAAAAAGGGCCACTGTACAGCAAAATTCTAAAGGATCTAAGTGTAATAAAAAGGCAAGCATGAAAGCTCGGTGCCTCAATGCAAGGAGTATTTGGAACACAGGAGAGGGCTCTGAGCTAGTTCAAATGGGTGAGAGCGCAGATGAACAGGATCCCAAGAAAGAATGCAAAAGGCAGGAAGCAACAGAGCAGAGTAGCACTGGGATAAGTGTAAACCACAAGATGATAGGAAGGGACAATATGTATGAATATAAAGGGGCTGCAGGAGGGATCAAAACTAAAAATCATGGTTTAAAAACTAGTATTAAAACACTCTAGCTAAACGCACACAGCATTCGAAATAAAGTAAATGAGTTGATTGCACAAATCATGACAAATGGGTATGATCTGGTGGTCATTACAGAAACGTGGTTGCAGGGTGGCGAAGACTGGGAATTAAACATACAGGGGTATCTGACGATTCGGAAAGATAGACAAGAAGGGAAAGGAGCTGGGCTAGCTCTGTTAACAAAGGAAGATGTCAGGGCAGTTGTGAGAGATGATATTAGCTCTAATGAACAAAATGTTGAATCATTGTGGGTCGAGATTAGAGATAGTAAGGGGAAAAAGTCACTGGTGGGCGTAGGTTATAGGACCCCAAATAATAACTTCTCGGTGGGGCGGGCAATAATCAAGGGAATAATGGAGGCATGTGAAAAAGGAACGGTAGTAATCATGCGGGATTTTAACCTACATATCGATTGGTCAAATCAAATCGCACGGGGTAGCGTTGAGGAGGAATTCATAAAATGCATACGGGATTGTTTCTTAGAACAGTATGTTACAGAACCTACAAGGGAGCAAGCTATCTTAGATCTGGTCCTGTGTAGTGAGACAAAAATAATAAACGATCTCCTAGTAAAAGATCCTCTCGGAATGAGTGATCACAGTATGGTTGAATTTGTAATACAGATTGAGGGTGAGGAAGTAGTATCTCAAATGAAAGTACTATGCTTAAACAAAGGGGACTACAGTGGGATGAGGGCAGAGTTGGCTAAAGTAGATTGGGAACACAGACTAAACGGTGGCACAATTGAGGAACAGTGGAGGACTTTTAAGGAGCCCTTTCAAAGTGCTCAACGAAAATATATTCCAGTGAAAAAGGGCGGTAAGAGAAGGGATAACCAGCCGTGGATAACCAAGGAAATAAAGGAGAGTATCAAATTAAAAAACAATGCGTATAAGGTGGCCAAGGTTAGTGGGAAACTAGAAGATTGGGAAAATTTTAAACGACACCGTTTAGTCTGTGTTTCCAGTCTACTTCAGCCAACTCTGCCCTCAGCCCACTGTAGTCCCCTTTGTTTAAGCATAGTATGCTCGCTTGAGACACTACTTCCTCACCTCAATCAAGAATGACTAAGAAAGCAATAAAGAAAGGAAAGATAGATTACGAAAGTAAAACATAAAAATAGATAGTAAAAGCTTTGAGAGATACATAAAACGGAAAAGAATGACTAAAGTAAATGTTGGTCCCTTAGAAGATGAGAAGGGGGATTTAATAATGGGAAATGTAGAAATGGCTGAGGCCTTAAACAATTATTTTGCTTCGGTCTTCACAGTGGAAGACACAAAAACCATGCCAAAAATTGCTGGTCACAGGAATGTGGGAAGGGAGGACCTTGAGACAATCACTATCACTAGGGGGGTAATGCTGGACAGGCTAATGGGACTCAAGGTAGACAAGTCCCCTGGTCCTGATGAAATGCATCCCACGGTATTAAAAGAGATGGCGGAAGTTATAGCAGAGGCATTCGTTATAATCTACCAAAATTCTCTGGACTCTGGGCAGGTATCAGTGGATTGGAAAGCAGCGAATGTAATGCCTCTGTTTAAAAAGGGGGGCAGACAAAAGGCAGGTAACTATAGGCCGGTTAGTTTAACATCTGTAGTGGGGAATATTCTTGAAACTATTATAAAGTAAGAAATAGCGGGACATCTAGATAGGAATAGTGCAATCAAGCAGACGCAGCATGGATTCATGAAGGGGAAATCATGTTTAACTAATTTACTGGAATTCTTTGAGGATATAACGAGCATGGTGGATAGAGGTGTACCGATGGATGTGGAGTATTTAGATTTCCAAAAGGCATTCGATAAGGTTCCACACAAAAGGTTACTGCAGAAGATAAAGATACGCGGAGTGAGAGGAAATGTATTAGCATGGATAGAGAATTGGCTGGCAAACAGAAAGCAGAGTCGGGATAAATGGGTCCTTTTCGGGTTGGAAATCGGTGGTTAGTAGTGTGCCACAGGGATCGGTGCTGGGACCACAACTGTTTACAATATACATAGATGACCTGGAAGAGGGGGCAGTGTGTAGTGTAACAAAATTTGCATATGACACAAAGATTAGTGGGAAAGCGGATTATGTAGACGGGTTGTGTAGAGGACACAGAGAGGCTGCAAAGAGATTTAGATAGGTGAAGCGCTTCGGCTAAGGTTTGG
Source organism: Pristiophorus japonicus (assembly GCF_044704955.1). NCBI lineage: Eukaryota > Metazoa > Chordata > Chondrichthyes > Pristiophoridae > Pristiophorus > Pristiophorus japonicus. The sequence continues at coordinate 12,089,314 of NW_027252779.1, forward strand.
CAGATGGAATACAATGTCGGAAAGTGTGAGGTCATCCGCCTTGGAAAAAAAACAGTAAAAGGAAATATTAGTTGAATGGGGAGAAATTGCAACATGCTGCGGTGCAGAGGGACCTGGGGGTTCTTGTGCATGAAACCCTTTTTGGAGTTTATCTGCAAAACTAAAACATTAATCGGTGCCACCCGCCCTGGATGACACACCAGACATTTACAAGGCCCTCTTTTTTTTTTTTCGGGTTTTTTTTTGGGCACTAAATCACTTTTTTTCCTCCAGTGCCCCCTATAAAAGGGGAGGGGGACACTAAAAGCACCGGCAATTAAAACGTAAAATCAAATTAAAGTTTGGTTGCCGGGGGTGACGATGCACTCCAGTCCCTCCGGTGCCCACCTCTCGCGGAAGGCCGCGAGCGTACCAGTGGACACCGCGTGCTCCATCTCCAAGGACACCCTGGACCGGATGTAAGAGCGGAAGAGAGGCAGGCAGTCAGGTTGAACGACCCCCTTGACCGCCCGCTGCCTGGACCGGCTGATGGCACCCTTGGCCGTGCCCAGGAGCAGTCCTACGAGGAGGCCCTCGGACCTACACGCTCCCCTCCACATAGGGTGCCCAAAGATCAGGAGAGTGGGACTGAAGTGCAGCCAGAATTTCAGGAGCAGCCCCTTTAGCTAATGAAACAGGGGCTGCAACCTTGTGCACTCAATAAAAACATGGAACACGGACTCCTCCAGACCGCAGAAATTGCAGGCTTCCTGGGAGTCCGTGAAACGGCTTAAAAATTTGTTGCACGGCACTGCTCCATGCATCACCCTCCAGGCCAAGTCCCCAATGAATAGTGGGAGGACTCCCGCATAGAGTGCCCTTCATCGGGGACCCCCACCAGATCCGGACAGCAAGATGTTACGCCATGGCGTGTCCGGACGGCCGGCGAGGATGGCAAAGTTGAGAGTGTGCAGGAGCAGCCCGTACAGGAAACCCCTCCACGCGGAACTGAAAGGCACGGAGGGGATTTCCTTGAGGCGGCTCAAGTTGTAAGGCGCCGGCCCACGAGGGAGGTTCCATGGTTTGGCGCCAATGAGGAATTCCGTCCGGACGGGGGTCAGTTCGGACGGGATCTCCCCACGTGCTTGAGCCTCCTCGATGCACCTAATGGAGTCGGGGCCCAGAGCTCTTTTTAGCGACTCGATGGCTTCGGCCGCGCGGCGGACGTCGGCTGAATTTAGGCGCCGCGCCAGCGTGCCTGGCGCCATCCAGCCCGCTCCTCCGCCATCGAGCAGGTCCCTGACCCTGGTCACCTCACCAGCCACAGCCCTCTCTTCCGACCGCCACCTGAAACCTCGGTCGTGGAGGTACAGATTCCTGAGCAGCAGCTCCTGCAGGACAGCCGCCACTCCAGCCGGCGGAGAGCTGCGCTTGGTGGAGACTTTGTTCCAGACCCTGATGAGTTCCTTGTAAAAGACAGGCAGCTCCCGGAGGGCGGTTCTGACAACCCCCAAGTTCACAGACAGGAGCTGCATGTCGTAATTGAGGTCGTGCTGCTGGCGGAAGAAATACGTCGCCAGAGCACACCACCTAGGAGGGGGCTCGACGTAAAGGTATCTCTGCAGGGTCTGAAGACGGAAAGTCGCGAGCTGGGCGCTGATGCACAAAAACGACTGACCGCCCTCCTCAAGCGGGAGATTCAAGACCGCGGCAGAGACCCAGTGCTTCCTGTTGTCCCAGAAGAAGTCCACCAGCTTCTTCTGTATCTTGGCGACAAACGCAGGGTGAGGGGTCAAAGTGACCAGCCGGTACCACAACATTGCGGCCACCAACTTGTTTATGACTAGCGCTCGACCCCTGTAGGACAGCACTCGGAGCAGTCCTGTCCAGCGCCCAAGGTGAGCGGCGACCTTGGCCTCCAGCTCCTGCCAGTTCGCCGGCCAGGCTTCCTCGTCGGGGCTAAGGTAGACTCCCAGATAGAGGAGATGGGTCGTGCTCCAGGCAAAAGGCCTGAGCTCCTCCGGCAGGGAGTCCACCCGCCACTGACCTACCAGGAGACCGGAACATTTGTCCCAGTTGATCCTGGTGGAGGACGCGGCCGAGTAAATTTCCTGGCACTCACACATCCTCCGCAGGTCAGCGGGATCCTCTACCGCGAGGAGCACGTCATCGGCGTAAGCCGAGAGGACGACCTCCACGCCCGGCCCTTGCAGAGCCAGTCCCGTCAACCTCGTCCGCAAGAGGCGCAGGAAAGGCTCCACGCAAACGGCATATAACTGGCCGGACATGGGGCATCCCTGGCGCACCCCTCTCCTAAAGCGAAGGGGCGCCGCCAAGGACCCGTTAATCTTAATCAGACACTCCGCGGCGGCGTACAAAAGTCGGATCCAGGCGACAAAATATGTCCCGAACCCGAAAGCGCGCAGAGTTCCGAGCAGATAGTCATGATCCACCCTGTTGAACACCTTCTCTTGGTCGACGGATAGGAAGGCGACCGACAGACCAGCCTCCTGGGAACAATGGATGAGGTCCCGGACCAGATGGATTATCGTGGATTGTTCGGCCCGGGACCGTGTAGGACTGGTCGGGGTGGATCATGTGGTCCAGCACGGTGCCAAGGCGAGCAGACATCGCCCTGGCGAAGATTTTGTAGTCCGTGCTGAGGAGGGAGACCGGGCACCAGTACTTGAGGCGGAGATCGCCCTTCTTAGGCAGCAGGACGATGACTGCCCTGCGCCAAGAGAGGGGCATCTCCCCGGTCGCCAGACTTTCCCCCAGGACCCGCGCGTAGTCGCACCCCAGGACGTCCCAGAAAGCCCTGTGGAACTCCACGGTCAGCCGTCCAGCCCCGGGGCTTTTCCCCTCGATAGCCGGTCGATGGCGCCGGTCAGCTCCGCCAGGCTTTGCGGAGCTTCCAGATTTTCGGCGCCCTCCGGGCTGACCTTCGGCAGGTCCTCCCACAAAACTCTACGCGCTTCCTCGCTGGACGACTCCAGAGAGAACAGAGCCCCGTAATATTCACGGGCCCTGTTGTTGACGCCCTCCGGATCCGAGACGAGAGAGCCGTCGTCGGCCAGCAGCGTCAAGAGCTGCTTACGGACACCCTGTCTTTTTTCCAGCGAGTAGAAGGGGGAGCCGTGGTCCAGATCTCGCAGGATCCGGATCCGCGACCTCACGAACGCGCCTCAGGACCCGACGAGCTGCAGGTCCTTCAGTGCGGCCTTCTTCGCTTTGAACACTGTCCGCAGGGCCGGGTCCCCGACGACTTGACCAAGACGGGACTCCAGGTCGAGCACCTCTTTTTCTAGGCGCCCGACCCTGGCCGCCCGCCTCTTGGTCGACCCCCTCGCGTACTCTTGACAGAAGACGCGGATGTGAGCCTTGCCCACGTCCCACTATAGCCTCAAGAAGGGGAAGCCCCACTGCTTCCTTCTCCAGTCGGACCAGAATCGACGGAATGAGTCCTGGAACCACACGTCCTCCAGCAGCCAGTTGGTAAAGTGCCAGTACGCGGACCACGTCCTCGCGCGGAGCGAAGCGAGCTCCGCCCACACCAGGTGGTGGTCCGAACACGGCACTGGCCGCATGGAGGCCGCCGGGATGCAGGAAACGTACGCCCGAGACAAGTCAAGGCGGTCGACTCTGGACCATCCTACTCCAGGCCTCACCCAAGTAAAGGTGCTGGAGTCGGGATGGAGATTTCGCCAGACGTCCACCAATTCGAAGGGCCCGACCAGGTCCCTCAACTTCTCCATCGCCGTCATGCTCTGTGGGACACCGGAGCGGTCCCTCGCCTCGAGGGTGCAGTTAAAATCCCCCCCCCGAGGCCAATACAGTCGCCGACGTCGACGGAGCCAAGAAGAGCGGACACCTCTTCGAAGAAGCGCGTTTGCTGTGGGCCGGTCTGAGGGGCGTACACGTTCACGAGATGGAGCGGCACGTCCCCCAGGCGAACCGTTACGTGCAGCAAGTGGCCTGGCACGTGCTCCTCGACCCCCAAGATCAAGGCTGAAAATGCGGGGCCAGCAAGATGGCCACCCCACTAGAAGTGGCGGTGAGTTGGCTCATGCGGACCTCTCCTTGCCATTCCAGGAGCCACGTGGCTTCGTCTCCCGGAACGGTGTGGGTTTCTCGCAGGAAGCACACAGCATATTTCCCCTCCCGCAGGAGCGAAAAACTGTTAAATCTACGGTGTGCCTCTCTGCTGCCGTTGATGTTGAGGCTGGCTATGGTTATCTTCATGACAAGAGCATAGTGCAACCTCTACCTAAGTTATTGTGGGGGGGAATGTGGAGTCGTTTGTTGCCCTCCACTCCTTCAGCAGCCCAGCGAGGAACTTTTTGAGCCGGCGCATCTCAAGGCCTTGAGCCTTTGATAAGGGCCCGCCCGCGGCCATGGTTTTAGTGGCGGCGCGGACGGACGCACGCGATGAGCAGCCCCGGCTCGGACCATCTTTCCAGGGCCAGACGGGCTCGGTCGCGGCGACCCCAGCACTGGACCAAAAAGTCCCAGATTTCCTCTATGGGAATGGGGAGGGTCTCAGCGGCGGACGCGAGCAGATCCACCGCCTCACTGGCGATGGACTCGAGATCTTCTCCCGCGTCCTCCACCAAGTCCCCGTCCCCCTCCGGGAGGTCGCCGCTAGCAGCCGGCCCGTTGACCGCACGAGGTACGGCAAACGGCCCGGCCGCTCCATCCGGCCCTGGCTCTGCCCCGATCCCATCCCCAGGATCGTCAGCAGAGGAGTCCCCACTGGGCTCTTTTAAAATCAGTGCTGGGTCAGGAAGCGACAGCGGAAGGGGTTCCTCCTCCGCCCCAGGAACCGGGGAACACGGAGAGACCCGGCCAAAGTAATGTTCCAGGTCCTCCAATTCCCCCAGCTCCACAGTAGGGGGCGAGGGTTGTTGTTCTTCTCCCTCCCCGCCGCCACCCCCCGGCCCAGCGTGTAGATGTTCTGTGGAATTAATCATGTTTTCAGTTTCTGCCGAGTCGAGCAAATCCCGGGGGAAGTTGGGTATTGTCTGGGCGGGCTCAGGTTCGGCCTTTTCGGCCCCGCCCGCTTCAGTCCCCGGGACGCTCGACCCGGCGGCTACGCATTCTTCCGCTGGCCCCACGCCCCCCACGACAGGCAGATCTTCCACGCCATCCCCGGGAGGCAGTGGCTGGGCAGCCTCGACTGTCTCACCCTCCCCGGGGACAGATTCCTCCCGTCTACGGCGCTGCTTGGGGGCGCTGGTGGGCGACGCGGGACACGCGACGGGCACCGACTCCTCTGCAGAGGGATGTTGTTCCCCCTTCGCTTCATTGGAGCGGTGTCTCCTTTTGTTCCTGGGGGTGCGCGGAGGCAGGGAGACCTCCATGTCTGCCGAGGCCTCCCGCTCCGCCACCCCCTTTTACTTGTCTTGCCCGCGCCCGAGCCCCTCTGTGATATTGGTCAAGGGCTCAGGCACGGGCTCAGGGCACCCCGCGCTCGCCGGTGGCAGGGTTGGGCTGAGCGCGGTGGTCAAACTTTCTGGCGCCCTGAGGGGACCAGCCTCGAGATGTTTCGCCTTCCTCCGCGCCTTCTTTCTGATCGGACGCTCTCCCTCCCCCCCCGTCGGAGGTCGTGAAAACAAAGGCCCCCGACGATGCCCGCACACCGACAGCTCCCGGTACGCGGACGCCACTCGGGGGAGGGGTGGCTGCGGCGCCAGCCTTGGCCGCCGTCGGTGGTTTGGCGGCTTTGGAGGCGGGGCAGTTCTTGCGAATGTGCCCCACCTCCCTACAGGCATGGCACCGCACGCCGTCCGACGTCCAGAAGACGCGGTAGGCAGTCCCCTCGTGCACCACATTAAAATGCCCTCCGTCGTCTCCTCCCGCGCCAGCCGGACAAAGAGCTGGCGGCGGAAGGAGAACACGTGGCGCAGGCTGCTCTCCCTGAGGCCGAGCGGTATGGGGTTGATCCCCGACCTTACCTCCCCCAGTTGTTGTAGGTGAGGGAGGAGGAGCTCAGCGGGAACAAAGGGCGGGACGTTCGACATGATGACCCTCTACGCGGTGGCCTCGAGAGGGTCCACCGGCAGGAACGTCCCGCCCACCGTGAGCCCCTTTTCGAGGGCCAGGGACACCGCCGGCTCCGACCCCAGGAAGAACACGGCCTTCCCAGACATCTTGGAGGCTGCGACAATGGCCGAGAGGCCGACTACCCCAGCCGTCGCCTGCACGCACTCCTCGATGCTCATTGTGGGCTGAGTGTAGCTCTTGACCCCGTTTTTCTTAGTAATTAGTCTGAATGGTGGCAGGGCAGCAGGAGGCACCGTGGATGTGGACGCCACCTGCGCATATGTCCGAGCTGGGCCTGCCACCGGCATGGATGGAGTCGCCATCACGTGGTCCCTTTAAGGGCCACACCCACCCCAAAGTCACAGGCCTTAATGGTCTTTAATTGGCCTCGTTTGAATTTATGAGCAGAGGAAGCTCTCAATAGGGCACACCTCTCCCCTAGTTAACGAATGGGGAGGGGCCTTGCTCCCTCTGCTCAGTTGTCTTAATTAACTTTAATTTAAGGAGGAAAGGGGCTTTCAGAGAGAGAGGGGAGAGACAGAGCGAATGACAGAGAGAAGGAGGGTGGGGTGGGAAAGAGGGAAGCTGCGAGGGCAGGTCTCCCCTCACAGTGATGTGTGGACGTTTTTCTGCGGTGCACTCCCCAGATAATGGAAAAAAAAACAAGACACAGTCCTTGGAGATGGTCTTCGGGTGGGGGGAGATGTCGTCTTCACTTGGGGCAGCTGGACCCACCTGGGCACACACTCCCAACGATGTTTAATGGGGTGATTAGTAATACTTCAGCCAGGTAGTTCCAGCTATCCCAGGCTACGCATGGGGGAGGGGTGCTTCAGTGGTGTGTGGGGGTCCAGCTGTAAGCAAGACCTCCACACACACTTCCACACACACACACACCCCCCGCGATGTTCCAGCCCTCGAGATGGTCTTATTTCCTCCCCCCACCGATACAACAAAGTCTTTCGGGGAATGCACCAAAACACACCCACCTGTCGAAGATTGTAGAAATGGCTCTCCCTCCTTCCACACTGGATGGTGTTTTCTCAGGTTATTCTTTTCCCCCTCTCTCCAACTCTTTGTAAAAGTAATAACGATGTTGAAATTTCTGCTCTCCTCCTCTCCCTCTGGATGAATTGGAATTGTAGTAAGCCCCTTCCTCCTCTCCCTGGGCTGTTTCACAGGGCTCATTCCAGGTCTTCCAGGCAGGAGCAACAGCAGGGAGATCCTTCTCTCACTGCGCCAGGCTCCAAATGATCAGGCCACGCCTCCAAAGCTCCACCATTAGTCCACAGATCCCTGAAAGTAGCAGGCCGGGTGCATAAGGTGGTTAAGAAGACAGACTGAATACTTGCCTTTATTGACCAAAGCACAGAATACAAGAGCAGGGAGGTTATGCTTCAATTGTATAATACTCTGGTTAGACCACAGCTGGAGTTCTGGTTGTGTATTATAGGAAGGATGTGATTGTACCAGAGAGGGTGCAGAGATTTACTAGGATGCTGCCTGGAATGCAGCATCTTAGCTGTGAGAACAGATTGGATAGGCTGGGTTTGCTCTCATTGGAACAGTGGAGGCTGAGAGGAGACCTTATTGAGGTGACAACATTTTGAGAGGCCTGGATATAGTGGATAGCAAGGGTCTATTTCCCTTGGTGGAGGGGTCAATTACGAGGGGGGCACAGTTTTAAGGTGGTTGGTGGATGGCTCAGAGGGGATGCTTCTTCACGCAGAGGGTTGTGTGGGTCTGGAACTCACTGCCTGGAAGGGTGGTGGATGCAGAAACGCTCACCACATTTAAAAGGTGCTTGGATGGGCACTTGAAGTGCCGTAATCTGCAGGGTTACGGCCCTCGAGCTGGTAATTGGGATTAGACTGGATAACCTCCTGTTGGCTGGCGCAGATACGATGGTAAGTACTGCAGCAAATCGAATATGGCCAGGGTGATCTCCTGGACTAGTTTGGATCGCCTGGATGGGTCAGAGAGGAATTTTCCCAGATTTTTTTTCCCCCAATTGGCCTGAGTTTTTATCTGGTTTTTGCCACTCCCAGGAGATCACATGGCTCCAGTTGGGGTGGAGTGTGGAATGTTCCAGTGTAAGGGGTGTCGCAGTTGTGTGAGGCGGACTGGTTGGCCCGGGTGCTCTTCACCTTTCCGCCATTGTTCATTGCTCATAGGTTTATATGTAACCTTCAGGGCTGCTGACCGAGGGCCGTGCGGCTCTTTATCGGTCGCCGTGGACACGATGGCCGAAATGGCCTCCTGCGCTATAAATTTCTACGTTTCTACCAATTACTTTATATCTATGCCCCATTTATTGACCCCTCTGCTAAGGGGAATAGGTCCCTCCTATCCACTCCATCTAGGCTCCACATCATTTTCTAAACCTCAATAAGGTCTCCCCTCAGCCTCCTCTGTTCCAAAGAAAACAACCCCAGCCTATCCAATCTTTCGTCATTCCTAAAATTCTCCAGTCCAGGCAACATCCTGGTAAATCTCTTCTATACCCTCTCTTTTCTGTAATGTGATGAGGAAAAGACAGTTGGAATTTCTCTAATCTGTGATTTACAAGGACACTTTCCCTGGTTCCCAGATGTTACTTTTCTTCAGTAATTTTCTCATTATCCATAAACTCCCATGCTTCCTGTTAATTCTTATAGTTTCACAATTGTAGGTATAAACATCTCACATTATAATCTAATCTATTCTATTACTCACACTGGTTTAAGCTTGGAAGAAGCACTGAGGGTAGCAAGGGCACAGAATGTACTCTGGGTGGGGAACTTCAATGTCCATCACCAAGAGTGACTCGGGAGTACCACTACTGACTGAGTCCTGAAGGACATATCTGCCAGACTGGGCCTGCAGCAGATGGTGAGGGAACCAACACGAGGAAAAAACCTACTTGACCTGGTCCTCACCAATCTACCTGTCACAGATACGAACAATGACGGACAGGCAAAGACCAGCGGGTACATCGAGCCTGTCCCACATGGAGCTGCCTCTGTCTATGACAGCATTGGTAGCAGTGACCACCGCACACAGTCATTGTGGAGACAAAGTCACACCGAACACACTCTCAAATGTGTTGTGTGGCACCATCACCGTGCTAAACGGGATAGATGCAGAACAGATCTAGCAGCTGAAAACGGGGCATCCTCAGGGTACTGTGGGCCATCAGCAGCAGCAGCATTGTATTCCACCACAATCTGTAACCTCATGATCCGGCATATCCCTCACTCTAACATTACCATCAAGCCTGGTTCAATTAGGAGTGCAGAAGAGCATGTCAGGAGCAGTACCAGGCGTACCGAGAAAGGAGGTACCAGCCTGAGGAAGCTGCAACACAGGACTACATGCATACTAAGCAGCGGGAGCAGCATGATATAAACAGGGCTAAGCAATCCCACAATCAATGAATCAGATCAAAGCTCTGCAGTCCTGCCACATCCAGTCGCGAATCAACACAAGAACATACATAAAAACTAGGAGCAGGAGTCGGTCATTCGGCAACTCGAGCCTGCTCCGCCATTCAATAAGATCACGGTTGATTTTCTACCACAACTCCACTTTCCTCCACTATCCTCATATCCCTTTATTCCCTTAATATTCTATGCTGGGTTCAGTTCTACATTCACTGGTTCCTCTCCCCTGAAGCTGCTGGGTTCAGTTCGACACTCACTGGTTCCCCTCCCCTGAAGGTACTGACTCTGGCTGGGTTCAGTTCTATACTCACTGGTTCCCCTCCCCTGAAGGTACTGACTCTGTCTGGGTTCAGTTCTACACTCACTGGTTCCCCTCACCTTAAGTTACTGACTCTGTCTGGGTTCAGTTCTACACTCACTGGTTCCCATCCCCTGAAGGTACTGACTCTGGCTGGATTCAGTTCTACACTCACTGGTTCCCCTCCCCTGAAGGTGTTCACTCTGTCTGGGTTCAGTTCTACACTCACTGGTTCCCCTCCTCTGAAGTTACTGATTCTGGCTGGGTTCAGTTCTACACTCACTGGTTCCTCTCCCCTGAAGGTGCTGACTCTGGCTGGGTTCAGTTCTACACTCACTGGTTCCCCTCCCCTGAAAGTACTGACTCTGGCTGGGTTCAGTTCTACACTCACTGGTTCCCGTCCCCTGAAGGTACTGACTCTGGCTGTGTTCAGTTCTACACTCACTGGTCCCCCTCCCCTGAAGGTACTGACTCAGGCTGGGTTCAGTTCTACACTCACTGGTTCCCGTCCCCTGAAGGTACTGACTCTGGCTGTGTTCAGTTGTACACTCACTGGTTCCCCTCCCCTGAAGGTACTGACTCTGGCTGGGTTCAGTTCTACACTCACTGGTTCCCCTCCCCTGAAGGTACTGACTCTGGCTGGGTTCAGTTCTGCACTCATTGGTTGCCCTCCCCTGAAGGTACTGACTCTGGCTGGGTTCAGTTCTACACTCACTGGTTCCCCTCCCCTGAAGGTACTGACTCTGGCTGGGTTCAGTTCGACACTCACTGGTTCCCCTCCCCTTAAGTAACTGACTCTGGCTGGGTTCAGTTCTACACTCACAGATTCCCTTCCCCTGAAGTTACTGACTCTGGCTGGGTTCAGTTCTACACTCACAGGTTCCCCTCCCCTGAAGGTACTGACTCTGGCTGGGTTCAGTTCTACACTCACTGGTTCCCCTCCCCTGAAGGTACTGACTCTGGCTGGGTTCAGTTCTACACTCACTGGTTCCCCTCCCCTGAAGGTACTGACTCTGGCTGGGTTCAGTTCTACACTCACTGGTTCCCCTCCCCTGAAGGTACTGACTCTGGCTGGGTTCAGTTCGACACTCACTGGTTCCCCTCCCCTGAAGGTACTGACTCTGGCTGGGTCCAGTTCTACATTCACTGGTTCCCCTCCCCTGAAGGTACTGACTCTGGCTGGGTTCAGTTCTACACTCACTGGTTCCCCTCCCCTGAAAGTACTGACTCTGGCTGGGTTCAGTTCTACACTCACTGGTTCCCCTCCCCTGAAAGTACTGACTCTGGCTGGGTTCAGTTCGACACTCACCAGTTTCTCTCCAATATGTGACCCATGTGCCCAAACTCCATGTGTGAACCTCGACAGTGAGTGTCGACTGGCTATTCCACTGTCCTCACCTGAGGCCTCACACGTGCATTTTCCAGCAGGGCCACCGGACCCTCCTCCCAATGGTTCAGTGGATAAAGGCATGTAGTATCTGTTCCCCACCCCGCTTCACCCCAACTGTAAAATGGACTGTCGAATGGAATATAAAAGCTACAGACAGTGGGAGGGGTGAATAAAAAACAAACCTCAGTACAAACACCCAGAGGGTGGGCTATACAGTAAGGGGTTCATTCAAACATTGCAGCAAAACGATGAATCATTGAGAGACCGGAAGGACATCCTCAGAGACAATGATACAGGATACCTGCCATCGATCTAATCAACACAGGCAATAGCACCAGACGCCGGCCATGCATACCTTCAATGGGCCCTGGTCCCTGTCAAGAAGGAAGAGGGACATTCACACATTCCTCAACTGTGGAGCCAGACCTGTTCCTAAGGAAGGTTTGCATTGTACTACACAGCAGGAGAGCTGATCGTGTCCCTGTCTGGGCCAGGGAGTGGAATACACTGATGATCAGGAGATTATTGACCATCGGAAGAGTCGACAGGGGAATAGCAGGAAATATGTTTGATGCTGTGATTATGAAGCCCCATAAAAAGAGGACCACTTCGGGGCGAGGGCAGTGCAGTGAAGGAGGATGCAGGGTGTCACCTGGTCCTGGCCTACAATCCACACCACAACCACCAGCTGTGTGTGTGATTATAAGTTTCAGTCAAACCGTCGGGGAATTTGTCCGAGTCGTTTTATAATCACAGTCGAATCGCGGAAGGATGTTAAACTGAGATATTTCCTGTTAGGTTTCAGGTAACCTTGTGCAGGTGGTTTGTATTGTGGGTTCGGTGTTATTCCGGTCGGAATCTCTGGGAGGTTGTGTACTGGGGAATAACACAAGTTCTATAAACATACAAGTTTAAGGTTGAGCCAAAACCCTGTGCCGAGTGTATTTTGTTCTTATAAATCCTGAAGTCAAGAACAGTTGGTGATAGTTTACCGAATCTCTCACAGGCACCACCCAGTGTGACTGAGTCATAGTTCCACCATTCAATTAGATCGTGACTGATCAGTATCTTATCTCCGTCTCCCTGCCTTGGTTCCATCACTCTTAATACCCTTGCCCAAGAAGAATCTATCAATCACAGTTTTGGAATTTTCAATTGGGCCCCAGCCTCAGTTTTATGGAGAACAGAGTTCCAGATTTCCACAACCTTTAAGAACATAAGAAACAGGAGCAGGAGTAGGCCATACGGCGCCTCGAGCCTGCTGCACCATTCAATAAGATCCAGGATGATCTTGTACTTCAGCTCCACTTTCCCGCACTATCCCCATATCCCTCGATTCCTTTAGTGTCCAAACAGCTTTCTATCTCAGCTCTGAATATACTCAATGACTCAGCATCCACAGTCCTCTGGGGGAGAGAATACTAAAGATTCACGACCCTCTGAGTGCAGAAATTTCTCATCAGCTCAGTCCTAAATGTCCGAGCCCGTATCCTGAGACAATAACCCTTAGTTCTAGACTCTCGAGCCAAGAGAAACAGATTCTCACCATTTGTGTGAGGAAGTGCTTCCTGACATCACCCCGGAACCTGTGGTGGGAAAATTATTGCAAACAAATCCTGAGGGACAGGATAAATCTTCATTTGGAAAGACATGGATTAATTAAGGACAGTCAGCATGGATTTGTGAAGGGAAGGTCGGGTCTGACTAACTTGATTGAATTTTGAGAGGAGGTAACCGTGAGGGTCGATGAGGGTAGTATGTATGATGGATTGTATATGGATTTCAGCAATGCTTTTGATAAAGTCCCACATGGCAGACTGGTCACAAAAGTAAAAGCCCATGGGATCCAGGGCTAAGTGACAAGTTGGATCCAAATTTGGCTCAGGCTGGAAGCAAAAGATAATGGTAGATGGGTGTTTTTGTGACTGGAAGGCTGTTTCCAGTGGGGTTCTGCAGGGCTCAGTGCTTGATCCCTTGTTTTTTGTGGTTTATAACAATGACTTGGACTTGAATGTTGGGAATATGATTAAGAAGTTTGAAGGGGACACTAAAATAGGCTGTGTGGTTGAGAATTAAGAAGAAAGCTGAGGACTGCAGGAAGATATCAATGTACTGGTCAGGGGGCCGTAAAGTGGCAAATGGAATTCAATCCAGATAAGTGTGAGGTAATGCATTTGGGGAGGTCTAACAAGGCAAGGGATTACACATTGAATGGTACAACAGTGAAAATTGTAGAGGATCAAAGGGACCTTGGAGTGTAGGTCCACAGATCCCAGAAAGTGGCAGGCCAGGTCGATAAGGTGGTTAAGAAGGCATATGCAATACTCGCCTTTATTAGTCGAGGCATGGAATACAAGAGCTGGGAGTTTATGCTTGAACTGGTTAGGCCGCAGTTGGAATACTGTGTGCAGTTCTGGTCACCACATTACAGGAAAGTTGTGATTGTACTGGAAAGGGTACAGAGGAGATTTACAAGAATGTTACCTGGACTGGAGAATTTTGGCTTTGAGGAAAGATTGGAGATGCTAGGTCTATTTTCTTTGGAACAGAGGACACTGAGGGGAGACCTGATGGAAGTGTATTAAATTATGAGGGGCCTGGATAGAGTGGTTAGGAAGGACCCGTTTCCCTTGGCAGAGGGGTCAACAATAAGGGGGCACAGATTTAAAGTAATTGGTTTGGAGGAGATACGAAGGGAAATTTCTTCACCCAGAGGTTTGTGGGGGTCTGGAACTCACTGCCTGAAAGGATGGTAGAGGCTGAAACCCTCACCACATTTAAAAAATACTTGGATGTGCACTTAAAGTGCCATCACCTACAGGGCTACAGACCAAGAGCTGGAGAGTGGGATTAGGCTGGATAGCTGTTTGTTGCCCGCTTCGGAAACGGTGGGCTGAAATGGCCTCCTGCCATGCTGTAAATTCCGATGATTTTATGATTTATGACCTAGATGAAGGGACCGAGTGTAATGTATCCAAATTTGCTGATGATACAAAACTAGGTGGGACAGTAAGCTGTGAGAACACAAGAGTCTGCAAGATATATATATAAATAGACGATGTGGGTGGGCAGTAAGGTGGAATCTGGAGTATAATGTAGGGAAATGTGAGGATATTCACTTTGGTCGGAATAATTTAAAAAAGCAGAATATCTTTTAAATGATGAGGAACTTTTAAACATCGGAGTTCTCAGAGATTTGGGGTGTTCTCGTGCAAGACACACAGAAAGTGAGCATGCAGGTACGCAAGCAATAAGGAAGGCAAATGGTTTGTCCTTTATTGCAAGAGGGTTGGAGTATAAGAGTAAGGAGGTCTTGCTACAATTGTACAGGGCCTTGGTGAGACCACACCTGGAGTATTGGGCACAGTTTTGTTCTCCTTATCTAAGGACGGAAACACTTGCCTTCGAGAAGGTGCAACAAAGGTTCACAAGATTGATTCCTGGGATGAGAGGACTGTCTTATGATGAGATAGTGTGTAGAATGGGTCTATATACTCTCGAGTTTAGAATAATGAGGTGTGATCTCATTGAAACATACAAGTTTCTGAAGGGGTCAGACAGATTAGATGCTGACAGGTTGATTCCCCTGGCTGGACTGTCTAAAACTAGGGGCACAGTCTCAGGATACGGGGTAGACCATTTAAGACAGAGATGAGGTTTAATTTCTTCACTCAGAGGGTTGTGAATCTTTGGCATTCTCTCCCGCAGCGGGCTGTGGACGCTCAGTCTATTCAAGGTTGAGATAGATAGATTTTTGGATTCTAGGTGAATCAAGGAATATGGAGATCAGGCAGGAAAGTGGAGTTGAGGGCGATGATCAGCCATGATCTCATTGAATGGCGGAGCAGGCTCGAGGGATTTTAAGGCCGACTCCTGCTCCTATTTCATAAGTTGACATCCAGGGGACTCTAGATTTATTAGTCCCACCCTTTTTCTTTAAGGTAACATACTTCCTCTGATTCCTCATTATCTCCTCCTTGAATACCTCCCACTGCTCTGAGACTGATTTAACTTCAACATAAGAACATAAGATTTCAGAGCAGGAGTATGCCATTCGGCCCCTTGAGCCTGCTCTGCCATTCAATGAGATCATGGCTGATCTTCTACCTCAACTCCACTTTCCTGCACTATTCCATATCCCTTGATTCCCTTAATGTACAAAAATCTGTCGATAACTGTCTTAAATATACTCAAAGACAGAGCCTCCACAGCCCTCTGGGGTAGAAAATTACAAAGATTAATGAGTGATTAAGTTTCTGCTCATCAGTCCCAAATGGCCAACCCCTTATTTTGAGACTGTGACCCCTGGTTCTAGACTCTTCACCAGAGGAAACATTCTCCCTGCACCTATCCTGTCAAGCCCTGTAAGCATTTTGTATGTTTCAATGAGATCATCTCTCATTCTTCTAAACTCTGGAGAATACATGTCTAGTCTACTCAATTTCTCCTCAGAGGACAATCCTTCCATCCCAGGAATTCAGTTTGGTGAACCTTCGTTGCCATCTTCAATGATAAGTACATCCTTCCTTAGGTAAGCAGCTAAAACTGTACACAATACTCCAGGTGTAGTCTCACCAGGGCCCTATATAATTACAGTAAGACGTCTTTACTCTTGTACTCAACTCCTCTTGTAATAAAGGCCAACATACAATTTGATTTCTTCATTCTTGCTCTACCTGCATATTAACTTTCAGTGATTCGTGTACAAGGACACCAAGGTCCCTCTGAACAACAACATTTCCCAATCTTTCACCATTTCAAGTAGCTGTTTCCAGTCCTCTTTGGCTAAACCACATCTCAGCTTAGTAAAATTGACTTTTCCTCAATTGAGAACTTTTATTCCGAGTCTATCTTTGTCCTTTTCCATAACTACCCGAAATCTAACTGAATTATAATCATTCGCACCATAATGCTGTCCCACTGATACCCCTTCCATCTGCCCAGCTTCAGCCCCTAATACTAAGTCCAGAACTACCCCCTCTCTTGTTCGGCTTGCTACGTACTGGCTAAAAAGTTCAGCTGGTTGCTGACCCCTCTGTGAAGGGAAATAGGTCCTTCCTCTCCACTCTATTTAGACCCCCTCATAATGTTATACACCTCATTAAGGTCTCCCCTCAGCCTCCTCTGTTCCAAAGAAAACAAACTATGAAGAGGGTTGGTGGGCTGGAGGAGGTTACAGAGAATGGGAAGGGTGAGATCCTGGAGAGATTTGAACAAGAGAATGCGTATTTTAAAGGCTGATACCACCAGCCATCTCACCCAGCACAGAATGTAACTCACTACCAACAGGAAGGATGTTACTTTAACTACCACAAATGCATAATGCGGGGAAATCAATCTCTGTCCCTTTAACTTACAGCGACATGGAAAAGGGGAAATGAATGACCTTTAAACACCTGGTGCACTTGGCACTGAAGTGTCTGAAACTCATAATAGGAACTCCAGGAAAACAAAATACTGACAAATGTTAAACTCGATTTAACTTTTAAAAGATAAATTGTTTAACAGGGGTTGACACATACTTACCTGATAGGCTGAATCAGGATCCATTCCTCAAGCACCGTGATTGGTTGCAGAACACACTGCTCCGTGGGCCCTCCGGCCTCTGACCTCTCTTCCTGTTGGTTCCCAGGGCAATCAATCACCACTCGCCAACATTACGCTGGCAGATTAAGTTGAGGAAGAAATAAAAATAGACCGTAACCTGAGTGAAGAAATAAAATTAGAAAAGCATGTTTAATGAACGAGGAGAGACAATATAAACTAAACGGTACAATCCTAAAGGGGGTACATGAATAGTGAGACCTGCGGGTATATGTGCACAAATCACTGAAGGTGGCAGGACAGGTTGAGAAAGCAGTTAAAAAAACTCACAGGATCCTGGGCATCACAGAGTACAAAAGCAAGGAGGTTATGATGAACCTTTATAAAACACTGGTTCGGTCTCAACTGGAGCATTGTGTCCAATTCTGGGCACCACACATTAGGATGTGATGGCCTGAGAGAGGGTGTAGAAAAGATTGACAACAATGATTCACGAGATGAGGGACTTCAGTTACGTGGATTGACTGGAGAAGCTGGGGTTGTTCTCTTTGGAGCAGAGAAGGTTGAGAGGAGAATTGATCGAAGTGTTCAAAATCATGAGGGGTCCGGACAGAGTAGATAGAGAGATACTGTTCCCATTGGTGGAGGGGTCGAGAACCAGAGGAGACGGATTTAAGGTGATTGGCAGAAGAACCAAAGGTGACATCAGAAAAATCTATTTTATGCAGCGAGTGGTTAGGATCCGGAAAGCACGGCCTGAAAGGGTGGTGGAGGCAGACTCACTCACAGCTTTCAAAAATAAGTTGGATAAATATTTGAAAGAAAACATTTGCAGGGCCGGGGGAAAGGGCGGGGCAGTGGGACTAGCTGGGAGCCGGCAAGGGCTCGATGGGCCGAACGGCCTTCCGTGCTGTAACCATTCTCTGATTGTGTGAGCAGAACCACTCTGTTCCTTGACTCAATCTAAAGCCTTCCTGATTGTGAGCACCTCTGTTAAACCTGTCCTGCACCTTCACTGCTCCAAGGAGAACCACCGCAGATGATGCAGCCATCATCTTATTGAATGGCGGCAGGCTCGAGGGGCCAAAGGGCCGACGCATCTCCTATTTCTGATGTTCTCATGTATTCTTGTCACCAGCCCACCAAAAGCGCTGCTCCGCGCCAATCAGTGGTCCCTGAAGGTACTGACTCTGGCTGGCTTACGTGCTACATTCACTGGCTCCCCTCCCCTGAAGTTACTGATTCTGGCTGGGTTCAGTTCTACACTC